>NC_090652.1:319212034-319812034 GCF_040937935.1 Hyperolius riggenbachi
AAAATAGAATTTATAAAATCTTACGGCTAATATTAGCCTGGTCATTTGCATATTTGGGGGAGGTGAATCCACCCATTTCCCTCCTTTTAGACGGTTTTTACCTATTTTATACTTGTTTGGCGCCTCTATTACTCCCGTTATTCAATATCTTAGTCAACCCTTGGTGGAGGGGTGTATCCCCATTCTTCCTATCTATAGAGAGCGACTTTTTAGACCTGAGTGGGGTCAGGTTACAATTCTCCCCACCTGCTGTATCAGTGGTTGCCTGTGTGGTAACACTTACTTGTGAGTATAACTTTTATTTCAATATATTCCCAACCTTTTAAAAAATACTACACCAGATTTGGCTCTCGGTTTCACATTCTTGTCTTTCTAAGAACCCACACTGCAACCCCCAGATATAAAACCGATGAATCGGATTGTGGTAGCCCGTATCTGTAAGGTCTATCAATAAAAGAAACACTGCTTCCGGAGAAGAAGTATTGCTGAAGCTAAAGTCACCATTCTAAACTTTCCGATACATTGTGTAATGGTTCAAGTACCCCAAGTTTGATTGAACTAAACTCTGTTTAGTTTGAGTAGAGCGATAATGTTTTGCTCTAGAATTGGGACCTCCTCCAGAAACCCTTTCTGAAAACAGTTTCCACAGCCAGATCCACAGTCCCTTGCAATTGACAGTATTGACATAAATTTCATCAGAGGATGCCAGTCCCAGACTACGCAATAATGATCAGAATGAAACTGTTGTATTTTATCTCTTCCTAAAAAGGAAAGATGTATGAACTGACCTCCAACTTAACCACCATTGCTGAGACTGCTGTGAAGATCTAGCCCCAGAAGTGGATTGGAAAAGGTTAAAATTATTATTATTTTTTTTTAAGTTTTGAGCCTGCCACTTTGTGTCTGGCTGGAAATTGTTCTTCTTCTTAGCAGCTCTGACTAAGGTATCCTACAAACCAGAACAGAATAAGAGATTACCTTCAAAGGTAAGACACCTAGCTTGCTTCTTGCTGTTACAAAACCTCTTTCAACCCATCAATCAATAATTAAAGTAAAAATTTAAGCTGCTGCTTTGGCTGCAATCCTGACTACCAAGTGTCAGATAAGAAAAGAAAAAAAAAACTTAGCGGCAAGTATAAGAACAAAAAACGGACCCAAGCAACTCAGCATGAGGTGTACCAGTTTTAGGATTTAATTCCAAACCTGCCAGAAAATATTAAAAACACCTTGCAGTACAAGTCGCAGCCAAATGAAACCAAAAAGACGCATCCAATGCCTCTTATCAGATACATCCTAAGGACACTTGTATCTTCAATAGTATGGGAGAGTGCCTTGACAGCCCAGAGACAGCTGGATCTAATTTTAGGCAATTAAAACAATTAATTAGCTTTAGCCTCATTATTAGGGAACCTATTTTCTACGATGGGTAGATTTTTTGTCACAAGTTAGCGGAAATTGATTTTTATTTTTCTTTCACAAACTTGTGACAAAAAATAAAATCTTCTATGAACTCACCATACTCAAACTGAATACCTTGGGGTGTCTTTCTAAAATTGGGTCACTTTTGGGGGGGTCCTATACTGCCCTGGCAATTTCGGGGCCCTAAAGCATGTGTAGTCTAGGATTTAACAGGTTATTTTCAGGCATTTGGTTTCTAAAGGTACTCATAGGACGTTGGGCCCCTTAGCTCACCTAGGCTGCAAAACAAAGTCACACATGTGGTATCGCCGTACTCAGGAGAAGTAGTATAATGTGTTTTGGGGTGTATTTTTATACATAGCCATGCTGGGTGGGAGAAATCTCTGTAAATGGACAATTGTGTGTGGGGAAAAAAAACTCATTTACAGATAATTTCTCCCACCCAGCATGAGTATGTGTAAAAATACACCCCAAAACACATACTATTTTTCTAGAGTACGGTGATACCACATGTGACCCCTTTTTGCAGCCTAGGGGCGCTAAGGGGGCTAAAGTCCTATGAGCACCTTTAGGCTTTACAGGGGTGCTTACAATTTAGCACCCCCAAAATGCCAGGACAGTAAACACACCACAATGACCCCATTTTGGAAAGTAGACACCCCAAAGTATTCAGAGAGGGGCATGGTGAGTCTGTGGGAGATAACATTTTTTTGTCAGTGTCATTTTCCGCTAACTTGTGACAAAAAAATTCTATGAACTCACCATGCATCTTACTGAATACTTTGGGATGTCTTCTTACCAAAATGGGCTCATTTGGAGGGTATTTATACTAACCTGGAATTTTAACACCTCATGAAACATGACAGGTGCTCAGAAAAGTCAGAGATGCTTCAAAATGGGAAAATTCACTTTTGGCACCAAAGTTTGTAAACACTGTAACTTTTACCCAAACAAATATACACTGAATGGGTGTTTTTTTTTTATCAAAGACATGAAGCACAATATATTTGAACAAAACTGTATATAGAAATGTTACTTTATTCATAAAGAAAGACATTGTCAATTTTTTTTTTTAACTTTACGCATGTTTAAACTCCTCCTTTTCAGACCCGCACAGTAAGGGAGAATAGAATTGCGGCGAGGTTACTGCGAGTAATGGCAAATAGATCTGCGGTGAGATTACTGCTTCCTTTAAGCTTGATGGAGAGGTTTCTGGATTGGAATTCTGTAAGGGGAGTGTAAGGAAACGCGGAAAAGCCACCATCTCTCGAGGTGAGGCGGCTGTTTCCGCGTCCAGCATGGCGTCACAACGCGGCCCCCGCACTAGATACATTGCATGACAGTACTGGTGTGGCTGGGACTGATAGTCCACCAAGATTCAGACTTACACGCGCGCGAGCAGAGAGGCAGAGTTTAAATAGCAGTTAGAAGGGTGTCGGCTGACCAGCTGGGTCAGCTGACAAATTCCACTGCTCTCATTGGACCAGCAATTAGGGAGGTCCTGGAAAGGTCCTAGAGTATATATACTGCTGGTTGTTCACTTGCTCTTTGTCTGGCGTGCGATCACATACGTGGGAGCACCCAGATCCGTAGTCAGATCCTGAAGTGTGCCGGGACCAGCTGGAGCTGTAATCCTACACTTAGCTAGATATTTGATAGCTAAAGTACTAGTTTGATTGTGATTATATGTTATGACTTTTGCCTGCCTCGACTATCCTCCTGAACTCTGACCTTGTACCTCGATATTTCTGATACTCTGTTGCCGAACCTCGGCTCGTTCCTAGACTCTGTTTCTGCCTCCTGATTTTGTACCCCCATATATCTGATACCCCGTTGCCGAACCCTGCCTGTACTTTGACTCCGCCTTTGCCTACTGTATTTGTACTTTATCTGTCCGTGTGTGTACGACCTGGCTTGTCTGACCTCGAGAACCGACCTCACGATTGGAGGCGGTTCCCAGTCCTGTTAGTGACACTTCTTCCTGAGTGTCACTCTCGGACTTTCCTTCCTACTGTCAGTCTGACTCCTCCCGTCTTGGAGAGCTCAGGTCTGCGGAAGGAATCCGTGCAGTTCTCCTTGCTGCACTGAGGCCTAGGCCTCCTAGTGTTACTGTTACACCAAAACACTACACTCTACTCAGGCGAACAGAGGTTAGTTTGTATATCGGATTATCGGTGAGACTGCAGATCACTTATAATCTGGTATATATCTGTATTTCCGGCGATACTGCAGATCACCGGTAATCAGATACTCTCTGCGCCCACCGATCGTTACAGGGAGAAGTAAATCCTTTAGTCAGCAACTATTTCCAGAATAATCAAATTCTTAAAATGAAACAAATTCTTAAAATGACATGAAGCACAATATATTTGAACAAAACTGTATATAGAAATGTTACTTTATTATTCATCAAAAAGACATTGTCAAAACATTTTTTTTTTAACTTTACGCATGTTCAAACTCCTTTTTAGACTCATTCAAATTACAGTAACGGCAAATAGATCTGCGGTGAGATTACTGCTTCCTTTAACCCCTTCGCGTCCCTGGTCATTTTCACAATTCAGCTCAGTTCTGATTACTTTGGCAATAACTTTATCAATAACTATCACCACTAAATGATCTATATATTGTTTTGTTCAGGACAAATTAGGCTTTTTGTGGCTGATAGTTGTTTTCAGTAGGTACCTTATTTTCTATGCATTTTAAAATGAAAATAGGGAAAAAGTGAAAAAAATAGATAGTTTATTCACTTTCATACATTATAGCTTTAATGTAAACAGTCCTATTGTACATTAAACACTCACATTTTATTTGTCTATATCTCCTGTTTATTAAAACAGTTCTTTTGTTTTGACAATGTATTAGTAACACATTGTATACACTACCTAATAGTTACATTTGTCTGCTCCTAAATGTTTATTTTTCCACTTGTTAATTCATTAGGCTTGCCATTGAATTCCCTAGGGGAAGGAGAGTGCTTTTCTTTCATTCTGTTACAGCTGTATAGCATTTTTATCAGTTCAGAGATAACAAAACAGTGTTATCTAGGATTTTGTAGGGAAGAGAGTGCAGAGACTTATTTTAACGTCCTGGAGCTTCAATGGGTTAAGCTCGATGGAGAGGTTTCTTGATTGGAATTCTGTAAGGGGAGAAGTAAATCCTTTAGTAAGCAACTATTTCCAGAATAATCAAATTCTTAAAATGAAACAAATTCTTAAAAAGACATGAAGCACAAAATATTTGAACAAAACTGTATATAGAAATGTTACTTTATTACTCATCAAAAAAACATCAGAAAAACATTGTCAATTTTTTTTTTTTAACTTTACGCATGTTCAAACTCCTTTTTTAGACTCATTCAAATTACAGAGTAATGGCAAATAGATCTGCGGTGAGATTACTGCTTCCTTTAATCTCGATGGAGAAGTTTCTGGATTGGAATTCTGTAAGGGGAGAAGTAAATCCCTTAGTCAGCAACTATTTCCAGAATAATCAAATTCTTAAAATGAAACAAATTCTTCATAAGACATGAAGCACAACATATTTGAACAAAACTGTATATAGAAATGTTACTTTATTATTCATCACAAAGACATTGTCAAAACATTTTTTTTTTAACTTTACGCGTGTTCAAACTCCTTTTTTGACTCATTTAAATTACAGAGTAATGGCAAATAGATCTGCGGTGAGATTACTGCTTCCTTTAAGCTCGATGGAGAGGTTTCTTGATTGGAATTTTGTAAAGGGAGAAGTAAATCCTTTAGTCAGCAACTATTTCCAGAATAATCAAATTCTTAAAATGAAACATTCTTAAAAAGACATGAAGCACAATATATTTGAACAAAACTGTATATAGAAATGTTAGTTTATTATTCTGTCTTCACTGCATAGCGTACTTGCACTACATGTTTTAAATGCCTATATCTGTTTTTCAATGTTTTCTGTTTTGTGTATTGCACCACTATGTTTTAATGTTGTTCTTGCACTATGCTCTATACCGATGTGTACCACAAACAATTCCGAGGGTGGCAACCACTGCAATTGGCGAATAAATATGATTATGATTCTGATCAAAAAAAATCAGAAAAACATTGTCAATTTTTTTTTTTTTTTAACTTTACGCATGTTCAAACTCCTTTTTTAGACTCATTCAAATTACAGAGTAATGGCAAATAGATCTGCGGTGAGATCACTGCTTCCTTTAAGCTCGATGGAGATGTTCCAGGATTGGAATTCTGTAAGGAGAGAAGTAAATCCTTTAGTCAGCAACTATTTCCAGAATAATCAAATTCTTAAAATGAAACATTCTTAAAAAGACATGAAGCACAATATATTTGAACAAAACTGTATATAGAAATGTTACTTTATTACTCATCAAAAAAACATCAGAAAAACATTGTCAATTTTTTTTTTTTTAACTTTACGCATGTTCAAACTCCTTTTTTAGACTCATTCAAATTACAGAGTAATGGCAAATAGATCTGCGGTGAGATTACTGCTTCCTTTAAACTCGATGGAGAAGTTTCTGGATTGGAATTCTATAATTCTTTAGACTCATTCAAATTACAGAATAATGGCAAATAGATCTGCGGTGAGATCACTGCTTCCTTTAAGCTCGATGGAGATGTTCCAGGATTGGAATTCTGTAAGGGGAGAAGTAAATCCTGTAGTCAGCAACTATTTCCAGAATAATCAAATTCTTAAAATGAAACAAATTCTTAAAAAGACATGAAGCACAATATATTTGAACAAAACTGTATATAGAAATGTTACTTTACTAATCATAAAAAAACACATTGTCAAAACATTTTTTTTTTACTTTACGCATGTTCAAACTCCTTTTTAGACTCATTCAAATTACAGAATAATGGCAAATAGATCTGCGGTGAGATCACTGCTTCCTTTAAGCTCGATGGGGATGTTCCAGGATTGGAATTCTGTAAGGGGAGAAGTAAATCCTTTAGTCAGCAACTATTTCCAGAATAATCAAATTCTTAAAATGAAACAAATTCTTAAAAAGACAAGAAGCACAATATATTTGAACAAAAGTGTATATAGAAATGTTACTTTATTATTCATCAAAAAAACATCAGAAAAACATTGTCAATTTTTTTTTTTAACTTTACGCATGTTCAAACTCCTTTTTTGACTCATTTAAATTACAGAGTAATGGCAAATAGATCTGCGGTGAGATTACTGCTTCCTCGATGGAGAGGTTTCTTGATTGGAATTCTGTAAGGGGAGAAGTAAATCCTTTAGTCAGCAACTATTTCCAGAATAATCAAATTCTTAAAATGAAACAAATTCTTAAAAAGATATGAAGCACAATATATTTGAACAAAACTGTATATAGAAATGGTACTTTATTATTCTGTCTTCACTGCATAGCGTACTTGCACTACATGTTTTAAATGCCTATATCTGTTTTTCAATGCTTTCTGTTTTGTGTATTGCACCACTATGTTTTAATGTTGTTCTTGCACTATGCTCTATACCGATGTGTACCACAAACAATTCCGAGGGTGGCAACCGCTGCACTTGGCGAATAAATATGATTCTGATTCTGATCAAAAAAAATCAGAAAAACATTGTCAATTTTTTTTTTTTTTTTAACTTTACGCATGTTCAAACTCCTTTTTTAGACTCATTCAAATTACAGAGTAATGGCAAATAGATCTGCGGTGAGATCACTGCTTCCTTTAAGCTCGATGGAGATGTTCCAGGATTGGAATTCTGTAAGGGGAGAAGTAAATCCTTTAGTCAGCAACTATTTCCAGAATAATCAAATTCTTAAAATGAAACATTCTTAAAAAGACATGAAGCACAATATATTTGAACAAAACTGTATATAGAAATGTTACTTTATTACTCATCAAAAAAACATCAGAAAAACATTGTCAATTTTTTTTTTTAACTTTACGCATGTTCAAACTCCTTTTTTAGACTCATTCAAATTACAGAGTAATGGCAAATAAATCTGCGGTGAGATCACTGCTTCCTTTAAGCTCGATGGAGATGTTCCAGGATTGGAATTCTGTAAGGGGAGAAGTAAATCCTTTAGTCAGCAACTATTTCCAGAATAATCAAATTCTTAAAATGAAACAAATTCTTAAAAAGACATGAAGCACAATATATTTGAACAAAACTATATATAGAAATGTTACTTTACTAATCATAAAAAAACATCAGAAAAACATTGTCAATTTTTTTTTTTAACTTTACGCATGTTCAAACTCCTTTTTAGACTCATTCTAATTACAGAGTAATGGCAAATAGATCTGCGGTGAGATTACTGCTTCCTTTAAGCTCGATGGAGATGTTCCAGGATTGGAATTCTGTAAGGGGAGAAGAAAATCCTTTAGTCAGCAACTATTTCCAGAATAATCAAATTCTTAAAATGAAACAAATTCTTAAAGACATGAAGCACAACATATTTGAACAAAACTGTATATAGAAATGTTACTTTATTATTCATCACAAAGACATTGTCAAAACATTTTTTTTTTAACTTTACGCATGTTCAAACTCCTTTTTTGACTCATTTAAATTACAGAGTAATGGCAAATAGATCTGCGGTGAGATTACTGCTTCCTTTAAGCTCGATGGAGAGGTTTCTTGATTGGAATTCTGTAAGGGGAGAAGTAAATCCTTTAGTCAGCAACTATTTCCAGAATAATCAAATTCTTAAAATGAAACAAATTCTTAAAAAGACATGAAGCACAAAATATTTGAACAAAACTGTATATAGAAATGTTACTTTATTACTCATCAAAAAAAATCAGAAAAACATTGTCAATTTTTTTTTTCTAACTTTACGCATGTTCAAACTCTTTTTTAGACTCATTCTAATTACAGAGTAATGGCAAATAGATCTGCGGTGAGAGTACTGCTTCCTTTAAGCTCGATGGAGATGTTCCAGGATTGGAATTCTGTAAGGGGAGAAGTAAATCCTTTAGTCAGCAACTATTTCCAGAATAATGAAATTCTTAAAATGAAACAAATTCTTAATAAGACATGAAGCACAACATATTTGAACAAAACTGTATATAGAAATGTTGCTTTATTATTTATCACAAAGACATTGTCAAAACATTTTTTTTTTAACTTTACGCATGTTCAAACTCCTTTTTTGACTCATTTAAATTAGAGTAATGGCAAATAGATCTGCGGTGAGATTACTGCTTCCTTTAACCACTTTGCGTCCCTGGTCATTTTCACAATTCAGCTCAGTTCTGATTACTTTGGCAATAACTTTATCAATAACTATCACCACTAAATGATCTATATATTGTTTTGTTCAGGACAAATTAGGCTTTTTGTGGCTGATAGTTGTTTTTAGTAGGTACCTTATTTTCTATGCATTTTAAAATGAAAATAGGGAAAAAGTGAAAAAAATAGTTTATTCACTTTCATACATTATAGCTTTAATGTAAACAGTCCTATTGTACATTAAACACTAACATTTTATTTGTCTATATCTCCTGTTTATTAAAACAGTTCTTTTGTTTTGACAATGTATTAGTAACACATTGTATACACAACCTAATAGTTACATTTGTCTGCTCCTAAATGTTTATTTTTCCACTTGTTAATTCATTAGGCTTGCCATTGAATTCCCTAGGGGAAGGAGAGTGCTTTTCTTTCATTCTGTTACAGCTGTATAGCATTTTTATCAGTTCAGAGATAACAAAACAGTGTTATCTAGGATTTTGTAGGGAAGAGAGTGCAGAGACTTATTTTAACGTCCTGGAGCTTCAATGGGTTAAGCTCGATGGAGAGGTTTCTTGATTGGAATTCTGTAAGGGGAGAAGTAAATCCTTTAGTCAGCAACTATTTCCAGAATAATCAAATTCTTAAAATGAAACAAATTCTTAAAAAGACATGAAGCACAAAATATTTGAACAAAACTGTATATAGAAATGTTACTTTATTACTCATCAAAAAAAATCAGAAAAACATTGTCAATTTTTTTTTTAACTTTACGCATGTTCAAACTCCTTTTTTAGACTCATTCAAATTACAGAGTAATGGCAAATAGATCTGCGGTGAGATCACTGCTTCCTTTAAGCTCGATGGAGATGTTCCAGGATTGGAATTCTGTAAGGGGAGAAGTAAATCCTTTAGTCAGCAACTATTTCCAGAATAATCAAATTCTTAAAATGAAACAAATTCTTAAAAAGACATGAAGCACAAAATATTTGAACAAAACTGTATATAGAAATGTTACTTTATTATTCATCAAAAAGACATTGTCAAAACATTTTTTTTTACTTTACGCATGTTCAAACTCCTGCTTTTCAGACCCGCACAGTATGGGAGTATAGAATAGCGGCGAGGTTACTGCTTCCTTGAAGCTCGATAGAGATGTTCCAGGATTGGAATTCTGTAAGGGGAGAAGAAAAATCCTTTAGTCAGCAACTATTTCCAGAATAATCACATTCTTGAAATGAAACATTCTTAAAAAGACATGAAGCACAATATATTTGAACAAAACTGTATATAGAAATGTTACTTTATTACTCATCAAAAAAACATCAGAAAAACATTGTCAATTTTTTTTTTAACTTTACGCATGTTCAAACTCCTTTTTTAGACTCATTCAAATTACAGAGTAATGGCAAATAGATCTGCGGTGAGATCACTGCTTCCTTTAAGCTCGATGGAGATGTTCCAGGATTGGAATTCTGTAAGGGGAGAAGTAAATCCTTTAGTCAGCAACTATTTCCAGAATAATCAAATTCTTAAAATGAAACATTCTTAAAAAGACATGAAGCACAATATATTTGAACAAAACTGTATATAGAAATGTTACTTTATTACTCATCAAAAAAAACATCAGAAAAACATTGTCAATTTTTTTTTTAACTTTACGCATGTTCAAACTCCTTTTTTAGACTCATTCAAATTACAGAGTAATGGCAAATAGATCTGCGGTGAGATTACTGCTTCCTTTAAACTCGATGGAGAAGTTTGTGGATTGGAATTCAATAATTCTTTAGACTCATTCAAATTACAGAATAATGGCAAATAGATCTGCGGTGAGATTACTGCTTCCTTTAAGCTTGATGGAGATGTTCCAGGATTGGAATTCTGTAAGGGGAGAAGTAAATCCTTTAGTCAGCAACTATTTCCAGAATAATCAAATTCTTAAAATGAAACAAATTCTTAAAAAGACAAGAAGCACAATATATTTGAACAAAAGTGTATATAGAAATGTTACTTTATTATTCATCAAAAAAACATCAGAAAAACATTGTCAATTTTTTTTTTTAACTTTACGCATGTTCAAACTCCTTTTTTGACTCATTTAAATTACAGAGTAATGGCAAATAGATCTGCGGTGAGATTACTGCTTCCTCGATGGAGAGGTTTCTTGATTGGAATTCTGTAAGGGGAGAAGTAAATCCTTTAGTCAGCAACTATTTCCAGAATAATCAAATTCTTAAAATGAAACAAATTCTTAAAAAGACATGAAGCACAATATATTTGAACAAAACTGTATATAGAAATGTTACTTTATTATTCTGTCTTCACTGCATAGCGTACTTGCACTACATGTTTTAAATGCCTATATCTGTTTTTCAATGTTTTCTGTTTTGTGTATTGCACCACTATGTTTTAATGTTGTTCTTGCACTATGCTCTATACCGATGTGTACCACAAACAATTCCGAGGGTGGCAACCGCTGCACTTGGCGAATAAATATGATTCTGATTCTGATCAAAAAAAAATCAGATAAACATTGTCAATTTTTTTTTTTTAACTTTACGCATGTTCAAACTCCTTTTTTAGACTCATTCAAATTACAGAGTAATGGCAAATAGATCTGCGGTGAGATCACTGCTTCCTTTAAGCTCGATGGAGATGTTCCAGGATTGGAATTCTGTAAGGGGAGAAGTAAATCCTTTAGTCAGCAACTATTTCCAGAATAATCAAATTCTTAAAATGAAACAAATTCTTAAAAAGACATGAAGCACAAAATATTTGAACAAAACTGTATATAGAAATGTTACTTTATTACTCATCAAAAAAAATCAGAAAAACATTGTCAATTTTTTTTTTAACTTTACGCATGTTCAAACTCCTTTTTTAGACTCATTCAAATTACAGAGTAATGGCAAATGGATCTGCGGTGAGATCACTGCTTCCTTTAAGCTTGATGGAGATGTTCCAGGATTCGAATTCTGTAAGGGGAGAAGTAAATCCTTTAGTCAGCAACTATTTCCAGAATAATCAAATTCTTAAAAAGACATGAAGCACAAAATATTTGAACAAAACTGTATATAGAAATGTTACTTTATTATTCATCAAAAAGACATTGTCAAAACATTTTTTTTTTACTTTACGCATGTTCAAACTCCTGCTTTTCAGACCCGCACAGTATGGGAGTATAGAATAGCGGCGAGGTTACTGCTTCCTTGAAGCTCGATAGAGATGTTCCAGGATTGGAATTCTGTAAGGGGAGAAGTAAATCCTTTAGTCAGCAACTATTTCTAGAATAATCAAATTCTTAAAATGAAACAAATTCTTAAAAAGACATGAAGCACAATATATTTGAACAAAACTGTATATAGAAATGTTACTTTATTATTCATAAAAGACATTGTCAAACATTTTTTAACTTTACGCATGTTCAAACTCCTCCTTTTCAGACCCGCACAGTATGGGAGTATAGAATAGCGGCGAGGTTACTGCTTCCTTTAAGCTCGATAGAGATGTTCCAGGATTGGAATTCTGTAAGGGGAGAAGTAAATCCTTTAGTCAGCAACTATTTCCAGAATAATCAAATTCTTAAAATGAAACATTCTTAAAAAGACATGAAGCACAATATATTTGAACAAAACTGTATATAGAAATGTTACTTTATTACTCATCAAAAAAACATCAGAAAAACATTGTCAATTTTTTTTTTTAACTTTACGCATGTTCAAACTCCTTTTTTAGACTCATTCAAATTACAGAGTAATGGCAAATAGATCTGCGGTGAGATTACTGCTTCCTTTAAGCTCGATGGAGAAGTTTCTGGATTGGAATTCAATAATTCTTTAGACTCATTCAAATTACAGAATAATGGCAAATAGATCTGCGGTGAGATTACTGCTTCCTTTAAGCTTGATGGAGATGTTCCAGGATTGGAATTCTGTAAGGGGAGAAGTAAATCCTTTAGTCAGCAACTATTTCCAGAATAATCAAATTCTTAAAATGAAACATTCTTAAAAAGACATGAAGCACAATATATTTGAACAAAACTGTATATAGAAATGTCACTTTATTATTCATCAAAAAAACATCAGAAAAACATTGTCAATTTTTTTTTTTAACTTTACGCATGTTCAAACTCCTTTTTTAGACTCATTCTAATTACAGAGTAATGGCAAATAGATCTGCGGTGAGATTACTGCTTCCTTTAATCTCGATGGAGACGTTTCTGGATTGGAATTCTGTAAGGGGAGAAGTAAATCCCTTAGTCAGCAAATATTTCCAGAATAATCAAATTCTTAAAATAAAACAAATTCTTAATAAGACATGAAGCACAACATATTTGAACAAAACTGTATATAGAAATGTTACTTTATTATTCATCACAAAGACATTGTGAAAACATTTTTTTTTTAACTTTACGCATGTTCAAACTCCTTTTTTGACTCATTTAAATTACAGAGTAATGGCAAATAGATCTGCGGTGAGATTACTGCTTCCTCGATGGAGATGTTCCAGGATTGGAATTCTGTAAGGGGAGAAGTAAATCCTTTAGTCAGCAACTATTTCCAGAATAATCAAATTCTTAAAATGAAACATTCTTAAAAAGACATGAAGCACAATATATTTGAACAAAACTGTATATAGAAATGGTACTTTATTATTCTGTCTTCACTGCATAGCGTACTTGCACTACATGTTTTAAATGCCTATATCTGTTTTTCAATGTTTTCTGTTTTGTGTATTGCACCACTATGTTTTAATGTTGTTCTTGCACTATGCTCTATACCGATGTGTACCACAAACAATTCCGAGGGTGGCAACCGCTGCACTTGGCGAATAAATATGATTCTGATTCTGATCAAAAAAAATCAGAAAAACATTGTCAATTTTTTTTTTAACTTTACGCATGTTCAAACTCCTTTTTTAGACTCATTCAAATTACAGAGTAATGGCAAATAGATCTGCGGTGAGATCACTGCTTCCTTTAAGCTCGATGGAGATGTTCCAGGATTGGAATTCTGTAAGGGGAGAAGTAAATCCTTTAGTCAGCAACTATTTCCAGAATAATCAAATTCTTAAAATTAAACAAATTCTTAAAAAGACATGAAGCACAATATATTTGAACAAAACTGTATATAGAAATGTTACTTTACTAATCATAAAAAAAACACATTGTCAAAACATTTTTTTTTAACTTTACGCATGTTCAAACTCCTTTTTTAGACTCATTCAAATTACAGAGTAATGGCAAATAGATCTGCGGTGAGATTACTGCTTCCTTTAAGCTCGATGGAGAAGTTTCTGGATTGGAATTCTATAATTCTTTAGACTCATTCAAATTACAGAATAATGGCAAATAGATCTGCGGTGAGATCACTGCTTCCTTTAAGCTCGATGGAGATGTTCCAGGATTGGAATTCTGTAAGGGGAGAAGTAAATCCTTTAGTCAGCAACTATTTCCAGAATAATCAAATTCTTAAAATGAAACAAATTCTTAATAAGACCTGAAGCACAACATATTTGAACAAAACTGTATATAGAAATGTTACTTTATTACTCATCAAAAAAACATCAGAAAAACATTGTCAATTTTTTTTTTTTTAACTTTACGCATGTTCAAACTCCTTTTTAGACTCATTCTAATTACAGAGTAATGGCAAATAGATCTGCGGTGAGATTACTGCTTCCTTTAAGCTCGATGGAGATGTTCCAGGATTGGAATTCTGTAAGGGGAGAAGTAAATCCTTTAGTCAGCAACTATTTCCAGAATAATCAAATTCTTAAAATGAAACATTCTTAAAAAGACATGAAGCACAATATATTTGAACAAAACTGTATATAGAAATGTTACTTTATTACTCATCAAAAAAACATCAGAAAAACATAGTCAATTGTTTTTTTAACTTTACGCATGTTCAAACTCCTTTTTTAGACTCATTCAAATTACAGAGTAATGGCAAATAGATCCGCGGTGAGATCACTGCTTCCTTTAAGCTCGATGGAGATGTTCCAGGATTGGAATTCTGTAAGGGGAGAAGTAAATCCTTTAGTCAGCAACTATTTCCAGAATAATCAAATTCTTAAAATGAAACAAATTCTTAAAAAGACATGAAGCACAATATATTTGAACAAAACTGTATATAGAAATGGTACTTTATTATTCTGTCTTCACTGCATAGCGTACTTGCACTACATGTTTTAAATGCCTATATCTGTTTTTCAATGTTTTCTGTTTTGTGTATTGCACCACTATGTTTTAATGTTGTTCTTGCACTATGCTCTATACCGATGTGTACCACAAACAATTCCGAGGGTGGCAACCGCTGCACTTGGCGAATAAATATGACTCTGATTCTGATCAAAAAAAAATCAGAAAAACATTGTCAATTTTTTTTTTTACTTTACACATGTTCAAACTCCTTTTTTAGACTCATTCAAATTACAGAGTAATGGCAAATAGATCTGCGGTGAGATCACTGCTTCCTTTAAGCTCGATGGAGATGTTCCAGGATTGGAATTCTGTAAGGGGAGAAGTAAATCCTTTAGTATGCAACTATTTCCAGAATAATCAAATTCTTAAAATGAAACATTCTTAAAAAGACATGAAGCACAATATATTTGAACAAAACTGTATATAGAAATGTTACTTTATTACTCATCAAAAAAAATCAGAAAAACATTGTCAATTTTTTTTTTTAACTTTACGCATGTTCAAACTCCTTTTTAGACTCATTCTAATTACAGAGTAATGGCAAATAGATCTGCGGTGAGATTACTGCTTCCTTTAAGCTCGATGGAGAAGTTTCTGGATTGGAATTCTATAATTCTTTAGACTCATTCAAATTACAGAATAATGGCAAATAGATCTGCGGTGTGATCACTGCTTCCTTTAAGCTCGATGGAGATGTTCCAGGATTGGAATTCTGTAAGGGGAGAAGTAAATCCTTTAGTCAGCAACTATTTCCAGAATAATCAAATTCTTAAAATGAAACAAATTCTTAAAAAGACATGAAGCACAACATATTTGAACAAAACTGTATATAGAAATGTTACTTTATTATTCATCACAAAGACATTGTCAAAACATTTTTTTTTAACTTTACGCATGTTCAAACTCCTTTTTTGACTCATTTAAATTACAGAGTAATGGCAAATAGATCTGCGGTGAGATTACTGCTTCCTCGATGGAGAGGTTTCTTGATTGGAATTCTGTAAGGGGAGAAGTAAATCCTTTAGTCAGCAACTATTTCCAGAATAATCAAATTCTTAAAATGAAACATTCTTAAAAAGACATGAAGCACAATATATTTGAACAAAACTGTATATAGAAATGTTACTTTATTACTCATCAAAAAAACATCAGAAAAACATTGTCAATTTTTTTTTTAACTTTACGCATGTTCAAACTTCTTTTTTAGACTCATTCAAATTACAGAGTAATGGCAAATAGATCTGCGGTGAGATCACTGCTTCCTTTAAGCTCGATGGAGATGTTCCAGGATTGGAATTCTGTAAGGGGAGAAGTAAATCCTTTAGTCAGCAACTATTTCCAGAATAATCAAATTCTTAAAATGAAACAAATTCTTAAAAAGACATGAAGCACAATATATTTGAACAAAACTGTATATAGAAATGTTACTTTATTATTCTGTCTTCACTGCATAGCGTACTTGCACTACATGTTTTAAATGCCTATATCTGTTTTTCAATGTTTTCTGTTTTGTGTATTGCACCACTATGTTTTAATGTTGTTCTTGCACTATGCTCTATACCGATGTGTACCACAAACAATTCCGAGGGTGGCAACCGCTGCACTTGGCGAATAAATATGATTCTGATTCTGATCAAAAGAAAATCAGAAAAACATTGTCAATTTTTTTTTTTTTTAACTTTACGCATGTTCAAACTCCTTTTTTAGACTCATTCAAATTACAGAGTAATGGCAAATAGATCTGCGGTGAGATCACTGCTTCCTTTAAGCTCGATGGAGATGTTCCAGGATTGGAATTCTGTAAGGGGAGAAGTAAATCCTTTAGTCAGCAACTATTTCCAGAATAATCAAATTCTTAAAATGAAACAAATTCTTAAAAAGACATGAAGCACAAAATATTTGAACAAAACTGTATATAGAAATGTTACTTTATTATTCATCAAAAAGACATTGTCAAAACATTTTTTTTTTACTTTACGCATGTTCAAACTCCTGCTTTTCAGACCCGCACAGTATGGGAGTATAGAATAGCGGCGAGGTTACTGCTTCCTTGAAGCTCGATAGAGATGTTCCAGGATTGGAATTCTGTAAGGGGAGAAGTAAATCCTTTAGTCAGCAACTATTTCCAGAATAATCAAATTCTTAAAATGAAACAAATTCTTAAAAAGACATGAAGCACAATATATTTGAACAAAACTGTATATAGAAATGTTACTTTATTATTCATTAAAGACATTGTCAAATATTTTTTTTTAACTTTACGCATGTTCAAACTCCTCCTTTTCAGACCCGCACAGTATGGGAGTATAGAATAGCGGCGAGGTTACTGCTTCCTTTAAGCTCGATAGAGATGTTCCAGGATTGGAATTCTGTAAGGGGAGAAGTAAATCCTTTAGTCAGCAACTATTTCCAGAATAATCAATTCTTAAAATGAAACATTCTTAAAAAGACATGAAGCACAATATATTTGAACAAAACTGTATATAGAAATGTTACTTTATTACTCATCAAAAAAACATCAGAAAAACATTGTCAATTTTTTTTTTAACTTTACGCATGTTCAAACTCCTTTTTTAGACTCATTCAAATTACAGAGTAATGGCAAATAGATCTGCGGTGAGATCACTGCTTCCTTTAAGCTCGATGGAGATGTTCCAGGATTGGAATTCTGTAAGGGGAGAAGTACATCCTTTAGTCAGCAACTATTTCCAGAATAATCAAATTCTTAAAATGAAACATTCTTAAAAAGACATGAAGCACAATATATTTGAACAAAACTGTATATAGAAATGTTACTTTATTACTCATCAAAAAAACATCAGAAAAACATTGTCAATTTTTTTTTTTAACTTTACGCATGTTCAAACTCCTTTTTTAGACTCATTCAAATTACAGAGTAATGGCAAATAGATCTGCGGTGAGATCACTGCTTCCTTTAAGCTCGATGGAGAAGTTTCTGGATTGGAATTCTATAATTCTTTAGACTCATTCAAATTACAGAATAATGGCAAATAGATCTGCGGTGAGATCACTGCTTCCTTTAAGCTCGATGGAGATGTTCCAGGATTGGAATTCTGTAAGGGGAGAAGTAAATCCTTTAGTCAGCAACTATTTCCAGAATAATCAAATTCTTAAAATGAAACAAATTCTTAAAAACATGAAGCACAATGTATTTGAACAAAACTGTATATAGAAATGTTACTTTATTAATCATAAAAAAAGCCATTGTCAAAACATTTTTTTTTTAACTTTACGCATGTTCAAACTCCTTTTTAGACTCATTCAAATTACAGAGTAATGGCAAATAGATCTGCGGTGAGATTACTGCTTCCTTTAATCTCGATGGAGAAGTTTCTGGATTGGAATTCTGTAAGGGGAGAAGTAAATCCCTTAGTCAGCAACTATTTCCAGAATAATCAAATTCTTAAAATGAAACAAATTCTTAATAAGACATGAAGCACAACATATTTGAACAAAACTGTATATAGAAATGTTACTTTATTACTCATCAAAAAAACATCAGAAAAACATTGTCAATTTTTTTTTTTAACTTTACGCATGTTCAAACTCCTTTTTTGACTCATTTAAATTACAGAGTAATGGCAAATAGATCTGCGGTGAGATTACTGCTTCCTCGATGGAGAGGTTTCTTGATTGGAATTCTGTAAGGGGAGAAGTAAATCCTTTAGTCAGCAACTATTTCCAGAATAATCAAATTCTTAAAATGAAACAAATTCTTAAAAAGACATGAAGCACAATATATTTGAACAAAACTATATATAGAAATGTTACTTTACTAATCATAAAAAAACATCAGAAAAACATTGTCAATTTTTTTTTTAACTTTACGCATGTTCAAACTCCTTTTTAGACTCATTCTAATTACAGAGTAATGGAAAATAGATCTGCGGTGAGATTACTGCTTCCTTTAAGCTCAATAGAGATGTTCCAGGATTGGAATTCTGTAAGGGGAGAAGTAAATCCTTTAGTCAGCAACTATTTCCAGAATAATCAAATTCTTAAAATGAAACAAATTCTTAAAAAGACATGAAGCACAAAATATTTGAACAAAACTGTATATAGAAATGTTACTTTATTATTCATCAAAAAGACATTGTCAAAACATTTTTTTTTTTACTTTACGCATGTTCAAACTCCTGCTTTTCAGACCCGCACAGTAAGGGAGAATAGAATTGCGGTGAGGTTACAGCTTCCTTTAAGCTCGATGGAGATGGATTGGAATTCTGTAAGGGGAGAAGTAAATCCTTTAGTCAGCAACTATTTCCAGAATAATCAAATTCTTAAAATGAAACATTCTTAAAAAGACATGAAGCACAATATATTTGAACAAAACTGTATATAGAAATGTTACTTTATTACTCATCAAAAAAAAACATCAGAAAAACATTGTACATTTTTTTTTTAACTTTACGCATGTTCAAACTCCTTTTTTAGACTCATTCAAATTACAGAGTAATGGCAAATAGATCTGCGGTGAGATTACTGCTTCCTTTAAGCTCGATGGAGAAGTTTCTGGATTGGAATTCAATAATTCTTTAGACTCATTCAAATTACAGAATAATGGCAAATAGATCTGCGGTGAGATTACTGCTTCCTTTAAGCTTGATGGAGATGTTCCAGGATTGGAATTCTGTAAGGGGAGAAGTAAATCCTTTAGTCAGCAACTATTTCCAGAATAATCAAATTCTTAAAATGAAACAAATTCTTAAAAAGACATGAAGCACAATATATTTGAACAAAAGTGTATATAGAAATGTTACTTTATTATTCATCAAAAAAACATCAGAAAAACATTGTCAATTTTTTTTTTCTAACTTTACGCATGTTCAAACTCTTTTTTAGACTCATTCTAATTACAGAGTAATGGCAAATAGATCTGCGGTGAGATTACTGCTTCCTTTAAGCTCGATGGAGATGTTCCAGGATTGGAATTCTGTAAGGGGAGAAGTAAATCCTTTAGTCAGCAACTATTTCCAGAATAATCAAATTCTTAAAATGAAACAAATTCTTAATAAGACATGAAGCACAACATATTTGAACAAAACTGTATATAGAAATGTTACTTTATTATTCATCACAAAGACATTGTCAAAACATTTTTTTTTAACTTTACGCATGTTCAAACTCCTTTTTTGACTCATTTAAATTACAGAGTAATGGCAAATAGATCTGCGGTGAGATTACTGCTTCCTCGATGGAGAGGTTTCTTGATTGGAATTCTGTAAGGGGAGAAGTAAATCCTTTAGTCAGTCAGCAACTATTTCCAGAATAATCAAATTCTTAAAATGAAACATTCTTAAAAAGACATGAAGCACAATATATTTGAACAAAACTGTATATAGAAATGGTACTTTATTATTCTGTCTTCACTGCATAGCGTACTTGCACTACATGTTTTAAATGCCTATATCTGTTTTTCAATGTTTTCTGTTTTGTGTATTGCACCACTATGTTTTAATGTTGTTCTTGCACTATGCTCTATACCGATGTGTACCACAAACAATTCCGAGGGTGGCAACCGCTGCACTTGGCGAATAAATATGATTCTGATTCTGATCAAAAAAAATCAGAAAAACATTGTCAATTTTTTTTTTAACTTTACGCATGTTCAAACTCCTTTTTTAGACTCATTCAAATTACAGAGTAATGGCAAATAGATCTGCGGTGAGATCACTGCTTCCTTTAAGCTCGATGGAGATGTTCCAGGATTGGAATTCTGTAAGGGGAGAAGTAAATCCTTTAGTCAGCAACTATTTCCAGAATAATCAAATTCTTAAAATTAAACAAATTCTTAAAAAGACATGAAGCACAATATATTTGAACAAAACTGTATATAGAAATGTTACTTTACTAATCATAAAAAAAACACATTGTCAAAACATTTTTTTTTAACTTTACGCATGTTCAAACTCCTTTTTTAGACTCATTCAAATTACAGAGTAATGGCAAATAGATCTGCGGTGAGATTACTGCTTCCTTTAAGCTCGATGGAGAAGTTTCTGGATTGGAATTCTATAATTCTTTAGACTCATTCAAATTACAGAATAATGGCAAATAGATCTGCGGTGAGATCACTGCTTCCTTTAAGCTCGATGGAGATGTTCCAGGATTGGAATTCTGTAAGGGGAGAAGTAAATCCTTTAGTCAGCAACTATTTCCAGAATAATCAAATTCTTAAAATGAAACAAATTCTTAATAAGACCTGAAGCACAACATATTTGAACAAAACTGTATATAGAAATGTTACTTTATTACTCATCAAAAAAACATCAGAAAAACATTGTCAATTTTTTTTTTTTTAACTTTACGCATGTTCAAACTCCTTTTTAGACTCATTCTAATTACAGAGTAATGGCAAATAGATCTGCGGTGAGATTACTGCTTCCTTTAAGCTCGATGGAGATGTTCCAGGATTGGAATTCTGTAAGGGGAGAAGTAAATCCTTTAGTCAGCAACTATTTCCAGAATAATCAAATTCTTAAAATGAAACATTCTTAAAAAGACATGAAGCACAATATATTTGAACAAAACTGTATATAGAAATGTTACTTTATTACTCATCAAAAAAACATCAGAAAAACATAGTCAATTGTTTTTTTAACTTTACGCATGTTCAAACTCCTTTTTTAGACTCATTCAAATTACAGAGTAATGGCAAATAGATCCGCGGTGAGATCACTGCTTCCTTTAAGCTCGATGGAGATGTTCCAGGATTGGAATTCTGTAAGGGGAGAAGTAAATCCTTTAGTCAGCAACTATTTCCAGAATAATCAAATTCTTAAAATGAAACAAATTCTTAAAAAGACATGAAGCACAATATATTTGAACAAAACTGTATATAGAAATGGTACTTTATTATTCTGTCTTCACTGCATAGCGTACTTGCACTACATGTTTTAAATGCCTATATCTGTTTTTCAATGTTTTCTGTTTTGTGTATTGCACCACTATGTTTTAATGTTGTTCTTGCACTATGCTCTATACCGATGTGTACCACAAACAATTCCGAGGGTGGCAACCGCTGCACTTGGCGAATAAATATGACTCTGATTCTGATCAAAAAAAAATCAGAAAAACATTGTCAATTTTTTTTTTTACTTTACACATGTTCAAACTCCTTTTTTAGACTCATTCAAATTACAGAGTAATGGCAAATAGATCTGCGGTGAGATCACTGCTTCCTTTAAGCTCGATGGAGATGTTCCAGGATTGGAATTCTGTAAGGGGAGAAGTAAATCCTTTAGTATGCAACTATTTCCAGAATAATCAAATTCTTAAAATGAAACATTCTTAAAAAGACATGAAGCACAATATATTTGAACAAAACTGTATATAGAAATGTTACTTTATTACTCATCAAAAAAAATCAGAAAAACATTGTCAATTTTTTTTTTTAACTTTACGCATGTTCAAACTCCTTTTTAGACTCATTCTAATTACAGAGTAATGGCAAATAGATCTGCGGTGAGATTACTGCTTCCTTTAAGCTCGATGGAGAAGTTTCTGGATTGGAATTCTATAATTCTTTAGACTCATTCAAATTACAGAATAATGGCAAATAGATCTGCGGTGTGATCACTGCTTCCTTTAAGCTCGATGGAGATGTTCCAGGATTGGAATTCTGTAAGGGGAGAAGTAAATCCTTTAGTCAGCAACTATTTCCAGAATAATCAAATTCTTAAAATGAAACAAATTCTTAAAAAGACATGAAGCACAACATATTTGAACAAAACTGTATATAGAAATGTTACTTTATTATTCATCACAAAGACATTGTCAAAACATTTTTTTTTAACTTTACGCATGTTCAAACTCCTTTTTTGACTCATTTAAATTACAGAGTAATGGCAAATAGATCTGCGGTGAGATTACTGCTTCCTCGATGGAGAGGTTTCTTGATTGGAATTCTGTAAGGGGAGAAGTAAATCCTTTAGTCAGCAACTATTTCCAGAATAATCAAATTCTTAAAATGAAACATTCTTAAAAAGACATGAAGCACAATATATTTGAACAAAACTGTATATAGAAATGTTACTTTATTACTCATCAAAAAAACATCAGAAAAACATTGTCAATTTTTTTTTTAACTTTACGCATGTTCAAACTTCTTTTTTAGACTCATTCAAATTACAGAGTAATGGCAAATAGATCTGCGGTGAGATCACTGCTTCCTTTAAGCTCGATGGAGATGTTCCAGGATTGGAATTCTGTAAGGGGAGAAGTAAATCCTTTAGTCAGCAACTATTTCCAGAATAATCAAATTCTTAAAATGAAACAAATTCTTAAAAAGACATGAAGCACAATATATTTGAACAAAACTGTATATAGAAATGTTACTTTATTATTCTGTCTTCACTGCATAGCGTACTTGCACTACATGTTTTAAATGCCTATATCTGTTTTTCAATGTTTTCTGTTTTGTGTATTGCACCACTATGTTTTAATGTTGTTCTTGCACTATGCTCTATACCGATGTGTACCACAAACAATTCCGAGGGTGGCAACCGCTGCACTTGGCGAATAAATATGATTCTGATTCTGATCAAAAGAAAATCAGAAAAACATTGTCAATTTTTTTTTTTTTTAACTTTACGCATGTTCAAACTCCTTTTTTAGACTCATTCAAATTACAGAGTAATGGCAAATAGATCTGCGGTGAGATCACTGCTTCCTTTAAGCTCGATGGAGATGTTCCAGGATTGGAATTCTGTAAGGGGAGAAGTAAATCCTTTAGTCAGCAACTATTTCCAGAATAATCAAATTCTTAAAATGAAACAAATTCTTAAAAAGACATGAAGCACAAAATATTTGAACAAAACTGTATATAGAAATGTTACTTTATTATTCATCAAAAAGACATTGTCAAAACATTTTTTTTTTACTTTACGCATGTTCAAACTCCTGCTTTTCAGACCCGCACAGTATGGGAGTATAGAATAGCGGCGAGGTTACTGCTTCCTTGAAGCTCGATAGAGATGTTCCAGGATTGGAATTCTGTAAGGGGAGAAGTAAATCCTTTAGTCAGCAACTATTTCCAGAATAATCAAATTCTTAAAATGAAACAAATTCTTAAAAAGACATGAAGCACAATATATTTGAACAAAACTGTATATAGAAATGTTACTTTATTATTCATTAAAGACATTGTCAAATATTTTTTTTTAACTTTACGCATGTTCAAACTCCTCCTTTTCAGACCCGCACAGTATGGGAGTATAGAATAGCGGCGAGGTTACTGCTTCCTTTAAGCTCGATAGAGATGTTCCAGGATTGGAATTCTGTAAGGGGAGAAGTAAATCCTTTAGTCAGCAACTATTTCCAGAATAATCAATTCTTAAAATGAAACATTCTTAAAAAGACATGAAGCACAATATATTTGAACAAAACTGTATATAGAAATGTTACTTTATTACTCATCAAAAAAACATCAGAAAAACATTGTCAATTTTTTTTTTAACTTTACGCATGTTCAAACTCCTTTTTTAGACTCATTCAAATTACAGAGTAATGGCAAATAGATCTGCGGTGAGATCACTGCTTCCTTTAAGCTCGATGGAGATGTTCCAGGATTGGAATTCTGTAAGGGGAGAAGTACATCCTTTAGTCAGCAACTATTTCCAGAATAATCAAATTCTTAAAATGAAACATTCTTAAAAAGACATGAAGCACAATATATTTGAACAAAACTGTATATAGAAATGTTACTTTATTACTCATCAAAAAAACATCAGAAAAACATTGTCAATTTTTTTTTTTAACTTTACGCATGTTCAAACTCCTTTTTTAGACTCATTCAAATTACAGAGTAATGGCAAATAGATCTGCGGTGAGATCACTGCTTCCTTTAAGCTCGATGGAGAAGTTTCTGGATTGGAATTCTATAATTCTTTAGACTCATTCAAATTACAGAATAATGGCAAATAGATCTGCGGTGAGATCACTGCTTCCTTTAAGCTCGATGGAGATGTTCCAGGATTGGAATTCTGTAAGGGGAGAAGTAAATCCTTTAGTCAGCAACTATTTCCAGAATAATCAAATTCTTAAAATGAAACAAATTCTTAAAAAGACATGAAGCACAATATATTTGAACAAAACTGTATATAGAAATGGTACTTTATTATTCTGTCTTCACTGCATAGCGTACTTGCACTACATGTTTTAAATGCCTATATCTGTTTTTCAATGTTTTCTGTTTTGTGTATTGCACCACTATGTTTTAATGTTGTTCTTGCACTATGCTCTATACCGATGTGTACCACAAACAATTCCGAGGGTGGCAACCGCTGCACTTGGCGAATAAATATGACTCTGATTCTGATCAAAAAAAAATCAGAAAAACATTGTCAATTTTTTTTTTTACTTTACACATGTTCAAACTCCTTTTTTAGACTCATTCAAATTACAGAGTAATGGCAAATAGATCTGCGGTGAGATCACTGCTTCCTTTAAGCTCGATGGAGATGTTCCAGGATTGGAATTCTGTAAGGGGAGAAGTAAATCCTTTAGTATGCAACTATTTCCAGAATAATCAAATTCTTAAAATGAAACATTCTTAAAAAGACATGAAGCACAATATATTTGAACAAAACTGTATATAGAAATGTTACTTTATTACTCATCAAAAAAAATCAGAAAAACATTGTCAATTTTTTTTTTTAACTTTACGCATGTTCAAACTCCTTTTTAGACTCATTCTAATTACAGAGTAATGGCAAATAGATCTGCGGTGAGATTACTGCTTCCTTTAAGCTCGATGGAGAAGTTTCTGGATTGGAATTCTATAATTCTTTAGACTCATTCAAATTACAGAATAATGGCAAATAGATCTGCGGTGTGATCACTGCTTCCTTTAAGCTCGATGGAGATGTTCCAGGATTGGAATTCTGTAAGGGGAGAAGTAAATCCTTTAGTCAGCAACTATTTCCAGAATAATCAAATTCTTAAAATGAAACAAATTCTTAAAAAGACATGAAGCACAACATATTTGAACAAAACTGTATATAGAAATGTTACTTTATTATTCATCACAAAGACATTGTCAAAACATTTTTTTTTAACTTTACGCATGTTCAAACTCCTTTTTTGACTCATTTAAATTACAGAGTAATGGCAAATAGATCTGCGGTGAGATTACTGCTTCCTCGATGGAGAGGTTTCTTGATTGGAATTCTGTAAGGGGAGAAGTAAATCCTTTAGTCAGCAACTATTTCCAGAATAATCAAATTCTTAAAATGAAACATTCTTAAAAAGACATGAAGCACAATATATTTGAACAAAACTGTATATAGAAATGTTACTTTATTACTCATCAAAAAAACATCAGAAAAACATTGTCAATTTTTTTTTTAACTTTACGCATGTTCAAACTTCTTTTTTAGACTCATTCAAATTACAGAGTAATGGCAAATAGATCTGCGGTGAGATCACTGCTTCCTTTAAGCTCGATGGAGATGTTCCAGGATTGGAATTCTGTAAGGGGAGAAGTAAATCCTTTAGTCAGCAACTATTTCCAGAATAATCAAATTCTTAAAATGAAACAAATTCTTAAAAAGACATGAAGCACAATATATTTGAACAAAACTGTATATAGAAATGTTACTTTATTATTCTGTCTTCACTGCATAGCGTACTTGCACTACATGTTTTAAATGCCTATATCTGTTTTTCAATGTTTTCTGTTTTGTGTATTGCACCACTATGTTTTAATGTTGTTCTTGCACTATGCTCTATACCGATGTGTACCACAAACAATTCCGAGGGTGGCAACCGCTGCACTTGGCGAATAAATATGATTCTGATTCTGATCAAAAGAAAATCAGAAAAACATTGTCAATTTTTTTTTTTTTTAACTTTACGCATGTTCAAACTCCTTTTTTAGACTCATTCAAATTACAGAGTAATGGCAAATAGATCTGCGGTGAGATCACTGCTTCCTTTAAGCTCGATGGAGATGTTCCAGGATTGGAATTCTGTAAGGGGAGAAGTAAATCCTTTAGTCAGCAACTATTTCCAGAATAATCAAATTCTTAAAATGAAACAAATTCTTAAAAAGACATGAAGCACAAAATATTTGAACAAAACTGTATATAGAAATGTTACTTTATTATTCATCAAAAAGACATTGTCAAAACATTTTTTTTTTACTTTACGCATGTTCAAACTCCTGCTTTTCAGACCCGCACAGTATGGGAGTATAGAATAGCGGCGAGGTTACTGCTTCCTTGAAGCTCGATAGAGATGTTCCAGGATTGGAATTCTGTAAGGGGAGAAGTAAATCCTTTAGTCAGCAACTATTTCCAGAATAATCAAATTCTTAAAATGAAACAAATTCTTAAAAAGACATGAAGCACAATATATTTGAACAAAACTGTATATAGAAATGTTACTTTATTATTCATTAAAGACATTGTCAAATATTTTTTTTTAACTTTACGCATGTTCAAACTCCTCCTTTTCAGACCCGCACAGTATGGGAGTATAGAATAGCGGCGAGGTTACTGCTTCCTTTAAGCTCGATAGAGATGTTCCAGGATTGGAATTCTGTAAGGGGAGAAGTAAATCCTTTAGTCAGCAACTATTTCCAGAATAATCAATTCTTAAAATGAAACATTCTTAAAAAGACATGAAGCACAATATATTTGAACAAAACTGTATATAGAAATGTTACTTTATTACTCATCAAAAAAACATCAGAAAAACATTGTCAATTTTTTTTTTAACTTTACGCATGTTCAAACTCCTTTTTTAGACTCATTCAAATTACAGAGTAATGGCAAATAGATCTGCGGTGAGATCACTGCTTCCTTTAAGCTCGATGGAGATGTTCCAGGATTGGAATTCTGTAAGGGGAGAAGTACATCCTTTAGTCAGCAACTATTTCCAGAATAATCAAATTCTTAAAATGAAACATTCTTAAAAAGACATGAAGCACAATATATTTGAACAAAACTGTATATAGAAATGTTACTTTATTACTCATCAAAAAAACATCAGAAAAACATTGTCAATTTTTTTTTTTAACTTTACGCATGTTCAAACTCCTTTTTTAGACTCATTCAAATTACAGAGTAATGGCAAATAGATCTGCGGTGAGATCACTGCTTCCTTTAAGCTCGATGGAGAAGTTTCTGGATTGGAATTCTATAATTCTTTAGACTCATTCAAATTACAGAATAATGGCAAATAGATCTGCGGTGAGATCACTGCTTCCTTTAAGCTCGATGGAGATGTTCCAGGATTGGAATTCTGTAAGGGGAGAAGTAAATCCTTTAGTCAGCAACTATTTCCAGAATAATCAAATTCTTAAAATGAAACAAATTCTTAAAAACATGAAGCACAATGTATTTGAACAAAACTGTATATAGAAATGTTACTTTATTAATCATAAAAAAAGCCATTGTCAAAACATTTTTTTTTTAACTTTACGCATGTTCAAACTCCTTTTTAGACTCATTCAAATTACAGAGTAATGGCAAATAGATCTGCGGTGAGATTACTGCTTCCTTTAATCTCGATGGAGAAGTTTCTGGATTGGAATTCTGTAAGGGGAGAAGTAAATCCCTTAGTCAGCAACTATTTCCAGAATAATCAAATTCTTAAAATGAAACAAATTCTTAATAAGACATGAAGCACAACATATTTGAACAAAACTGTATATAGAAATGTTACTTTATTACTCATCAAAAAAACATCAGAAAAACATTGTCAATTTTTTTTTTTAACTTTACGCATGTTCAAACTCCTTTTTTGACTCATTTAAATTACAGAGTAATGGCAAATAGATCTGCGGTGAGATTACTGCTTCCTCGATGGAGAGGTTTCTTGATTGGAATTCTGTAAGGGGAGAAGTAAATCCTTTAGTCAGCAACTATTTCCAGAATAATCAAATTCTTAAAATGAAACAAATTCTTAAAAAGACATGAAGCACAATATATTTGAACAAAACTATATATAGAAATGTTACTTTACTAATCATAAAAAAACATCAGAAAAACATTGTCAATTTTTTTTTTAACTTTACGCATGTTCAAACTCCTTTTTAGACTCATTCTAATTACAGAGTAATGGAAAATAGATCTGCGGTGAGATTACTGCTTCCTTTAAGCTCAATAGAGATGTTCCAGGATTGGAATTCTGTAAGGGGAGAAGTAAATCCTTTAGTCAGCAACTATTTCCAGAATAATCAAATTCTTAAAATGAAACAAATTCTTAAAAAGACATGAAGCACAAAATATTTGAACAAAACTGTATATAGAAATGTTACTTTATTATTCATCAAAAAGACATTGTCAAAACATTTTTTTTTTTACTTTACGCATGTTCAAACTCCTGCTTTTCAGACCCGCACAGTAAGGGAGAATAGAATTGCGGTGAGGTTACAGCTTCCTTTAAGCTCGATGGAGATGGATTGGAATTCTGTAAGGGGAGAAGTAAATCCTTTAGTCAGCAACTATTTCCAGAATAATCAAATTCTTAAAATGAAACATTCTTAAAAAGACATGAAGCACAATATATTTGAACAAAACTGTATATAGAAATGTTACTTTATTACTCATCAAAAAAAAACATCAGAAAAACATTGTACATTTTTTTTTTAACTTTACGCATGTTCAAACTCCTTTTTTAGACTCATTCAAATTACAGAGTAATGGCAAATAGATCTGCGGTGAGATTACTGCTTCCTTTAAGCTCGATGGAGAAGTTTCTGGATTGGAATTCAATAATTCTTTAGACTCATTCAAATTACAGAATAATGGCAAATAGATCTGCGGTGAGATTACTGCTTCCTTTAAGCTTGATGGAGATGTTCCAGGATTGGAATTCTGTAAGGGGAGAAGTAAATCCTTTAGTCAGCAACTATTTCCAGAATAATCAAATTCTTAAAATGAAACAAATTCTTAAAAAGACATGAAGCACAATATATTTGAACAAAAGTGTATATAGAAATGTTACTTTATTATTCATCAAAAAAACATCAGAAAAACATTGTCAATTTTTTTTTTCTAACTTTACGCATGTTCAAACTCTTTTTTAGACTCATTCTAATTACAGAGTAATGGCAAATAGATCTGCGGTGAGATTACTGCTTCCTTTAAGCTCGATGGAGATGTTCCAGGATTGGAATTCTGTAAGGGGAGAAGTAAATCCTTTAGTCAGCAACTATTTCCAGAATAATCAAATTCTTAAAATGAAACAAATTCTTAATAAGACATGAAGCACAACATATTTGAACAAAACTGTATATAGAAATGTTACTTTATTATTCATCACAAAGACATTGTCAAAACATTTTTTTTTAACTTTACGCATGTTCAAACTCCTTTTTTGACTCATTTAAATTACAGAGTAATGGCAAATAGATCTGCGGTGAGATTACTGCTTCCTCGATGGAGAGGTTTCTTGATTGGAATTCTGTAAGGGGAGAAGTAAATCCTTTAGTCAGTCAGCAACTATTTCCAGAATAATCAAATTCTTAAAATGAAACAAATTCTTAAAAAGACATGAAGCACAATATATTTGAACAAAACTGTATATAGAAATGTTACTTTATTATTCTGTCTTCACTGCATAGCGTACTTGCACTACATGTTTTAAATGCCTATATCTGTTTTTCAATGTTTTCTGTTTTGTGTATTGCACCACTATGTTTTAATGTTGTTCTTGCACTATGCTCTATACCGATGTGTACCACAAACAATTCCGAGGGTGGCAACCGCTGCACTTGGCGAATAAATATGATTCTGATTCTGATCAAAAAAAAATCAGAAAAACATTGTCAATTTTTTTTTTTTTAACTTTACGCATGTTCAAACTCCTTTTTTAGACTCATTCAAATTACAGAGTAATGGCAAATAGATCTGCGGTGAGATTATGCTTCCTTTAAGCTCGATGGAGATGTTCCAGGATTGGAATTCTGTAAGGGGAGAAGTAAATCCTTTAGTCAGCAACTATTTCCAGAATAATCAAATTCTTAAAATGAAACATTCTTAAAAAGACATGAAGCACAATATATTTGAACAAAACTGTATATAGAAATGTTACTTTATTACTCATCAAAAAAACATCAGAAAAACATTGTCAATTTTTTTTTTTAACTTTACGCATGTTCAAACTCCTTTTTAGACTCATTCAAATTACAGAGTAATGGCAAATAGATCTGCGGTGAGATTACTGCTTCCTTTAAGCTCGATGGAGAAGTTTCTGGATTGGAATTCTATAATTCTTTACTCATTCAAATTACAGAATAATGGCAAATAGATCTGCAGTGAGATCACTGCTTCCTTTAAGCTCGATGGAGATGTTCCAGGATTGGAATTCTGTAAGGGTAGAAGTAAATCCTTTAGTCAGCAACTATTTCCAGAATAATCAAATTCTTTAAATGAAATAAATTCTTAAAAAGACATGAAGCACAATATATTTGAACAAAACTGTATATAGAAATGTTACTTTATTAATCATAAAAAAAGCCATTGTCAAAACATTTTTTTTAACTTTACGCATGTTCAAACTCCTTTTTAGACTCATTCAAATTACAGAGTAATGGCAAATAGATCTGCGGTGAGATTACTGCTTCCTTTAAGCTCGATGGAGATGTTCCAGGATTGGAATTCTGTAAGGGGAGAAGTAAATCCTTTAGTCAGCAACTATTTCCAGAATAATCAAATTCTTAAAATGAAACAAATTCTTAATAAGACATGAAGCACAACATATTTGAACAAAACTGTATATAGAAATGTTACTTTATTACTCATCAAAAAAACATCAGAAAAACATTGTCAATTTTTATTTTTTTAACTTTACGCATGTTCAAACTCCTTTTTTAGACTCATTCTAATTACAGAGTAATGGCAAATAGATCTGCGGTGAGATTACTGCTTCCTTTAATCTCGATGGAGAAGTTTCTGGATTGGAATTCTGTAAGGGGAGAAATAAATCCCTTAGTCAGCAACTATTTCCAGAATAATCAAATTCTTAAAATGAAACAAATTCTTAATAAGACATGAAGCACAACATATTTGAACAAAACTGTATATAGAAATGTTACTTTATTACTCATCAAAAAAACATCAGAAAAACATTGTCAATTTTTTTTTTTTTAACTTTACGCATGTTCAAACTCCTTTTTTGACTCATTTAAATTACAGAGTAATGGCAAATAGATCTGCGGTGAGATTACTGCTTCCTCGATGGAGAGGTTTCTTGATTGGAATTCTGTAAGGGGAGAAGTAAATCCTTTAGTCAGCAACTATTTCCAGAATAATCAAATTCTTAAAATGAAACAAATTCTTAAAAAGACATGAAGCACAATATATTTGAACAAAACTGTATATAGAAATGGTACTTTATTATTCTGTCTTCACTGCATAGCGTACTTGCACTACATGTTTTAAATGCCTATATCTGTTTTTCAATGCTTTCTGTTTTGTGTATTGCACCACTATGTTTTAATGTTGTTCTTGCACTATGCTCTATACCGATGTGTACCACAAACAATTCCGAGGGTGGCAACCGCTGCACTTGGCGAATAAATATGATTCTGATTCTGATCAAAAAAACATCAGAAAAACATTGTCAATTTTTTTTTTAACTTTACGCATGTTCAAACTTCTTTTTTAGACTCATTCTAATTACAGAGTAATGGCAAATAGATCTGCGGTGAGATTACTGCTTCCTTTAAGCTCGATGGAGAAGTTTCTGGATTGGAATTCTGTAAGGGGAGAAGTAAATCCTTTAGTCAGCAACTATTTCCAGAATAATCAAATTCTTAAAATGAAACAAATTCTTAAAAAGACATGAAGCACAATATATTTGAACAAAACTGTATATAGAAATGTTACTTTATTATTCATAAAATACATTGTCAAACATTTTTTTTTTACTTTACGCATGTTCAAACTCCTCCTTTTCAGACCCGCACAGTAAGGGAGTATAGAATAGCGGCGAGGTTACTGCTTCCTTGAAGCTCGATGGAGAAGTTTCTGGATTGGAATTCTATAATTCTTTAGACTCATTCAAATTACAGAAAAATGGCAAATAGATCTGCGGTGAGATTACTGCTTCCTTTAAGCTCGTTGGAGATGTTCCAGGATTGGAATTCTGTAAGGGGAGAAGTAAATCCTTTAGTCAGCAACTATTTCCAGAATAATCAAATTCTTAAAATGAAACATTCTTAAAAAGACATGAAGCACAATATATTTGAACAAAACTGTATCTAGAAATGTTACTTTATTACTCATCAAAAAAACATCAGAAAAACATTGTCAATTTTTTTTTTTAACTTTACGCATGTTCAAACTCCTTTTTTAGACTCATTCAAATTACAGAGTAATGGCAAATAGATCTGCGGTGAGATTACTGCTTCCTTTAAGCTCGATGGAGAAGTTTCTGGATTGGAATTCTATAATTCTTTAGACTCATTCAAATTACAGAATAATGGCAAATAGATCTGCGGTGAGATCACTGCTTCCTTTAAGCTCGATGGGGATGTACCAGGATTGGAATTCTGTAAGGGGAGAAGTAAATCCTTTAGTCAGCAACTATTTCCAGAATAATCAAATTCTTAAAATGAAACAAATTCTTAAAAAGACATGAAGCACAATATATTTGAACAAAAGTGTATATAGAAATGTTACTTTATTAATCATAAAAAAAAGACATTGTCAAAACATTTTTTAACTTTGCGCATGTTAAAACTCCTCCTTTTCAGACCCGCACAGTAAGGGAGAATAGAATTGCGGTGAGGTTACAGCTTCCTTTAAGCTCGATGGAGATGGATTGGAATTCTGTAAGGGGAGAAGTAAATCCTTTAGTCAGCAACTATTTCCAGAATAATCAAATTCTTAAAATGAAACATTCTTTTTTTTTTCATCATTTAGTATTTTATTATAAGAAAGATTGGTGTACAGCAACATCACTAGTATTACTATCATTGAGATGTAAAATATATATTAACAGACAACGAATTTTCTCATAAGTACAGGTCTAGGTATCTTACATAGGGTTATGGCAGAACTCTCTGACTTTTACTTGACCTTCTCGGTAGTCAGAGAGCCATTGCTAGGAGTGTGATCTGACGGTTTCAGCAGAGTAGGTCAAACCTCCGTCAGTCACAATCATCAAAATGTCCTAGTCTGAAGATCTTTTACCCATTTAGTCTATTGGATCCAGAGTCTTACTGGTCCTTATATAGGGAGTAGGTTGGCAGTAGCATGTATTACATGGACCTGCTTATGCTAGGGAGTATAATAATATTCATACACGGAAGAGTATACATGAACCTGAAAAAGTAACATCTGTGACAACTTATCATAATATATTAGCGGCATACAATATATCTTAAGGATCTTGTACTATGACATAAATATTAGAGTGAATATGTATGTGTAGTTATACATGCAACCAAGTCTTTGGAAAGAAAAATTCACCATGTGTTAGGCCTATCCTAGTTCTAATTTTGTCTTCCATAATGATATTATTATGAGCGGTCGCTATAGCTTGGGGTAGAGACAGACTCTCCTGAGATTTCCAGTTTGTGAAAATTATGTGGTGAGCAGCGAAAATGATGTGACAGATAGCGGGTTTAAATTTGGGGGGGGAAGAGTCTCTGCACCAATGAATAGCAGTGCTAGTTGGGGCGACAGTTTGAATTGCCACATCATTGTCCTCTGTATTAAGTTCTCTATATTTTCCCAGAGTTCTGAGACAATGGGACAGTTCCATATCATATGTACATATGAGCCAATTTCCTTGTGGCACCTCCAACATAGAGGAGACATCTCCGTGGAGAAGGAAGCGATGCGTCTGGGGGTAATGTACCACCTATATAAAATTTTGCGAAGAATGAAACAAATTCTTAAAGACTAGAGTTGGGCCGAACGGTTCGCCTGCGAACGGTTCCATGCGAACTTCAGTGGTTCGCGTTCGCGTCCCGCAGGCGAACCTTTGCGGAAGTTCGGTTCGCCCCATAATGCACATGGAGGGTCAACTTTGACCCTCTACATCACAGTCAGCAGGCCCAGTGTAGCCAATTAGGCTACACTAGCCCCTGGAGCCCCACCCCCCCTTATATAAGGCAGGCAGCGGCGGCCATTACGGTCACTCGTGTGCTGCCTGCGTTAGTGAGAGTAGGGCGAGCTGCTGCAGACTGTCTCTCAGGGAAAGATTAGTTAGGCTTAACTTGTTCCTGTCTGGCTGCATACCTGTTCTGTGAACCCACCACTGCATACCTGTGCTGTGAACCCACCACTGCATACCTGTGCTGTGAACCCACCACTGCATACCTGTGCTGTGAACCCACCACTGCATACCTGTTCAGTGAACCCACCACTGCATACCTGTTCAGTGAACCCACCACTGCATACCTGTGCTGTGAACCCACCACTGCATACCTGTTCATTGAACCCACCACTGCATACCTGTGCTGTGAACCCACCACTGCATACCTGTTCTGTGAACCCACCACTGCATACCTGTTCAGTGAACCCGCCACTGCATACCTGTTCTGTTCAGTGGACCCGCCACTGTATACCTGTTCAGTGAACCTGCCACTGCATACCTGTTCTGTTCAGTGGACCTGCCACTGTATACCTGTTCATTGAACCCACCACTGCATACCTGTGCTGTGAACCCACCACTGCATACCTGTTCTGTTTAGTGAACCCGCCACTGTATACCTGTTCTGTTTAGTGAACCCGCCACTGTATACCTGTTCTGTTTCGTGAACCCGCCACTGTATACCTGTTCTGTTTCGTGAACCCGCCACTGCATACCTGTTCTGTTCAGTGGACCCGCCACTGCATACCTGTTCTGTTCAGTGGACCCGCCACTGTATACCTGTTCAGTGAACCCGCCACTGCATACCTGTTGTGTTCAGTGAACCTGCCACTGCATACCTGTTCTGTGAACCCGCCACTGTATACCTGTTCTGTTTAGTGAACCCGCCACTGCATACCTGTTCTGTTCAGTGGACCCGCCACTGTATACCTGTTCATTGAACCCGCCACTGCATACCTGTTCTGTTCAGTGGACCCGCCACTGTATACCTGTTCAGTGAACCCGCCACTGCATACCTGTTCTGTTCAGTGGACCCGCCACTGTATACCTGTTCAGTGAACCCGCCACTGCATACCTGTTCTGTTCAGTGGACCCGCCACTGTATACCTGTTCATTGAACCCACCACTGCATACCTGTGCTGTGAACCCACCACTGCATACCTGTTCTGTGAACCCGCCACTGTATACCTGTTCTGTTTAGTGAACCCGCCACTGTATACCTGTTCTGTTCAGTGAACCCGCCACTGTATACCTGTTCTGTTTAGTGAACCCGCCACTGTATACCTGTTCAGTGAACCCGCCACTGCATACCTGTTCAGTGAACCCGCCACTGCATACCTGTAGTGTTCAGTGAACCCGCCACTGCATACCTGTTGTGTTCAGTGAACCTGCCACTGCATACCTGTTCTGTGAACCCGCCACTGTATACCTGTTCTGTTTAGTGAACCCGCCACTGTATACCTGTTCTGTTTAGTGAACCCGCCACTGCATACCTGTTCTGTTCAGTGGACCTGCCACTGTATACCTGTTCAGTGAACCCGCCACTGCATACCTGTTGTGTTCAGTGAACCTGCCACTGCATACCTGTTGTGTTCAGTGAACCTGTTACTGCATACCTGTTCTGTGAACCCGCCACTGTATACCTGTTCTGTTCAGTGAACCCACCGCATCAGTGCGCATACCTGTGCAGTTAAGTGAACCCACCTACCTACGTGAGTGCACGCAGTGTGATATACCACTCCGTGCATACCCGATATGGACAGAACAGGTAGAGGAAGAGGTAGTGCCAGAGCCAGAGGAAGGCCACCTGGCAGATCTGCGCGAGGTCATGTAAATGTAATTTCGTGTGGACCTGGCCCACAGTACAGTGCTCGGAAGAAGGCACGTCCCATCACCTCCCAAGATTGTCAGGACGTGGTTGAGTATTTAGCGACACAGAACACCTCATCTTGCTCAGCCACCAGCGCTACTACTAGCACCACTTCCGCTGCATTTGACACTTCGCAAGAATTATTTAGTGTTGAAATCACTGATGCACAGCCATTGTTGTTACAGCCAGATGAATTTTCACCAGCTCATATATTTGAGTTACCCGGCAACACTATGGATGTAACGTGTAAGGAGGATGAAGGACCTACTGATGGTGCATGTTTGGATTTGTCTGAGGCAAGCGAAGCTGGGCAGGATGATTACGATGATGACGATGATAGGGATCCTCTGTATGTTCCCAATAGAGGAGATGAAGAGGGGGACAGTTCAGAGGTGGAGTCAGAGAGTAGTAGGAGGAGAGAAGTTGCTGAAAGAAGCTGGGGCAGCTCTTCGTCAGAAACAGCTGGTGGCAGAGTCCGGCACCATGTATCGCCACCTATGTACAGCCAGCCAACTTGCCCTTCAGCATCAGCTGCTGAGGTGACGGTCCCCATAGTGCCCACATCCCAGGGTGGCTCAGCGGTGTGGAAATTTTTTAATGTGTGTGCCTCAGATCGGACCAAAGCCATCTGTTCGCTCTGCCAACAAAAATTGAGCCGTGGAAAGGCCAACACTCACGTAGGGACAAGTGCCTTACGAAGGCACCTGGAGAAAAGGCACAAACAGCAATGGGATGGCCACCTGAGCAAAAGCAGCAGCAGCAGCACACAAAAGCAAAGCCACCCTCCTTCTCCTCTTCCTCCTCCATCAGGTGCATTATCTGCTTCTGCCGCTTTCTCCCTTCCACCTTCACAGGCACCCTCCTCCACTCCGCCTCTGCCCTTGAGCGGTTCCTGCTCCTCTGCCCACAGCAGCAGTCAGGTGTCCGTGAAGAAATGTTTGAGCGGAAGAAGCCAATTTCGGCCAGTCACCCCCTTGCCCGGCGTCTGACAGCTGGCGTGGCGGAACTGTTAGCTCGGCAGCTGTTACCATACCGGCTGGTGGACTCTGAGGCCTTCCGTAAATTTGTGGCCATCGGAACACCACAGTGGAAGATGCCAGGCCGCACTTATTTTTCGAGAAAGGCCATACCCCAACTGCACCGTGAAGTTGAGAGGCAAGTGGTGTCATCTCTTGCGAAGAGCGTTGGGTCAAGGGTACACCTGACCACGGATGCCTGGTCTGCCAAGCACGGGCAGGGCTGCTACATTACCTACACAGCCCATTGGGTGAACCTGGTGGTGAACGATGGCAAGCAGGGCGCAGCGGACCAAATTGTGACACCTCCACGGCTTGCAGGCAGGCCTCCTGCCACCTCCTCTCCTCCTGCTACATGCTCTTCGCTGTCCTCCTCCTCCTTGGCTGAGTGGCAGTTCTCCTCTCCAGCTACACAGCCCCAGCTCCGCAGGGCCTATGCTGCATGCCAGGTAAGACGGTGTCACGCCATCTTAGACATGTCTTGTCTCAAAGCGGAGAGTCACACTGGAGCAGCTCTCCTGGCTGCTCTTAAGAAACAGGTGGATGAGTGGCTGACCCCGCACCACCTGGAAATAGGCAACGTGGTGTGCGACAACGGCAGCAATCTGCTTGCCGCTTTGCATATGGGGAAGCTGACACACATACCCTGCATGGCACATGTCATGAATCTAGTGGTTCAAAGGTTTGTGGCAAAGTACCCTGGCTTAGCGAATGTCCTGAAGCAGGCCAGGAAGTTCTGTGGGCATTTGAGGCGGTCTTACACAGCCATGGCACGCTTTGCGGAAATTCAGCGCAAAAACAACATGCCGGTGAGACGCCTCATTTGCGATAGCCCGACTCGCTGGAACTCGACCCTGCTCATGTTCTCCCGCCTGCTAGAACAGAAGAAAGCCGTGACCCACTACCTCTACAACTACAGTAGAATGAAACAGTCTGGGAAGATGGGGATGTTCTGGCCCGACAACTGGACACTGATGGAAAATGCATGCAGGCTCATGCGGCCGTTTGAGGAGGTGACCAACCTGGTGAGCCGCAGTGAGGGCACCATCAGCGATTTAATTCCCTACGCTTACTTCTTGGAGCGTGCTGTGCGTAGAGTGGCGGATGAAGCTGTGAATGAGCGTGACCAGGAACCGTTACGGCAGGAACAGGCATGGGACCAATTTTCATCAGACCCAGCTGTTTCCTCAACACCTGCGGCAGCACAGAGGGGGGAGGAGGAGGAAGAAGAGAAGTCGTGTGCAGAAGACGAGTCAGACTCAGAGGATGATGAGCAAGGTGTTTCTTTGGGGGAGGAGGAGGAGGGGACAGTGGCAGGAGAACAACCTCAGCAGGCATCGCAAGGGGCTTGTGCTGCTCAACCTTCCCGTGGTATTGTTCGCGGCTGGGGGGAGGAGGTTGACTTACCTGACGTCACTGAGGAAGAGCAAGAGGAGATGGAGGGTACTGGATCCGACTTTGTGCAGATGTCGTCTTTTATGCTGTCCTGCCTGTTGAGGGACCCCCGTATAAAAAACTTCAAGGGGAATGAGCTGTACTGGGTGGCCACACTACTAGACCCTCGGTACAGGCACAAAGTGGCGGACCTGTTACCAACTCACCGGAAGGTGGAAAGGATGCAGCACATGCAGAACCAGCTGTCAACTATGCTTTACAATGCCTTTAAGGGTGATGTGACGGCACAACGCCAGCAAGGTACCACTGCCACTAATCCTCCTCCCGTGTCCACGCAGTCAAAGACAGGACGCTCCAGCGATCTCATGGTGATGTCGGACATGCGGACGTTCTTTAGTCCAACGCCTCGCCGTAGCCCTTCCGGATCCACCCTCCACCAATGCCTGGAACGACAGGTAGCCGACTACCTGGCCTTAAGTGTGGATGTAGACACTGCTGTGAACAGCGATGAGGAACCCTTGAACTACTGGGTGCGCAGGCTTGACCTGTGGCCAGAGCTGTCCCAATTTGCCATCCAACTTCTCTCCTGCCCTGCCGCAAGCGTCCTGTCAGAAAGGACCTTCAGCGCAGCTGGAGGCATTGTCACAGAGAAGAGAAGTCGCCTAAGTCACAAAAGTGTTAAGTACCTCACCTTTATCAAAATGAATGAGGCATGGATCCCGGAGGGCTGCTGCCCGCCCCAAGACTAAGTCAGTCCCCGCACACACAGCATCTCTGCCTGCACGCCGTGTGACTGGCTGCCTGGCCTGCCCCAAGAAGACTAAGTCGCTCCCAGTCCCTCCACACAGCATGTCTGCCTGCAGGCCGCTTGACTACCTTCTCCGCCACCACCAACAGGGTCCGGGACTCCAGGCGGATTGCTGAATTTTTTAGGCCGCTGCTAGCAGCGGCCGCTGTAATAACTTTTCTGGTGCGTGTACATGACTGCCTAATTTTTCTGGCTGCACTGCGGGCAGCTGCAACAACAAAAGAAAAGGCATGTACATGCGCCCATTCCCCTTCGTGATCATTACCTTGCCGTGGTGAAGGGGCTTGCGTATCACAATGAAGCAATGACCGGCGCCTAGATGAGTGTCTCGGGGGGCACACCCACGATAATAAGGTCGTTGCCTCATTGTGGTCAGACCAAATTTGATCAGCTGGACAGTCACTGTTCTGTCATTCAGCTACATCAGCCAGGCGACCATATGGGCTGTAAAGCCACCAAAACCTGCACTCTCGCCATGGTGCGCACCAGTCCATCACGGCCGTCACTACACAAACAGCTGTTTGCGGTGCGTTACACGGTGAGTTTGGTGTGTCGGTGTGAAGCAGTACCTTAATTACACTACCTGATTGATGTATACACATGCAAGATGTTTGAAAGCACTTTAGGCCTGTCATTTAGCATTCAATGTGATTTCTGCCCTTAAAACGCTGCTTTGCGTCAAATCCAGATTTTTCCTCGGGACTTTTGGCATGTATCCCACTCCGCCATGCCCCCCTCCAGGTGTTAGACCCCTTGAAACATCTTTTCCATCACTTTTGTGGCCAGCATAATTATTTTTTTTTTCAAAGTTCGCATCCCCATTGAAGTCTATTGCGGTTCGCGAACTTTAACGCGAACCGAACCTTCCGCGGAAGTTTGCGAACCAGCTTCGCGAACCTAAAATCGGAGGTTCGGCCCAACTCTATTAAAGACATGAAGCACAATATATTTGAACAAAACTGTATATAGAAATGTTACTTTATTATTCATAAAAGACATTGTCCCCAAAAATTTTTTTAACTTTACGTATGTTCAAACTCCTCCTTTTCAGACCCGCACAGTAAGGCAGAATAGAATTGCGGCGAGGTTTCTGCTTCCTTGAAGCTCGATAGAGATGTTCCAGGATTGGAATTCTAAGGAGATAGAAGACCGAGAGCCCAATATAGTGTAGTATGTATTAGTAGGGGATGGAAAGTATTATGAAATGTAAGTAATATACTCACAAACCAGGGTTGCCCATGAAGCAACCACTGTTCAAGCAGGTGGGGAGAATAAGCCTGTCCCCACTCAGGAATAAAACGTCGCTCTCTGTGGATAGAAGGAAATTTTAGGGTAGATCACCCTTCCACCAAGGGTGGACTTCTGGATGCGTAAACGTGTACAGAGGCGCCGGAAGGATAAAAGTAGCTAAAAAATTGTCTTGGTTGCGGTGGTGGACCAGCCAACCATAAACAAACAAAGGCTGTCGATTCTCAAAACATATATACAAATTATTCAATTACTCCCAGTAAACAGTCGCAACGCGTTTCACGGGCAAAAACCCACTTCTTCAGGCAATAAAGGACAGGAGCAATACACAGCGTTTAGTCAGGATGATGCTTGGCACCTCTGTGACTTGAAGCTCGATGGAGATGGATTGGAATTCTGTAAGGGGAGAAGTAAATCCTTAAGTCAGCAACTATTTCCAAAATAATCAAATTCTTAAAATGAAACCAATTCTTAAAAAGACATGAAGCACAATATATTTGAACAAAACTGTATATAGAAATGTTACTTTATTATTCATAAAAAAAGACATTGTCAAAAATTTTTTTTTAGCTTTACGCATGTTCAAACTCCTCCTTTTCAGACCCGCACAGTAATGGAGAATAGAATTGCGGCAAGGTTACTACTTCCTTTAAGCTCGATGGAGCTTATAAACATCAGAAAAACATTGTCAATTTTTTTTTTTAATCAGAATCGCATTTATTTCGCCAAGTACGACTGGGTTGTGCCCGGAATTGGGTTTGGCACACGAATACAGGGCATATATAAAGAAAACATAGAAGTCGAGAGCATAGCACATAGTAGACATCACTTCATCACAAAACATACATACATAATACTTTTTCAAACATCTGCCATGTGGTTTGCAGGCAGAGAGTCAAAGTCACCGTGAAGGGTCTGCGGGGGGAGAGCACGGGCAGAGTTTATAGAGTTCAGCGAAGTTACAGCTGAGGGAAAGAAGCTGTTTTTGTGTCTCGCGGTCTTTGTGGCAATGGACCAGTACCTCACGTACCTCCGCCCCAGGGGGAGCTGATTAAAAAACTGGTGGCCAGGGTGGGAGGGATCCTTGGCGATCTTCAGTGCTCTGGAGCGTAGTCTGGCATTATAGAGGAAGTCTAGGGCAGGGAGTGTATTCCCGATGATCCTTTCCGCTGACCTGATGACCCTCTGTAGTTTGCGTCTTTCGTCTTCGGTGGAGCCAGCATACCAGACAGTGATGGAAGAACAGAGGACTGATTCGATGGTTGCGGTATAGAAGTTCGTCAGGAGTTCCCGTGACATGCCGAACTTCTTCAGTTGGCGGAGGAAGTAAAGCCTCTGCTGGGCTTTCCTCTTGGTGGAGACAGTGTTTGCCTTCCACTTCAGGGTGTTGGAGATGGTGGTGCCCAGGAGGCGGACACAGGGCACTTTCTCCACCTCCGTTCCACCAATGTGCAGTGGAGGTGGGGTGGAGGCATGTTTCCTAAAGTTAATGATAATCTCAACCGTTTTTGCATTGTTGAGGACCAGCTTGTTCTCCTTGCACCAGTGGCAGATCCTGTCCACCTGGTGGCGGTATGCCTGCTCGTCATTATTGGAGATCAGGCCGACTATGGTGGTGTCCTCTGCAAATTTGATTACCTTGACAGAGCTCGCCGAGGATCTGCAGTTGTTCGTGTAGAGGGAGAACAGGAATGGTGACAAGACACAGCCTTGTGGGGCCCCTGTGTTGGTGGTCTTTGGTTGCGAGGAGGTGGAGCCCAGCTTTATCACCTGGGATCTGTTTGTAAGGAAGTCATTGATCCACAGTTGGTGTGGGGTGGACCCCGAGCTCAGCCAGGTTCTCTTGTAGTATTTGGGGGCTAATGGTGTTAAATGCCGAGCTGAAGTCAAGGAGGAGAACCCTGGCATATGAATTTGGTTTGTCAAGGTGATTGTTGACAGGCTCCAGACAGATATTAATGGCGTCGTCGGTCGACCTATTTGCCCTGTAAGCAAATTGGTACGGGTCCAGCTGGGTTTCTGCTTTGTGTTTAAGGAGGGGCAGGACCACTTTTTCGAAAGTTTTCATTATGACCGATGTGAGGGCGACAGGCCTGAAATTGAGGTCGGATGCGCCTTGCTTTTTGGGTACAGGGATGATGGTGGACCTCTTGAAGCATGCTGGTACTTTGCCACATTGTAGGGACTTGTTGAAGACAGAGGAAAGTATAGGGGCAAGCTGCTGTGCGCATGCTTTCAGGCAGGCTGGCGACACTCCGTCAGGGCCTGAGGCTTTCCTGGCCTTTAGTCTGGACAGGTGGCACGCCACATCCAACTCATTTACGGCCAGAGGGGGCAAGTTTTGGCATGGTGGTACTGCGGTATTGGTTGAAGCCTTCAGCTTCGGAAGCCTCGCAGGAGTCTCATTCTCCTCGAACCTGCAGTAGAAGTCACTGAGGTTTTCAGCGAGCTCAGTGCTGGGAGGTGCACTTTGGGGGGGGGGGGGGGCTTGTAATTTGTTGCAGCCTTAAGTCCCCGCCAAACAGCTTGTGAGTCGTTTGATGACAGGTCCTCCTTCAGCTTGTCTGCGTATCCCTTCTTTGCGCTTCTCAGTTCTGTCGAGCAAGTTTCTTACCTTCCTGTATTCCTCCTGGTTCCCGGATTTGTGTGCGGCTTCCTTGCTTCTTCGCAGTTGCCGGAGTTTCTTCGAGAACCATGGCTTGTCGTTTGGATAGTTTGTGAGTTTTTGTTGGTATGCAGGAGTCCTCGCAGAACCTAATGTACGAGCTCACGTTGTCTGCCCACTCATCCAGGTCTGGTGCTTCCAGGGCCTTCCAGTCTGTGCAGTCGCAGCAGGCCTGAAGTTGAAGCTTGGCCTCGCTTGACCACACTTTGGTTGATTTAAGGACTGGTTTTGCGGTTTCAAGGCGCCTCCTGTAGGTGGGAATCAGGTGGATGAGGCAGTGGTCGGATGCGCCTAGTGCTGCCCATGAGGTGGCTTTGTAGGCGTCCCTCAAGACTGTGTAGCAGTGGTCGAGAGTGTTCGCATTCCTAGTGGGGCAGGTGATGTGCTGATAGAAGCATGGAAGTTCTTGGCGGAGGTTGGCCCTGTTAAAATCCCCTAGGATGATGAACAATGAGTCTGGCAGGGTGGACTCCCATTGCGTGACAGTGTCACTGAGGTTGCGCAGGGCGGTTTTGGCATCGGCATCCGGTGGGATGTACACACCTACAAGGACGTAGGATGAGACCTCTCTGGGAGAGTAAAAGGGCCTGCAGTTAATCATTAGGAGTTCAAGCTCTGGTGAGCATTTTTTGGCCAGGACAGAGGTGTTAGAGCACCAAGTGGGGCTAATGTAGAAACAGACGCCGCCCCCTTCTTTTTCCCAGAGAGGGTGCTGTCGCGGTCTGCTCGGATGAGGTTGTAGCCTGGGAGGTGAAGGGCACCGTCCGGGGATATTGTCGTGGAGCCACGTCTCTGTGAAACAGAAGACTGGGGTATTGCTGCCGAGATCCCTCTTTTCCCCCAGAAGTCGCAGCTCCTCTAGCTTGTTAGGGAGGGAGCGGACGTTTGCCAGGAGGATTGCTGGTATAGCTGACCTCAAGCCTTTCCTCTGCAGCCTTGCGCGGGCACCCGCCCGGCAGCCCCTCCGGCGCTTGCGTGTGTATGACTCTGTCAGGGAGGCCATCATTTTCCTAACATGGCTCCAAACGGAATCAGCTAGGAGCCTATCCTCCGGGTGCAGGGCAGTGACCTTTTCCCACCTGAGTAGCTGTGACCTGGTGTAGGTGGTACGTGTAGGTGGTACGTGTGGATAGGGGTGTTGTGGGAGGCATGGCCGCCGTGCAGTGCTGAGCGCTGTGCAGCAGCAATGATCTCGCAGGAACAGCGCAGGGCTGAGCTTACGCTCCAAAGTAACAATAGTGACCTTGTGGGAGCAGCACGGGACATACTATACGTCAGTGCATAGCAGCAACAGCCGTGCGGGGAACTGGTGCATAGCAGTCCATCATCAGTGCATAGCAGCAGTTGCAGTGCAAAACAGTCCATAAGTCATTTCTAATACTAATAACGCATTGCAGCTCAGTCCATAGGTCAATGGTTACTAAGTCCAAGCAGTAGCAGAGCAGTCCATAAGTCCATAAGTCTGCACACTCCAGCGGCAGCATTTGGTACAGAAAGATGCTTTCCAGTCCGTGGGCCAGTGTCAGCAGCCGTGGCTGTGGGGGAGCCATGGGAGTGCTGTGGGGTAGCCATGGGAGTGCAGCTGGCCCCTACTAATTGCAATGTTAGCAGTCTGTGGCAGTGGCAAAGCAGTGCACTGCTAAGCAGTCAGTGGCAGGCAGAAACACTCTTACCCGGTCCAGAGAGGAAGCCAGCTGTGCAGTCCATTGGGCTGGGGTCATCCACAAGAGTCCTCCAGCAGGGTGTGTAGGCCCAGAGAGGAAGCCAGCTGTGTAGTCCATTGGGCTGGGGTCCTCCGGAATGTGTAGCGATGGGAGCTCCGGCAGCTGGGTCCTCAGCGGTGGTCCCTTGCCTCTGTGGGGCTGCAGTGATTGTGGAGGCTGGATTAGTGAGGCTGGAGCAGTCGTGCGGGTTCCAGTGTGGATGTCAGGGGCCTGCAGTGTAGTAGTGGCCGCCCTGTGGCTAGTGATGGCAGCCAGCCACGTGGGGTTGGATCGGCCAAGCCTATGTGCTGCTCGGGGGGGCCTCTGCGGGCTGAGGCCTACCAGCTGTGCAGTGCTGGGACTGTGTGCAGCGTGGATCTGCTTGCCAGCAATCCTCTGAGCGGCTGTCGGGGCTGGTGTGGTCTGCGTGCTGAGGGCTTCCTGCTGTGCCGGACCCTTGTGCCTGTGTGCGGTGGAGTGCCAGGCCCCGTGTACCCTGTGCGGTGGAGCGGGGAATAGGCAGCCGGCGGTACTCACAGCGGCGGTGAGGGCCTGCGATCAGCTCACCACGTGGTCCCTCGCGCTGGGCGGACAGCCGCAGCCACGGCGGATCTCTCGGGGGGATGCTCTTGAGCGGCGGTGGAGTGCCAGGACCCGTGTATCCTGTGCAGTGGAGCGGGGAGTAGGCAGCCTGCGATCAGCTCGCCACGTAGTCCCTCGTGCTGGGCGGACAGCCGCAGCCCCGGCAGATCTTTCGGGGGGATGCCTCCGGGAGTCGGACAGTGAAGCGACTGGCAGTGGAGGAGTGCTCAGCCCCAAGAAAGAGGGGACACACAGCCCGTCTGTCTGACCCCAGCTGTGTGGCATGTAGTCCGGGCTGTTGTAGGGGGCTACTGCCACACTGTATCTACACACTGTATCACTGCAACTAAGCTACAGAACTAAACTAAAGCTAACAACTAAAATAACCTAAACTAAAATAAAAAGTAAAAATAAAAAGAAAGACAGAGGAAAGAAAAAAAAAAAAGGAAGATACAGGAGAGCCCTGTGTGCCGAGGCAGCCTCCTAGCGCCATCTTAAGGTCTTAACTTTACGCATGTTCAAACTCCTTTTTAGACTCATTTAAATTACAGAGTAATGGCAAATAGATCTGCGGTGAGATCACTGCTTCCTTTAAGCTCGATGGGGATGTTCCAGGATTGGAACTCTGTAAGGGGAGAAGTAAATCCTTTAGTCAGCAACTATTTCCAGAATAATCAAATTCTTAAAATGAAACCAATTCTTAAAAAGACATGAAGCACAATATATTTGAACAAAACTGTATATAGAAATCGTGGTTGGGGTGTCTTGCCACCCTATGGGAAAAAAAAGATACAGGAGACAAAAAAGGGAGCCCGATAGTGCAGTATGTCAATAGTAGGTGTGTGGAGAAATCAATTGATTGAAAGGGCTACTCACAAAGGAGGGTTGCAAGGGGCAACCGACCACAGGAAGCAGGTGGAGACCATAAACCCGACTCCACTCGGGGTGGTCCTGGACGGACCTGGTTGCGGTCGCTCTCTTAGATGAAAAAGGATGCACAAAACATTAACCGTGGTAAAACAACGGGTGTTCTGTCACCACCCCTCGGACAAACATGTACGGGGGTATAACTATGCACAATAAGGGAAAGAGGCGCCCTGATTTGAATAAAAGCTTTTAAAACCAGTTTAAAAACGAAAAAGAAAAATGAGGTATCTTACCTCAATGACGAAATCTCTGTAAACTTACAAAAGATTTTTATTTGAGCACAGGCAACGCGTTTCGCGGGTCTGAGCCCGCTTCCTCAGGCCAATACAGTGCCTAGAACAGCAGAAAGAGTTCCTCAATGTACATACATATACATATTTCATAAAAAATTATAAAAATAATAACGGTCAGAGTACATATATAAATGAATAAATAGCATAACATGAATTTAATTTGGCAGATTTATCCATGCCCTAATAGTTGATTCCATGCTGTGCATATGCAAACGCATATTTATGCGCACGCACACACACATCAAAGAGAACACACTACTGTGTCTCATATCTAAGGGCAAACTTGATGGTTTAGTCTAAGCTCCATTTGCCGTAATGTGCATAAATATGCGTTTGCATATGCACAGCATGGAATCAACTATTAGGGCATGGATAAATCTGCCAAATTAAATTCATGTTATGCTATTTATTCATTTATATATGTACTCTGACCGTTATTATTTTTATAATTTTTTATGAAATATGTATATGTATGTACATTGAGGAACTCTTTCTGCTGTTCTAGGCACTGTATTGGCCTGAGGAAGCGGGCTCAGACCCGCGAAACGCGTTGCCTGTGCTCAAATAAAAATCTTTTGTAAGTTTACAGAGATTTCGTCATTGAGGTAAGATACCTCATTTTTCTTTTTCGTTTTTAAACTGGTTTTAAAAGCTTTTATTCAAATCAGGGCGCCTCTTTCCCTTATTGTGTATATAGAAATGTTACTTTATTATTTATCAAAAAAAAGTCACATTTTTTTTTAACTTTACGCATGTTCAAACTCCTTTTTAGACTCATTCAAATTACAGAGTAATGGCAAATAGAATTGTGGCGAGATTACTGCTTCCTTTAAGCTCGATGGAGATGTTCCAGGATTGGAATTCTGTAAGGGGAGAAGTAAATCCTTTAGTCAGCAACTATTTCCAGAATAATCAAATTCTTAAAATGAAATTTACACAAAATGGAGGAAACTAATCTCTGGGGGGGGGGGGAGGAAAAAAAGTGTGCAAAACTGCTACACCAAGCCGCTGCCCACAGGTGCATCCACGCATAAAGTACTCCTGCACTGGCAGTTTAAGAGTAGGTGAGTTTGTACCCCTTCACTGCCTTTTATGTCCTGTCAGCTCTTGTTCTCCACGTCCTCATATCTGCCGCCATCTTCACTGCTGTGTTACTGACCTGGAAGTACCTCTGGGTCAGCGCCATAGCAGTGAAGATGGCAGAAAGAAGAAGACATGGCGGTGGAACGCGAGACCTGACAGGGTTGAAAAGGCAATGAAGAGATCCAGGAATGCACACTTCCAATTCTAAAGTTATTGCATATGCAAATTAAAGAGGCCCAAGTCCAGGAATCTGTGGAATAAAACTGAGTAGGAGGGTTTTTGTACAGGCTCCAACAACCCTGCTTACAAGTGAAATATGTAATTTATAATTGTCTGTTCGCTCAAGAATGTTTATTGCAGCTAGGCAGAATGGAATACCTGAGGGGAAAAGACAAGAGGCTCTTCAGTGTTGTCAGTCTGCATGCCACATGACATTTGAGTTTTTGCATTCTTAAGTTTTCATTAATGTCAATAGAGAAAAGAATATGCATTTGTAGAAATCTATTTAATTGCTTAGTGCAGTGTAGGCTTGTCTGCTGCCAATCCAGTGAGAAAGATGGGCAAAGAGGGGAAACAAATCTAATAACCAGATAACTAAAAAAAAATATGATGTTTAAAGTACACCTGAATGGAGAAGGATAGGGTGAATGCCATATTTCATAGTTGCATAGTTATTTGGGTTGAACTCGGACGTATGTCTTTTTTTTCAACCCAGCGAGCAAAGTAAAAACACCAGCCTGCTCCCTCACATATCCCTGTTGAGCCAGAGGAAGGCAAAACACACTTACAAGGCACGGTCCAATTAGCCCCAAAAACGAAAAAAAAAATTCCTTCCTGACTCCAGATGGCAATCGGATAAAATCCCTGGATCAACATCATTGGCATTACCTAGTAATTGTAGCCATGGAGGTCTTTCAACGCCAGGAAAGCATCTAAGCCCTCTTTAAATGCCGGAATACAATTTTCCATAACTACTTCCTGTGGCAAGGCATTCCACATCTTAGGCTAGGTTTCCACTTGTGCGTTTTGTGTCAGTTTTTCTGCTCAGAAAATTCGCATAGATTTTAAAACTAATGTTAGTCAATGCAGCTGTTTCCACTCTATGCGAATTTTCGTTAGCGTTCGTACGCGTGAAAAAATCTGAGGTCCTGTATCATTTTTTCGGACATCGCGTACGATTCGCGTACAATGCTTTGTATAGGCAATGCGAATTTTCGCGTTACTTGCCCAAAAATTCGCATTGGATCCATGGTTACAGGAAGTTGTCAGCAGTCATGACTAAGCTGTTACTAGGCAGATTATGCATATGTAACTAATGCGAATTTTCGCGTACGAAAATTCGCATAAAAACGCATACAAATTTACATGCAAATTTTCACCAATCAGAAAAATCTTATACGATTTTTTGCAGGCGAAAACGTAACGCTACAGTGGAAACGGGCCCTTAATCATTCTTACTGTAAAGAACCTTTTCCTAAATAAATGGCTAAAACTTTTTTTCTCCATTTTACACAATGTCCGTTGCCTGACAGTGCTACTGATGTTTCTGGTCATTAGGGTCTAAATCACACACCTGTAACAAGCATGCAGCTAATCTAGTCAGATTTGTCAGACATCTGATCTGCCTGCTTGTTCAGGGGTCTATGGCTTAAAGTATTAGAGGATCAGCAGGATAGTCGAGCAACATGCATTTAAAAAGGAAACCAACACATCAGCCTCCATCTCCCTCACCTCAGGTTCCATTACAGCTGGTTTTACGAGGGCTGTGGAGTTGGTACAAAAATAAGCCACCGTCAGGTACCCCAAAATAGCTCCAACTCCTTAAGCCTCATACAGACATAGGACTATAGTTGTTGGTAACGATCGTTACCGATGACATCTACCGACGATCGTTAAAAAAAAAAGAAGCCAACGATCATTATTCTAAACGACGAACGAGGGTTATCATTGTTACCTAAAAGATCCAGCCTGCCGGATATTATCTGGCGATGGTCGTTACCCGATGTATGTCTGTAAAGTGATCGGTCGTGTAACGATCGTTCTGGAAAGTGCACACATGCGCAAATAGTACTTGAACCTATCATTCTACTGAAATTTATATGAGAATTGAATGTCATGAGATTTTTATTTGAAATTGTGTTTTTCATAATTATATATGTCATGTTATATAATGTTGTATGTATGCTACTAATTAATGTATAATGGGTAGTGTAATGTATATGTATGTATGTATGTATGTATGTATGTATGTATGTATTAAATAAAAACAAACCAAGCAATGTTGTCTAATTTTTTTATACTAGTATAGTATAAAAACATAACAGTATAATATTACAAACGGTACAAAGCTATACCATGAAAATGTTAAAAAAATTATAGAATAATAATAGAATGCAAAATTTTGGTAATAAACTTATAGTTTGCACAAAGTAGCCACCCTTGCCTTCAAATTGTTGATGTGTTGTTGCTGTTTTGAAATAGCTGCCCATGTATTGCATTTTAACACTTCCAGTTCTTCATAGGTGTTATCAAGGCAGGGCCGGTGCTACCATAGAGGCAAAGGAGGCAGCTGCCCCAGGGCCCCAGAGCTTGTAGGGGCCCCCAGTGGCTACAAGTGGGAAAAAAAATTCAAATCGACCTTATAGTTTTTGAGAAAATCGATTTTAAAGTTTTTCGAAGGAAAAAAGTATACTTTTAAATGCGGTAAATGTCACTTTTAGTACCTAACGGTAGTGTAGTTTTACATGCATCAAAAGAAAGAGTAATACATTTCCTGACGGGGTTTCCAGGGGGTCCATACGCAGCCGCAGCGCTTTGGCCAGGGAGCGCTATACAGCCGCAATATGGCTGTATGAAGAGCCCTGGCATTTTTTTCCTATTTTCCAATTTTTTTTTGTTTAGAGTGTGGGAATTTTTTTTTTTTTTAATTTATGTGGGGTCCCTTTCCTGAAACTTTTTAACCCCTTGTCCCCCATGCAGGCTGGGGTAGCCAGAATGTGGAGCTCCGACCGATTGGGGCTTCAAACCCTCACTATACCAGCTGCAAAAAAAAGGTCCCCTAATGCCAATTTTTGCTCCGGGGTATCTGTTGGGGGGCCCCCCATCGTTGCTTAAACCGGCCCTGAGCAAGCCAAATGTTTAATGAATAAAAAGGATGATGAATTTGATGCATTTGGAAATATAGTGGCAGCAAAATTGCCGGCCATGACTACAGAAAATAGCTACCTAGCACAAAGCTCTATTCTTGATTTATTGAATAAAACACAATTAAATATATTACCCAAACCCTTACATATAGTTACACAACATCATCACCTACCACCTCCACACATGCAGACGCCTTTGCCAACACAATACCCTGTTAACTACCCTGTCCAACCATACCAGCATACTCACCTTTACACACCTGCAACTCAGATTGATCATCAACATTCCAATGAGCAACATTATGCACAACCCCCTGAAAATTTTTACCCAATTGAGGGAAACTATACAACTCTGTGATACAATTATGTGAAAGAAGGTGTTTGCCACATCGGTCCTGTATCAATAATAATGTGTATTACTAATTAAGGACAAGTTTACAGCCAATTTGGCTTCAATATTGTTTGTTTTGTGTGTGAAAAATAAATATTATTTGATTTCAACTGCACCAAGGATGCATGACTGGCTTTCTGTACATGGGAATTTTTTAATCCAGAAATGATGCAGTTTATGGCATGCTAAACTTGAAACACTGTAGTTCATCAACTGGTTACCTTACATGTGAACTACATTGTCAATGATCTTGATCCTGGCATACGCATTTCCTTGTAAACACTAACAGTTCACTGGCAGTCATGATGATCTATTTTGATGTTGAAAATGAGAACTCAAGCCCTAAATAAGCATGCAACTAATCTTGTGAGAGGTGCCAATTATATCAGCAACACCTAGTCTGCTGTATGCTTTTTGATGGTGTATGGCTACACGAATTAGCAACAGAGGATCATCACGACAGGCAGCCAATATGCAATGTTCCAATGTAAACAAATATGCTATCCTACAAATCACTCTTCCTCAAGGTGACCTTTAAAGAGCAGTACACAAATAACTTAAAATAACAAAGGTACCAAACATGGTTCTTGCAGGACTCAGAAAAGCACTGTGGCATAACTCAATACTTTAATGTAATTTTTAAACGTAAATGTAGACATATAAGGTAACACAAACACACACAGTATTTCAAAAGATTCCAATACTATCAATGAATCATGGAGTCTTGCCATGGAACAGAACCGACACCATTAAAGGGGAACTGAAGAGAGAGGTATATGGAGGCTGTCATGTTTATTTCCTTTTAATCAATACCAGTTGCCTGGCAGCCCTGCTGGTCTATTTCTCTGCAGTAGCATCTGAATAACACCAGAAACAAGCATGCAGCTAGTCTTGTCAGATCAGACTTATAAGTCTGAACCACTGAAACACCTGATCTGCTGCATGCTTGTTCAGGGGCTATGGCTAATAGTATTAGAGGCAGAGGATCAGCAGGGCTGCCAGGCAACTGGTATTGTCTAAAAGGAAATAAACATGACAGCCTCCATATACCTCTCTCTTCAGTTCCCCTTTAAACACATTATAATCTTCTCTGCATTTTTTCGCATCACATGTTGCCTTGCGAGGTGCTGAAATTTGGAGATTTGTCAGATTATTTGCATTTGACCTCCAATCCCCTGGCAAGATAGTCCCAGCACTTATGTCCTCAACATCCACAGCTTGTGTTGGCATCAGAGCCGGATTAAGGCTAAATGGGGCCCTAAGCAAAGTAACTGATTTGGGCCCCCCATCATGTCGTAATAGAATCAGAAGATGCAGCTGCACAGCAACATGCTGCACACACCGGGGCAACAGCCCGCTTTCCTCTGTGGGTGCACAATGCAGGGAATAGCAGCGGTTAAATGCAGAGTGAGAGATGAATGGCTGGGACATTTGCACTCAGGGACTGGGGCACCCCTGTGAAGAGGGCACCAGATATCACAGTAGCTGCAGTTTCCCCCTGCATCTCCAGCCTGGCAATAGCAGAAAGCTCTGGACACCGCCAAACCGGAAGCCGTTCCCCAGACAGAATTACATAACCACCTCCACCACCGAACAACCGATTTCCTCCCAAACTAGACAGCCACCATGCAGCCTCCATCCCAGTGAATACAATAGTCCAGCAGAGAAGGCAGCCGCAGCGGGGGAGAAGGACAGCATCAGATGACTCACATTCACCTATTGCGATCCAAGCAATAGAGGTCCCGTCATCCGGAGCCCATCTGTCTCCTCTAGAGTGCTGCCGCTCTGTTACTACTACTATTACTACTTCCTGTCTGATCTGAGAATCAGGAAGTTCAGAGCGAGCGGCTGCACTGTAGAAGAGACAGATGGGTTTCAGATGACGGGATCTCTATCGCTTGGATCATGGATAGGTGAGTGAGCATTTGCCATCTGTTGCTATCATTCTTGCTGCAGCTGTGGTTCTCTGTGGGAAGGGAGGGAGGAGTGGGCAGCGGCAGAGCACACAGTAGCAGGAGGGGGACCTAGGAGGAGAGCCTGGCTCTGAAGACAATCAGCAGCGCACGGCATCATTTTATAAGACAAGACAAATAACATTTATATCGCGCTTTTCTCCTGGCGGACTCAAAGCGCCAGAGCTGCAGCCACTAGGACGCGCCCTATAGGCAGTAGCAGTGTTAGAGAGACTTGCCTAAGGTCTCCTACTGAATAGGTGCTGGCTTACTGAACAGGCAGAGCCGAGATTCGAACTCTGGTCTCCTGTGTCAGAGGCAGAGCCCTTAAAGGGACGACGAGCAGTGCCTGTGGGTATGCCTTTAAGCATACCCACAACTAATTAATTACATCCTCACACCTACCAGCATGATGTTTGTAATTATATCCCCCTGGGTTCCTTATATTTCATTGCATTGTGCTGAATCGAGCTGCCGACTTTGGAGAAAAGTCGTCCTGTGGCAGAGATTTCAATCGCGAAAATAGCAAAAACTAAAAGGCATAGGGCGACCGTTTATATATCATTGGAAAGAGGAGAAAGAGAGAGCTTTAAAATGATATGCATCTTTCCATAGTTACTGCACTGCTCAGAGTCCCTTTAACCATTATACCATCCAGCCACCACTGACAGGATGGCGCGGGCTGGTTTAGATGCTGATGGGGCCCCTTTGACTCTGAATGGGGCCCCAAGCGACTGCTTTTGTTGCCTGGTTGGTAATCCGGCCCTGGTTGGCATGTATGTGGCTTCATAGTGTTTACGCATAAAATGATGCAACATACAGCATGCAAATACCACATTGTCCACTTTATCCATCCATAAAAATATGTGTGTGTGTAATACACGAAACCGATTAGCTAATATGCCAAAGGCATTTTCAACTATTCGCCTAGCTCTTGACAGCCGGTAATTAAAGATTTTGCGGGGATAGTTTAGCGTTTTTTGTGGGTATGGCTTAAAGAGACTCCGTAACAAAAATTGCATCCTGTTTTTTATCATCCTACAAGTTCCAAAAGCTATTCTAATGTGTTCTGGCTGACTGCAGCACTTTGTACTATCACAGTCTCTGTAATAAATCAATGTATCTTTCCCTTGTCAGACTTGTCAGCCTGTGTCTGGAAGGCTGCCAAGTTCTTCAGTGTTGTGGTTCTGCTATGCACTCCCCCCTCAGAGGGGAAAGAAACACACAAATGATCTCTTGAGATTCAAAAGGAATGCTGTATACAGCCTGCTTGTGTATGGATGTATTTTCTATGTGTGGACATACTGTACATCAACCTACTTCCTGTTTTGGTGGCCATTTTGTTTGTTTATAAACAAACTTTTTAAAACTGTTTTTAACCACTTTTAATGCGGCGGGGAGCGGCGAAATTGTGACAGAGGGTAATAGGAGATGTCCCCTAACACACTGGTATGTTTACTTTTGTGCGATTTTAACAATACAGATTCTCTTTAAGGATGTTCTTATGTAATGGAAATGCATCATCTGCTACAAATACAAAGTTCAGCCAAACTTGGTCTGTGAGGTATGTGGAAGATGTAGACTGTTGGTCTTCAACTGTTGCATAAAAGATGTTTGGTCGATGACTCCGCCATCTGACATGCGACCGGTTTTCCCAATATCCACGTACAAAAACTCATAATTTGCATTCACTATAGCCATAAGAATAATACTAAAAAAACCTTTATAATTAAAGTAGAAAGATCCGGAATGCGGAGGTGGTGTTATACGAATAGGTTTGCCATCAATGGCTCCCCCGCAGTTTGGAAAATGTCACAAACTTTCAAAATCATTAGCTATCACGAGCCAATCCTCTGTGGTTTTTGGAAACTGTAAAAATGATCACATAAAATACAAAATTAGGCACAATAACAATATTTTTTCCAGCCAATTCATTACATATAATCAGTAGACACTTCTATCTAAGTACATTACAGGACAAATGAAGTGAGTGGGATATGGAGGCTTCCATATTCCCAGGTAAAACCCATTGCACTTGTCTGGTCCACCTGCTGATCCTCTGCCTCTAATAGTAGTAGCCATAGCCCCTGAACAAGCATGCAGCAGATCATGTGTTTGTGACATTATCATTTCTGACAAGACTAACTGCATGCTTAAACAGGAAGGCTGTAGGAGGCGCCCTTGTTGTAGGTTTAGTGGTGTTGTATAAGGTGCAGTATATAATGGTGAAATAAACCGCCTACCTTATGAAACGACACTTCACTCAGTAGGGATGGTGAAAAACATTTATTGGTAGAATGCACTCTGGACAACGCGTTTCACGGTGTAAACCGCTTCATCAGGTCTATATATGGTGCTTAAGAGAAAAAATATAGCAATAGTGGACACTCAGTACGCTGCCATACCATAAACATAATTACAATATAATAAAAATTTAAAAAGACCATCTTATTTGAAATTCATAAAATATATGAGGAGATAAATGCATAGCTAATACATTTAGTGTAAATAATTAGTTCAATATCATATAAAATAGTCCAAAATAAATATGCATAAATTTACATATATTTAAATTTAAGTCACTATCTTGCCGGTAATTAAGACCTATTAAAATCCAAAATAAAATATGAGATCTAAATAAAAGAGCCCGCTATATGTATAAATCAGTCCTAAGGGGATCAGCTTCAGAAAAAGTGTAAGGGAGAGAGCCTGTGTATAGCAGAAAGTATGAAGATAATAGGTAAAATGTAGCCCCTATGTGCTACTAGCGTCCTAATTACTGTATGGAGGAGTCATAAAACAGTGAGGAACTAAGGTAGAAACACTAACCTGATAATTGGTGTGGAAGGACTGGGCGCCAAGCCGAACTGAGGCAAAGCGCTCATAGATATAGTGAGTCCCTTTACGAGCTGTAAGAGAGAGTGTGGATCAAGCGGCGTGGGCATAAGGGGGCGGGTGCTCAGCTGAGTGAAGACTATCGTGGATTGGCCACATAGAATGTCGGTACAAGCTGTCACATAGCTCTAGCCTATTGGGAGGCGTGCCTATGTGTATGTAATTGGCCCGTCACACACCAAAGAGAGCGGAAGTTAGACGTGGCTGCATGCGGAAAAGGTATTGCGTGCCCTACGCATGCGCAGGAGTTCGTCGCGGCCATTTTGTTTATGGGCAGGTGTCAGAGAGGGTTTATACATAAATGTTGGAATACGGAAGTGTCCGGTGGAACGCAGGGGGACGTAATATACGTGCCCTACGCTTGTAGCGGAGGTGGTAGTGGCCATTGTAGTAATGGGCAGATGTGCCAAAAACCATATATTTCAAATGAAAAAAACTATCTAGAGTAATAGGTATATAATATTTCAAGGAGCTAAAAGGAAGATGGATAGGTATATTACGAACACGACTTAGAAAATAAAAATAACAACAAACAGTAACAGAAATATACAGATAGGGACTAGTGTTAGTATGTAATTAGTCAGTTCCAAGGGGTGACTGCTGCCATCTGGTGGTGATTAGATATATTACATCAGAGCTACTGAAAAATAACACTTATATGTGGTACCATATAAGCTTGTAGATGTGTGTATCACCATTAATATGTGCTAGAAAAACCTCACTGTCCACGGTGCACCATACAGTACGTCTCATTGTGTATTGATGATCTTGTACCCCTATCAACGATATGGATAGTTACTTAGTAGATGGAATTGACATGAAGTTATAATAACTTCTATCTAAATGAAATATGCGGTTCTTTACAATAAGATTAATAAACTTTTATATATATTTGCATCATAGACAAGTTCCTGTACAGATTAATTGAGAAAAAACTTCTCACCACTTCTGTATAAAGAGATATAGGGGTATCAGATTATAGGTTAGGGGAATGTATGTAACTTAATGTCCCTAATGGGAGATATACCTAGCCAGTTACATGGGTGGGAAAATGGAGCTACAGAATGACTCATTGTGTTCAATGTCAGTAGGCTGGGGGGAGGTGACCAGGACAGGGATAGTGGACTAAAGGTAAGTGGTAACTCCGCAGGATAATAAGGGGCGGTAGGGGAAAGGAGGGAGGAGAGGGTAATGGGGTGTGTTGAAATGGAGGAGGGGGGGAAGGGGGAGGGGAAAGGGTAGAGGGTGCGGATCGTGTATACCCTGGAGAATACATATGAAATTAGCGTGGTGAGTGTGTGTTAAGTGTCCACCCTAGATGGAACCTTCATAAATTATGTTCTAGGCATATGTTTTTAGTCCTTCAGGTTGGAGGGTTCTCAACTTGAACACCCAGAACATTTCTCTGGCCTTGAGTTTGTCATTCCTGTTCTGCGTGTGAATGGGTAGCTGTTCTATCGGACATACTTTGATCTTTTCATATTCCTGGTTATGTCTTTCTTTGCAATGCCTAGATAGGCCATGTTTGGTGTACCCTTTTTCTATATTTCTTCTGTGTTGTCCCCATCTTGCTTTGAGTGTTTGGGTAGTTCGTCCCACGTATTGTAAGCCACATGTACATGTGAGGAGGTAAATAATAAATGTGGATGAGCAATCCATCCTATCCGTGATTTCAAATGTTTCTCCTGTAACAGTGGAAGTGAAAGTCTTTTGTTCCATTGCCATCTTCCGGCAACACAGGCAACCTCTCTGTTCGCATTTTTGGGTTCCTGGAGTTTCTGGATGTTCAGGGTTGGTTCCGGTACCATGATTCCTCAGCTTACTGGGGGCTAGTTCATTTTTCAGTGTTCTCGCTCTCCTATAGGTGCAATGGGGTTTTTCCTCAATTTCATTCTTTAGGTATGGGTCGTCTCTTAGGAGAGACCAATGTTTCTCTAATATATTCCTTACTGAGGCATGGTTACTGGCGAACTTGGTGATGAAGTTCAATGGTCTGTTTGTATGTTCTTCATTTTTGTTTTCACTTTTTCCTGTGAGAAGCTTTGTTCTCTCTGTGGCTCTTGCTCGTTTTCTAGCTGTGGCGACAAGTTTAGTGGGGAAGTTCTTTTCTTTGAATTTATTCGTAAGAGTTTTGGCCTGGGTGTCGAATGTGTTTATATCCGAGCAATTTTTCCGTATTCTTAAAAACTGTCCATAGGGGATGTTGTTTCTCCATGGTCTATGGTGGCAGCTTTTATAATCAATGTATGCGTTTGAGTCAACTGGTTTGAAGTGATTTCTTGATTTGATAATGTTGTTCTCTGTGTATAGGACTACATTGAGGTACTCTATTTCTTTGTTGTTATGATTAGAGGTGAACGAGATTCCCCAATCATTGTTGTTCATGTAGCTTACAAAGTAGTTTATAGAGGGCGTGTCTACCTTCCAGATTAGAATCAGATCGCCAATGTATCTGCGGTAGTAAATAATGTTGGGGGTAAAGGAGTTGTTTTGCCCTATCAGTTGGTGTTCTAGAACGCCCATGGTTAGATTGGCATAGCTGGGGGCTAGGCTCGATCCCATTGCCGTCCCCCGTTTCTGTAGATAGATGTTATCCAAGAAGGTGAAATAGTTGTGTGTTAGGATGAAAGCTATGGAGTTGATGAGAAATATTTTTTGCTTGTATGGCATCGCTGTATTTTCTTGTAGAAAGTACCAGACAGATTTCAAGCCAATTTTGTGGTGAATATTGGAGTATAATGAGGACACATCCAGTGTCACCCATTTATATCCATCTTTCCAGGGGATGTTCATGAGCTCCCTCAGTAGTTGCATGGAGTCTTTGAGAAAGGAAGGAAGTTTCTTTACAATTGCTTGTAGATGATGGTCTACTAGTTCAGAGAGATGAGATATGGAGTTGATGCCTGCTATGATAGGTCTGCCCGGTGGATTGGTGGTGGTTTTATGTATTTTGGGTAGTTGATAAAAATGAGGTGTAGTGAGGTTTTTTATTAGTATAAAGTCTTTTTCTGCTCCATTCAGGATACCTTCCTCATATGCCCCCATCACAAGTGTATCAAGGTCCAAGATTTCATACTACTAATCGTCCCTCAGTATCCGTTCAGCTTCTTTGATGTAATCCACTTTATCCATGATTACTATGCCCCTCCTTTATCCGCTGTTTTGATTATGATAGTATGGTTCTTTTTCAAACTTTTAATTGCCCTTTGTTCTGATTTAGTAAGATTTGGTGTGGTTTCCTCTGCTTTTAGTTTCCTGAAGTCCGCCAGTACTTGGTTATAGAAACCTTCTATTTGGGGTCCTCTGTAGGTCGTCAGGTAGAAGTTAGATTTGTTTCGAAGTTGTGTGTGTATGTATTTCTCCATCTTCAGTTCCTCTGGATTGTAGATGATGCCAGGTGTGTTGTCATCGTTTTAGTATGATCCTGTTCTCCTCTCCTCCAGGAGTTCTGGTGGCATGACCTTTCAGTTTTCTCATTGTAAAATACCTTTTTAATGTTAATTTGCGTGTAAAATGATTTAGATCCACATGAGGTGTTTAGGAGGTGTTTAGGAAGCAAAACGCTAGGTTTAGCAGTGAAAAGCACTTGCTCAGACACAGCACAGCACTGGAGAATCTCTCAGTACCAGCAGCAGTCACACAAGTGCGTGGCTCCGCAACATGGCCACCGCCTAATATAGAGGAGGGGAGGGCCAGGCTCCCCTCCTCTGATTGGTTGCTAGGGTTGCCAGCTCCTCGGCAGGAGGACTTCTGATTGGCCCAATCACGTCATCCCCGAATCCCGAAGCCGAAACCGAACCCACAGCTCCATCCGGCCGAATTCCAGCGCACGCATTCGGCATGCTTCGTATTTGGGTTCGGCTTGGAATCACAGCATTCGGGTTCGGGTTCGCATGCGGCAAACCTAAACACCCGAATTTTTCGGGGAAACTTCGCATTCGGGGTCCTGCTGAGCAACCCTGGCTCCAGGCCCTTCCTGTATGGCTGCAGCTACAGATGATGTGCCGCCCACCCCAGCCTGTGCTTTCACATACCCCTCACATTAGCCCAGCAGGAACAGCATGGAGTGGGATACCAGTTAATATAGCTTTGAATTGTTCAAACTCTGCCATCCGTCCATTCCCAAAAGCCTTCGCAGCTTTTGTGAGGTAGAAGGTCCACATATTGATCTGTGCCTCCTCCTTCATCCTAACTCCATTTGGTTTCCACGGCAGACCTGCCCAGCATCACCACGTGCTGCGGAGATATGTCAAGAACCGCAAGGGCCGATCCTTGATTGGGTAAATCGCTCAGTCAGAAATTCGGTCTCGCAGTCACTTTGCGCATAAATGCTCATATGTGGATTCGCAATCTATGAACAGACTAGCCGAGAGGAGCATTCTGACTCCAAAAGATTCACCACACAAATACAATTCAAATGCTTGCCACCACGTGCGAGTCAGCACATGGCTGTAACTATATTGACACACTGAGAACGCTAACTTAACCCTTAGCTGTATGCAGGGATCGGCCCCAGATCTCTTGTCTGTGCCCGATTCAAGCATACGGGTTGTAGATGGGGTTACATAGGTGGTGAACTAGTACTGTAGCAGCAAGAAACTCCACTGGGGACACAGAACACAGGCCTAACGCTTTCTCTAATAGCAGCACAGCTCTCTCCCTACACTCACAGCAGCCACAGGCAGAGTGTAAAATGGCTGCTGTGCTGGCTTTCTGTTAGGTCGGGGGTGTTCCAGATGGGAGGGATAGCTGATTGGCTGCCATGTCTGCTGACTGATGTATAGGGGTGAATCAAACACGCCATGTGCTCGCCTGCTGATGCTAGCACCCGTTGTTCACCGAGAAATGTCCGCCAGGGAACAGTTCGGGCCATCTCTATATGTTATGACTACCACTGTGTGGGGCTTTCACCGAACTCTTCTCAATAGAAGGGTTTTCATATAAAAACCAATCCATTGATCAATATGACCTCAATGAATGTATGGCTACTGTTACTTTGATACACGTAACATGGCTGGCTTCATGATTTCACAGGTTAAGTCCTGGACTGACCCATGTCTTCTGCTCGGACACTTGCCTCGATTACATCACAATACATAAAAGGGTTCAGCTAGTCAAAGTAGATTTACTCACCTCAAAGGCAGTTATGGCATTAATCATTGGAAGTAGTATGTTGAATATTGTCTTCCTTGTGACTTCTTCTGTGCATTCAGCAACATAGTGATGGTCCATCAGCCTATTTTTGATATGTTGAAATATAAACAGCAGAGACACAAATCAAAAAAATGCTCATTTATAGCAGTAATAAGACAATATGTTGAAACTGGTTCACAGGAAACATCTAGGTAGACCACAAGATGTCACACCTGATACTGATGGACACCTGAACCTGCTGATGGATGGACCATCTAGTCCATGAACTTTACTACTGGACCACTTGTCATTTTAAAATGTCCTGTTGGTGCCTCAGAACATATCAAGATAAGTACCAACATGTCCTCCGCCACCACTGCCATGCACGCGCGCTGTACATACCCATAAAAACTCAGAGACCGTGTAAGGGAACAAGTGTTTCCTGAACCAATCAAAGTGCCTGTGGTGTAAAGATCATGGCTTCAACAAGGAGTCAATGATCTTTTCTGTAACACGGTGTGGCCTTGTTTAAAGCACACAGACTGAGTGTGGGGACATCTAGTGGTAAATGCATACATTTAAAAAAATGTACACTACATTTTACATAAAATTGAAATAAATGAATTCTTCCTTTTCCCCAACCCTGCCCCATAGCTACCAAAATAAAACACTTAGCCTAAAAAAAAAAAAAATACATAGTAGTTAGGGACTTTTTTTTTTTCACTATGTATGGAATGGATACATTACTTTTTTTTTTTTTTTTTAACTTTGTCTGCTTGAAATAGTTAAACATCAGGTATGAAAGTGGCAGTTTGTCTGAGGCCCAGTGCATACCAAAACCACTAGCAGATCCACAACGCTAGCGTTTTTTGGAGCTGATTTCAGAGCGATTCTAAGCATGTTCAAAGACTTTTTTTTTCTAAACATACCTAGCGGTTTTGGGTGTGTTTTTGGGTAGCAGATTACACATTGTTACAGTAAAAGCGGTTACTGAACAGCTTCTGTAACAAAGGCCTGCCAAACCGCTCTGATCTAGCGTTTTTTTTCAGAGCGGTTTGCATTTTTTCCTATACTTTACATTGAGGACGAAACGCTTCAGAAAACCGCAAATGTGCAGCAGGAGGCACGTTTGCAGTTTGGAAAAAAACTCAATCAGTTGGTGTGTACCATCCCATTGAAATACATTAGCCAAGCGTTTTTACAGGTGGATGCGGCCGGCGGAATGCACCTAAAACCGCTCAGTGTGCACTGGGCCTGAGTCAGGACTGGGTCAGACTACTCTGAGAACTGGGTCTGGACCCTCACTGATAAGAAATTACAACTATAAAACACTTCTAGCAGAAAATAGCTTCTGAGAGCAGGAAAGAGCTAAAGGATCAATAGTTCATACATTTTAACTATGGCATACTTCAATAAATGCGTCATTGAGCAAAAAACAAAACCGCAAGTAGTTTAAAAAGTAGATTTAACCACTTTCTGCACAGTGCGCAGTACAATCACGTCCTGGGAAACTTCGTCAAGTCCCAGGGATGTGAATCTTAGTCTGTGCGGGCACAGAGGCACACGCCCCCGGCAGGGGTTTGCAGTGATTGGTGAGCAGGAACATTCATTCCTGTAACCAATCAGTGTCCCCAGAGGTGTGAATAATCAGTATCTAAGCCAATGACACTGATCAATAATTTTAAATTAAATAAAATCTTTTTTCTACAGTAATGTCACTGCTCAGAATACTTGGGATCAAGCGTGCTTAGCGGTAAGGTACTGTAGAATGTGCAATATGATTTTATGAATCATGAAATGTATTTAATGTTGAATAAAGTGTATTTGTGTGCACTGATCACATAGGGGGGCACAGGAACAGCCATCAATGTCTCCCTATAGTGTAATGATTGCTTGTTCCCAGGTCCCCTGCCTCTGTTCCCCTATGATCAGTGCAGTGATTGGTTGTTCCTGTGTCCCCCAAGTCCCTTGCCTGCACTCGTCCGCCGCATTGTTGCGCTTCACTGATCATTTGCTTCAGGCAATCAGCAAAGCTCTGTTAGCACACGAGTATCGTACTGATTAAACTTGCATCAAACATCCCAGAAAGGAATGCAATCAGTGGCGTCTCTATAATAGGGTGCAGGGGGGCGTGGCGCACTGGGTGTCAGACATCCAGGGGGGTGTCGCCACGACCCCCCACAGCAGGAGGGAGAAGCAGGGCTAGATGGAGGGGCTGTGGAGGCAGCGGTGGGGAGGGGGGAAATATCCCCCCCCTCCCTCACCTGGGACCCCTCCTTCTGCCTCTCTCTTCCCCCTCCAGAATAGCGGCGACAAGTGCGGGGCGGCCGGAGGCGCATGGACAATTACTTACCTGATTTCCGCGTTCCAAGCGTGGAGCGCAGCATCATAGCATCATGACGTTACAGGTCTCCGCCTCCAATGCCGCCCACTGTGCTTCCGCTAATCAGGATAAGAATAAAACAGGAAAGAATAAAACAGTGAATAACTAATAGTTAATATACATAATCTGCATCTCAAGTCAAGTAAACATTAGATACATAGGAATATTGGTCGTACCAACCCAATCACACCAACAAAACGCTTCCTCTTGTATAATATAAATAAGAAGACCGGTGCATAACTGTTCACGTCTCTTCACATGTGCTCATTGAAGAGTAATACAGCTGACTGACTATGGATACCCCCTGAAAAACTTCATTTTTAGACATGGGAGTGATAGGTCCTGTTTTGTCGGTATCTTGTTGGGAATATAGTAAACATCACTGATAAGCAAAGTACAGCCATAAACGTTTTTCTGGCAGAATACAACTTCTGAGAGCAGGGAGAGATATAAAAAAAACAACAAAAAAAACCTCAGGGACACTAAATAGGCTGCCACTGATCAGAGACAACAAAACATTCAATCTACTTTGTAAATGTGTAAAGCAGCAGGGTCAGCCATACTATGCCAGGAAAACCACATATATAAGTAGATAACTACAGTTGTGTTCAAAATTATTCAACCCCCACTGAAATTGAGTGTTTTGGCCAGTTTAACATTGATTTTGATCATTTCAGTCATCTTGTTTACAATTAAATCAAAGAGGCACTTGTAAGTCAGACAAATATAACAACATTTATAATGAAATAACCACAAATGTCTTTTCTGTGCTCACATCATTATCAGTTTTATTCAACCCCATTTTGTGGTAGTGTTCTGTGGACTGATGAAACAAAATTAGAACTGTTTTGGGCCCATAGATCTGCTATGTTTGGAGGAGGAAGAACAAGGCCTATGAAGAAAAGAACACCTTGCCTACTGTGAAGCATGGCGGGGGGTCAATCATGCTTTGGGGCTGTTTTGCTTCTGCAGGTACAGGGAAGCTTCAGCGTGTGCAAGGTACCATGAATTCTCTTCAGTACCAGGAGATATTGGATGAAAATATGATGCAGTCTGTCACAAACCTGAGGCTTGGGAGACGTTGGTGATATGCTTGGGATCATTGTCCTGTTGAAAGGTCCAAGTCCACTAGAGCATGGTTGCAGATTAAAGGCTGGAACATTTTGGAGTGGCCATCACAGTCGCCAGACTTAAAGGGTTCATCACGTGTCCCAATAGAGGGGCCAAGTCTCCCGTCCAATACACCAATCGGACGGAGACCATATAAATTAGCCATGTGGACCTATTATCTATGTGTGATATTACAAACACAGTGTCACAGCACCCAAAGAGCACTAAGGCTGGGACGAGGCAGATCAGGGGATATAAAACGGAGGCCATCATATATTAGATCAAAAAATGAATTCCTTAGACTCGCGCAACCGATCACGTGAACATTGTCAACGGTAGAGCGTGGATGCTCTGAAGCGGATGCTGGGGGCCATCTAGGGATTGGCCAGTGGGGACACGTGATGCGGAATCTTCCGATCACGTGTCTCTTTGCAGTCTTCAAGTGGATGCTGCCGGCGTCCCCTTGATTGGTGGGGACGCGGTGACGGTATGCGATGGGCGGATTATTTGCCCACAGCCTGGTTGGTTGGCACCTTTATGAAATATTTAGTGGGCAGGGGATTCCGCCATTCTCCTTTACAATTGGAGGAAGTTTATGAGCGGACGCTGTAGGCGTCGTTGTGATTGGACACAATGATCTGTTTTAACGTATACGGTTTTCCTGCATTTTGGGACACGGAAGACCGGTCGGGTGAGTGTCCTATATACATTATAAATGACATCATGATATATCTTGCCTCCCATTATGATGTTTGGAATATACATATGCAAACTTGGGGGTTATTGAAATGTGACATTCTGATTGGTGCATTGAAGGTGATGAATATGTAAATATGCTAATCATTAAGTTCCCTATGTGGTCCTCTATAAGACTATAAATGTGTGTTGCTCTTGGATTGTAAGAACATTGTGGGCTGGTCACGATTTGAGAAAGGACCTATGATGGCCCGAAACGCCTGTGCGTCATCTAGCACAGACCCACAAGTTTCTTAATTTGCTATGAGATTTTAAAGACGTCTTAATAAAGGATATTTTTTAGATGGTGCAAATCTTATGGAGTGGTCTACATTGTACGTGTGACTCCAAAGTTGGTTCCAGCACGTCTATCCAACCATCGGTGCAGTGGCAATTACTTACTACAGCTTGATAAATAGAATAGAAATGAGATATTCCTGAAAAGCTGTCCTACCAATGGCACCGGCAATGCCAACCCAGCAAACCGGATGGAAGGGGAGGTACAGGAGAGCAAGGCCACGCTTGTGACACAACCCAGGCCTGGCATGAGGATAAAATGCATGCTTAAAGGAGTTATCCGGGCTATATAAAGAAAATAAACGCTACTTACCGGGGGGGCTTCCTCCAGCCCCAAGCTCCCAGGACCTCCCTCGCCTGCACCTGCGCAGTCCGCTCCGGCCCACGTGGCGGTGATTGACAGCGCCGCTCTCGCAGGCGCAGTACGTCATCGCCGGGGACCGGGACGGAGCTCCGGTGAACTGCTGCGCGCTGAGGTGCGGCGAGGGAGGTCCTGGGAGCTTGGGGCTGGAGGAAGCCCCCGGTAAGTACCACTCATTTTACTCGATTTGCCCTGATGACTCCTTTAAGTGAACCCGAGGCGAGAGTGACATGGAGGCTGCCATATTTATTTCCTTTTAGGCAACACCAGTTGCCTGGTTGTCCTGCAGATCCTCTGCCTCTAATACGTTCAGGCATAGACCCTGAACAAGCATGCAGCAGATCAGGTGTTTCTGACAATAATGTCCGACCTGGCAAGATTACCTGCATGCTTCTTTCTGGTTTAATTCACACACCATTGCGTCTAAATAGATCATTATGGCTGCCAGGTAACTGGTATAGTTTAAAAGGAAATAAATACGGCAACCTCCATCTCATTCTCCTCAGGTTCACTTTAAACCAATGCATTTTGCCGCCATGCATTGATAAATATTATACAAAGGAGATATTCCTGAAAAGCAGTCCTATTCCTATCTGGGACCGGCAACGCTAACCCAGCACAGATGTTCATGGTGGTTGGTCGGGGGGTGTTGCGAAGTTGGTTCCAATCCACGATTTATTCATTTGTATTTGTGTCAGACGGTCTGTATTTGCTGTGGAGAGGTGGATTCCGCCTATCTGTAACGATGCCTCCGGCAGCACTGAAACAACGTTCAGACATAACGCTGGCGGCAGGGCAAGCCAGCACCTCTATTGCGTACATTGCCAGTTCGTGCCAGGTGTCTAGCTTAGAGACCCACTAATTAAAGGGGACTGATGGATCATTGAACACGGCTACTCCATCTGACATGCAGTCCTTGACCATCCTCTGCAGGCGAGCGGTATTGGAGGTGGAACTGCGCAAACGCTGTTCTGTGAGCTGCTGCTTGGGTGTCAGAAAACTTTGCCACTCCTTGGACACTGCCGATACCATTCCATTGTGGGCACTAGCTGCAGCTTGTGTTGTTCTTAGCTCCCCTTCTAGTCCTGGGTTAGCGGAAGTCAGTCTGATTGAGGCTGACTTCTTCGGTGCTGCTTCATCAGGTACTGGACTACTGTACTCTTCTGCTGGCAAAGGCGTGCTAACATGTGCAGCGTCGAAATTCCAGCACGTGGGGACATTACACACCAAGCGATGGTTGGGTAGACTGAATCGCTGCTGCAACTTGGTGAGTGCGGCCGAAGAGGTACTGGAATTGTGAAAATGCTTTGCTACTTGTCACACCTTCTGCAGAAGATCTGCCACGTCTGGGTATGTCCTCAGGAACCGCTGAACCACTATGTTCAGAACGTGGGCCAGGCAAGGGATGTGTCTCAGCTTTGCCAACTGTAACACGCTAATGATATTGCTCCCATTATCACACACAACCAGGCCTGGTTCCAGGTGCAGCGGTGCCAGCCACAACTGGGTCTGTTCCTGTATTCCCTTCCAAATTTCAGGAGAAGGAGCCAGAGAGGTAGGTGCTTGATAGTGCTGCCCAAAAAATTATATGCATTCGTCGACCCGGGCAGTGGGGACGCAGATTTGAGTACCTAAACACACGATACAACATGTTTTACGAGGTTGGACTCAGGCACATACAGATGGTCCCAATCATCATCATCATAGAACTCTTCTGACCCCCCCCCACCACCTCTGCCACCCCAACATCCCCAGACACAGACCCCTCATCGTCCTCAACATTAACTTGGGATGCTGGCCCGAGCCCAACCTCCTCCTCCACATCAGGCCCCATCCTCTCTTCAACAGCAGCCCTCATTAATCGCCCTGGCGCTGGACCGAGGGACACAACGCTCTCCTCCGGGGAGGGCTGCTGCTGACCACTGGCTGCTGGGGTGGATGTTATAACTTGCGTGGGGCGTTCACTGTGAGCAGCACTAACAGCAGCAACAGCCGAGGTCCGTGAGAAACTCATGATGGGCTCACGAAACATGGTGAACAAACTGCAGTGGCAGACTCAGTCTGACTGTCTGTAAGTAGTAGCTGAAGAGTATGACTGGCTAGCTGAATACAAGTGAGAACTCTGAACCTGCCTGCCTGCACTAAACACTAATCACGTACTGCTTTTTTTATACAACACTAAGCAAGAGTAAAATTCAATAAAGTGTGTTTTTTTATGGACACAACTGTTCCCAGCTGGCAGTGAAAGTACTTTTTTTTTCTCAACAATAAGCAACAGAAAAATGCAATACATTTTTTTATGGGCACAACTGATCACAGCTGGCACTGAAAGTAGTGTTTTTTTTTCAACACTAAGCAAAAGAGTAAAATGCAATATACTGTTTTTTTATGGGCACAAGTTTTAACAGCTGGCACTGAAAGTACTGAAAGCACAGTGGCTGGCTGCTGGCAGTGGGCTGGCAGTGTGGCAGGGGCCCTGTGGCTGCTGCCAGTGGTGTGGCAGGGGCTATGTGGCTGCTACTGGCAGTGGTGAGGCTGGGGCTCTGTGGCTGCAGCTAGGTCGCTGGCAGTGAGGAGCCTGGCAGGGGCTCTGTGGCTTCTGGTGGGCCGCTGGCAGTGGTGAGGCTGGGGCACTGTGGCAATGGTGGTGAGGCTGGGGCACTGTGGCTGGCCTAGCTGGCACCCAACCGCCTGGTCTCTCTGTCCCTATTCTACTCCCTACCTACCCCAAGCTAAACCCAAATAGGAATGGCGGAGCGAGCCACGCTTCGGGTATTATACACCCGATCACGTGACCCGCTCAGCCAATCACAGCTATAGACACAGCCAGCTAGGCTGTGCAACCATAGCTGTGCAAAACAGCATCGTCGCCGCATATTGGCTGCCTGAAGGTGCTAATAAGTGAGGGGAGGAGATCGCGCTGTTCGGCTGAGCACCATGAGGTGCTTGGATGAGTTCGAGCAGAACTCGAAAACCCCGATATTCGGGGAATAACGAACAGTGGCGTACACTGTTCGATCAACACTAGTACCAACACACTAAGTGCCATGGTCAACTATGTAAACACAATTGCTGTGTAATTTTTTTGGCGGTGTCTGTGCTGTCTGAGTTGTGGGGAGACCCGAACTGCAGCAGTACGACCGCTTCCTGGAACCTCTCCTAATTTTTTACTGAGCCATGGTGCCATGGTGAACTATCTAAACACAATTGCTGTGTACATTTTTTGGAGGTATCTGTGCTGTCCGAGATGTGGGGAGGCCCCAACTGCGGCAGTACGACCGCATCCTGGAACCTAGTCCTGATGTTAATTGACAGCCATTTTTTTTTGTGGGGTATTTTAAGTCCCCACATTATCAATTAGTGTTTCCCTTTACAAAATAATGATGCTACATGCCTCATATATTCTAAAAAAACGTTTTTAAGGCAATTTAAAGGCCACTTCCGGATATCCGACCCGGATTGAAACATTTTTGGTCCAGATATCCGACCCGGATCGTGAAAAGTGGTATCGGCGCAGCACTGGTAAGCTAACACAGTAGTACTACTACTCTAACAACTACTAGCACTGACTGCAGTACTACAGTACTAACTACACAACCTATTCCCTAACCTATACTGTAGCTAATGCTAACTGGCCAGCAGGCAGCATCTGGCCTGGTCTGTGCACAGCACACAAACAGACATATAGCAGCTGTAGCAGGCCTGCAGCACACACTCTGACTGTCACTCACTGAATGAAATCAAGCTAGCTGCTACCTAATTAACAATATAATAGTGTAGTGATAGTGAAGGGGTTAATCACTGAACAGCTTTAGGTTTATCACTGTATACAGCACTGGCTAGGCCAGCAGCACTGGAGCATGTTTCTGTGAGCATTCACAAGCAAGGATGAGATTTCTCATGACAGCCCTCATTATACAGGGGGGCCTGGCCAGGGTTCCTTTCTGTGATTGGGTTCCAGGGCGTAGGCTGGGAGCCCTCTGATTGGCTCAATGAGGTCAGATGGGGCTGGCCAGGGTTCCCTTCTGTGAGTGGTTGCTAGGGCTTCTGCTGGGAGCCCTCTAAATTGGCTCAATGATGTCATCTCCTTAGATACAGTATTCGGATCTGGATATCCGTGGATATCTGGGTATGCGACCAAATATCTGCAGATAGCTATCCGGATTTGCACAGAAATCCGGAATCTGAATCCCAATCGGATAGCTGAAAAAAGGTCGGATATCCGAGTTACCTGGATATCCTGAATCTGGATGAGCACCACTGGTGTTGTCCCATGCAGCAAACAGGTCTATGGATGGAAGACTCCAGTTGTTGCAAATCATTTTGAACACATCTCTGTTCAGACACCAGTTGCTCTGATATATTAGTTTGCGGCTCAACCAATCTGTTAGAACATTGTCGTTTCCTTTGAGGGGAAACGATTTTAAAGGAAAGAACTCTGTTCTCTGCCCAGCCAAATATCTGGAGGGAAAGAGAGATTAGGGGTGGACTGAAGGTCCCCCCGTGTTGGTTTATATGAGCAACAGCTGTCTGACTGGATCATCACATTTTAGTGCAACAGGTCTTCCTAATTCTGCAAAGCTTTCCAGATCGCAAGCAATTCCCTGTGGTTTGAAGAGAATGTTCTTTCTAGGGGAGACCACCTGTCTTGTATGCAGGCATGCTCAGCAGGACCCTGAATGTGAATTTTACCTGAAAATTCGGGTGGTTTTTCCGCATTGCCAAATGCAAACCCGAACCCGAATAGTTCAATCCATGGCAAATCCGAATGCGAAGTTTCCCGAATGTGCGCAATGGAATTCGACCGCATGGCCGAATGGGTTTGGGTTCGGCTTCGGGATTCGTGGATGACGTCATTGGGCCAATCAGACGTCCTCCAGCCGAGGACCTAGCAACCAATCAGAGGAGAGGAGCCTGGCCCTCCCCTCCTCTATATAAGGCGGCGGCCATCTTGCGGAGCCACGTACTTGTGTGACTAGTAGTATTGAGAGCATCTCCAGTGCTGCTGCGTCTGAGCAAATGCATTTTTCTTGTTGTAAACCCAGTGTTTTGCTTACTAATCACCTCCTAAACACATCTATATAGTTCATTTATAGTTAGATAGTATCTTGATTGTTTGTAGTCAGCTAGTGTATAGTGTATACTGTGCTAGGCTAGTGTTAGTCTGTGTGCAGGCTAGGCCTGCTAGCCTAGGGCAGCCTTAGCCTACTACTAGCTTAGGTAGGTTAGGAATTCTAATTAGTTGTGTACTTAGTACTGAAGCTAATAAACTAACAGTCTAATTAACTACACTAGTACTGTGTTAGTTACTGACTGTGTACACTGTACAGGCCAGCAAACCTGTTGTGATCTGTGACAGTCATTAGCCCGACCCAATTGATTGCGTCTGAACGTGTGTGACTGACTGTATTTGTCCCCAACTGTCTGCGCCGCACAACTTAGTTATTTGAAGTACGCAAGGGATTTATTAGTTACCTGCGTATGACTACTAGTACCCGTTCCGTTAATTTTTTCCATGGTTATTGTGTGATTTTATTAGCTTCTGTACTGTGTAATAATAGATAATAGTTACATCACAGGACAGCATCCGTTGAGTGACCTGTGACTGTTGAAAGGAGTTGGATCTATTTAAGTTCATGTCAGATATCAGATGCTTTAGACTACTTCATTTCCTGGCGCCAGGACATGTCACATAACGTGGTTAACAGGACACACACACACACAGGAGTTGTGAGCACAAATTATGCTGAATCTTTATTACAGTTGCTTTCCTTATATCCTACTCAATACAGGATTTTGCTCATGCGCAGTTTATCATCATATGTCACCATAATTACAGAAAGTCATGTGATTTACGAGAATTAACACAGTTCAATGATCACGGGGAAAACATGTTATTTATGACATTCCAGGTGTCCCCAGTTGGGGCATTTTATGGGTTTTGCCCAGAGAGAAGAATTTGGCTATTCTGTACCTCATGCAGCCAGCTCTTCCTGCACAGATGTGTGTGGGTGGCTGATTGTTCTATAGACACATTAATATCACACTGAATAGATACATGAGGCACAGACTTAGATACATGTATGCTTGTATATTGTAAAGCTTGGTGGTGTATTCTCCACAGTCAGCATGCAACGCATGAGCTGACGTGGAGGAGGTACACACACTAGCACACGGAAACAGGTTATCCCTAGTGTAGTGGAGGGGAGGACTGACTCCAATAGGAGATTGTGGCGCACAGAGCCGGTGCAGATCCGACAGCCACAAACAATACTTTCGCTATAACGTCTCAGCGCAAGGTAGCGCTGAGCTCATAAACCAGAACTGAGGAGATCAGGACAGGTAGACAGAATGAACACTTGCTAGCCAGCCGCTACTTAGCGACAGCAAGCGTCCACAACGAGACAGACTGGAATGAGGCAGCCAATGCGTTGCAGCGATGGCGTGCCTCACAAAGACAGGACAGGATAGCAGGATCGAGATAGATGAACGTAACACAGACAAATATACAATAAGTATGTTTTCCTAGCGTATTACAATTACAGCTATCAAAGAAACTATTTGTAACGTCTGACTAACATATGTATATATCGGCAATGAACCGATATATGACATAAGCAGGAACGCTGACTAGGAATGGAGTAATACAGGGAACAGGACTCAGAAAGGTTCGCTATCTCTTCGCAGAGATGAACGCAATCCACAAACGGTAACAGAACAGGATTCAGAAGGATTCGTTATCTCTTCGCAGAGATGAACGCAATCCACAAACAGTAACAGAACAGGATTCAGAAGGATTCGTTATCTCTTCGCAGAGATGAACGCAATCCACAAACAGTAACAGGAGCAGGGTAACTACCTCAGCACGGGTGGTCACGGTACGCGCAACCTACCAAAACGTGCTGGAAAGCTGACTAACTGCACACAGGATATAAACAGTTCGTGTACGTATACATCAGCGACACTGATGTATCAAACGTAACACGAATACAAGGAAAATAATAAACGTGCTGGTATGCATATATATTGGCAATGAACCAATATATGATGCAAAGACCAGCAAAGTATCTTTATAACAAGAAACACGATCGGGGGCTAAAGCGACAGCAAGGCAGGCTTAAGCTGAAGCTATGAAAACCCGAGGAAACCCTGCAGGAAGCAGATCTTTATACTGAGGTCATCCAATGGGAGCAGACATGCAGATTCCCACACAGGTGAATGATAATCAGTCACAAGCTGACAGCAGGGAAAGGCAGACAAATCTATGCAGCTTGCATGGAAAGAGATCAGAACTGCCTGAGCTGCAGCACTACTACTTCCAGCAATAGCTGCTGCAGCAGCGATCATGACAGTACCTCCCCCTTTAAAAGCGGATTCCAGACGCTTTTCAAAACGGAAATTCCCAACAAAACAGTCTGACTGATAATTCATAATGACCGGGACAGCCCGGCAAGACCAAATTCCAGAATCAGTCCCCACAAGACTGGACCCATCAGAACCAGAACCTACAGAACCATACCCATCAGTACTACAAGCCCCAGTGTGACACCCATCAGAACCATGATTTCCAGAAGAAAGCCCTCCGAAACTCCCTGAGCGATACCCACCGCCTTCCAAGAACCGTTCAAAAACGCCAAAGCCTTTGCAATGCCCACCGGGACTGTCTTTACCAACACAAAACCCACTGTTGAACCAGTCCAAGGCACCAGGACAAGTTTCCTCAGATCTCCCAGAACACTTCGAAGCTCCAAAGAGACCCCCATAGGTCAGAACGCCCCTTAGGCTCACATGGAGAACTATCAAGAACCCCTATGGAACCTAGGGCAATTCCCGAGTCAGGGCCACAGGGACAAACATCAAAATCAGGGCTTTCAGGGACCAGAACCATCTCTGGGCATGCAGGCAGACTGGCAACATCAGAACATGTTCCCACTAAGGAAGCATCAGAGCACGCTAACACCTTAGACACACTTGGGCATTCTGGCACACAAAGAACATCTGGGCACACTGGCACAAGAGAAACTTCTGGGCATGTCAAGGAACTGTGAGCCTCAGGGTCAGCCAAGACAGGACCAAAACCAGGACTGGCCAAAAAAAAATCATCATGACTAGACTTCGCAACTACTGGACTTTCACACAAGAATGCAGGATCAGACTTAGATGTCGCTGATTCCAGCAAAGTCAGTAACAAATCAGGTTCAGGGGCACTAACAAGACAGGACAAATCTTCTGATGTATGCACTGAACCAGATAGGGACTCCACAACTACCTCTGGACTGGACAGAGACTCATCTAATACACTGGATTGGAGCTCATGAGGGGCTGCAGAACAAGTCAGTATTGCAGCAGCCCCCACTGGACCAGGCAAAACTGAGGGATTCCCTGGACAGGAAGGGAACTCCGGAAGCTCTGCCACACCGGCCAGAGAATCGGAATTTTCCAAGATACCAGACGGGTTTTCAGGAACACTTACTAAATCAGACTGAAATTCTGAGACTTCTGTTATTTTGACCAGAGAATCAGAATTATCCATGTTACAGGGCAAGACTTCTGAACCATGCAGAGGACAGGGCTGGAGTTCCTCGGCTGTTACAACACTGGAGAGGGACTCCACAACATTGGTTAAATCAGACTGTGTACAGGGCAAGGTATCTAACACACTTGCTGACGAGGACAATATTTCAATGGCTTCTGCTTCTCTGGGCAGAGATTCATCAAGTTTTATTAGAGCAGACTGTAATTCCAAAACTGCTGCTAAACAAGTGAATATTGCTGCAACACCCACTGAGGTAAGTAGTGTCTCAGCGTCTTCTGCTAGAGGGTTTGAAGTATCCAAAGTACTGGGTGAAGCATAAGACTCTGCGACCCCAGCTTCACTGGACAGGATCACTGAACAGTCCATATTGCAGGGCAAAACCATGGAAGCACCTGCTGGACAGCATAATGATTCTGTGACCTGAGTTTCATTGGAGAGATCTACTGCACAATTCATGGTACAGGGCAAATTTATTGGAACATTTTCTGAACAAGGTAATAATTCTGCGATTTCAGGTTCACAGAGCAGATGCTCTGAGCTATTCACGAAACTAGAGCGAGGTGTAGAAACAGGAAGATCAAGACACAATGTTTGCGCATCTGAATCACCATTCATTTGTAAAATTGGAAAATTCAGATGCTGGGGTTCTGAGATTTCTAGACAGGATTGCTGGGACTCGGAAACTGATGTAGTGCATCTATTGGCATCTGCTGGATCAGACAGGAGTTGAACTTTATTAACACAGGTAATTTCTGCAGAAGTGTTTGCAGAGACAGGCAAGATTTTTCTGGTGTCTGTTTCACTGAACAAAGAGTCATGAGTACTGGCTAGGCTGGACTCGGAAGTCAGCAGGACCTCTGGATTCTCTGCTGAGAAATTTGCACAGGGCAAGGTTAAGAATGTATCAGTGGCTTCTGTTTTACTGGTAAGTAACACTGAGTTATCCATGGTACAGGGTGGAATTGCAGGAACTTCAATTTCACACAAACAGAGCTCCGAATCACCTGCTGAATCAGCCAAAGGTGCTGAAGCAGGCGGGTCAGAACGCCAAATTTGCGAATTCGGAGTCACATAAAAATCATCCAAAATCAGTTCCCACACATCAACCAATGGAGCCACAAAGTCATACCCACACACACCAGTTTTTATTAGGTTATAGGCAGACTTAATGCATGCATTCAATACTAATTCACTTTTTGCACTGTAAAACTGACAAAATGAACTTGAATCATTCTTCCATTCATTGACCAGAGCTTCCATCTCTCCTTTCTCAAATGGAGGATTCCAAGCATACTTAACAGGCAGATCATGGTTTGCAGATATGATTGTAGCAGGGACATATATTGGGTTAATTAGCAGGTGATTGGCAGATTCCTTATTCCTAAGAATCTCCAATACCTGTAGCAAGTGCTGAACTGTAGTGTATGCAAACTTTCCTTGCTTCACAAATAAGTTGATTTGTTCAATACTCTGTAATATCTCCTCATAATCATACTCAGATAATTCTTTTAAACAAAAATCTTTATTTTCCCTAGCCAGGGAGGAAAGTTCATTAGTAGTTTCATAAGTCCATTTAACTCCCCTGAAAGACAATTGCATTTCATTATCTGTTAATGGCAGAATCTCATTATAGGTCTCAGTCGCTAAGGGTAACGACTCTGCAGATCGGACACGTTTCTTATAACGTTTGCGTTTGCGTTTGGCCTTAGACCCTGCTGCGTTTGATTTATTCAAAGCTGCAGGAAAATTATCAGGAACACTCTCTGCTTGCTGATCATTTTTGCAAGCAATTGAAGGAGCAGCTGATTGGCCTGCTGCCAGGAGTTCATTAAGAGGAAAAGGCAATGGATCTATGCGCAACCAGTTATGAATCACAAACGCTAGAAATTCCAGCGGTCTCTCTTTCAAATCGGAATGATTGAGAACATCAAATGCCCACTGGAATAATTCCCCTTTAAACAAAATATAACTTAATTGGAGTGCCCAGGTTGAAACAGGAGTCGCTTGGAGATCGGGATTGGCCAGGAACCTGGCACATTCAGAGAAAAACTCATTTTCTGTTTCAGAGTTAAGTTCTTCAAATTTCTTAAAGGAACAGGAACCATAATTAACAGTGTCATACTTTCTGGGAATCCCCCCCACAATGGGGATTGGTAATGGGGTTTTCATAATGTAAAGCTTGGTGGTGTATTCTCCACAGTCAGCATGCAACGCATGAGCTGACGTGGAGGAGGTACACACACTAGCACACGGAAACAGGTTATCCCTAGTGTAGTGGAGGGGAGGACTGACTCCAATAGGAGATTGTGGCGCACAGAGCCGGTGCAGATCCGACAGCCACAAACAATACTTTCGCTATAACGTCTCAGCGCAAGGTAGCGCTGAGCTCATAAACCAGAACTGAGGAGATCAGGACAGGTAGACAGAATGAACGCTTGCTAGCCAGCCGCTACTTAGCGACAGCAAGCGTCCACAACGAGACAGACTGGAATGAGGCAGCCAATGCGTTGCAGCGATGGCGTGCCTCACAAAGACAGGACAGGATAGCAGGATCGAGATAGATGAACGTAACACAGACAAATATACAATAAGTATGTTTTCCTAGCGTATTACAATTACAGCTATCAAAGAAACTATTTGTAACGTCTGACTAACATATGTATATATCGGCAATGAACCGATATATGACATAAGCAGGAACGCTGACTAGGAATGGAGTAATACAGGGAACAGGACTCAGAAAGGTTCGCTATCTCTTCGCAGAGATGAACGCAATCCACAAACGGTAACAGAACAGGATTCAGAAGGATTCGTTATCTCTTCGCAGAGATGAACGCAATCCACAAACAGTAACAGAACAGGATTCAGAAGGATTCGTTATCTCTTCGCAGAGATGAACGCAATCCACAAACAGTAACAGGAGCAGGGTAACTACCTCAGCACGGGTGGTCACGGTACGCGCAACCTACCAAAACGTGCTGGAAAGCTGACTAACTGCACACAGGATATAAACAGTTCGTGTACGTATACATCAGCGACACTGATGTATCAAACGTAACACGAATACAAGGAAAATAATAAACGTGCTGGTATGCATATATATTGGCAATGAACCAATATATGATGCAAAGACCAGCAAAGTATCTTTATAACAAGAAACACGATCGGGGGCTAAAGCGACAGCAAGGCAGGCTTAAGCTGAAGCTATGAAAACCCGAGGAAACCCTGCAGGAAGCAGATCTTTATACTGAGGTCATCCAATGGGAGCAGACATGCAGATTCCCACACAGGTGAATGATAATCAGTCACAAGCTGACAGCAGGGAAAGGCAGACAAATCTATGCAGCTTGCATGGAAAGAGATCAGAACTGCCTGAGCTGCAGCACTACTACTTCCAGCAATAGCTGCTGCAGCAGCGATCATGACATATATGAAATTGATCTATATACTAATATATATACATACATATATATATATATATATATATATATATATATATATATATATATATACATATATACCTACATATCCTTTCAACTGTCAGTCTGTCACCTGCCCGACCCTATTGATTATTTGTTTGAGTCTGACCGTGTGTGACCGATTTTAATTGGCACTGTCTGCCGCACGACTTTGTTATTGTAGTACGCTAGGGATTTCTTAGTTACCTGCGTGCGTACTACTACTACTACTACTACTACTACTACTACTACTACCCGTTCCGTTAATTATTTGCACTGTTAGTGTGTGATTTTATTAGCTATTATTTCTATAATTGTACAATGACTGGCAGAGGTAGAAGGCGAGGCACCACCAGGAGAGGCAGCGGCATTGCAGGAGCCACTGCCAGCAGCAGCAGGTCTGTGACTGGTCCGCCGCCAGCCACTGACCGCAGAGTTGTGGAGGAGGGAGCAGAGGCACAACAGCAGTGCGTTGCGCCCATCTTTGAGACGGGTCGTCGCCCCTGGCCCATTGTGGAGAGCCAGGTGCAGGCTGTGGTGGAAATGATGGTGGAGCAGGAAGCCACCGTTTCCAGCCAGGCCTCCAGCACCAGCGAGACCAGTACCACCACCACCAGCACTCCGGTCCGCAGCAAGCCTCCACCACCGCTTGAGGCCATGATGATGGTGACCCATCGACCAGCCTGCCCTCAATGAACACGCTCTTCTCCCCTGAGACTGTGAGCATGTACAGGGATGTTTTGGAGAAGTATGAGTTGGATATGATGGGGCAATGCAAGGAGGATGAGGAGTTACAGGTGCAGAAGTTTGTGGTTGTCGCTGTGAGGTGGAGGGGCGTGATGCAGGGGATGTTGGGGTAGAGGAGTTGGTTGAGGTGGGCTCACAGGATAGGTTTGTGGATGATGATGATGACTTGCTTGATCCTTCCTATGTGCCACCAGTACCACCAGCACAGTTGGTTGAAGGCAGCTTGTCATTGGAGGAGGAGGTGTCTCTGGCGCAGAGGCGCGGCAGCAGCAAGGCGGCCAGCACAGGGTGTGGAAGGCAGAAGCCACAGCCTGCTGCTTCAATCGCTACCACCACCTGCAGCAAACCAAAAAAAAAGGCACAATCCTCCAAGGGCACCCAAAAACCCCAGCCCTCAACCTCAAAGAGCAGGTTGTCCCCAGGTTGTCCCAAGTCCCCAGTCTGGCAGTACTTTACCAAGTGCCCAGAGGACGTGACACGTGCAATTTGCAACACTTGCGGTGTCAGTCTCAGCAGAGGTCGCGATCTGATGAAGTTTGGTACCTCATGCCTGCAGACCCACTTACAGATCAGACATTTGGATGAGTTTAATGAGTATCAGAAGCTGACAGACAGTGGCGCAGGCAGTGGTCAAACCCAGACAGCCACTGCACAGATTTCAGCAGCAGCAGCAGCATCCGACCCTCCTGCCCATCCAGCAGCAGGAGCACAGCAGCAACTCACTCCCACCCTTCCCCTGGGCAGCCAGTCCTCAGTGGCCTCATCAGCTCTCTCCACAGTGGCCTCCTCATCCTCCCCTGCAGGCAAATGCCGCCAGACTCTGCTCAGCGAGTCATTCCCCGGTGTGACCAAGGTGCTGCCTCCTGCCCACAGGCGCATCCGGTTGCTGACTGGGTTGCTTGCCCGGGCCATGTGCTCCCAGCTCCTGCCATATTCCTTTGTGCAGGACGGGAGTGACATGAGAGCACTGCTGCAGGTTGGATCCCGGAGTGGCAAGTCCCCAGCCGCCACTATTTCTCCCGCAGGGCGATCCCAGCACTGCACTGCTTTGCCATGGCGAACGTGGGCCGCGCGCTCAATCACGCCGTGAGTGCGCGGATCCACGTCACCATGGATTCATGGAGCAGCCGTTTTGGGACAGACCGCTATTTGTCCTTTATGGCCCACTGGGTCAGCCTGGTGGAAAGCCCGAGCGAGGAAGCAGCAGGTTCACCCTCAGGCACAGCAGCAGCGGCACCAGTCGCCCACTATGTGGTGCCACCGTGCGGGGTCAGGGGAGAAGCAGCAGCTCCCGCCGCCAATTAGTGTTGGGGCGAACCCCTGGATGTTCGAGTTCGGGCCGAACATGGGCCAGATGTTCGGCATGTTCGGCCCGAACCCCAAACTCAATGGAAGTCAATGGGCCCCCGAACATGTCGCTTTTGGGGGCCCTATGGGGTCGCAGGCATAAAGGGGGAGCATGCCCCGATCGTGGGGGGGGGGGTCGGAAATTCCCCCCACCCCCTCCGCTAGCGCTCCCCCCTCTGCCCACTTCCCCATCAAAAAAGTTTGCATAAATTTAATAGTACCTAGTGGTGGCTGGCTGGCTGGCTGTGGTGATGAGATGAGTGAGGAGGAGTCCGATCGACTAAGAGACGCGTTGAGGCCGGGCAGCGGGCGGTTCAGCGGTAGTACCCTTGTGGTACTTCCGCCCTTTCTCTGACCTCACGTCCTCTACGTGATGACGCATACGAGGGTACGCGTGACGCGTACCCTCGTATGCAGAGGACGTGAGGTCAGAGAAAGGGCGGAAGTACCACCAGGGCACTACTTCCGCTGAACCGCCCGCTGCCCGGCCTCAACGCGTCTCTTAGTCGATCGGACTCCTCCTCACTCATCTCGTCATCACCACAGCCAGCCAGCCACCACTAGGTACTATTAACTTTACGCAAACTTTTTTTATGGGGAAGCGGGCAGAGGGGGGAGCGCTAGCGGAGGGGGTGGGGGGAATTTCCGACCCCCCCCCCCCGCGATCGAGGCATGCTCCCCCCTTATGCCTGCGACCCCATAGGGGGGCCGTATTCGGGCGAACAGGGGCCCAGTTCAGCCCTGTTCGGCGGGCATTGAGTAGTTCAGGCGAACCCGAACTGAAAAGGCCGAACACCATCAGGTGTTCGGCCGAACTCGAACATCACCCGAACAGGGTGATGTTCTGCAGAACCCGAACAGTGGCGAACACTGTTCGCCCAACACTACCGCCAAGCGATCCCGTCTCTCCAGCAGCGTGAAGGCCCACCACTGCCAAGCGCTGCTGGAAAATAAAAGCCTGGGGAAACACTCCTTGACGGCAAGTAACGTGCTCCGGTACCTCAGGGAGCAGGAGAAGACGTGGCTGACCCCCAGAGGCCTCACTGTGGGATTGGTGGTGTCCGACAATGCCGCCAACCTGCTGGCTGCCATCAGCAGGGGAGACTTGGTCCACATCCCTTGCTTGGCCCACGTCCTGAACCTGGTGGTGCAAAAGTTCATGCGCACCTACCAGGGGATGGAGGAACTGTTAGAAGCGGCGCGGAAAATTGTGCTTGCTTTCCGCCACTCAGCAGCTGCCGCAGCAAAACTGGCAGACATCCAGCAGCAGGAGGGCCTGCCACGACACTGCCTCATCATCGATAGAGTTGGGCCGAACCTCCGATTTTAGGTTCGCGAACCGGGTTCGCGAACTTCCGCGGAAGGTTCGGTTCGCGTTAAAGTTCGCGAACCGCAATAGACTTCAATGGGGATGCGAACTTTGAAAGAAAAAAAACAATTATGCTGGCCACAAAAGTGATGGAAAAGATGTTTCAAGGGGTCTAACACCTGGAGGGGGGCATGGCGGAGTGGGATACACGCCAAAAGTCCCCGGGAAAAATCTGGATTTGACGCAAAGCAGCGTTTTAAGGGCAGAAATCACATTGAATGCTAAATGACAGGCCTAAAGTGCTTTAAAACATCTTGCATGTGTATACATCATTCAGGTAGTGTAATTAAGGTACTGCTTCACACTGACACACCAAAGTGGCGGGTTCACTGAACAGAACAGGTATACAGTGGCGGGTTCACTGAACAGAACAGGTATACAGTGGCGGGTTCACTGAACACAACAGGTATGCAGTGGCGGGTTCACTGAACAGGTATGCAGTGGCGGGTTCACTGAACAGGTATACAGTGGCGGGTTCACTGAACAGAACAGGTATACAATGGCGGGTCCACTGAACAGAACAGGTATGCAGTGGCGGGTTCACTGAACACAACAGGTATGCAGTGGTGGGTTCACTGAACAGGTATGCAGTGGTGGGTTCACAGAACAGGTATGCAGTGGTGGGTTCACAGAACAGGTATGCAGTGGCAGGTTCACTGAACAGGTATACAGTGGCGGGTTCACTGAACAGGTATGCAGTGGTGGGTTCACAGAACAGGTATGCAGTGGCAGGTTCACTGAACAGGTATGCAGTGGTGGGTTCACTGAACAGGTATGCAGTGGTGGGTTCACTGAACAGGTATGCAGTGGTGGGTTCACAGTACAGGTATGCAGTGGTGGGTTCACAGAACAGGTATGCAGTGGTGGGTTCACAGAACAGGTATGCAGTGGCAGGTTCACTGAACAGGTATGCAGTGGTCTCACTGAACAGAACAGGTATGCAGCCAGGAACAAGCTAAGCCTAACTAATCTTTCCCTATGAGAGACAGTCTGCAGCAGCTCGCCCTACTCTCACTAATGCAGGCACACGAGTGACCGTAATGGCCGCCGCTGCCTGCCTTATATAAGGGGGGTGGGGCTCCAGGGGCTAGTGTAGCCTAATTGGCTACACTGGGCCTGCTGACTGTGATGTAGAGGGTCAAAGTTGACCCTCCATGGTGCATTATGGGGTGAACCGAACTTCCGCAAAGGTTCGCCTGCGGGACGCGAACGCGAACCACGGAAGTTCGCATGGAACCGTTCGCAGGCGAACCGTTCGGCCCAACTCTAATCATCGATGTGCCAACTCGCTGGAACTCCACCCTGGCGATGTTGGAGCGGCTGGTTGAGCAGGGGAGGGCTGTCAACCGGTACATCTATGATGCCACTGTCGCCGGCACCACCACCACCATACTCCAGCTCCTCAACAACGCGCAATGGGGGCAGATGCAGCAGGTCTGCTTGGTGTCGGCTCTCTTCCTACAGGGAACCAACCTGGTGAGCGAAGAACGGGCATCCCTCTGCCAGTGGGTGCCCTTTGTTTGTCTGCTGGACAGGGCACTTGGCGATTTGGTGGATTTGGGAGAGGAGGCCCTGAAGCAGCTGGAACAGCAGCTGCCTGCGCTGTCCACTGCTGCGCAGGTATTTGAGTCCCTGGAGGAGTATGAGGAGGAGGAGGAGGAGGAGTTGGAGGTGCTGGACGTTGCTGCTGGGGGGGGAACATCGGAGCGCAGCAGCAGTGGTGCGAGGGTGGAGAGAGGAGGAAGAGGCTCAGGGGCCAGAGGAGGACGCTGACCCTGATGTCTCTGTTGAACGGTCCACCCTGTTCCCTATGGCAGCGCACATGCTGCGCTGCCTGCGCACAGACCCCAGGGTCAAGCGGATGCGAGCGATGGAGGACACCACCTGCATCAGCATGATCCTGGACCCACGGCTGAGGGGGAGGTGGGATCAGTTTCTGCCTGCCAGAGACCGTGAGCAGCGAGCAAAGGAGTTGCAGGAGATCCATGTTCGGCGACTGAAGAAAGCCTTCCCCCTGCCTTCCACCCCCTCTGTCCCTGTCCAGCAGCCAGCACAGCAGCCGGTGCCTGCGGCCAGCAGCAGCAGCTTCAGGCACCCAGGAGACCTGCTGTCATTCACGCAGGCGTTCTACATGATGGTACAGCAGCCGAGAGAGGAGGTGCGTGCAGCAGCCACCTTCGCTGAGAGTCACAGCCAGCGCATGACCTGGATGGTGGCCGACTACATGGGGTCCTTCAGTGGGCTTGACACTGGCAGCGAGGAGCCTGTGGACCCCATGGAGTACTGGGTGGAGCGCTTGCACATCTGGAGGGAGCTGGCGCAGTACGCCCTGGAGGTATTGTCTTGCCCCCCTTCCAGCGTGCTGTCCGAGAGGTGCTTCAGTGCGGCCTGTAGTGTGGTCACCGAGAAGCGCTCTCGTCTGTCCACAGAGGGCGTGGACAGACTGACATTTTTGAAGATTAACCAGGCCTGGATAGAAGGCTCGTTCCTGGCACCTGTTGTCGGCGAGAGGAGGACATGAGGTGCCTGGGAATTACAATACATTGCCTGCTGCCATACAGGACTCCTCCTCCTCCTGCTGCTGTAGTTATTTATTTATGAATTTATTTATGTATTTATTGTATTTATATGTGACTCCTCCTGCTGCTGCTGCTGGCCTGCTGCATTTATTTATTTATTTTTTTTATGAATGTATGAATTTATTTATGTATTTATACGTGACTCCTCCTCCTTCTGCATTTTTTTATTTATGAATTTATGTATTGTATTTATATGTGACTCCTCCTGCTGCTGCATTTATTTATGAATTTATTGTATTTATACGTGACTCCTCCTGCTGGCCTGCTGCATTTATTCATTCATGAATTTATTTATGTATTTATTGTATTTATAAAGTGGCAACATATTATGCCGTGCTGATTTTCATCCTCCTGCTGTCAGTGGTCCCACCGCCAGGGTCCACACAATACATTGCCTGCTGCCAGTGCCACACGTCACTCCTCCTTCTCCTGCTGCCAATGCCATACGTCACTTTTTTTGTTTTGTTTTTTAATTACATCTATTTCAATGTGATTTCCCTTTAAAAACAAAAATGCAACCGAATTCCCAAACACATTTTTAAGCAAATTTTGTCATCGACACCCGAACCAAATCCGAACCAAATTTCGCGGTCGAAGGCAAATTCGAATGTCATGCGGACCCAAATTCGAATGTACCCGAACTGAATTTTGGTACATCTGAGAATGCCTGCTTGTATGTAAACTTTTTTCCTTTCTCCTGCCCTTTCGAGTACAGACTCTAAAGCAGAGCAAAACAGCAATTTTCCTTCAAACAGTAGGGCACAAAGTCTTTGTTTTGTGACACCGTCCCCATCCCAATGTTTTAGCCACAGGAATCTTCTGACAGCGTTAATTAACGCTAGACTGCAGGCTTAAATTCTGACCGCTTCGCAAGATGCGTCTGCAAGAAATTTTGCAGCAAGTTTCAACATCACAACTGACTGAGAAATATTCTCAGGTGGAGAACCACTCTTCAAAAGTGATTGCAATTCCTGCAACCAAATGATCAAGCACCGAGCAGTAAAGGTCGCTGTTAAATTTGGGGCACATGAGGCAGAAACTGCTTCCCATGATTTTTTACGAGCTTCCATTTTCCTGTCAGAAAGATCTATCAGAGCACCTGTCTCTTCAAATGGGATGGGTGCATTTTTAGATCATTTTGAAATGGCAAGGTCTAGTATTGGACATTTTTGTCCATTTAGACTGTTCCTCTTCATTGAATGGATAGCGTCTTTTAAACATTTTATTAATAACCAGCTTTTTGTCTGATTCCTTCCACTCGGTTTCCATTAACCACTTGAGCACCGTGGGCTTTACCCCCCTTAAAGGAATACTATCGATTCACATATTTTTTTCAATTGACACAGGAATTGTTTGGGAAGTGCTGCTAAGTACTGGTGATTTTAGTAGCAACTTCTTTGTTTACTGTTATCAAAATACATTTAAACTTTACTGACGCCAAAACTGACGGCTGACTGAGCCATGAGGAGAGGGGAAATTCCCCTCACACTTGATCAGTTAACTCTATGTGTAGCTCTGTGTGTGACAGAGAAGAGAGCTCCCAACAGCTGCAGCTCCTGTGTCCTGTGTTTCTGACTGACGTGTCTGAAGAGAGCAGAGGAAATGTAACTAAATTCTCACAGCATTTCATACTGTTTTTGCTTTCAGAGTTTGAGATGTTTGATATTTGCTTTCTGTAGTCTGCTTCAATGCACAGCCAGAGTTGCATATCAGACACCCCTTCTGCAATTGATTTGTCCCAATATAGCTAAATCCTACCCTCAATAAATTACAGCTTTTGCCTCTGATATTTAATATGAAAAGTAGGAAAATGTTTACACAGCTACTTAGACATTATTTGTACACTGTCATTTTAAACCACTTTGGAAAAAAAGTGCCTGGTCCTTAAAGGAATACTATCGATACCATTCAGACCACTGCAGCTTTCACGGTTTATTGCTCGCTCATACAACCTACCACCTAAATGAATTTTGGCTCATTTTCTTGTCACTAATAAAGCTTTCTTTTGGTGCTATTTGATTGCTGCTGCAATTTTTACTTTTTATTATATTCATCAAAAAAGACATGAATTTTGTAAAAAAAATGATTTTTTTTTAACTTTCTGTGCTGACATTTTTCAAATAAAGTAAAATTTCTGTATACATGCAGCACGAAAAATGTGGACAAACATGTTTTTGATAAAAAAAAAAACCCAGTCAGCCTATATTTATTGGTTTGGGTAAAAGGTATAGCGTTTACAAACTATGGTGCAAAAAGTGAATTTTCCCATTTTCCAGCATCTATGACTTTTCTGAGCACCTGACCTGACATGTTTCATGAGGGGCTAGAATTCCAGGATAGTATAAATACCCCCCAAATGACCCCATTTTGGAAAGAAAACATCCCAAAGTATTCACTGAGAGGCATAGTAAGTTCATAGAAGATATTTTTTGTCACAAGTAAGCGGAAAATGACATTTTGTGACAAAAAAAAAAATGTTTCCATTTCTTCTAACTTGCGACAAAAAAAAATGAAATCTGCCACACAGACTCACCATGCCCCTCTCTGAATACCTTGAAGTGTCTACTTTCCAAAATAGGGTGATTTGTGGGGTGTGTTTACTGTCCTGACATTTTGGGGGTGCTAAATTGTAAGCACCCCTGTAAAGCCTAAAGGTGCTCATTGGACTTTGGGCCCCTTAGCGCAGTTAGGCTGCAAAAAAGTGTCACACATGTGGTATTGCCGTACTCAGGAGAAGTAGTATAATGTGTTTTGGGGTGTATTTTTACACATACCCATGCTGGGTGGGAGAAATATCTCTGTAAATGACAATTCTTTGTAAATGGACAATTGTGTGTAAAAAAAAAATCAGAGATATTTCTCCCACTCCGCACGGGTAGGTGTAAAAATACACCCCAAAACACATTATACTACTTCTCCTGAGTACGGCGATACCACAAGTGTGGCACTTTTTTGCACCCTAACTGCGCTAAGGGGCCCAAAGTCCAATGAGTACCTTTAGGATTTCACAGGTCATTTTTGTTTCAAGACTACTCCTCACGGTTTAGGGCCCCTAAAATGCCAGGGCAGTATAGGAACCCCACTAATGACCCCATTTTAGAAAGAAGACACCCCAAGGTATTCCGTAAGGAGTATGGTGAGTTCATAGAAGATTTTATTTTTTGTCACAAGTTAGCGGAAATTGATTTTAATTTTTTTTTTTCACAAAGTGTCATTTTTCGCTAACTTGTGACAAAAAATAAAATCTTCTATGAACTCACCATACTCCTAACGGAATACCTTTGGGTGTCTTCTTTCTAGATTGGGGTCATTTGTGGGGTTCCTATACTGCCCTGGCATTTTAGGGGCCCTAAACCGTGAGGAGTAGTCTTGAAACCAAATGTCGCAAAATGACCTGTGAAACCCTAAAGGTACTCATTGGACTTTGGGCCCCTTAGCGTACAAGCGTACTTAGGGTGTAAAAAAGTGCTACACATGTAGTACCGCCGTACTCAGGAGAAGTAGTATAATGTGTTTTGGGGTGTATTTTTACACATACCCATGCTGGGTGGGAGAAATATCTCTGTAAATGGACAATTGTGTGTAAAAAAAAAAAATCAGAGATATTTCTCCCACCCAGCATGGGTATGTGTAAAAATACACCCCAAAACACATTATACTACTTCTCCTGAGTACGGCGGTACTACATGTGTGGCACTTTTTTGAAGCCTAGGTGCGCAAAGGGGCCCAACGTCCTATTCACAGGTCATTTTGAGGCATTTGTTTTCTAGACTACTCCTCGCGGTTTAGGGCCCCTAAAATGCCAGGGCAGTATAGGAACCCCACAAGTGACCCCATTTTAGAAAGAAGACACCCCAAGGTATTCCGTTAGGTGTACGGCGGCTCACAGCGCGAGGGGGGCGGAGCCAGTCGCCGGCGGCCGATCGCGTCACAAATGACGCGATCGCGCCGCCCATGCCCCTACAATGACCGCCGCCATTTGTCTATACGGCGGTCCTTGCGGGGTCCACTTCCCGGCCGCCAATTGTCTATACGGCGGTCAGGAAGTGGTTAAGTCACACATTGTTTTGTGAACCGGAAACACTAACCCTTTTGGCACTATGGCCCATATGCAATTAACTTTTCCACCTAAGTTATCTCCTAGGAGGTAATTTTCATCTTCTCTATCAAATAACTTTTCAGCATTTTACAATTAAAAAAGTACCCAAAAGTTGGTGAAAAAGTACTATCAAATTTATTTTGAGTATTTTCTTGCTGGTTAGTGGCTTCAAGTTGTAAAAATATCACTTAGGAGAAAACTTAGGTGAAAAAGAGAATTGCATGTGGGCCTAAATATTCCGAATACATCTCATCTTCTACTGTAGAGGGTTTTGGAAAATCAGACTGAATAAATGAACTCCAATAATTTATCTGATTGTTCAGGGTGTAACTTAAATGTACCCCTTGAGGAGCACCTAGGTGTCTCGTCTTCCTGGCCAGAAGACCCCCCAGCTGGCTTCACTTCCTCCAAAGAGGATCCCAAAACCCTTGGCTGTTGGTAAGGCCTAGGTAGTGTTGGGCGAACATCTAGATGTTCGGGTTCGGGCCGAACAGGCCGAACATGGCCGCGATGTTCGGGTGTTCGACCCGAACTCCGAACATAATGGAAGTCAATGGGGACCCGAACTTTTGTGCTTTGTAAAGCCTCCTTACATGCTACATACCCCAAATTTACAGGGTATGTGCACCTTGGGAGTGGGTACAAGAGGAAAAAAAATTAGCAAAAAGAGCTTATAGTTTTTGAGAAAATCGATTTTAAAGTTTCAAAGGGAAAACTGTCTTTTAAATGCGGGAAATGTCTGTTTTCTTTGCACAGGTAACATGCTTTTTGCCGCCATGCAGTCATAAATGTAATACATATAAGAGGTTCCAGGAAAAGGGACCGGTAACGCTAACCCAGCAGCAGCACACGTGATGGAACAGGAGGAGGCGCAGGAGGAGAAGGCCACGCTTTGTGAGACACAACAACCCAGGCCTTGCATGAGGGCAAGAAGCGTGCGGATAGCATGCTTTGTACCGCCATGCAGTCATAAATGTAATAAAGATAAGTGGTTCAATAAACAGGGACCACGCGGCAACGCTAACCCAGCAGCAGCAGACGTGATGGAACAGGAGCAGGCGCAGGAGGAGAAGGCCACGGTTTTTGAGACACAACAACCTAGGCCTTGCATGAGGACAAAAAGCGTGCAGATATAGCAGCAATGCTTTTTGCCGCCATGCAGTCATAAATGTAATACAGATGAGAGGTTCAATAAACAGGGACCGGAAATGCTACACCATCCCAGATGTTCATTGGTCATGTTACTTGGTTGGGGTCCTGGAGTGTTGCGTAGTCATTTCCAATCCAGGATTGATTCATTTTAATTTGAGTCAGACGGTCTGCATTTTCTGTGGAGAGGCGGATACGCCGATCTGTGATGATGCCTCCGGCAGCACTGAAACAACGTTCCGACATAACGCTGGCTGCCGGGCAAGCCAGCACCTCTATTGCGTACATTGCCAGTTCGTGCCAGGTGTCTAGCTTCGATACCCAATAGTTGAAGGGTGCAGATGGATTGTTCGACACAGCTACGTCATGTGACATGTAGTCCTTGACCATCTTCTCCAGGCGATCGGTGTTGGAGGTGGATCTGCACGCTTGCTGTTCAGTGGGCTGCTGCTGCATGGGTGTCAGAAAATTTTCCCACTCCAAGGACACTGCCGATACCGTTCCCTTTTGGGCACTAGCTGCGGCTTGCGTTGTTAGCTGCCCTCCTGGTCGTCCTTGGTTTGCGGAAGTCAGTCTGTCTGCGTACAACTGGCTAGAGGAGGGGGAGGATGTCAATCTCCTCTCTAAAGTCTCCACAAGGGCCTGCTGGTATTCTTCCATTTTGACCTGTCTGACTCTTTCTTCAAGCAGTTTTGGAACATTGTGTTTGTACCGTGGATCCAGAAGGGTATAAACCCAGTAATTGGTGTTGTCCAGAATGCGCACAATGCGTGGGTCACGTTCAATGCAGTCTAGCATGAATTGAGCCATGTGTGCCAGAGTCCTACCAGAATCCTCATCATCCTCTTGTGAGCGTTGTGATAGTTGTTGTGATGCATCATAGTCGTCACCTTCCTCCTGGTCTGCTTCTGCTGACCATTCGCGTTGAATTGTGGAAGTCCAACGTGCACCGCTCTGGCCCTCGTCAGTGGTGGCATGAAATTCCTGCTCCAACTCCAGCTGTTCCTCCTCCTCTTCTTCGTCATAGCTGCTGGGGCCAGCGTTCCCTGAGGCGGATGGCCTGATGTTGGTACCATCACGCTGATCGTTTTCTCCTTCAGATTCCCCCAGTTGCATCATGACAGCTGTTTCCTTGATTTTCAACATTGACCTCTTCAGTAAACACAGCAGTGGTATGGTAATGCTGACTGAAGAGTTGTCACTGCTCACAAGCAACGTGGATTGCTCAAAATTTTGGAGGACTTGGCAGAGGTCCAACATGTTGGCCCAATCGGATCCACAGAAGCTTGGCAGCTGTCCGGATGCGCCTCGGTACTGCGCCGTCATGTACTGGACCACTGCACTCTTCTGCTCACAAAAGCGTGCTAGCATGTGCAGCGTAGAATTCCAGCGCGTAGGGACATCACACAGCAAGCGATGGTGGGGGAGATTGAAGCGCTCCTGCATCTTGGCGAGTGCCCCCGAAGCAGTACTGGAATTTCTACAATGTTTGGCCACTCGACGCACCTTCAACAGAAGATCGGCCACGCCTGGGTATGTCCTCAGGAACCGCTGAACTACTAGGTTCATCACGTGCGCCAGGCAAGGGATGTGTGTCAGCTTAGCCAACCTTAAAGCGCGAATGAGATTACTCCCATTATCACACACAACCATGCCCGGTTTCAAGTCCAGCGGTGCCAGCCACAAATCCGTCTGTTCCTTTATTCCCTTCCAAATTTCCTCCCCTGTGTGCTGCTTATCCCCAAGGCAGATCAGCTTCAGCAACGCTTGCTGACGCATGCCAACAGCTGTGCTGCACTGCTTCCACGATCCTACTGCTGCTGGGTTAGCGTTTCCGGATGAGGTACAGCTTTGAGATGCGTTGGAGGAGAAGGAGTCAGAGAGGTAGGTGCTGCTGTTGTTATCCAGTGGGAGGGACGGCGGTGCAGCTGTTTGCGGCGTGGGCAACACCCGCGCCGTAGCAGGTGAGGAATCGCTGCCAGGCTCCACAAGGTTCACCCAGTGCGCGGTAAGGGAGATGTATCGACCCTGGCCGAACGCACTCGTCCAAGTGTCAGTGGTGAGGTGAACCTTGCAGGCAACGGCATTCTTCAAGCTTCGGGTTATTTTGCTGACCACGTGCTCATGCAACTCAGGCAGTGCAGAGCGCGCAAAGTGGTAGCGGCTGGGAACCACGTAACGTGGGATGGCCACTGACATCATGCCCTTGAAGCTGTTTGTCTCCACCACTCGATATGGCAGCATTTCGCAGGCCAGAAGCTTGGCTATGCTGGCTGTTACTGCCACGGCCCGGGGGTCATTTGCTGGCAATTTCCTCTTGCGCTCAAACATCTCCGACACAGACAACTGAACCGTTGCGCTGCACACGGAAGGGCTGTTGGTTGTTGTGTTTGATGAACACTGGGAGACCTCAAGAGCACTACTCCGGAAAGTGACAGTGTCAGCATCGTCTGATGTTTGTGAATGTTGTGAACCACGCAATGGCTGGGCTACTGCTGCTGCTGAGGCGGGTCTGGTGGTGAGTCTGGTGAACCCAAGGGAGGCAGTGTTGCTGGTACCCTGTCCTGCCGCGTTTGCCCACAGAGTGGGATGTTTGGATAGCATGTGGCGGCTCATGCTGGTGGTGGAGAGGTTGTTAATACTTTTCCCCCTGCTCAGGCGAGTCTTGCACACCTTGCAAATCGCCATGGTAACATCCTCAGTGCAGTCTTCAAAGAAAGCCCAGACTTTGGAGCACCTGCCTCCTTGCTGGCGATTTCTGTTTCCTCCTCTTTTGCCTCTCACTTGAACTTCCACGCTTGTGGTGCCTGAAATTGCGCGCCGCCTACCTTGTGGCACAAGGCGAACTCGTGCAGCAGTGGGTTCTTCAACAGACTCATCTGTGCTGCTGCTACGACAGCAATGTTCTCGTTCACAAATAAAATCTGGGTCTCTGTCCACATTGTCCATACCCTCCTCTTCCATCTCCTCAAACTCGTCATATGTCATTGTGGGGGGCCGCCGCCGTGGAGTAGAGCTCCCCAGAACAACCTCTGCGCAGCTCACTCCAACGTCGTCTTCCAGATCTTGTCGGCCGACCTCCTGCAATTGCAACCCCTCCTGCCCAACTTGCTCTGGGATTTGGGTTTCCGAGTCCTCCTCGGACTCGCCTTGTATTTCAGTGCGCGGTGCATTTCCCACAGTTAATGGTTGTGAATCCGGGCACAACATTTCTGGCTGTTCCTCCATTGACCTTTCATAGGTGGAAGTTTGTTGGGCTGGGAATAGCTCCTGCGAATACCCCCATTGTGTCCTGAGGTAATTCATAGGACTGGTTATCTGGCAGTTGTGTGCGTGGTGTCGCTGCCGGTTGTGTCAGCTTTGTGCCCACTGGCTCCTTGTAACTGGCTGAGGACTCGGACCTCGTGCGTGATGTGCTGGTGCTGCTTAACCCACTGCTGGACGCTTGAGAGGTCATCCAAGTAATTATCTGGTCCTGTTCTTTTGGATTTGTGAGGGTTGTTGTCCTGGACAACATGGGCGGTATTGAGTGGGTTTTCTTGGGTGCTCCCCTGTGGCCTGTACGTGAACCGTCAGGGGAAACACCTCTTCCCTTGCCCCTTCCTCTTTCACCGGATTTCTTCCTCATTTCACTTATCCTTACAGTACACGCTGACTGGCAGCAGTACAGTGGCAGTACAGAAATGCTATACAGTACCACTATTCCCAGCAGCGACACAGAGCACAATGCTATACAGTGGCGGGTGAGCGGTGTACTACTGTTCCCAGGCCTAGCAGACACAGAGTGGAAGTAAACACAATGCTATATAGTCTGGCTGAGCGGTGTACACAGAGTGGCAGTACACACAATGCTATATAGTCTGGCTAAGCCGTGTACACAGAGTGTCAGAAAACACAATGCTATATATAGCGTGGCTGAGCGAGGTGCACAGTGGCAGTACACACAATGCTATATTAGTCAGGCTAAGCCGTGTACACAGAGTGTCAGTAAACAATGGTATATAGTCTGGCTGAGCGGTGTACACAGAGTGTCAGTAAACAACGGTATATAGTCTGGCTGAGCGGTGTACACAGAGTGGCAGTAAACACAATGCTATATATAGCGTGGCTGAGCAAGGTGCACAGTGGCAGTACACACAATGCTATATAGTCAGGCTAAGCCGTGTACACAGAGTGTCAGAAAACACAATGCTATATATAGCGTGGCTGAGCGAGGTGCACAGTGGCAGTACACACAATGCTTTATAGTCAGGCTGAGCCGTGTACACAGAGTGTCAGTAAACAATGGTATATAGTCTGGCTGAGCGGTGTACACAGAGTGTCAGTAAACAACGGTATATAGTCTGGCTGAGCGGTGTACACAGAGTGGCAGTAAACACAATGCTATATATAGCGTGGCTGAGCGAGGTGCACAGTGGCAGTACACACAATGCTATAGAGCCAGGCTAAGCCGTGTACACAGAGTGTCAGAAAACACAATGCTATATATAGCGTGGCTGAGTGAGGTGCACAGTGGCAGTACACACAATGCTATATTAGTCAGGCTAAGCCGTGTACACAGAGTGTCAGAAAACACAATGCTATATATATAGCGTGGCTGAGCGAGGTGCACAGTGGCAGTACACACAATGCTATATATAGCGTGGCTGAGCGAGGTGCACAGTGGCAGTACACACAATGCTATATTAGTCAGGCTAAGCCGTGTACACAGAGTGTCAGAAAACACAATGCTATATATATAGCGTGGCTGAGCGAGGTGCACAGTGGCAGTACACACAATGCTATATATAGCGTGGCTGAGCGAGGTGCACAGTGGCAGTACACACAATGCTATATATAGCGTGGCTGAGCGAGGTGCACAGTGGCAGTACACACAATGCTATATATAGCGTGGCTGAGCGAGGTGCACAGTGGCAGTACACACAATGCTATATTAGTCAGGCTAAGCCGTGTACACAGAGTGTCAGAAAACACAATGCTATATATATAGCGTGGCTGAGCGAGGTGCACAGTGGCAGTACACACAATGCTATATATAGCGTGGCTGAGCGAGGTGCACAGTGGCAGTACACACAATGCTATATATAGCGTGGCTGAGCGAGGTGCACAGTGGCAGTACACACAATGCTATATTAGTCAGGCTAAGCCGTGTACACAGAGTGTCAGAAAACACAATGCTATATATATAGCGTGGCTGAGCGAGGTACACAGTGGCAGTAAACAATGCTATATATAGTGTGGCTGAGCGAGCGGTGTACTACTGTTCCCAGCAGCGACACACAATGACTGGGGGGGACCCTGGCTAGCGTGGCTGGAGAGCGAACTACCCTGCCTGCCTACCCAAAGCTAAACCCACAGACAAATGGCGGAGATATGACGTGGTTCGGGTATTTATTTACCCGAACCACGTGACCGTTCGGCCAATCAGAGCGCGTTCGGGCCCGAACCACGTGACCCGTTCGGCCAATCACAGCGCTAGCCGAACGTTCGGGGAACGTTCGGCCATGCGCTCTTAGCTCGGCCATGTGGCCGAACGGTTTGGCCGAGCACCGTCAGGTGTTCGGCCGAACTCGAACATCACCCGAACAGGGTGATGTTCTGCAGAACCCGAACAGTGGCGAACACTGTTCGCCCAACACTAGGCCTAGGTAAGTCAGCATCCTCATCCTGCTGAGCTACCCTAGACTCTGATGGTAAAGCAGTGGGAACATTTGCATTCAGAAATTTTTCAGATAACTGATCCTGAAATTTCGTAAGCATACTATTAAACATGTCTCCTTCTTCATGCTTCACCACAGACAAAATACAAGCATTACATAAGGGATTTGGATAGTAAACAGCAAGGTTTTTTTTTTGTTTTTTTTTTTTAACGACAGATCCCACAGGTACTATATTCAGATTCATCCATGGAGTAAGCAGGTTTTGGGTTCTGAAAAATAATAGGACCACCATAAGTGAGCTGCCAACAAACTTGCTAGTATCAAAGTACTTACTTGGCTTGATAAACACAAGAACAATAGAGGCGCCAATGTAGGATAAAAAGTTTAAAAACCATTTAAAAGGAAGGGGGTGGGTGGACTCACCTCCCTCAGGTAAATAATGATCAGGCCAAATGAGCCGTTGTTTTATTAAATGTTACTGAGGGAGGCGAGTCCACCCACCCTCTTCCTTTTAAACGGTTTTTAAACGTTTTTATCCTACATTGGCGCCTCTGTTGTTCTCATGTTTATCATATATCTAGTCCACCCTTTGGTGGAGGGGGGTTTCCCCATCCTTTTTCTATCTACAGAGAGTGACTATTTTAGACCTGAGTGGGGTCAGGTTCTAATTCTCCCCACCTGCCTGATCAGTGGTTGCCTTTGAGGTGACCCACACTTGTGAGTATATTTCTTATACACTATTTTTTCAGTTATATAAAAAAAATACTACATTAGATCGGGCTCTCGGTTTCCATTTTTGTCATTCAAGCATACTTACTTGGCTTGTGCGGCTGGCCCCGTGGCCTGAGAAGAGGAGAGCTCCATAGTAGCAGAGGGAGCGGTGGATCCTTCCAGCAGTGTCAGTCAAAAGACTGCATTAGCTGCTGCTACTCTCGCTGGTATTTGTATTAGATGCCGCATAATGCGGCGTCCCACGTGCAGCCTGGTCCACACTAGCTGGCGGAAGAGCCAGGATTAATAACTTCCGCCGGATGCGGTCATTGTGGGATGCCCGCCCGCCCTGGAACACACCTCGCGTGCGCTGCAACAAGCGGAGGAACTTCCGCATCTACTGATCTGAGGGGAGCACTGTGCCTGACTACAAGGATGAGAGGGATGCAACCAGGTGGCCACAGCTTTCCCCCGGACTCACCTTCTGGCCCCAGCAGCCCAGGAAACTCCATATGTCCTTCCCGGGGACAGGACGAACACTGAAGGTAGGCGGTGGGAGGTAATTACTTAAACTTTGTTTGTTCTTCCTGTCCCAGGGATGGGGGGTCCAGTCTCCTGGTGGACCTGTCATGGAGTCGAGTGGAAATCATTATTTCTCAGTTTTCGGCCATTATAGCTTTAAAATAATACATGCTACCATAATTAAAACCTATGTATTTTATTTGCTGATTTATAGGTTATTATACCATTTAAAATTTGTCCCTATCCAGTGCTGCTCAGATACCCCTTTTCAAAGTCCGATTGGATCCGGATACCCAGATATCTGATCCGGGTTGGATATTAGAGATGTCGCGAACCTCCGATTTTTGGTTCGCGAACCGGGTTCGCGAACTTCCGCAGAAGGTTCGGTTCGCGGAAAAATTCGCGAACCGCAATAGACTTCAATGGGGAGGCGAACTTTGAAAAATAGAAAAAAATATGCTGGCCACAAAAGTGATGGAAAAGATGTTTCAAGGGGTCTAACACCTGGAGGGGGGCATGGCGGAGTGGGATACATGACAAAAGTCCCGGTGAAAAATCTGGATGTGACGCAAAGCAGCGTTTTAAGGGCAGAAATCACATTGAATGCTAAATTGGAGGCATAAAGTGCTTTACAACATCTTGCATGTGTATACATCAAACAGGGAGTGTAATTAGAGTACTGCTTCACACTGACACACCAAACTCACTGTGTAACGCACCGCAAACAGCTGTTTGTGTAGTGACGGCCATGCTGGACTACTGCGCAACATGGCGTGATTGCTCTTCCTCACTCAGTGATGTCAGGTAATGTGTGACTTCCTTCTCAACTTTCCATGGCATTGTTAAAAAGCTTACGTTTTGTTTTTAATTTACATTTTCTACTTGCTGTGTACTTGTTCAGTACCGCTACAATGAGAATCCTGTGGAGGCGGGCAAGTCTGCCATTGTGACCCCGGGTAATGGCCGGGGAATGAGAGGTTTGAATCCGGTGTGGAGCCTGAGCAACGGCTACCACTACACATCCAAGGAGGGCAGCGGGCAGGCATGCACGCCCGCCCGCCCCGAGGTAGTGACCAAAAATAACAATACAGGAGGAGGACTTTCGAGGCCCTGCTGTGTATTTGAAATGAATGTACTTTAAATCCTTTAACGAGAACCAGTTATGGCGGGCAAAGATGACACCACATTCCTTTCACGAGAATCATATGGAGGCGGGCAAGTCTGTCATTTGTGACCCCGGGTAATGGCCGGGAAATGAGAGATGGAATCCGGTGTGGAGCCTGAGAAACGGCTACCACTACACATCCAAGGAGGGCAGCAGGCAGGCATGCACGCCCGCCCCGAGGTAGTGACCAAAAATAACAATACAGGAGGCGGACTTTCGAGGCCCTGCTGTGTATTTGAAATGAATTAACTTTAAATCCTTTAACGGGAATCCGTTATGGGGGGCAAATCTGCCATTGTCACCGCGGGGAATGAAGGTTGGATTGCGGCCCGAAGTGGGAGCCTGCTGAGACCCATGCTGTAGCTGCCCTGATCGTGCTTTGCAGACCAGGCATCTGTGGTCAGATGGACCCTTGAGCCAGCGGAAGACAAACCAAGTCGAAAGCATTTGCCAAGAATGTTTTACGGAGGGCAAGTTTTTTTGCCCTTTTTTTAAATTTTTTGAAAATGATAGATGGTTGTATTTTTAAATTGTTTGAAAGTTTAGATGGTTGTATTTTTAAATTGTTTAAAAGTGTATCCATTCTTCCTCCACCGCAGCCACGAACAATACCATGGGAACGTGGAGCAGCAGAAGCCCCCTGTGACGGCTGCCACAGTTGTTCTCCGCTGCTTGTCTTTTGAGGGGTGCTTCTTTTCCTCAGGTGTTCTTGCCATAGCTGTTTGTGCCTTCTCTCCAGGTGCCTTCGTAAAGCACTTGTCCCTACGTGACAGTTGGCCTTTCCACGGCTCAATTTTTGCTGGCAGAGACAACAGATGGCTTTGCTCCGATCTGAGACACACACGTGAAAAAATTTCCAAACCGCTGAGCCCCCCTGGGCTGATGGCGCTACGGTGGCATCAGCAGCAGCTGACGTTGAAGGGCATGTGTGCTCCCTGGCCATAGCTGGCGATACATGGCACCGGACACTGCCCCCAGCTGTTTCTGAGGACGAGCTCCCTCTGCTTCTATCATGGAGTCGTCTCCTCCTACTCCTCTCTGACTCCTCCTCTGAACTGTCCCCCTGGTCATCTCCTCTACCGGGAACATATGTGCTATCCGTATAATCGTCATCATAATCCTCCTGGCCAGCTGCGCTTTCCTCAGACTCCTCCTCAAGTGCACCAACTTCAGGTGGTCCACCATCATCCCCATCCACACACGTTACGTTCATACTCGAGCTGCTCGGATGTGCCTCATCCACGAATTCGGAAATCCGCGTGGTTGCAAAAAAATGCGGATTTTCGTCCGCGTCCACGCAACCACGCGGATTTTTTCCCGTGAATGGCGTAATCACGCGCGGATTCACGCCCGGAGGCGGATTTTCTTTTAACGTTAATAACAAAGCCCCCATACATGCTACAGTCCCCCAAATAGCATGGATTATCGAGGTGATAAGGGGCAACATAACTTCAACATAAAAAATTCCCCCCCAAAAAATTTTTCTAGAGAAAATGGATTTTAAAGTGAAATCAACACTTTAAATGGGGCTATTAATTGGTAATAAGTGGTTTTAAAAAGGGATATACGCGTTAAGCAGTCAAAGAGGTGAAGGCGAGTTCCAATGGCACTTGGCGGCGAAGGTACCGCTGGAGGAGGATGAGTGGCTGACTGCAAAAAGGCTCCAGAGAGTAATTTTTTTTTTTTATTTTTTTTTTGCAGCAATTAGCAATGACATCGCAGCAGAGTTGTCAGTGGACACGGGCAGTGTGAACGCAGAGTGCAGTGGTGGTAGCGACTGAGTCAGGAGAAGGACTATGCGGGCGGTCAGTTCAGCAGCACAGAAGGACCACGGCAACATACTGGTGGTAGTAGTAGCAGCACAGCGTCATAGTGCTGGCCAAAAAATTAAATGCACCCGGTGACCCGGGCAGTGTGAACGCAGAGTGTAGTAGCGACTGAGTCAGGAGGACAAAGCGGGCGGTCAGTTCAGCAGCAGCAGCACAGTAGTAGTAAGTAGCACAGCGTCATAGTGCTGGCCAAAAAATTAAATGCACCCGGTGACCCGGGCAGTGTGAACGCAGAGTGTAGTAGCGACTGAGTCAGGAGGACAAAGCGGGCGGTCAGTTCAGCAGCAGCAGCACAGTAGTAGTAGCACAGCGTCATAGTGCTGGCTAAAAAATTAAATGCACCCGGTGACCCGGGCAGTGTGAACGCAGAGTGTAGTAGCGACTGAGTCAGGAGGACAAAGCGGGCGGTCAGTTCAGCAGCAGCAGCAGCACAGTAGTAGTAGCACAGCGTCATAGTGCTGGCCAAAAAATTAAATGCACCCGGCGACCCGGGCAGTGTGAACGCAGAGTGTAGTAGCGACTGAGTCAGGAGCATGGCCGTTTCTACCCCCGTGCGGGGCGTGCCGCCGCCCGGGGCGCTGCTGGGAGGGGGTAGCTGTGATGGAGGGGGGAGCCGCAGCCGCGGGGAGGGCAGCCCGACCTCTCCCTCCCTCTCCCTGGGCCGCCCTCCATGCGATCCCCCCTCGGACGAAGTGCAGAGTAATGCGTAGGGAAGCGCTATAGAAAACTACTCACCTCGCTGGCTCCAAGCGCTGCTCTCTCGCCGCCAGTCTCATCTCTGCGTACACGCTGATACACACACACGCTGCTAAACAGGAAGCAGCGTGTGTGTGTATCAGCGTGTAGGCAGAGAGAGGAGACTGGCGGCGAGAGAGCAGCGCTTGGAGCCAGCGAGGTGAGTAGTTTTCTATAGCGCTTCCCTGCGCATTACTCTGCACTTCGTCCGAGGGGGGATCGCATGGAGGGCGGCCCAGGGAGAGGGAGGGAGAGGTCGGGCTGCGCTCCCCGCGGCTGCGGCTCCCCCCTCCATCATGGGGGGCACCTACCTAACCTATACTGGGGCAGCTACCTATCTAACCTATCCTGGGGGGCACCTACCTATCTAACCTATCCTGGGGGGCACCTACCTAATCTAACCTATACTGGGGGGCACCTACCTATCTAACCTATACTGGGGGGCAGCTACCTAATCTAACCTATACTGGGGGGCACCTACCTAATCTAACCTATACTGGGGGGGGGGGGCACCTACCTAATCTAACCTATACTGGGGGGCACCTACCTAATCTAACCTATACTGGGGGACACCTACCTAATCTAACCTATACTGGGTGGCAGCTACCTAATCTAACCTATACTGAGGGGGCAGCTACCTAATCTAACATATACTGGGCGGCACCTACCTATCTAACCTATACTGGGGAGCAGCTACCTATCTAACCTATACTTGGGAGCAGCTACCTATCTAACCTATACTGGGGGAAGCTACCTATCTAACCTATACTGGGGGGCACCTACCTAATCTAACCTATACTGGGGGGCACCTACCTAATCTAACCTATACTGAGGGGGCAGCTACCTAATCTAACCTATACTGGGGGGCAGCTACCTATCTAACCTATACTGGGGGGCACCTACCTATCTAACCTATACTGGGGGGCACCTTCCTAACCTATACTGGGGGGCACCTTCCTATCTAACCTATAGTGGGAGCATTAACTTATCTAACCTGTATTGGGGGCACCTACCTACCTAGCTAGTCTATACAGGTGACAACTATACTGGCTACCTATATTGGAGGCACCTACCTAACTAACCTATACTGGGGGCATCTACCTATCTAAGCTATGCGGGGGGCAACTATTCTGGCTACCTATATTAGAGGCACCCACCTAGCTAACCTGTAGTGGGGGCACCTAACTATCTAACTTATACCGGGGACGCCTGCCTATCTAACCTATACTGTGGGCAACTATACTGGCTACCTATACTGGAGGCACCTACCTGGCTAACCTATACCGGAGGCAACTATACTGGCTCACCTATGCCTGGCTACCTATACTGGGGTACCTATAGCTGGCTACCTATACTGGGGTACCTATTCTGGGGGAATCTATACTGAGTGCAACTAGACCTGGCTAACCTACACTGTGGGCATCCATACCTTGCTCCGGGGGGGGGGGGGGGGCGCAATTTTTACACCCTCGCCCTGGGTGCATTTTAGCCTAGAAACTGCACTGGTCAGGAGGACAAAGCGGGCGGTCAGTTCAGCAGCAGCAGCACAGTAGTAGTAGCACAGCGTCATAGTGCTGGCCAAAAAATTATATGCACCCGGTGACCCGGGCAGTGTGAACGCAGAGTGTAGTAGCGACTGAGTCAGGAGGACAAAGCGGGCGGTCAGTTCAGCAGCAGCAGCACAGTAGTAGTAGCACAGCGTCATAGTGCTGGCCAAAAAATTAAATGCACCCGGTGACCCGGGCAGTGTGAACGCAGAGTGTAGTAGCGACTGAGTCAGGAGGACAAAGCGGGCGGTCAGTTCAGCAGCAGCAGCACAGTAGTAGTAGCACAGCGTCATAGTGCTGGCCAAAAAATTAAATGCACCCGGTGACCCGGGCAGTGTGAACGCAGAGTGTAGTAGCGACTGAGTCAGGAGGACAAAGCGGGCGGTCAGTTCAGCAGCAGCAGCACAGTAGTAGTAGCACAGCGTCATAGTGCTGGCCAAAAAATTAAATGCACCCGGTGACCCGGGCAGTGTGAACGCAGAGTGTAGTAGCGACTGAGTCAGGAGGACAAAGCGGGCGGTCAGTTCAGCAGCAGCAGCACAGTAGTAGTAGCACAGCGTCATAGTGCTGGCCAAAAAATTAAATGCACCCGGTGACCCGGGCAGTGTGAACGCAGAGTGTAGTAGCGACTGAGTCAGGAGGACAAAGCGGGCGGTCAGTTCAGCAGCTCAGAAGGAGGACCATGGCAACTTACTGGTAGTAGTACCATAACACCAAAAAATTAACCAAGGTAGGCACTAGGCAGGTAGTAAATGTCTTTATAAAGGCAGGCATAGTTAACAACAGCACATGCAGCAGCCACTTCATGTCCCCCTGTGTCCGACAATAGGGGCCAGAAACTCACCTTCCACCCAAGCCTGGTTGATTTTCAGGAAGGTGAGTTTGTCCACAGAGGCGTGGGAGAGCCGAGAGCGCTTCTCTGTGACCACGCCACCGGCCGCACTAAAGCATCTCTCTGAGAGGACACTGGAAGGAGGGCAGGATAGGAGTTCCAGGGCGTACTGGGAAAGCTCGCTCCAGATGTCCAGTCTCTTGACCCAGTACTCCAAGGGGTCCACGGGGCTGTCGGTGTCATTGAGCCCGCTGGATGACCCCATATAGTCAGACACCATGGTGGTCAGTCGTTGCTTGTGCTGGTTGGTGGTGGATACTGTGGCGGGCACCTCTGTTCTGGGCTGCTGCACTGCATACAGGCTCTTGCTTAGGCTCTTCAGGTCTCCGGGGCGCCAGTTGCTGCTGCTGCTGCTGCTGGTGGTTGTTGTTGTGCTGCTAGTGGCAATGGCAGGCACCTCTTGCTGGCTTGGCAGAGCAGTTACAGTGGGGGTGGAAGGCTGGGGGAATGCTTCCAGTAGTCTGCGCACAAGGGCCTCCTTCAACTCCCTTGTGCGTTGCTCGGTGGTGGATGGCGTCATTAAGTCTCCCAGCTTCCCCTTCAGACGGGGATCAAGCATCAAGGTAATCCAGATGTCCTCCCTTGAACGCATCTGGATCACCCGGGGGTCCCTGCGAAGGCAGCGCAACATGTGCACAGCCATGGGAAACAAGTGGGCCCTGCCAGCAAGATCTCCCTCGTCCTCGCCATTGTCCCATAACGCATGCCTGTCCTCTTCCTGTGCCATGTCGTTGTCCTCTTCAAACCGCCATCCACGTACAATGCCTGCTGCACTCTGCTCCTCCTCCTCCTCCTCATTCAGGTTAGGGACCTCCAACTCTTCCACTACCTGCTGTGAGCCCTCCTCTGAGCTGGACTGTGCTGCCATCTGCTCCTGTTCTTCCAACTGCCTCAGGGCTTCATCCCCACGCTCAATTAAATTGTCCATTGCCTGCTCCAGTAGACAAACCAAGGGCACCCACTGGCACACAGAGGCCCGCTCCTCACTGACCATCTTGGTTGCCTCCAGGAAGGGACTCAGCACCAGGCATACTTGCTGCATCAGTGTCCACTGAGTGGCAGTAATCATGGGGACTTGCTGGTTGCTGGGGACACTTGGGTCTAGCATGTAGGCCCTAAGAGCCAGCCTGTGCTGACACAGCCGCTCCAACATGGCCAGAGTCGAATTCCAGCGAACTGGCATGTCGATGATCATCCGGTGTTGTGGCCTTCCATACTGCTGCTGTAAGGTGGACAAGAGTGCAGAGGCAGTGGCTGACAGGCGGAAAAAGCGTACCACCGCCCGGGCATCCTGCAGCAGCTCGCTCATCCCCTGGTAGGTGCGCAAGAAGCGCTGCACCACAAGATTGAGCACGTGGGCCAAGCAGGGGATGTGCTGGAGGTTTCCCTGCTGCACTGCTGCCACCAGGTTGGCCCCGTTATCGGCTGCCACATACCCCACTTCCAGGCCTCTGGGGGTCAGCCACCTCCGCTCCTGCTTCCTGAGGGCGGCCAGGACGTTGGTGGCCGTAAGCCTCTCCTTCCCCAGGGTCACCAATTTTAAAAGGGCTTGGCAGTGCCGAGGCTTGGCGCCAGGGTTGGGCAGAAACTACGCATATGCGAATCTACGCAACGTAGTTTCCGCAATACGCATAGGCGTAGCATTTCGTATGCCTAAAACTACGTGTAGCAAAATACGCGTAGTCATTTTTGCCGTTCCGTATTGCTACGCTATATACGCACGCGATTGCGTAATTTGCGTAGCTTCGCATGCGTAGTTTTAATGCGTATGTATACGCAGCCAGGCGTATACTACGCGTAAATCGAAGTTTACACTGTCACTTAGTTAATGCATTCGTAGCTACGCCTTAGGCGTAGATTACGCTTACGCGTATTTTTATACGCGTAGTTTCACAAACAGACTATTTGGCCAATCAGGTAAAACTTTTGGTGGCTGCTATACCCTTAGCAACCAATAGAAATTTAGCCCACCCCTCAGTATAAAAGCTTTCTTCCAACAGCTCTGGTTTCAGTTTCTGGGTGTTATTGTGCTGTGTGCTGGCTTTGTGAGGACTCTGAGAAGAAACAGCTTACACAGGCTGCAGCCAGTGACATACACATCCACATTCCTTGCATTCTTTTGTTATTTTCCTTATTTCTAATCTGTGTTTTGGCTACCTAGCTACTAGTACTATTATTTAGTGTAAGGATTTCTGTGATTTAGTGTTAGGCAGCTACAGAAGATAGGAGGAGGACTGTGTATATAGCTATATAGTTCCATGCTGTGATCTGTAGTCCTATCATCCTTTTTTCATTTGTTTTCCTTATTTTAATTTCACTGTATTATTGTATTCATTCCTTTCCTTTATTCATTCTGTTATTTTTCTTATTGTTGTTCTGTTTTTGCTAGCCTAGCTAGCTAGTAGCTACTAGTCCTACTTTGTGTAAGGATTTCTGTGACTTAGTGTTAAGCAGCTACAGACGACTGTGTGTGTAGTTCCATGCTGTGATGTGTAGAGGAGAGTGGATTTAGTTACAGAAAGGAACTGTGTGGAAAGAAACATAAATTAAATAGCCATCTCATCCTTTTCTCTTTTTTTTTTCCTTATTTTAATTTCCCTGTATTATTGTATTCATTCCTTTCCTTTATTCATTCTTTCTTTTATCTCACTTATTCAGCAAAATTGTTTTGACATTGTTCCCCTTCCACTATACTTCTATTAAAAATTTGAGACAAATAAACAATGTCCGGCAGAGGTGAAGCTCGCCGTGGTCGAGACAGTGCAGGCAAGGGTCCACCAGCAAAGTCAGCAGCTGGCAGGGGACACTCTGCACCAGGCAGGGGTCAGTCCACAGCAGTCCGGGGACAGACTTCTGCAGGCAGAACCAGAAGCCAATTAGCAGCAAGTACTAGCCACTCAGCCACAGGTAGTGGACACTCAGTATCAGGCAGTGATGCATCAAATCCCAAAAGGGGGTCCAGTCTGATACGATCATATTTCACGTCACAGAAACCACAGGGCTATTGTGCAGAGCCACACTGAAGCCATTGTGAACTGGGTGTCAAGAGACAGCCCTATTAGTCAGTCCTCACAAGCTGAGTTACAAAGTACCAGCAGTACCACCAGCAGCACTTCCATGCCTCCTCCAAAAGCTGCCCTTAACCCATGTGTCCTTTCCTTTGATGACACAATTTCAGAACTTGTTGATAAGGCTCTGCAGCAGTCAGACATCGATATGTCGCATGATGCCCAGAGTTTTATTTTGGATGATGATAATGTTGACATTCAAGAAGTTGACATTCAAGCAGTGGAGGGTCAGGATGAGAACATTGAGGAGGTGGGCTATGAGGGAGGCAGCCACAGTGATGATTATGCTGACGATGACATGGATATCACCTATGAGCCTGAGCATGATGATGCCAGCTCAGATGAATCAGAGGCAAGCTGGCAGAGGAGGCAGCTTGGACATCGGCACACCAGGGGGCCTAGTGGCAACATGAGCTCCTCTGCTAGTGCAGTTCAAGGAAGGCAGGAGTTACAGTCACAGCCTCCAGCTGAAACCCCTATGTCCCGAACTGGAAGTGGTAAAACTGCAACCTCAGGCATAAACACTTCTCGGAGGAAGGCCCCAGTTTGGAAGTACTTTACTGAGTCAACCAGTGATCCCTTAATAGTTGTGTGTAAGCTGTGCGGTGCCAGGCTGAGCCTAGGAAAAAATTTGAAAAGGTTGGGGACAGGTGCTCTGCACACACACCTAAAAAGTAACCACCAAAAGGAATATGGCAGTGTTAAAGGACCACAAAGCAGCACCATGCAGAGGACTATAGCACAGACCCGTCCACCTTCCCATCCTGCTTCAGTTTCTGAGATTGGCACCCATCCTGCCTGCTCTCCATCTGTAATACACTCTGGCCGTAGAGGGCAGATTTCACCTTCCTCCACTCCATCATCAGCTCAAAGCACCCAGCCATTGATAACTGAGGCTATAAGGTCCACAAGAGCACTGCCTCCCCGTAGCCGCAGGATACGGAGATTAAACGGTCTATTGGCAGAGGCCATGGTCCAGCAGCTGCTGCCCTACTCCATTGTAGAGAAGGGGTCAGCCATTCGCAACCTCCTGGAGTATGCCATTCCTGAATGGCAAATACCCAGCCGTCACTATTTTTCACGAAGGGGAATTCCTAACCTGTACCGACGCACAGTTGAAAATGTCGCCCTGTCGCTAGATTATTCCATAGGCGACAGGGTACATCTCACCATGGATGGGTGGACCAGCAAGCATGGTCAGGGCCGATATGTCTCATTTACAGCTCACTGGGTCACCCTACATAGTGAGCAGGAGGGTTCCGGTCCTGGTGCTTCCATTGAGCTTGTTGAGCCTCCCCGTGGGGTCAAGGGGAACAGGTCTGCTCTCACCTCAGCTGGTGACTCTACTGCCACTGCCGAGCCCCCTAATAAGTGGCCCCGTTGCTACACCGGCGTGTGTCACAAGCGATGTCAAGCATTGCTCGAGCTGGTGAGCATTGGGGAGCAGAGGCTCACGGCAGCAAATGTTTTGGCCCTACTCCAGGAACAGGCACAAAAGTGGCTGACCCCCCCCGAAGACTACAGGTTGGCCATGTTGCCTGTGACAATGCAGCAAATTTGCTGGCTGCCCTGAACAATGGCAACATTCCTCATGTGCCATGTTTTGCCCATGTCCTCAACTTGGTGGTTCATCGTTTTTTGCGCACCTTCCCAGGTATGAGTGACGTGGTGCAGCATGCAAGGAAGATTTCCGGCCATATGGCCCGCTCTTCAACGGCCACCTCATTGTTCCGTCGCTATCAGCGAAAGCATAGCTTGCCCCCTCACAGGCTCATAGTAGACACTCCAACGAGGTGGAACTGCACCCTTTACATGCTGGAGAGGATGGTGGAGCAGAAAAAAGCAGTCTCTGAGGACCCATGGATGTCGTCCTGCTCCAGAAGGTAATCAGCAGAAACACTCCCCTACATCACACGGGAAGAGTGGCGGCTTATGCAACAGGTCTGCCATGTGTTGGCCCCATTTGAACAGGCTACTACGTTTGTAAGCGGGGAGCAAGTCAGTCTCAGCGACGTGCTCCCTGTTGTGTTCATGCTGGAACAAACACTTAGTAGCCTAATGACTGCTGGTGAGGAAGCCGTTACTGAACTTGAGCTGCAGCAACAAAGCTCGCTCCAAGGCAGCCAGGCTCAGACACAGGAGGAAGAGGAGGAGGATGTCCATGTGATGGAGGATATCATGGAGGTGCCTGACCTTGGTGAAGAGGAGGAGGTGGCGGGTGCAGCTTCTGTTATTCAGGGGTGGGGTGACCTTGGAAGTCAGGAGGAACAGCAGCAGCAGGCAGAGGATTTGTCTGTTTCGAGCAGACATGACGATGGGGATTTGGCGGAGCGAGCTCTTGCTTTCCCAATGGCTGCTCATATGATACGATGCCTCCGGATGGACCCTCGGATCAAAAAGATCCAGAAAATAGATGACTACTGGCTGGCCACCCTTTTAGACCCACGCTGCAAGGGGAAGCTGGGTCAATTTATTCCAACCAGCCAGCAGGAGGAAAGGATGGGAGAGCTGCAGCAGGCCCTGATCGACCAGCTGAAGGAAGCCTTTCCACATCCACAGCCTGAGAACCCAGCTATCCCTGCTCATGGTGCCCAGCAGGTGCCTATGCCCAGCAGACCTAGACATCTTGGAGACTTGTTTGGTGCGATGAGGCAGTTTTACAGCTCTGAGTCTGTTCAGCCTACCACAGCATCAGCAGCAGCACCTGGAAATCAGGAGCAGCGGCTGTCCCGCATGGTCAACGACTACATGTCTTCACTCAGTGCATCAGATAGCATGCGCACTGAGGACCCCATGGAGTACTGGGCAGCCAGACTCGACACCTGTCCTGAGCTTGCACAATATGCGCTGGAACTTCTCTCATGCCCTCCTTCCAGTGTTATTTCTGAGCGGGCTTTCAGCGCGGCAGGTGGGGTGGTTACCGATAAGCGATCCCGCTTGTCCACTGATTCAGTAAACGCACTGACATTTTTAAAAATGAACCATTCATGGATTGAAAGTGGCTACTTGGCCCCCGTCGTTGGATCCAGGGACACAACTTCACCGCTTTAAATTGCCCTTCCTGGACTGCTTCTCATTCCCTCATCCGAATCCAACCTATTTACTGCCAATAATTTTGCCTACTTAGTAGTTACTGCCAAAATGTACTTTTATTGAGGGTGATGTACCTATGAGAGGAGCAGCGGCTCAGTCAAGATGACCATCACCCTCAATAAAAGTACATTTTGGCAGTAAGTAGGCAACATTTCACCTTGTCTTGTACCTATGAGAGGAGCAGCGGCTCAGTCAAGATGACCAAGACAAGGTGAAATGTTGCCTACTTACTGCCAAAATGTACTTTTATTGAGGGTGATGGTCATCTTGACTGAGCCCCTGCTCCTCTCATAGGTACAAGACAAGGTGAAATGTTGCCTACTTATTGCAAAAATGTACTTTTATTGAGGGTGATGGTCATCTTGACTGAGCCCCTGCTCCTCTCATAGGTACAAGACAAGGTGAAATGTTGCCTACTTACTGCCAAAATGTACTTTTATTGAGGGTGATGGTCATCTTGACTGAGCCGCTGCTCCTCTCATAGGTACAAGACAAGGTGAAAAGTTGCCTACTTACTGCCAAAATGTACTTTTATTGAGGGTGATGGTCATCTTGACTGAGCCTCTGCTCCTCTCATAGGTACAAGACAAGGTGAAAAGTTGCCTACTTACTGCCAAAATGTACTTTTATTGAGGGTGATGGTCATCTTGACTGAGCCTCTGCTCCTCTCATAGGTACAAGACAAGGTGAAAAGTTGCCTACTTACTGCCAAAATGTACTTTTATTGAGGGTGATGGTCATCTTGACTGAGCCTCTGCTCCTCTCAAAGTACATTTTGGCAGTAAGTAGGCAACTTTTCACCTTGTCTTGTACCTATGAGAGGAGCAGAGGCTCAGTCAAGATGACTATCACCCTCAATAAAAGTACATTTTGGCAGTGAGGGTGATGGTCATCTTGACTGAGCCTCTGCTCCTCTCATAGGTACAAGACAAGGTGAAATGTTGCCTACTTACTGCCAAAATGTACTTTTATTGAGGGTGATGGTCATCTTGACTGAGCCCCTGCTCCTCTCATAGGTAGCGTTCCCACAGCCGGGGAGCACCCCCCCCCCCCCCCCCCAAAAAAAAAACAAAAAAAAAACCTGTTGCTGTTATGTTTACTGGTGTCCCCACCTTTAGGGTGCACCATACCTTTTTACTCATTTACCTTCTTCTGTTCCTGTTAGATAACAGTGTTCCCACTGTCAGGGAGCAAAAAGAAAAAAAAAAACCCTTGCTTTTATGTGTATCAGTGTGTTCCCACCGTTGGCGTGCACCTCACCTTTTTATTGATGTACCATATTTTGTTGATGCTAGATAGCAGCGTTCCCACTGCCAGGGAGCACACACCCCAAAAAAACAAAACAAAAAAAAAACACCTGTTGCTGTTATGTTTACTGGTGTCCCCACCTTTAGGGTGCACCATACCTTTTCACTCATTTACCTTCTTCTGTTCCTGTTAGATAACAGTGTTCCCACTGTCAGGGAGCAAGGAAAAAAAACATTGCTTTTATGTGTATTAGTGTGTTCCCACCGTTGGCGTGCACCTCACCTTTTTATTGATGTACCATATTTTGTTGATGATAGATAGCAGTGTTCCCACTGCCAGGGAGCACACACACACCCCAAAAAAAAAACAAAAACAACAACCCACCTGTTGCTGTTATGTTTACTGGTGTCCCCACCTTTAGGGTGCACCATACCTTTTCACTCATTTACCTTCTTCTGTTCCTGTTAGATAGCAGTGTTCCCACGGTCAGGGAGGACCCAAAATAAAAAATTGCTTTTTTGTTTATTGGTGTCCCCACCTTGAAGGTGCGCCATACATTTTCATTAATTTATTTCCTTCTGTTCCTGACAGACAGCAGTGTTTCCAGTGTCAGGTAGCACTGAAGGATAAAAAAAAAAATAGATGTAACTGTTATTTTTATCAGTGTCCCCGCTATTAGGGTGCACCCCACATTCTTATTAATTCAACTTATTTTGCTACTTATATATTTAAATGGGGGGGGGGGGGGCTGCCTACCTATGAATTACTGGGGGGAGAGGATAGAGATAGAGATACACACATATATACATACTGTGTATATACATATGTCCCCAGTATCCACCAGCTGGGATAACTTGAAGCCGTATTCATGTGCTTGTCGGTTGCTTACTTGAACCACCAGCAGAAAAAACGCAAACCTGCTCCAAAATATTCACTGAAACCTCCAGCAACATCTTGCAGCCCTCCTGAAACTCCTAGCGGCTTTCTGCCATCCTCCTTGCATGGAAGCCGGCGTGTTACCTGACCTGCCTAGAGTCAAGTGACGTCGGAAAGCCAATAGGAGCATGCTAGGAGCTTCAGGAAGGCTACAAAACGCCGCTGGAGGCTAATTAAGTATTTTGTAATGCCTGCAAACCAGGCCCAAATTCTTCTCCCACCCCCCCCCCCCCCCCCCCCTAAAGAAAAAAAACCCTGAAAGGGACACTGAGCAGGGGCACTGGGTATGCTTTTAAAGGGACTCCAAGATCAAATTAAACACAAAATGTGAACTTACCCGGGCTTTTCTGTAGCCCAGTGCTGGCCTGTAGTTCCCACGACGTACCTCCGTGTCTTCTCCCAATGCCTCTTCAGAAATGGTTGGCCGGCGGATCCTGGCGACACTCGAGTCGAGTGTCGGGCTCCTTCTTCCGCATACATCACGCGTAACGTCATTACGCCGGCCACCTTGCGTCATCACGGTGTCCGGCGTGACAGTATGGCGCATGTGCGATTAAACCACGCATGCGCCGTACTGTGACGCCGGACGCCGTGATGACACGAGGCGGCCGTCGTAATGACGTTACGCGTGATGTATGCAGAAGAAGGACCCCAACACTCGGCCCGAGTGTCGCCAGGATCCGCCGGCCAACCATTTATAAAGAGACATTTGTAGAAGACCCGGAGGTACGTCGTGGGAAATCCCGACTAGCACTGGGCTACAGAAAGCCCCGGAGTCCCTTTAAGTATACCCAAGTGTTTATGAAGAGTATACACTTCCTCTCTTAATCCCTCTCCATCCCGGTATGCCCACTCTCAATGCTATTGAAACCATGGCTCCTACAGAAAGTATAGCTGAAACCTGAAAAATGATGTCTGTGGGTCCTTACAGCGCATGCACAGTCTCTGTCTCCTCTAATTATTTTCCGACTCTCTGCAGCGCATCATAGTTCCGTGCACTATGACGCGGCCCATGCAGAAGAGGGGAGGAAGAAAGTAGAGTAGACTGAACCTGCATGCGCTGTAAAAGAGAACTAAAAAGCAATGAATAATTGCTATATATACTCTTTACACTTTAAATGTCTATTTTGCACACTGGTGCTTTGTGTTGGAAACAGAAGATCAAAAAAATTAAGGGATTGCATCACACAAGCAATGTGACACATACAACTAAGCATACTGCATAAAAATATGTTTCAGAAAAGCAGTGCACTAGCAATATCAATGTAATTCTGTTGCGATTATTTAGTCCAACACAATGTGTCAGTGTCAGAGATTGAACAACAAAAGAGAAGAAACGTATACTTTTTTAAAGAAAAACATTTATCTTTTTTTTTTTTTTTTTTTGCAACTTGCAAATTTTTTTTTTATTTGTTTTTCTTTTTACGCGGTATTGTCACCATAAAAATCAAATTTCAACAGCAACTGGTCTGAGTGTATTAAAGATAAACTCCAACCAACAATTGCACTTTATCCTAATCAGTAGCTGATACCCCCCTTTAACGTGAGAAATCTATTCCTTTCCACAAAAAAACATCAGGGGGCGCTGTATGGCTAATATTGTGGCAAAACCCCTCCCACAAAGAAATTCTGAGTACATACTCTTGGCAGTTTCCTGTCTGTGAACCTTGCTGCATTGTGGGAAATAGCTGGTGTTTGCAGCTGTTTCCAACTGCCAAAAAAACATGCAGCAGCTACATAACCTGCCAACAGTAAAAATGTCACCATGTAATAAATGTCAGAATTTAAGAGATAACTTTTTCCAGTTTGTTAAATTTCCGAATTCGAAGTTTATCGATTTCTAGTTGCATTCATCAAGGTTTTTCCGCATTCGGTGTGAATTCGTTAGCAATTCGGTAACCATTCGGTAACGTGTCGATATTACCATTTTACTGCGGTAATTTAACACAAGGCCATAAGATTCCCATGGAATTGTGGGTAAAAGGCAGTCCTTTGAACACTACGTAGCAACATTCTGAATAGGGCTTAATACCTGGACCAGGATTCTGGAAGTGGCTTGGGACAATCCCACAATTTAGCCAGCTGCGGCTTGATAGGAGCCTTTTCTATAAAAATATAGTGCAGCTAGCAAATTAGCTAACCCTGGCACTGCCTGTGTTCTCTTACAAGAGGATTCAAGAGAGATGCAGATGTCCTGTTATAGCAAATAAATCTATTCTCTTGCAAATTGATATGGTTCTAGACCTTATTCTTGCCCTTCTGTGCCTTTGAATCACTCTCAGCTGATACATAACCACTTCAAATGACTCCATCTTCTCTGTCAGCAATGATCTGACAGGAATAACGACAGAGCAGTGAAGGAGATAACTAATCCTAAATGTAACGTTAAACCACGCCCACTTTCATTTTCATGAATTGCACTTCCTTCCATTTTAACGCATTACTAACGAATGATTACCGAATTGTTACCGAATGCTCGCTAACAGCTGTAGATAAATTTGATGAATCCTGAAATCAACTTAACGAATTCGGTATTTTACCGAACTGTCGTTAACCAATTCGATAAGTCTTGATGAATCGAGGCCTAAATCTCTTATCCCACCCTGTTTTAAAAGAACAGGCAAATGTTTGTGATTCATGGGGACTGCCATCTTTGTCATGGGGGCAGCCATATTTTTGGTTGAAAGGAGGTGACAAGGAGCAGGAGACACAGTTCCAACTGTCCTGTGTCCTGATTACCCCTCACAGCTGAACACTCTAGGTGTCAAATTTTAAATTCAAAATGTAAAAAAAAAAAAAAAAAATTGCAACAAAACAGCAGAACGAGAACAACAACATCAGAAATCCCATCATGCTTTGCACAGCATCAGGGGGAAAAAGCCCAGGCAGTTTTCTTCTGTGCAGCTAAAAATGAGGCTTGTATAAGAGAAACAAAGTTCTGAGGCTGTGAAACTGTTAAAGAAACACAAAGCCTTTTCAATGCTGCTGAGTCCATTTTTACTCTCTTCGACCCCCTGTGCCCTTGAGCTGTTGGATCTCCTCCTGCACTCGGGCCATATTTTCCCGCAGCTCCAGCACCTGGGCCTTGAGGACCTTAATTGTCCGGCGCTGGATCCGCCGGTTCCTCAGGTATGTCGATAGAGGAACTGTAGAAAAAAATGGGGAAAATAGGTTAACTCAGTACACCATCAACTTGTGCATATTTCAATCTCATTGATCATCCCTAAAAATAAGAACCAGTAATGTAATACATATAACATTACCATAGCATTTAATTGCTTTCCCGTAGTATGCAATGTTAATCATACAGTAAGAGCATTTTACCATATAGCGGTGCGCTGGCTCTCCTTCTGTGGGCCCTTTTCGCTGTGATGGCTGGGGCCAGGAGGAGGAAGGCCTGGGTGCAGAGGCTTCCCGGGTACCACTTGCAGCTGTAATAAGGAGTAATGAATAAAGATTGTGAATTTGTGATCAAAATATATTATAATATGGATAAAAAGTAATAACTTATTTGGTTGAACTACAACTACTTTTATTTCTATTTTCAAGTGAACTTTGATAAGGACCTTACTCTATTTAAACACAGAACAACAAATCATATTCTTCTACCTTTTATTTATTTATTGGACATGAAAGAATATGACTCTTCAATACAGTAAAATAAAACTAGGATAGGCTTTGAAGAGAGCACTTGGAACGCTGACTGGGGCAATGGTTCACCTTGTAGTAGGAATAAGACTTTGAGCACACAGCCAAGATATCAATGGAGTGGCTTCGATACAACTCTATGTATGTCCTTGAGTGACCCAGCAAGAGCGTAGGCTTCAATACACTTGAATAGCTCTGGAGAGATCTTAAAAAATTGGCTGTGCACCAGAGCCGGATCATCCACAAGGCAAACCAAGGCACTTGCCTAGGTCCTGGACATGATCTAGCGTCCAGATGGACGACAGCACCTATCAAATTTTTCTAAACAAAAAATAAATATGATCAATGGTTATCAAAAACCAATGTTAAGCCTAGGGGCCCATTTTTTTTTTATTTTTTTATTTGCATGAATGCAGTATAAACAGCACATATTGCACAAATATCACTATGCCCACACAGGAGCAACCCATTTTGGAACAAGACCCTAACAAAAAGTAGGAAAAGTGCTGCACTGTGAATACCTTACAGATATATACTGTAACTGTACATACTGCACAACTCTGTAGTATTCAGCCCATGGAATTTTTTTAAGAAAAATACATATAGCATATAAAACCCAAGATAGACATACATAAACAAATATTTTGCTGACTTACACCTCATCTTTGCCGCCACCCGCTTCACCAGGTCCAGGTCCCTCCGTTTCAGGTCACTCCATAAGACCTGGACCTGCTTCGGGGTTAGGGCTCTTCGGAAGTCGGCCCTTAGAAGCCCCTGCACCCTCCTCACAACAGCTTTTTTAGCTGCAGGGGCGGAGAGGTCATAATTGCCTCTGGTGAACTCCTGAAAAAGAAATATTACTGTATTAATGACCACTGTATAATACATTAACGAAGAATCTTCTTACTTGCAGCATAATGTAAAAGATTATAATATTCATAATGACAGTGTTAAAAAATTGTGTGAACCGACCAACTATGACTGCGGACAGATACTAGGGATCAAGGATGACTACAAGAGGATATAAGTGGCACCTATAACTGCTGCTGACAGATATTGCTAGCCATAATAACGACATCATTTCATGTGTGATTTGACTGACAGAGAAGATCGGGGGGGCGCGCCGGAATCAAGCCAGTGTCTCGATCTGCGGAGAAAAACGTACCGTGTATGCCTGGCATTAGCCATAGACCGTGAGCAAGCATGCAGATCAAGTGCTCTGAAGTCTGACTGGATTAGCTGCATGCTTGTTTCCAGTGGCGTAGCTACAAACCTCCGGGCCCCGATGCGGAATCTGGATGTGGCCCCCCCTCCTGGCAACAACAGCCCCCCAACCCCTCCTCCCCCCCGCCTCCGCAACACCCGAAGCGCACACACATATCTGAATCCCTATAGCTGTGCATGGCATGGATATATCAGTTCAGCTTTGCAGCAGCATGGGTGCCACGTTCAATTTGCAAACATACGCAGCACCCAGAGGAAATAGGGCAATTAGTAGCAAGATGCCAGTGGGAAGGAAAATATTAGCTGGTGAATACTACCCACATAGCGATTAATTGTTATGTGCGCAACATTCACCAGAAAACAATCGTTATGTACGTACGCATCATTCACCAGAAAATAATCGCTACGTGGGCAGCATTCGCCAGAAAACAATAGTTATGTGCGCAGCATTCACCAGAAAATAATCGCTACTTGCGCAGCATTCACCGCAAAATAATCGCTATGTGCGCAGCATTCCCCGGAATATAATCGTTATGTGCGCAGCATTCACCAGAAAATACATGCGCAGCATTCACAACAAAACAATCGTTATGAGCGCAGAATTCACCAGAAAACAATCGCCATGTGGGAGCATTAAACATTAAAGAAAAGCATTCAGAAAAAATAACCCCCAAAAAAATGCATTTTGTTAACTGAAAATAGAAGATTGCTTACCTCAATAACCATTCTTTTCATCCCCGGTGGCATTTTGGGAGGCATGTTTGCTGTAAAGACAGGTGTCACTCAGTCTCAGACAGGCAGATGACCACCAGTCAGTCAGTGCTGTGCAATGCGCGTACAGTCGCACAGTGTGCACGCATAAGTTCCTTCCTCTACTTCCTCTACTTTTACTGCTTCCTGTATTTGCCGTACGCGTAGTTTTACGGCTACGGGTTAAAAGTACGCATGCGCGAAAACTTGCGTGTATCACTAACTGATCAAGCGAACATATTTCCGCATGAGCTTATGGATGTAGGCATATAACTACGGTCCGCTACGCGACTACGCGAATTTAAGGTTGTATCGCCGTAGAACATTTCGTAACGTAGTTGCAGTCGAACTAGCGTATTTACTCTACGCGTAGTTGCGGAAAACTACGCGTATTTGTACCGTAGCGAAGTTTACTGACTACCACCATCCCTGCTTGGCGCTGCTGCTGCCGAGGCGGGCTTGCTTTCCGGGTGCTGAGGGAGTGTCGTGACAGGACCCTTCTGTATCCCCCCTGATCCCGCGTGGTGGCACCACTAGCTGGGCTGATGCGCTCTTGTCCTCCCTCCCTTCCATCAGTGTCACCCAGTGGGCCGTAAAGGACAGGTAGCGACCTGTCCCAAATCTGCTACTCCACGAGTCCATGGTCACGTGGACCCGCTTGCCCACAGAGTAGTCCAGGGAACGGGCCACGTTTTCCACCGCAAACTTGTGGAGTGCTGGGATCGCGCTCCTGCTGAAATAGTGGCGACTGGGGACTTGCCACTCGGGGATGCCAAATTGGAGCAGCGTCCGCATGGCGCTCCCCTCCTGCACCAGGGAGTAGGGAAGCAGCTGTGATGCCATGGCCCGGGCCAGCAAGCCATTTAGTTTGCGGATCCGCCTGTGGCTTGGAGGCAGAGGCTTGGTCAGACCCTGAAAGGTGTCGCTCAGCAGGGTCTGACGACGCTGGGATGCAGGGGAGACAGAGGAGAGAGACGAACACTGGCTTCCAGCCTCAATGTCTGTGTCCTGAGCAGCCGAGGTGGAAGAGCGCTTGCGTGCTACTACTGCTGCTGCTGCTGTGGGGGATTCACGACCCTGAGGGAGGGAGGATGCTGCTGCGCTGGTGGGCCTTCTGCTCTCAGGAACCCCTGCCAGCAGTGCCTGCTTCCTCTTAAAGTCCGCATACTCGCGGCAGTGGCGGCTTCTCAGGTGGCCCTGGAGGGATGAGGTACCCATCTTGCTCAGACTTTTCCCACGGCTCAATCTTTTGCTGCATAACCTGCACACCGCATACCTTTTGTCATCAGTACATTCCTCAAAGCAATCCCACACTGGTGACTTTAATTTACTGCGGCCCCCACTAGCAGAGGGTGCAGCGGAGCAATGTGTGGTCGTAGTTGCCGGGGGTTGCATGGTGGTGGTGCCGGCTGAAGCAGTGTCCTGTCTACTTCCTCCACGCCCACTGCTGCCGATGCCCCTGCCTGACATATGGCGATATCCTTGCCTAGGCCGAGGTGACTCGTCATCCTGCTCTGACCATTCTTCCACGGACTCAGCAGGCTGCACATAGTTAGGGTCCACAACGTCATCAGCAGCATCATCATAATCCAGCTCTTCCTCTGACTCCCCCACCTCCTCTTCTGTCCCTACATCCCCAGACACAGACCCCTCTTCTTCATCACCAGAACTCAACAACGCTTGTGATTGTGGCCCGATCTCAATCTCTGCCACATCAGTCCCCAGTAAGTCCTGTGCTTCTTGCATCAGCAGGTTCCCAGATGCCGGACTGAGGGACAGAACGCTGTCATCCTGGGAGGGCTGCTGACCAGTGGGTGCTGGGGTGGATGTCACAACAAGCGTGGGACGTAGGCTGCTGCTGCTGCTGCTTGGAGTGGTGCTCACAGTAGAGGTCTGGGAGGAAGTCATGATGTCCATGAGTACGTCAGGTTCCATTTGCTCAACCACCACACGGGGACCAGAAACTTTAAAATATTTGGACAATGGCGTCCGCTGACTCGGCCCAGGCTTTGCTGCCCCCTTTTCTGCTGCATCACGACCACGTACAGCTGGGCGTCCTCTCCCTGGACGTGGAGCAGTCCCAGAAGTGGCTGAGGCAATTGAACTCCCTTTCCTCTCACCCCGCGAAACCCTGCCAGACATGTTGCTAGTAATGAATCACTGGATGCAGTGGGCACAGTACAAGGTCACTGAAGGATGCAGTGGGCACAGCAGTGGGCACTGGATATACAACTAGGTCACTGAAGGATGCAGTGGGCACAGTACAAGGTCACTGAATGATGCAGTGGGCACAGTACAAGGTCACTGAAGGATGCAGTGGCCACAGTACAAGGTCACTGAAGAATGCAGTGGGCACAGCAGTGGGCACTGGATATACAACTAGGTCACTGAAGGATGCAGTGGGCACACAAGGATGTCACACTGTGTAATGAGATGCTCATATGCCAGCGAGCGAGCGAGCAGTGGGCACTGGGCACGGCACAAGGTCACTGACAGAATGAATGAACAGCGCTGGCAGAGAGTGGCGGCGCTGGCGGTGTGACTGGCTGCCTGCAAATAGTACAAGTGTATAACTGTCACTGGAATATACAAGTGAACACTGCAGCTGCACTAACCTGCCTGCCTGCACTCTACACACAGATAATCCCCACTCCCACTACACTGCAGCACTGAACCTACCTGCACAGCACTACACACAGTTAAATAATCACTAGACTCCCACACTCCCACTACACTACACTGACTACAACTAACTACAGCAATCACTCACTGACTAGCTAACTGTGTACAGTATAAGAGCAGTGTTAGCAAAAAAAAGCTTTGTTTTTAACACAATAAATGCACTTGCTCAAACAACAATGGCCTGGAGATAATCCTCTCAGCACCACAGTCTAGTAGCAAGGACAGAGCTTTTCCATCATGGCCGCCGCTTTATATTCAGGAGGGGAGGGCATAGCTCCCCTCCTGTGATTGGTTGCTAGGGCCTGGCTGGGGCACTCTGATTGGCCTGCAATGTGTCACTTCCGCATAGTTTGACGCATTTCCGCAAACCACGACTTCAGCCCCGGGTTTCACGAGCGTGAATGCGGATTTCTGTCCGCATTCACGCGAAGCCGAAGTAGATTTTCGTGGTTGAAAATCTATTCACGGCTTAGCGTGTCCGAGGCGGAATGTGTCAAAATGGTCGTGAATCCACGCGTAAGCGTGATCACGACCTGGCGGTGAGCACCACTGGTCCATACTATCGCCACCTAACTCAGACGTATGAGGTGGTGTACCTGCGCCTTCTTGTTGTTGTTGCAGTAGTGGCTGGGAATCAGTGATTTCACCACCACCACCAAATAACTCCTGCGAAGTGTCAAATGCAGCGGATGTGGTGCTTGTTGTAGCGCTGGTGGCTGCGGGAGATGAGGTGTTCTGTGTTAAATACTCAATCACCTCCTCACGATTTTGGGAAGTGATGGCACGTGCCTTCTTCTGAGCACTGTATTTTGGGGCAGGTCCGCATGAAATCACAGCAACACCACCTCGCACAGCCACAGACCTGCCGGTGCCTGGTGGCCTTCCTCTGGGTCTGCCTCTACCTCTTCCTCTACCTGGTTTGTCCATTTTGTCCATCTCGGGGGTATGCTAGCTATATGCAGTGAGGTGGGTTCTTACTCAACACAACAGGTAGTTAGATGCAGTGAGCTGGGTTCAATCAACACCACGCTAGGTATATGCAGTGATGATGTGGGTTAAGTAAACACAACAGGTACTGGGTAGTTAGATGCAGTGAGCTGGGTTCACTGAACAGTATACAGTAAAGGTACTTAAGATGCAGTGAGGTAGGTTCTCACTCAACACAACAGGTAGTTAGATGCAGTGAGCTGGGTTCACTCAACAGTAAAGGTACTTGTGTTGAGTGAGAACCCACCTCACTGCATCTTAACAGGTAGTTAGATGCAGTGAGGTGGCCAGGTGGGTTCACACTCAACACAACAGGTAGTTAGATGCAGTGAGCTGGGTTCACTCAACAGTAAAGGTACTTAAGATGCAGTGAGCTGGGTTCACTCAACCCACCTCATCACTGCATATACCTAGCCTTGTGTTGAGTGAACCCAGCTCACTGCATCTAACTACCTGTTGTGTTGAGTGAGAACCCACCTCACTGCATCTTAAGTACCTTTACTGTTGAGTGAACCCAGCTCACTGCATCTAACTACCTGTTGTGTTGAGTGAGAACCCACCTCACTGCATCTTAAGTACCTTTACTGTTGAGTGAACCCAGCTCACTGCATCTAACTACCCAGTACCTGTTGTGTTTACTTAACCCACCTCATCACTGCATATACCTAGCCTTGTGTTAAGTAAACACAACAGGTACTGGGTAGTTAGATGCAGTGAGCTGGGTTCACTCAACAGTAAAGGTACTTAAGATGCAGTGAGCTGGGTTCACTCAACCCACCTCATCACTGCATATACCTAGCCTTGTGTTGAGTGAACCCAGCTCACTGCATCTAACTACCTGTTGTGTTGAGTGAGAACCCACCTCACTGCATCTTAAGTACCTTTACTGTTGAGTGAACCCAGCTCACTGCATCTAACTACCTGTTGTGTTGAGTGAGAACCCACCTCACTGCATCTTAAGTACCTTTACTGTTGAGTGAACCCAGCTCACTGCATCTAACTACCCAGTACCTGTTGTGTTTACTTAACCCACCTCATCACTGCATATACCTAGCCTTGTGTTAAGTAAACACAACAGGTACTGGGTAGTTAGATGCAGTGAGCTGGGTTCACTCAACAGTAAAGGTACTTGTGTTGAGTGAGAACCCACCTCACTGCATCTTAACAGGTAGTTAGATGCAGTGAGGTGGCCAGGTGGGTTCACACTCAACACAACAGGTAGTTAGATGCAGCGAGCTGGGTTCAATCAACACCACGCTAGGTATATGCAGTGATGATGTGGGTTAAGTAAACACAACAGGTACTGGGTAGTTAGATGCAGTGAGCTGGGTTCACTGAACAGTATACAGTAAAGGTACTTAAGATGCAGTGAGGTGGGTTCTCACTCAACACAACAGGTAGTTAGATGCAGTGAGCTGGGTTCACTCAACACAAAGCTAGGTGTATGCAGTGATGAGGTGGGTTAAGTAAACACAACAGGTACTGGGGTATATGCAGTACTGGGTAGTACAATGTGCAGCTCCCTGTCACACACACAGGCAGTCAGTCACTGAATGTGCTGGGCTGCTGGCAGTGGCACACACACTATCAATTAGCAAGGCTGTGCATGCAACAAAAGTGTCAGAAAAAAAAAAATGTACAGGTTGAGCTCTGAAAAGAGCTGTTGCTGGGTGCTTTAAAAGCAATATTAATCAGTCAGGAACAAGCAAAGCAGCCTAGAACCTAACTAATCTGTCCCTAAGAGAAAAAGTCTGCAGCAGCTGTCCCTTTCCTCTCTCTAGCAGGCACACGAGTGAGTGTAATGGCCGCCGGAGGCTGCCTTATATAAGGGGGGGTGGGGCTCCAGGGCTTACTGTAGCCTGAATGGCTACAATGTGCCTGCTGACTGTGATGCAGACGGTCAAAGTTGACCCTCAGTGCATTATGGGGCGAATCGAACTTCCGGAAAAGTTCGCCTGGCGCAGGCGAACGCAAACCCCCAATGTTCGCCTGGAACCGTTCGCCGGCGATCCGTTCGGTACACCTCTATTGGATATCAGATTTCAAAATTTTCGAAACCTAATCCGATATCCGACTTACAATATCCGGGATATCCGGGCAAATTCGGCTATCTGGATAGAGAACCTGGAAGTGGCCTTTAAAATCGTTTTTTTAGGGTAAATGAGGCATGTACCATCATGATTATTTTAAAGTGGGACACTAATTGATGATGTGGGGACTTAAAATCCCCCCGCAAAAAAGGCAGTCAATTAACAGCAGGACTAGGTTCCAGACAGCGGTCGTGCAGCCCACATTGTGTCCAAAGTCTAACCGCACAACTGTGACATGGCAGTTTTTAACCCAGACACCTCCAAAAAATTATGCAGCAATTGTGTTTTAGGTTAAATATAGGTGGTATCAGCACAGCAGCAGTAGCCTGTGTCACCCTAGCAGTGTGAGTAGCACAGGCAGCAGGAGCAGGGCAGTGCAGCAGTAGCAGGTATAACGTCTGCCAGGAGCATGCTGGACGTGGCACTTGGCAAGCGCAAAGTGCCACAGGCCAAATGACAGTCAGAGGAGAAGACACTGTCACTGCTCAGCAGCACAGTAGTTCTGTAGTAGGCTAACACAGTAGTACTACTACTCTTACAACTAATAGCACTGACTGCAGTACTATAGTACTAACTACACAATAACACATTAATCCTATTCCCTAATCCCTAACCTAACCTATACTGTAGCTAGCTAAGGCTAATAGCTGGCCAGCAGGCAGCAGCTGGCCTGGTGGTCTGTGCACAGGCTCAGCACACACACAGACACATAGCAGCTGCCTGCAGCAGCACTGGAGCACACACTGACTGTCACACAATGAAATCAAGCTAGTTAAGAATACAACAATAGTGTAGTGATAGTGAAGGGGTTAATCTCTTTACAGCTTAGGTTTATCACTGTATACAGCACTAGCTAGGCCAGCAGCACTGGAGCATGTCTTTCAGTGAGCATTCAGCAAGCTAAGACGATATGTCTCATGGCAGCCCTCATTATACAGGGGGGATGGCCAGTGTTCCTTTCTGTGATTGGTTGCTAGGGCTTCTGTTGGGAGCCCTCTGATTGTCTCAATGATGTCCTGGACCTCTTACAGTATCTCAATAGTCAGATTTCTCTGGATATCCCCATTGCCAGCCAACTATCTGCAGATAGCTATTCGGATTTGGGCCCAGGTATCTGGAATCCAGTCGGATAGCTGAAAAAAGGTCGGATATCCAGGTTACCCGGATATCTGGAATCTGGATGAGCAGCACTGTCCCTATCACAATGTATGGCATCAATATTTTATTTGGAAATAAGGTGGGTTTTTTTTCAGTTTTGCATACGCCACCATTTACAAGCTTATAATTTAAAAAAAAAATGTTCGTAATATATCCTCTTCACATTCATATTTAAAAAGTTCAGACCCTTAGGTACCTATTTTTTTTTTGTAATTTTTTTTCATTAATGACAATGGGGCCATGCGCGCTAACGCGGCGGTTTTTCCGCGTTCCGCCATGCCCTGCACGGGGGCAGCCGCCTCAGACTGAGTGGAGGCGGCTGCCTCTGCATGCTCTGCAGTGCTATGCGCGGAAAGAGCCGCCTGCCGCTGATTCATGGCGGCGGCTCTTCCGCGTTTGACAGTTTTACTATTTGGCCACAGTGAGATTTTTTTTTTTAGAAAGACTGCAACATCTGATAAGAGGTAGTCGGTTTTTCTGCTTGGGGGCTTTTAGATAAGTGAATGGGAACCATGTTCCCAGTCATTGATCTCCGGGCTACCGGGGTGGGGCCGCGGCACGGGGGCGCGCATCAGCAGGACAGCAGCCGCCTGGATGTGAGGATCACGTCCAGGCAGCATCAATGGTTAATTTACACAAAATGTGATGTAGATTGTGTTGAGCCCATTTTAGCCATTGCATGTAATATGGCTAAGAGCCACCAGAAGGGGTTCTGGCCAGGCCTGTGACAATTCTGAAAGTGACATTGTGTGATGAGGACAATACATGTGTAAATATGCTGGAAGACACTGTTTCCAGTAACCTGAGCTAAGAGCAGGTCACTTTGCCTAACTCTGACCTCAGGGAGTCAGACTTGCAGCAGCTAAACTCAGATGTCACTAGGCAGCTAGCTGAGTCTTGTACTTACATCTATGTTGGTACTACCGAGCAACCCCAACCTGTGTGCACTTAGTGGCCAATCCACTGAGCCACCAGCAGAGGAAACACAATCAAAGGTGTACAGGGAGAATGGTAAATACCCCAGTGAATCCATTCCTCATTTAACAGACACCCCGGGTGAGAAAATGGTCCATGTGAATCTGTTAGGAGCCCATGCAGACAGAACACAGGAAGTTCTAGGTGTGTGCAGCCAGTTAGAACGAGGTGAGACAGATCCACTGTCAGGCTTGATAGCTCCCACATGAGAAGTGGTGGATGGCGTGATCACCCCCCTCCCCTCTCTTACTCCCACTGGAGTGCACTCAGCGAAACCTTTGCCAGGGCCCAGGGCAGACCACTACAGAAGTTCACACTAGGGACTCAAGGAATCTGCCATTAGGGCTTTTGAGTCCCCATCGCACCCTTCCTGGAGGTGCAAGCAGAAGAGGAAACTTGGAGATGTCACGGATCGCTGTCCTCCAAAAATCCTCTAGCCCACAGGCCATCAGGTTCTGTAAGGATTATAGGAGGCCAGATGACATGACCAATGCAGATTCCATGCCTCAACTCAGTGATCTCTTGGATTGGCTGGTGTCTGCCAACTATCTAACAATCATGGATCTGAGTCACAGATTATGGCAGATTCCAAGTGTGTCTGAAGCGTGCAAGGAATCTTCTTCCATCATGGCCTTGGTGCCTTGTTGCAGATGCTTTTGGGGTGATTAATGCCCCAGTCACCTTTCAACAAGCCTGGAGTGACCTGTTGGAAAGCAAGCACAATTGCAGGTGCTTAACAGGATGACATCACTGTGTTCCGCCCGACATGGCAGCAACACCGTGATCACTCATCCCTGCCTGGTACTATGACAGCTGTAAATCTGACTGTTGAACCAGACAGGACAGATTGCCATGACAGAGGTCACTCGGTCTCTTGTAGTCAACCCCGAATCAGGTGGTCTTCCTCACTGCGGTGAGCCATACAAAGGTTACAAAAAGTGGGTAGATTTAAAAACAAATGTTACTGGGAAAATGTAAATTGCAGCCCCTCTTCACTGTTAATGGCAGAGTTCTCAAACTTTGCACAGTTGGTCACTGGGTGACTGGGATTAATATTCAGTAAAGTGGTTGGAGCCTAAAAAAGCCAATCAAAATGTGCCTGCTGTCATTCCTGCACTGTTAATAGCACATGCCTCAAACCTGGTGCAGTTGGTCACTAAGGTTCAAATTCATTACTGTGCACCCAATCACGCGTGATCACACTTTGAATAAAATACTGACTTTTGCGCCGATAGAGCTCGTTCTGATCATCAAATACATCACCGATCATTACAATAAGCTAATGAAATGGTTTGAGACAACCAATTACCAAGTGGGTTTAGAAGCTTTAAACCATTTTCTTGCCCACTGAAACTGTAAAAGAAGGTGACTGTCCTTCCTCCAATCTTTAGTCCTATCTAGATAGGTTAACATCTAACATCCAGTGTGGAAAACTTCTCACCTGGAGTTTTCGGATGCGAACAAAAAGATGGTATGACAATTTCTTGCTCTACATGAAAAGATACCACTTTTGGCAAAAACTCTGGAGGAAGTTGAAAAACTACCTTCTGTTCTGAAATAGTCATATACAGAGGAGAAATACCTAACACCTGTATTTCTCTTATCCATCTAGCTGACAATTGCAACAAGGAAGCACATTTTCCAGGAAAGGTATTTCAGGGGAACGTCTTGTAAAGGTTCAAACAGTTCACCAGTCAACATGTTTGACTAAAACTTAAATCCCAAGGAGCCATTGCTTTTGGCTTGACAGCCAATTTCCGTTTAATGGCTCTAACAAGACGCTTAATACGCGGATCCACCGCTTTAAAACAAAGAAAACCGATAACGTGGCAATATGGACCTTGAGCGTACTCAACTTAGGGCCCAAATCAAAACCGTTATGCAAAAAAAAAAAAAAAAAAAAAAAAAAAAAAAAAAAAAAGAATATTTGGAATTGATAATTTTCCAATAAATGGTTTTTCTAGGTTAAATATACAAAAAGATTCCCAAATATGGAGATAAATATCCATAGTGACTTGCTTCCTAGATTGAAGCAAAGTCTCAATCACCTTCCCTGAAACTCCTTTCCTTTGGAGGATTAGCCTTTCAATAGCCAGGCTGTCAGAGCCAATTGCTCTGGATTTGGGTGATTTTCTGGTCCCTGACTCACAGGTAGCTTCCATGGTTCCACAATCGATAACGATAGGATCATTGAAAACCAAGCCCTTTTGGGCCAATACGGGGTCACTAGTATGACCTGAGCTCGATCAGATACTAGATTTTGAATTACTCAGCCTATCAGGTGTAGCGGTGGAAACACAACCATTTTCCAACCCCCAATCCTGCAGGAACACGTCCAGCGCATCTGGATGACCTGTAGGGTCTAGTGAGAAGAACTAAGGAAGTTGCACATTTGTGAGCTGTGAAGGGGTCGGCTGATGGGAAACCCCATCTGTTGCAAATTTTGCTGAAGACTCGAGGGTTCAGACTCCACTCCCCCTGCCTCAGACTGTCGACTTAGAAAATTGGCCAACTTTATTTTCTTTCCTTTTAGATGGACTGCTTTTAGCGACCTCACTTTCTTTTCTGCCCAGGCAAAGATGATCTGAGCTAGTGCTATCAGAGGTGGACTTCTTGTTCCCCCTTGGTAATTTATGTAAGATCGCTATGCGATTGTCTGACATTATCAGAACGTCTAGTCCTACCAGCTGAATTTTGAATTCCCTTAGGGCATACCAAATGGCTGGAAGCTCTTTGTGGTTTGAGGAAAAGTAACTTTCCAGGGGAGACCATAGCCCCTGAACCAAAAGGTACCTGAGGTGAGCCCCCCAACCTTGTCCGCTTGCATCTGTAGTAATGATGACTACTTGATGCCTCATTAACCAAGGAACCCCTTTTTCTAGAGTCGCTGTTTTTTAACCACCACTGAAGGGAATCTACTACTGGGCTTGATACCCAAAATTGATTGTCCAGGGAGTCTTGAAGACCATCCCACTGTAACAGAAAGCTTAGCCGTAAGATCCTGAATCTTGCCTGAGCCCATTTCACTGCAGGAATGCAGGAGGACATTTTCCCCAGTAGTGACATTACTTGCCTGCTAGACACTTTCTTTGCAGAAAGGAACTGTTTGACTTTCACAATCAAAGATTCCACTTTGTCTTGAGGAAGGATTAAGTCTGAACCCTCAAGCCAAACACTATTCCTAGAAAAATCTTTCTGATCTGGGATCAAATTGATTTTTTAGATTTATCAGCCAACTTAAATCCTTCAAGACACTCTGAACCAGTACAATGGTTTTGAAGGGAGACCACATCCTGAGCCGTCAAGCATCGAGACCAGGTATAGAATTATCTCCTGCAACCTCAGATACAATGCTACGTCAGATACAATGGTGCGCATTGCCTCTGAAGACGCTCAGGAGAGCAAACCGGTCGTAAGGCAGCCCCCATCGCTCCCACCTCACCCCACAACCATCAAATATCGGGTAGGACTATTTATGCAACTGTACTCATTGTTGACTGCCTATTGCTGACTGCTTTGCTTATTGCACTAGCCAGACAAATAAAGCTACTTTTATGCTGATTGCTTTGCATGTACCGACCTATTTTCTACATATACCACATTGAACTTTTCTGCTTTTAAGGCCTGAGCACGCAATTTTTCAGCACCTATACCCGATATATCATCCTTATAAGCAATCTTAACATCAATGACACGCTTTCACTGAGATCTGCAGTGCCGGTTCTTTATATCTACCTTGGGACTAATACAATGCTACCTCAGTCATCACCTTAATGAAAACTGAGTGCTGCAGACAGTCTGCATGGCAATGCTGAATTGCAGAGGGACTAAAGTGAACAGAACCCACACTGCAGCCCCCAGATATAAAACCAATGAATCGGATTGTGGTAGCCCGTATCTGTAAGGTCTATCAATAAAAGAACACTGCTTCCGAAGAAGAAGTATTGCTGAAGCTAAAGTCACCATTCTGAACTTTCCGATACATTGTGTAATGGTTCAAGTACCCCAAGTTTATGATTGAACTAAACTCTTTAGTTTTGGAGTAGAGCAATAATGTTTTGCTCTAGAATTGGGACCTCCTCCAGAAACACTTTCTGAAACAAAGTTTCCACAGCCAGATCCACAGTCCCTTGCAATTGACAGTATTGACATAAATGTCATCAGAGGATGCCAGACAAATAGCAGTCCCAGACTACGCAATAATGATCAGAATGAAACTGTTGTATTTTATCTCTTCCTAAAAAGGAAAGATGTATGAACTGACCTCCAACTTAACAACCACCATTGCTGAGACTGCTGTGAAGATCTGGCCCCAGAAGTGGATTGGAAAAGGTTAAAATTATTTTTTTTTTTTTTAAGTTTTGAGCCTACCACTTAGCGGCAAGTATAAGAACAAAAAAACGGACCCAAGCAACTCAGCATGAGGTGTACCATTTTTAAGATTTAATTCCAAACCTGCCAGAAAATATTAAAAACACCTTGCAGTACAAGTCACAGCCAAATGAAACCAAAAAGCATCCTATGCCTCTTGAAGATACAGGTGTCCTTAGGATGTATCTGATAATAGTATGGGAGAGTGCCTTGAAAGCCCAGAGACAGCTGGATCTAATTTTAGGCAATTAAAACAATTAATTAGCCTTAGCCTCATTAATAGGGAACCTATTTTCTACGATAGATAGATTTTTTTTGTCACAAGTTAGCGGAAATGGATTTTTATTTTTTCGCAAACTTGTGACAAAATAAAATCTTCTATGAACTCACCATACTCTAACTGAATACCTTGGGGTGTCTTTCTAAAATGGGGTCACTTGTGGGGTTCCTATACTGCCCTGGCAATTTAGGGGCCCTAAAGCATGAGTAGTCTAGGATTTAACAGGTTATTTTCAGGCATTAGGTTTCTAAAGGTACTCATAGGACGTTGGGCCCCTTAGCTCACCTAGGCTGCAAAACAAAGTCACACATGTGGTATCGCCGTACTCAGGAGAAGTAATATAATGTGTTTTGGGGTGTATTTTTATACATAGCCATGCTGGGTGGGAGAAATATCTCTGTAAATGGACAATTTTGTGTGTGTGTGTGGGGGGGGGGGGGGGGGGAAGCCACTCATTTAGGCTACTGGTGCTCTTTGATGGACGTCAGAGTGAGCCGCGTTGTGCAGCTCACTCTGGCGTCCGTGATACATACTCTTGGACGCATGCGGCATCACGTGGTCCCGCCGGCCAATCGCAGCACAGAGCGGCCGCACCAGGAAGTAAACACTGCACCTCACAACATGCAGTGAATATTAGCCATGTGCCTGGCCGCTCTCCCCTCCTCCCCAACACGACTGAGCATGTGCAAGCAGTCTAACGCGGCTTAAGCCGCTCTAACGCCGTAGCATGCTGCACTTTCTGAAGAACGTGCAGCGTTACATGTAACGCAACGTGGGCAGTGTGAACAGCCCACTTGTGTTACATTGCTGTGCGTTGGGGGAGCATTACAGGCTGCACTAACGTGTGCCTGTAACGTCTTAGTGTGTAAGCAGCCTTACAGATCGATTTCTCCCACCCAGCATGAGTATGTGTAAAAATACACCCCAAAACACATACTATTTCTCTAGAGTACGGCGATACCACATGTGTGACCCCTTTTTGCAGCCTAGGTGCGCTAAGGGGGCCAAAGTCCTATGAGCACCTTTAGGCTTTACAGGGGTGCTTACAATTTAGCACCCCCCAAATGCCAGGACAGTAAACACCCCACAAATGACCCCATTTTGGAAAGTAGACACCCCAAAGTATTCAGAGAGGGGCATGGTGCGTCCGTGGCAGATTCCATTTTTTTGTCACAAAGTGTCATTTTCCGCTAACTTGTGACAAATAATTCTATGAACTCACCATGCATCTTACTGAATACTTTGGGATGTCTTCTTTCCAAAATGGGCTCATATGGAGGGTATTTATACTATCCTGGAACACCTCATGAAACATGACAGGTGCTCAGAAAAGTCAGAGATGCTTCAAAATGGGAAAATTCACTTTTGGCACCAAAGTTTGTAAACGCTATAACTTTTACCCAAACCAATAAATATACACTTTTTTATCCAATAAATTTTTGAGTTTTCGTACATAGTTAAATAACTGATATAAGATAGCTGAGTATGTTTACAAATAGGATATGGTCAAGAAATCACTTGATACATAACAGATGAACTTACTATAATCAATATTCTCTATTAATAAGCATTAACATGCTGTACTATGCAACTTCTATAAAGATCTATCGCCTAGGTATATATACCTGTAAAACCAAAAAGAGAAGAAACAAAACTAAGCCCAATTAGTAACCGAGATCTGGGCCTGGTATGTATGAGAACCACTTTACCTCTACCTACTGGGATTCTTGGTAGTAGGGGCGATTCATAAAGATTTGCCTCTGAGCAGTGGGATATTGAACGGGATTGGGGGGGGGGGGGGGGGGGGGGGGGGTAAGGGGAGTGCACCATATCCGGGCCATTAGTCAAGGGTGAAGGAGATGCTGTTAGATTAGAAGTTTGGGCTGTAGGATTTAAGGGGTAGCAAGTAGTGTAGGAGTTACAATCAGGTCCCAATCTGCTAGCTTGCAGTGGTCTGGTCTGTTAGGGGATAGTCTCCTGGACAAATGTTGTTCCATTTCTAAGTTACATCTAGCTCATTGTGTAACCTGGGAAATGTTTAGGACAGATTCTGAGGCCCAGTTTGTTAGAATTAGGTGTCTGGTTGCACATATTAGGTGGGTTACCATTTTCCTATAAGACAGTGGGAAGACATCTATTCCGATCAAAAATAAAGCAAGCGTGGGCGACTTGGCTCTCAGAGGAGGAGTGAGGCTAGACATAATATGAAATGCATCATTCCATGGGTGTTTTTTTTTTTTTTTTCCTTCATCAAAGACATGTAGCACAATATATTTAACAAAACTGGACATAGAAATATTACTTTATTATTCAATCAAAAAAAAGACAGTCCAAGAATTTTTTTTTTTAACTTTACGCGTGTTCGAACTCCTTTTCAGACTCATTCAAATTAGAGTAATGGCGAATAGGATTGCGGTGAGATTACTGCTTCTTTTAAGCTTGATAGAGATGTTCCAGGATTGTAATTCTGTAAGGGGAGAAGTAAATCCTTTAGTCAGCAACTATTTCCAGAATAATCAAATTCTTAAAATGAAACTGACACAAAATGGAGGAAACTAATCTCTGCTACACCAAGCCGCTGCCCACAGGTGCATCCACTCATAAAGTACTCCTGCACTGGCAGTTTAAGAGTGGGTGAGTTTGTACCCCTTCACTGCCTTTTATGTCCTGTCAGCTCTTGTTCTCCACATCCTCATATCTGCCGCCATCTTCACTGCTGTGTTACTGACCTGGAAGTACCTCCGGGTCAGCGCCATAGCAGTGAAGATGGCAGAAAGAAGACAGGTGGAACGCGAGACCTGACAGGGTTGAAAAGGCAATGAAGAGATCCAGGAATGCACACTTCCAATTCTAAAGTTATTGCATATGCAAATTAAAGAGGCCCAAGTCCAGGAATCTGGAATAAAACTGGAGTAGGAGGGTTTTTGTACCGGCTCCACAACCCTGCTTACAAGTGAAATATATAATTTATAATTGTCTGTTCACTCAAGAATGTTTATTGCAGCTAGGCAGAATGGAATACCTGAGGGGAACAGACAAGAGGCTCTTCAGTGTTGTCAGTCTGCATGCCACATGACATTTCAGTTTTTGCATTCTTTATAAGTTTTCATTAATGTCAATAGAGAAAAAAATATGCATTTGTAGAAATCTATTTAATTGCTTAGTGCAGTGTAGGCTTGTCTGCTGCCAATCCAGTGAGAAACATGGCCAAAGAGGGGACAAAAAAAATCTAATAACCAGATAACTAAAAAAAAAATATGATGTTTAAAGTACACCTGAATGGAGAAGGATAGGGTGAATGCCATATTTCATAGTTGCATAGTTATTTGGGTTGAACTCGGACGTATGTCTTTTTTCAACCCAGCGAGCAAAGTAAAAACACCAGCCTGCTCCCTCACATATCCCTGTTGAGCCAGAGGAAGGCAAAACACTTACAAGGCATGGTCCAATTAGCCCCAAAAAGGGAAAAAAAATCCTTCTCGACTCCAGATGGCAATCAGATAAAATCCCTAGATCAACATCATTGGCATTACCTAGTAATTGTAGCCATGGGGGTCTTTCAACGCCAGGAAAGCATCTAAGCCAGGGGTCGAGTCCTGCGTGAATGCGGGTGGACGGCGTCCACTTACTTTTTCCTGGGCGTGAACGCCGTCCACCCTAGCAGCATAGGCATTGCTGGCGTCATATGTCCCTGGCCCAGTTCTAGCAGCTCCAGCCGACGAGTGCAGCCATCCATTCAACTGCCCCCTGCCCAATCGCAAGCACCGGGCAGGGGGCGTGTAGTTAGATTCAAAAGGCAAGGGGCTGGAGAGAGCTTGAGTAGCTCCACCCCCTGCACATGCAGACACCAGAGACGTATTTGCCCATCTACTGCATGGCATTCTGCTTTCCCCAGCCTGCTGCTGTCATCACTCAGCCTCAGTGTCATTTATTACAAGGGTGCGGGCATACAGGGCGCTTCTGCAGTCAGTCACATCACAGCACATAGGACAGCTGAGCTATTGAGTAATGCTGTGTACATTGTTTCAGTAGCCCCGCCTACCTCAGCCGTGCCTTCTAGAGATGCGAAGTTCAGATCTTTTCAATGATCCGGATGACTCGAATCGTATCATTGAAAAGATCCGGATCTTTGATCCGAATCTCGGATCATTTTACAAGGGAAGCGTTCGGGGGTGAAATGACTAGCAGGACAGGAAAAGGGGAGGGGGGTGGACCCACAGAGAAGGGGAGAAGATGGACAGAGGGCAGGGAGTGGACAGAGAAGGGAGGAGGGACGAGCAGAGAGCAGAAATGTTTGTTTGTACACAATACCCACATGCTGCAATCATATGCTTTACATATATTTCACCTATATGTTCATCTGTATACTCCCAACTCCCATTCCCCAAAGCATTCCCCGAAGTGAAATGCAGCTGTTTAGAGCAGTGCATGAGGATCATATTGCCCTGCAATCACAGTGCCTGCCCTGTCCTAGCCCAGCACGCTGCCTGTAACGTTACTGAGCTGTGCCAAAAGTTTCCAATGTGATCACTGTGCACAACTACGGAACAGACAGCCAATAATGAGCAGCACATTATAGCCAGTACGTGTGCTCTACACATATCTGGCAGTGGCACCCATGTCCCCTCTCTCTCATCTACCTGTCCCTGGCTGCAAGGCTGCCTCCCCTCCAACCGAGCGATCCATCTCTGCTCTGCTTCCAGGACCCCGCTGCGGGGGCGTGTCGCTCCTGGCCCTGCCCCCTTTGTGATCCGAATCACTCATTTTGATGATTCGGATGATTCGACTCACAAAATAGATTCGGATCAAAGATCCAAATCGTTCATGATCTAGACAACACTAGTGCCTTCCTCCATTCACTTAATCGTGGCTGCTCAGAAATGTCTCTGCTGTGTCCAGCTAGAGCAGAGAGAGGCTCAGACTAGAGTTGGGCGAACAGTTCGGCTGTGTTAGCCGAACTGTTCGGGTGCCCAACCTGTCATTTATCTATGGCTCTTACTACTTCCGGGTCGCAATGACCCGGAGTAGTACGTCTGCGCTGGCCCGGCGGAGCGCGTCCTAGATCGCGCTCCCATTGCCGGGCACTCTGCGCATGTGTGTGACGTCACTCATGACATCACACACATGCGCAGAGAGTGCCCGGCAACGGGAGCGCGATCTAGGACGCGCTCCGCCGGGCCAGCGCAGACGTACTACTCCGGGTCATTGCGACCCGGAAGTAGTAAGAGCCATAGATAAATGACAGGTTGGGCACCCGAACAGTTCGGCTGCAGTTCGGCTAACACAGCCGAACTGTTCGCCCAACTCTAGCTCAGACTGAAGTGTGACACTGGAGGGGAAAGGGGTAAGAAGCTGCTGCAATGAATAAGACAAATAACATTTATATCATGCTTTTCTCCTGGCGGACTCAAAGCGCCAGAGCTGCAGCCACTAGGGCGCGCTCTATAAGCAGTAGCAGTGTTAGGAACACTTGCCTAAGGTCTCCTACTAAATAGGTGCTGGCTTACTGAACAGACAGAGCCGAGATTCAAACCCTGGTCTCCCATGTCAGAGGCAGAGCCCTTAACCATTACACCTTCCAGCCACTTATAAGATTAACACTTTTGAGAGAGTTTAGAAACAAAGGTCCATTTTGGAATTCACATGTAAATGCCCCCAGCACGGGGTGCCTGGCTGGCTGTGAGCTGCCAAAGTTGACTCAAGTAGCATTTGCAAAACAATGGCATCCAACACCAGTGAAAACACTACATACAGGCAAGGCATGCTGCTGATAACCCAGACATCAGATAAGATGAAACAAGAATCCTTGCAGTATCCCTCTCCCCCCAGCATGCCCCGCATCTCTGCAGTTTCCTGCCAACCCTGCTGCTTTTAGCTGGTAAGCAGCAAGTGAGCATATGTTTTGCCTCCCATATAGCTTCCTCAGTTTTTTCTTCAATACTGTCATACTGGAAAACAGCCTTATCCCTCTGATGGCTTCCCACATCCTATTCCAGACTACCACTACAGCCAGGGTCCTTGTCGGTGAGCTATCGCAGCCTTACTGCACAGGCGAATGATCAGCCTTGCATTCATGCACTCCGTGCCTGTACAGATAGTAAACTAGCTGCAGCGTATGCTGATCTGATACCACCATTATGTATGGTATAAGGTGTTACTCTGTTCCAGTTCTGATAGAGCTACCACCAGTATGTACACTATAAGGTGTTACCCTGTTCCTGTATTGATAGTAAACTAGCTGCAGTGTGTGCTGAGCTCTGCTACCTCCTGTATGTATAGTATGAGCTGTTACTCTGTACTGATACTCACTGTACTGCATGCTGTTCATTTCTACCCCCAGTACAGTACTGTCTGTTACTGTGTACTGAATGTAAACCAGCTGTATTGTGTGCTGATACTTGCTACCTCCAGTATAAGTTTTAAAGCCTGGTACACATACAATTTTGATTAGCCAATTGTAGTACTTCTAGGTATCATGAGAGGCCCTAATACTACATGGGGGTGGTAAAATTGGTTAGAGATTGACCAATGAAAATTGAATGTGTATGCATCTTTACTCTGCATTTACTGTAAACGATTTCATTAAAGGCTAGGGGGCTTACAAATACCCGCTAAAGTCATGTATATTTGGCCCCACCCATGACCACGCCCACATTCTGATGCGTGACCACACCCATTTTTGGCGCACCGCACTACGCATGGTGCAGGGGTTTTTTGGGTGAGTCCACTCATTTTTTCCCAGGACTAGATCCCTGATCTAAGCCCCCTTTAAATGCCGGAATACAATTTGCCATAACTACTTCCTGTGGCAAGGCATTCCACATCTTAATCACTCTTACTGTAAAGAACCTTTTCCTAAATAAATGGCTAAACCGTTTCCTCCATTTTACACAATGTCCGTTGCCTGACAGTGCTACTGACGTTTCTGGTCATTAGGGACTAAATCACACACCTGTAACAAGCATGCAGCTAATCTAGTCAGATTTGTCAGACATCTGATCTGCCTGCTTGTTCAGGGGTCACGGGGCAATTGTTGGCCTGGTCCCCAGCTTGTCAAAAACACGGTCTAGAGAAAATTACCCTGTGTTCTGCTGTGATCCACGTTGAGTGTGTTCCTCAGTATGCCGCATACTCGGATTTGTTTTGCCCACGCTCTGCAGAAAAACTTCCTCCTCACAGAGAATTTGATTGTCCCATAGATTTAAGGCCCGGTACCATGCCTCCCAGGGGTCATGTGTATAACCTTATATTGACTATAGAGCTTTGAACAAAATTACCATCCCGAATCGCTACCCCCTGCAGTTAGAGAATTTGTTTTCACAAGTATCTGGGGCCCAACTGTTATCAAATTGTATGCCCCTTTCAGGTCTAATTTGGAGATGTATTAGACAGGGGGACGAGGGGAAAACGGCCTTCAACACACCCGACGGGCATTATGAATACTTGGTTATGCCCTTCGGGTTGTGCAATGCCCCTGCAGTGTTTCAGGAGTTGGTGAATGAGATTTTCAGAGATGTACTGGGCCGGTTCGTTGTTTATCTGTAGCAATACAGATACTGATAAAACCTGCTCGTATTGTTCCACACCAAAATCAATTATATACAATCCAAAACATTCGCGGGGCTTTAAATGAACAAATAGTCCTTTAATTTCTCTTGACAAAAGTTTTCTTCCATATACAAGACAGACATGCGGATTATTTTCGGATTTCCAAATCACAAAAAAGGATGCCTGACACGTGTTTCACGACCAAAAGCCGCTTCCTCAGAGGCATACAGTACACATATACATCTGTTAAAAACACAATATAGATTGTACAAGTAGTTACATACCGACCAAGATCTATGCGTATATCAGGATACAGCGGCCAATATAATAAAAAGATCTTACCAATAGTGGACCCTCAACAAACGTAAGTCCGTAATCTAAAAAGTTTTCAAAGATGGATACCATACTCAAAAACTTATCTCATCCCACCATCAAATGTGTATCCATCTACAAATAGATAGTCCTATGTGCACATACACATGTATGCATATGAAAATTCATGCATCCAAACCTCAGTGAAAAATATATATAGCGGGGAGTATTCACCCCCATATCCGTATAAACAACAAGGCCCAACACCAAACCTAAGGTGAATAAGTAAACAAAACAAAAAAAAAAATTCTAAACATAAAACCACTCAGTGATTATTAATCATCCGAATAATTAATCAAAACGCAGAGTATAAACTCAAAGTGACATATGCAGATCAGCATCATAAGTGGGAGGCTGTATGGACCACAATAGTCCTCAGATTCCCCCCATATGTAGCATCATATTCCGCATAAAAATGCCCGAACCACGGGAAGCAGGTCATAACGTTTTTTCGGTTTATGGACGACATTTTTATTTTGTGGAACGGATCTCAGGAGCTGTTGAAGGAGATGGTGGATGCGGCAAATTTAGCCCATCCGACCATCAAATTTTCAGCAGATTGTTCTGTAAGCAATATTAATTATCTTGATGTGACAGTCTATATTGAAAATGGTGAATTGTGTACACGTCTGTTTCAGAAACCTACTGAAAGGAACAATCTGTTACGTACGGATAGCTTCCATGCGGCCACAGTTAAAAAGGGTATCCCCAAAGGCCAGTTTTTATGAGCGCGCAGAATCGCGGCGAAAAGCGAGGATTACGAGAAATCGGTGGAATTGCTGATTGATAAAATGTTGGAAAGAGAATATGATGAAACAACCCTTAGAAAGGTCAGTGAGCAGGTGAAGTCCATGGAAAAGGGGGATTGGTTACTTCCTAAAAAGAAAAAACAAACATCTAATCGGTTACCTTTTGTGTGTAATTATGGCTATTTATCTGATCGGGTATGCTCTGTGGTGCGGAAGTTCTGGCCAATCCTCAGACAGGATCCCGATTTCGGGAAACGCTTTGTTGATCCACCAGTGTTTGCATACCGCAGAGGGAAAACAGTAAAAAATTGGGTATGCAAATCTGATGTCATTAAACCTAAAGTTAGTGTACCTAAACAGAGGAGAGGCACTGTACCGTGCTTAAGTTGTAACTGCTGCAGTGGTATTATTAAAGGCAACAGTATTTCCCATCCATTCACAGGTGAAAAGATTTTGGTTAAAGGCAGATACACTTGTCTAAGTCCATACGTGGTGTATGGCTTCAAGTGTCCCTGCGGCAAGGTGTATATCGGAAAGACCGAGAGAGAGGTGAAAACCCGAATACAAGAAGATAAAAGAAATATTGTGAACTTTGCTAAAGGGAAAAAAAAGAGTTACGAGACGTCTGTGTCAAGGCATTTTTTAGAATGTCGCCACAGCGCATCTCAATTGCGATGGTTTGTAATTGAGGATGTACCAGTCCTGTCTAGAGGAGGCGATCGGAAAAAACTTCTCTTGATATACGAGGCTAGGTGGATAAAGAAATTTGATTGCATTCAACCAAAAGGTCTTAATGAAAACGTGAGCCTCAAGTGTTTTAATAGGTCTTCTCTTACAGGCTCTATACATGACAGCCCTAGAAAAGATATTGAAATCTGAAAATTGAATGCATCAAGAATGGTATTGTAAACTATTTTGAATTTAGTTTTCGGGGTAACCATTTCCTCAGTGATTATCTGGGGTAGACACCGCTTGGTGTAGTTTCCCAAATATGGACTAATGGACAATCGATGTAATGATTGTGATGAATTTGTATGTATATTGTTTACTATTTTGCACTATGATGGTTTGTCCACCATGTGACCAGATGTATGGTCAGGTGGTTTCCTGTGGGTGGGGTATAAAGGTGTCACTGATGTAGGGTGGGGCACACCTGAGGAAGGGCTACGCCCAAAACATGTCGTGTCTGTGCCTCTGCATACTCAATACAGTGGTTTTCTGAGCCATTGGTGTGCCGTCTCCGTTCTTTCTTATTGTACATGTATGTGCGGGAGTGGTGGACGTGCAGGAGTTCAGGCACCGGCAGCTGGTCAAAGCTACTTTAGCCTGACAGGTGAGCAAAAGTGTGAAACAATTACCCAGATATTATTATTATTTGTATTTAGAAAGCACCAACATATTATGCAGCGCTGGACATCAATTTAGGTTACAGACAATATTTAGGGGTGACATACAGCAAAATGAGAATACTGAAATACAAGAAAACCAGATCACACAGCACAGTATGAGTACCAGGTAATGCTTAGTCACTGGAGGGGAGCATGGAGATCACACAGCACAGTATGAGTACAAGGTAATGCTAGGTCACGGATGGAGCATGGAGATCACACAGCACAGTATGAGTACAAGGTAATGCTTAGTCAGTCACTGGAGGGGAACATGGAGATTAGGCAAGTTAGGTTCACTCAGATGCATAGCATGGGTGCACAGTAATGGAGGTGCATGATCAGGTAGGACACAAAAGGAATAGGACCCTGCTCAAAGGCTTACAATCTAGAGGGAGTGGTAGGGACACGAGGTAGGGGACAAGAGCTTGTTAGAATTTAAGTAGGCCTCAGTTACTTGGCCTGAGTTTGGGTAAAAGGCTTGTCCGCAGTGTATACCTTTAGAGTTTGTGATGCAGGCAGAGGCATCTCAGTATCTGCTTGAATAAACAAGCAGATACTGAGAACATGTTCCTGAAAGAAGGCCACAGGCCTGCACTGACCTCAACATGTACACCACAAGAACAGTAAACATAGGCCATGTTTTCTAAATACCAGAATCCTGTAAGTATGTCAAAAGCCTCATTAAATATTAGAGTAGGTGTGTATTATGACACCACGAGGGGGCTCAGCCAATAGCCGGGTCCGGGGGATGGCAAAATGAGGTCACATTTAACTCTTTCCGAGTCGGTATTAAAAGAGGGGACGAGCTGAAAAAGGTCTCTCTGATTCCTGCTCTGCTTCATAGTTTCATGCTATCTCTCATATGCTGACTGGGACATCTAAATATTTCTATTCCTTATGTAATCTGATCTAATGTATGCTGTACATAGGTAGTCTAGTGTAATGTAGAGTAGACACAAGACGACCTGATTGACTTCAGCAGGAAGTTAATCAAGAAGCTGTAACGCCAAGGACTGAACATGAGGATCTGCTTTGCTAAATATGATGAATTATATCTGTATATATGTTTCCTGAATAAACTCCTTAAATATGGAAGAAGCCTGAGAAAAGTCTATCTCCTGCTTGCTGTGTTGAGAGTCAAGTTATCTCACAGTCTGTGAGACGCAACTATAAGAAGTTGCTGGTGTCGAAAAAGGTGATTTATAACAGAGCTCAGCTGTGGGTTTAGAGCAATTGTGAGGAGTGGTAGGCCAGAGTGAAAAGGTGAGTTTTAAGGGCCTTCTTGAAGGTGTTGAAGGAGGGGGCTGCCCTAATGGGTGGAGGTAGGGAGTTCCATAGTGTTTGAGCAGCTCTTGAGAAGTCCTGGAGGCGTGCATGGGACTGGGTGATGCGGGGGACAGTCAGGCAAAGTTCATTGGAGGAACGGAGTGAGCGGCTTGGTGTGCATCTCTGAGTAAGATCAGAAATGTAAGTTTGACCTACAAATCAATATCTTGAATCTGATTCTGGACTGGATAGGAAGCCAGTGGAGGGATTAACGGAGGGGAGCCACCCTGGTGGAGCGATGGGAGGAGTGGATAATTCTGGCTGCCACATTCATGTACTGCAGTGGGGCAATTCGGGTCATAGGGAGACCAGACAGAAGGGCATTGCAGTAGTCTAGGCGGGAAATTATGAGGGCATGGATGAGGAGTTGTGGTGGCAGGGGTCAGGAAAGGGCGAATCTTACAGATGTTACGAAGGTGGAAGTTGCAGGACTTTGTGAGGTTTTGGATGTGGGGAGTGAAGGAGAGTGCGGAGTCCAGGGTGACACCCAGACAGCGGGCTTGAGAGGTAGGGCGAAAGATAGTGTCGTTAACAGTGACCTGCACATCTGGGAAGTCCAGGGATGACCGACGTATTTGTATATCCGGATAGACAGACCGAAAGTGCCTTTTAAAATGCTTTAAAAACATTTAACCTTCAATCCTCCCTCCCCTTCTCTGTATGATTTTGTTTTCCAGGGATTTGTAGGCTGTCAAAAGCAAGCTCACATACATTAGCCAGGAATCAAACCCAGGTCAACTGCTTGGAAGGCAGCTATGCTCACCGCTATACCACCATTGGCCGGGAATCTAACCCAGGTCAACTAACATTACAGGCTGAAGCCAGCCATTTCACTCATCTCTTCAACTACAAGAAAGGCCCAGGAGTAGTCTTAGCTACCATAATATCTATGTTACAGCAGGGCCCTTATTACACTTTATCGCATGGGCAAAACGGATTACATAGCCCTGTAAGAGAAAGCGAGGTGCAAAAATAAAATCATGCCTAGCAGAGGATGGTTTCAATCCATCAACCTCTGGGTTATGGGCCCAGCACACTTCCGCTGCGCCACTCTGCAGTCTGCTTACATTTGTATACAATCTTCAAGTTTAAGAAGGGTACATTAGTTCCCTTCACAAAAACACAAAAGGCAAGGCCGTCCCTGGGTGGGCTTGAACCACCAACCTTTCGGTTAACAGCCAAATGCGCTAACCAATTGTGCCAGACGCTGTGCACACAATAGCTGCTAAACGGCTATCTGGGGTTCTCTTCGGACAACTGTTGAACACAAAAGGCAAGGCCGTCCCCTAGCAGGAAGGGTTGCATGGCCACCTAGCTTTTCATCCTTCCCACCCTTGCCCTTGAATCTTCCAGACTTCAAATTGTCGTCATTTGCTGTGTGTTACACCAGCATCATCCAGGGGGGGCACATGATCGCCCTGATTCTGAAGTCTTGAATTGAAGCCTGTAAGCAGTTTCACCATGTGTCCCACTGCTTTCATCTAGCAAGCTCATTTTTCTCTTGGGTATATCACAATGGTACATGCTAGGCTGGCTTCAGCATGTAGTACTGTCGGTAGTTTAGTGGTGAGCATAGCTGCCCTCCAAGCAGTTGCCCTGGGTTCGAGAGAGTAGAGGGTAGAGGATAGAGATAGAGAGAGGTGTTCCTGGTCCTTCTTGTAATCAGGATTCGGATATCTGGGACAGGGCCGGCCTTAGGTTTCACAGCGCCCTGAGCGTAACCAGGTTTTGGTGCCCCCCCCCCCCCCCCCCAATTCATCCTCTTCGTGTTTCAGCGCACCACACACATACACTAAGGGGGGGGGGGGCGTATCCGTCCATCCTGACATATAGCTATAAGTCCCCCCCCAGTATAGGTAGCCAGGCATAGGTGACCCAGTAAAAGTAGCCAGCTGTAGATCCCTCCCAGTATAGGTTAGCCAGGTAGGTGTCCTCAGTATAGGTAGCCAGTATACTTTCCCCAGTATAGGCTAGATAGGCATTTGTCCCAGCTATAGGTTAGATAGGTAGGTGCCCACAGTACAGGTTAGATAGGTAGCTGCCCCCAGTGTATAGGTTAGATAGGTAGGTACCTGCAATATAGGTTAGATAGGTAGCTGCCACCAGTATAGATTAGATAGGTAACTGCCTCCAGTATAGATTAGATAGGTTGCTGCCCCCAGTATAAATTAGATAGGTAGGTGGCCCGCAGTATAGATTAGATAGGTAGGTGGCCCACAGTATAAATTAGATCGGTAGGTGGCCCGCAGTATAAATTAGATAGGTAGCTGCCCCCAGTATAGGTTGGTTAGGTAGCTGCCCCCAGTATAGGTTAGATAGGTAGCTGCCCCCAGTATAGATTAGATAGGTAGCTGCCCCCCAGTATAGATTAGATAGGTAGCTGCCCCCCAGTATAGATTAGATAGGTAGCTGCCCCCCAGTATAGATTAGATAGGTAGCTGCCCCCCAGTATAGGTTAGATAGGTAGGTGACCCCAGTATAGGTTAGATAGGTAGCTGCCCCCAGTATAGGTTAGATAGGTAGCTGCCCCCAGTATAGATTAGATAGGTAGCTGCCCCCAGTATAGATTAGATAGGTAGCTGCCCCCCCCCCCCAGTATAGGTTAGATAGGTAGGTGCCCCCAGTATAGATTAAATAGGTAGCTGCCCCCCAGTATAGGTTAGATAGGTAGCTGCCCCCCAGTATAGGTTAGATAGGTAGGTGACCCCAGTATAGATTACATAGGTAGCTGCCCCCCCAGTATAGGTTAGATAGGTAGGTGCCCCCAGTATAGATTAGATAGGTAGCTGCCCCCCCCCCAGTATTGGTTAAATAGGTAGGTGCCCCCAGTATAGAGTAGGTAGATAGGTAGGTGCCCCCAGTATAGAGTAGGTAGGTAGGTGCCCCCTCATACTGGAGGGGGAGCCGCGGGGAGGGCAGCCCGACCTCTCCCTCCCTTCCTCTCCGGGCCGCCCTCCGTGCTCCCCCCTCAGATGTACACTGCAGCAGAGCCAGAGAAGAACAACTCACCTCCCTCGCTGGTTCCGATCGCCGGCGCCTCTCACTTCCCGCTGGTCGCCTCTTCTACATTAGTTACTGATGCACACTAAACTTCCTGCTTAACAGGAAGTTTAGTGTGTATCAGTAACTAATGTAGAAGAGGCGACCAGCGGGAAGTGAGAGGCGCCGGCGATCGGAACCAGGGAGGTGAGTTGTTCTGTCTGGCTCTGCTGCAGTGTACATCGGAGGGGGAGCAGGGAGAGTGCCCGGAGAGGAAGGGAGGGAGAGGTCGGGCTGCCCTCCCCGCGGCTCCCCCTCCATCACGGTGGCTGTCTGCACGGGCATCATGCTTGCGCCTATCACGGCACCAGGAGGCGGAGCTTCCATGCGGCAGGAGCGCCCCCTGGAAGCCAGCGCCCTGAGCGATCGCACAGGTCGCTCAGGTCAAAGGCCGGCCCTGATCTGGGAGATATCTGCGGATATCCAGGTCAGGCGGCAAACTATCCGCAGATAGCTATCCGGATTTCTGCTCAACTATCCGGAATCCGGATCCGGCTGGATAGTGTAAAAATGTTCGGATATCCGGTTTACCCGGATATCCGAACTCCAGATGAGCATCCCTGCTAGGCAGCCTTCATCCAGGGAGGACACAGACACAAGTAGTGTCTGCTTCAAAATTTTATTTTGTTTGAAAATACAAAAATATCAACAAGATTAATGATTTAAACAAAACAACATGCAAAATCTGGAATAAAACAGCTCAAAAAAAAAAAAAAGCATTTAATGGTCATTTAACTGTGCAGCTCTGGATAAGCCAGCCTGAGGAGGTCTTAGGGGATCGGAGATGCAAAGAAACGGCCAGGTTTCTTGGCCAGATCACCATTGCTGGTGGACTCTATTCTGCAGACAGAAAACAGATACACTATAAAGGGGAACACCGCTTTATTGGTAAACTAAAATTATCGGATTATGTACACAGCGAACAATGGACAGCGCTACTTAGCACCGACTGCATTCAAATGACTAGCAGCACGAAGTGTGCAAGGACCACTAATAGACAAAATACACAACCTTACAGCGGAGGATGACCTCACCGTGGTGGGTGGGTAGAGTACTTTATAATTTGCATGCAAAATATTATGAAAACTTCAAAAACATCGGAGAGAGAGCGCGAGAGAGCACGAGCGAGCGAGCGCGAGAGCCAAGAAGTCTCTGCTTCAAAATTTTATTTGGTTATTTGAAAATATAAAGATTAAGATTTAAATAAAACAAGATCTAATAAAACCACTCAAAAAAAATAAATAAAAATAAATAAAAAAAAAATCAGCTGTCAGTGGTCTAACTGCAGCCAGCCTGAGGTCTCAGGTGTTTGGAAATGCAAAAAAAAGGGCCAGGTTTCTGGGCCCCATGGTGTGTGGACTCCACTCTGCAGACAGAAAACAGATTATAAAGGGGAACACTGCTTTATTGGTAAAGTAAAATGATTGGATTATGTACACAGCGAACAATGGACAGCGCTACTAGCACCGACTGCATTCAAATGGCTACCAGCACGAAGTGTGCAAGGACTACTAATAGACAAAATACACAACCTTACAGCGGAGGATGACCTCACCATGGTGGGTGGGTAGAGTACTTTATAATTTGCATGCAAGCTATTATGAAAACTAACATCCTCCAGTGGTAGTCAGGTGCATCTTATTTGAATGCAGGGTGTGCACTTTGTCTATTCGTAGTCTTTGCACACTTCCTGCTGGTAGTCATATGGATGCAGTCTGCCCGAAGTAGCACTGTCCATTGTTCGCTGTGTACACACATTAAGTATTTTTCAACCAGCTGCTCCCATCAATACAGTAGGATGCGAAAGTTTGGGCAACCGTGGTTATCGGCATGATTTTCCTGTATAAAATCGTTGGTGGTTAAAAGTCAGTTAAATATATCATATAGGAGACACCCAGTGATATTTGAGAAGTGAAAGGATGTTTATTGGATTTATAGAAAGTGTGCAATAATAATTTAAATTAGGCAGGTGCATAAATTTGGGCACCACAAAAAAGAAATGAAAGCAATATTTAGCAGATCCTCCTTTTACAGAAATTACAGCCTCTAAATGCTTCCTGTAGGTTCCAATGAGAGTCTGGATTCTGTTTGAAGGTATTTTGGACCATTCCGCTTTATAAAACCTCTAGTTCATTCAGGGTTGATGGCTTCTGAGCATGGACAGCTCTCTAACTCACCACAGATGTTCAATTATATTCAGGTCTGGGGACTGAGATGGCCATTCCAGAACGTTGTACTTGTTCCTCTGTATGAATGCCTTAGTGGATTTTGAGCAGCCTTTAGGGTTGTTGCCTTGTTGGCAGATCCAGCCCTGGTGTGGCGTCAACTTTGTTACTGATTCCTGGACATTGGTCTCCAGAATCTGCTGATACTGAGTGAAATCCTTTAAACAATTATTGCGCACTTTCTGTAAATCCAATAAACTTAATTTCACTTCTCAAATATCACTGTGGTGGTTATGATAAAAAAGGTCAGTTAAATATATCATAGAGACAGTGATTTATACAGGATGATCATGACTATTAACAAGGTTGCCCAAACTTTAGCATCCCACTGTAGTTCTTCATTTACTGTTAATGTAGATGCACAGCTCCTATTTTGGGTATAAGGTGCGTTTCTAGGCATCTGAGGCAGCTTGCTGATGTGCTGATCTACCTTCTATTGTAAAATGATCGCATTAGTAGCTATTTTTCATCCTATTTATGACCCAGATTTCTGATCTTTTCCTTTCAATTGCTGTTATTGTATTGGACATTCTATCATCTGAGAAAATGTTACTGTTAATGGACACCATTAGTCTAACAATCTGATGCAGAAAACTTCCCAGAGTGAACACAATAATCCCTAGATTTCTTTATGGTTATCTCATGGTAACTTGCACAACTTGCTGTACTGATGACTTGAGGTGCCCACTATCTGTCATTTTAGCAAACGATCAACATTCCGATTTGATAACCACGATCGGAAAGGAAACCATCAAAAATCATCCCTCAGTGGCATCAACTGGATTAAAAGTATAAATATGATCATTTCAGATAAACCATGCACAAAATGGATCGATACTTCAATTGTCTGGTCAATTGGCAGAATCCACACTCTGATGTATCTGCTACTTGGTTTCCCAGTTCTACTTTTGGTAAATAACAGTCTTGTTGCAGTAACGCTATTGTTTTTCCAAATTAAAAGTATAACAAAGTAGAATCAAATTACAAGTTAGGGTTCGCTCCTCTAGTCTTCTACTCTGACTAATTTGGGTATAAATGCAGGTACTAAATTTTAAGCAAGATGGCTACTTCTAACATCAAAATGGAGGCTTGGTGGAGTCTGAGGTCGCTCTATGCTCCTGCTGGTGGAATCTCATAGAACCTTATGGAAGCTTTTCTTCTGGGATGTTATGGAAGCTCTCTCTCATGGAGTCCCTTTCTCAGTCTTAAAAAGCCAAGAAATTCATTCACATACACCCCTACACGACCACCTCAAGATCAGGTGTCATTCCCCTCCCCCCCTGTCCTTGCCATTTATGTCTTCTTTGGACCTCTAGATGGCATTATAACCTCACTCATGAAGTCCTGTGATGTTGGCTGCAAGACACCAGGGGGCACTCTGATCATACAGGTGTTTGGATCTGAAAGATGACCCTTTCATAGAAACTTTCTCAGGCATCATAGAGACAAATAGAAACTATTTAGCTATTGCCCATCTAATAAGACTGTTCCCATGAGAAGTTCCATTGTCCCCTCAGTTTTTATGGCTTTAGCATCCAAGGGTCCCATTCTTTGAGATAGGAGAACACCAGTTTCACTGGCTATTTAGTCGCTAGACCAGCTCTGATTGTTTCTGTCCAAGGGTAATGCATAGTGTCAGATGTGGATTTGCTGAACAGGATCTCACTTTAGTTTCTGTAAACACCGCCAGCTGTTTTTACATTCAGCATTCCTTTGGGATGGTTTCACCCTGTTCCACACCTATGCCAACATAGAAACCATATCCAACAAGCTGACACACGGGTGCACTGTGGGTGGCATGCTGTATATGACACACGGGTGCACTGGGCAGTAGGCTGTATACAGCTGACACACGGGTGCACTGTGGGCGGCAGGCTGTATATGACACACGGGTGCACGGTGGGCGGCAGGCTGTATATGACACACGGGTGCACTGTGGGCGGCAGGCTGTATATGACACACGGGTGCACTGTGGGCGGCAGGCTGTATATGACACACGGGTGCACTGTGGGCGGCAGGCTGTATATGACACACACGGGTGCACTGTGGGCGGCAGGCTGTATATGACACACACGGGTGCACTGTGGGCGGCAGGCTGTATATGACACACACGGGTGCACTGTGGGCGGCAGGCTGTATATGACACACGGGTGCACTGTGGGCGGCAGGCTGTATATGACACACGGGTGCACTGTGGGCGGCAGGCTGTATATGACACACGGGTGCACTGTGGGCGGCAGGCTGTATATGACACACGGGTGCACTGTGGGCGGCAGGCTGTATATGACACACGGGTGCACTGTGGGCGGCAGGCTGTATATGACACACGGGTGCACTGTGGGCGGCAGGCTGTATATGACACACGGGTGCACTGTGGGCGGCAGGCTGTATATGACACACGGGTGCACTGTGGGCGGCAGGCTGTATATGACACACGGGTGCACTGTGGGCGGCAGGCTGTATATGACACACGGGTGCACTGTGGGCGGCAGGCTGTATATGACACACGGGTGCACTGTGGGCGGCAGGCTGTATATGACACACGGGTGCACTGTGGGCGGTAGGCTGTATATGACACACGGGTGCACTGTGGGCGGTAGGCTGTATACAGCTGACACACGGGTGCACTGTGGGCGGTAGGCTGTATATGACACACGGGTGCACTGTGGGCGGCAGGCTGTATATGACACACGGGTGCACTGTGGGCGGCAGGCTGTATATGACACACGGGTGCACTGTGGGCGGCATGCTGTATGACACACGGGTGCACTGTGGGCGGCAGGCTGTATATGACACGGGTGCACTGTGGGCGGCAGGCTGTATATGACACACGGGTGCACTGTGGGCGGCAGGCTGTATATGACACACGGGTGCACTGTGGGCGGCAGGCTGTATATGACACACGGGTGCACTGTGGGCGGCAGGCTGTATATGACACACGGGTGCACTGTGGGCGGCAGGCTGTATATGACACACGGGTGCACTGTGGGCGGCAGGCTGTATATGACACACGGGTGCACTGTGGGCGGCAGGCTGTATATGACACACGGGTGCACTGTGGGCGGCAGGCTGTATATGACACACGGGTGCACTGTGGGCGGCAGGCTGTATATGACACACGGGTGCACTGTGGGCGGCAGGCTGTATATGACACACGGGTGCACTGTGGGCGGTAGGCTGTATATGACACACGGGTGCACTGTGGACGGTATGCTGTATATGACACGGGTGCACAGTGGGCGGTATGCTGTATATGACACGGGTGCACTGTGGACGGTATGCTGTATATGACACGGGTGCACAGTGGGCGGTATGCTGTATACAGCTGACACACGGGTGCACTGTGGGCGGTATGCTGTATACAGCTGACACACGGGTGCACTGGTTCGCATGACAGCTGGGGCCCCAGTCTCATTGGCTGGGGCCCCCAAGCAATAGCCAGAGGGAAGTTAGGGTGGGCCCTGGACCTCTCACCACTTAATTCTTTCATGAACACATTGAACACCTTTTAAGTTATGTTAAAACCAAGCACACCATTGTTTTTCTTGTGAAATTCCCAAGAAGTTTGATGTGTCACATGACCCTCTTAATTGAAAAAAAAAACTAAAGTTAGATTCAAAATGGCCAGCTTCAAAATGGCCGCCATGGTCACCACCCATCTTAAAAGTTTCCCCCCTCACATATACTAATGCACAAACAGGAAGTTAATATCCCCAACCATTCCCATTTTATTAAGGTGTTTCCATATAAATTGTCCACCCTGTACACTGATTCTGCAGTGTGGGCCCTGTAAGCTTTATCACCTGAGGAGATCCATAACAAAAAAAAAAAAAAAATTGTATTTTTGCCAAAACTTATCCAGCTGATCAAATTTGGTCTGTCAACAATAATCTTTACTTTGGTGTGGCAACACACTCACTCATATAGGTCATTTCTTCATTGAGATATGCAAGCCCCTTCACCATGACAAGGCAACGATCACAAAGGGGAATGGACTCATGTACAGGCTTTTTTGGCTGTTGCAGCCACAGTGTAGCACCAGAGGCCAGAATCATTAGGCATGTACAGTCACATGCCAGAAAAATGACGTTTTGTAGCAGCAGCCTTAATATTTCAGGATTTACCTGTAGGAATTTTTTAAAACCATTGTTTCTTGGACCCTAGTTGGTGGTGGTGAAGGACAGCTGTGTGGAGACTGAGTCACAAGTCATCCTGCATGCAGTAACCCTCCGGGATCCATGCCTTATTCATCTTAATAAGTGGGATCACTTATGGGCATGGATTGCTCCTACGCCACCGTCCTCCGCTGCCTGTAGCTCCGGTATTGGGTCCTGTTACTTCATCCAGTCTGCACAAGAGGAAGTGCGCCCTTTAAGTATCTCTCCAGCAGCTGCTGAGAGATATGTAAATAGCTGCGACTGGAGGAATTTGCAGGACCCGGAGCTACAGGCAGTGTGGCAGCAATCCGTGCCCATGGGGCAGGAGGAAGCCCCAGATATGGGTATCTATATCTCTTTTCAACCCAGAACCACACAAAACAAAAAAGGAAATCACAATTGCTGTACAAATAACTAGCATTCATTTCAAAAGTGCTTTACAAAGCACCAGAAATCGATGTGGAAAATGCTGCAAAAATAAAGACCAAAATTAGTTACAGGAACATGTTTTCCAGGAGGTCCTCAGGACAGCTCCCCCAATACTCTTCTCCTTCCCAATCTTTGGACAGGAAGCGAGATTAGCATAAATCTTTAATACTCCTTAGAACATATATTTTCTAATAAAAATGTAAGAGTTATGCTAATCTAGCTTCCTGCCCACAGATGGAGGAGACTAGTATCAGGGTGTTTTCCTGGGACAAGAGCTAAGCGATTGCATTTTGTCATTTCTAGTGTGCCCCAGCCCTAAGAGCGGCCTCTGCTAGCCATTCCCGGTAAGGCCCTGGTGTTTCTTCAGTAGATGCTACAGCACTCACCGCTTCCACCAATGTCTCTAATGGCTCTTCTAACTTCAATATTTTCTGCCTGGAAATGTCTTCCAATATGGTCATTGATGCTGGAAAGGCACCACTGGAATCAGCAAAGCTGTAGTCTGAGGAGGAAGGAAAGACAATGAACCCCAGAATCTCCACAAACCTCGGCTGGACTTGAATACAAACTATTCTCTTTAACAGTTCATGGGTGGGGTGTTGTCCTGAGTGAAAAGCTTAATGGCATTTTTCATTTATAGTGTTCCACAACCCTAAGGGCTCGTTTCAACTATTGCAGTGCAGAATCGCCTGAATTCCACCGCTAATGAAATAGCATGCGGATGCGATTTTTCTCGTTTTTTGCCGCGAATTCGCATAGGTGAGGTTATATGCGAATTTAACCATGTCACTGCCTGTTTGAAGTTACATTGGAACCTATGCGAATTCGCATGAAAATTCGCATGAAAATTTGCATACCATAGACGCATGCGAATTCCCTATTAAATACATTAGCGGCGATTCGCATGCATTCCACTCACAGGCGAATTCGTTGGCTCTTTTGTGCGTTTTTTTAATGCTGAAAAAAACGCACCTCAACGCTACAGTGGAAACAGGCCCATCCACTTGCATTACATGTGCGAATCCGCATGCGTTTGACGCATGCGGATTCGCGATAGTGGAAACGAGCCCTAAGAGTGGCCTATGCTGGCTGTGAAAGACTCTGAAGCCTCCGAAAATGCCTCTTTTTATTGAATATTTCTCTTCTGCAATATCAGAATAGCTAAGAACCAGAATGCTGTGTTTAACCCCCCACAACCCCCCCCCCCCCCCCCCAAATACCGGGGCAAAGAGTTATGACTTTCAAAGTCATGGATTTTGCTGACCGGGGAGGCAGAGCTTAAAACTGTAGCTCTGCCTCCATCATCAATCACTGCTGATCATCTCTCAGTGAAAGAAGACAGAGGGGCGGGGAGAGGCAGCGATCGACAAGTAGAGGCAGAGCTACAGCCCTAAGCTCTGCCGCTACTAGGCAGCATTCCCCACATTTTTCCCCAGGGGATTCGGGGGTTTGAAACCGCATTCTGCCACAGGGAAAGCGGTTTACCCATTCCGATATTGCAAGAGGTAACTATTGAATAAAAAAGTGGAATTTTAGGTCTGGAGTCAAAAAAAAAAAAAAAAAAAAAAAAAAAAAAAAAAAAACCACCTGGGCCCAGATTTAAAATGCATTTTTATTTTAGTAGGTCCTACAACACTCACCATTTCAGTGTTTCTTTGTAGGCTCTTTCCTGCACAATATTCTGCATACCCATAAGATCCAGAGTTCCAAAGGCCGATTCAAACAGGAAGGGGGGGGGGTGGTCTTGCCAGTTTAGTCTGAGGAAGGAAACAACAATCTTCACAAACCTCTGCTGGACATGAATACAAACAACGATTTTTTAACAGCCTGGTGAGCTGGGTGGAACCGCCAGTAGACTTACACCCCTGGGAGCTAGCTATGTAATTCCTATAAGCAGGAGTAGTAAGGTGTGGTGGCAAACTAGGCAGTGCTCCCTGGCGGTAGGATCACAGACTGTAGTAGAGAAATACATCAATGGCAGCAGCAGGGGGAGGACTAAGGTGTGTCCTCAGCAGTAGCACAGAAGGGCATGGCACCTAATTCGTAACTCAGCATGAAAAAAATGTCACCCAAATATGAAAGCATCCATGAACCCTGGCGGTGGATACAGACTTTAGTAGAGAAATACATCAGCGGCAGCAGGAGGGGGACTAAGCACTCAGCAGCAGCACAGAAGACCATGGCACCTCACTAGTGGTATTACAGCATAATTCTGGCGAAAAATATAAGCATCCATAAACCCTGGTGGTGGGAACAGTAGTGAAATGCTGCAGCAGGAGCAGCAGCATATGAGGCCAGGAGACATGCCGGGTGGCACCACAGCAAAAGATTAAATGAACCAGGCCAATTAGGAGTAGTACTTCCCTTAAGGGGACAACTTTAAGGTAGGACCCCACCTTTTTCATGGTTGCTGTTGTCTCTACCAGATAAAGTGTAAACTTATTTATAAATCTGACCGGCCGCCTTCTAACCTCTCTAAAAAAACAACAATTAGGAGTAGGTTCTAACTTGCGTTGGAAAGGCAGGCATTATTGAAATTCCCGGCCACTTCATGTCCCCGTCACCAACAGCAGGGGCCAGGAAATTGCTTCCCACCCAAGCCTGGTTTAATTTTGAGGAAGGTGAGTTTATTCAGTTGTCAGAATTCTAGCGGTTTTATTTATGCAGGAAAAGCTGTCATGTGTATGTATATATAAAAATATTAATGATCAATACAGTCCTAAAGAAAGCAATAGTTATTCTCTCTCTTTATATATCTATCTATGAAATATATTTAAAAACTGGTGGTTTGAGACAGTAAAACATTCTCGTGAGATTGTTAGGATTCTAGAGAGTTGACGTGTTCTAGTACAAGGTCGTTACAGCCAGCAAGGAAAAATTTCCCAGCTAGAGAAAGTCAAAATATGAAAGATCTAAAATAATAAGAGGTTTTCGAATTAGTTAAAGAAGATTCAATGATGCCACCTGGCAGTTTCATAGTTTTATAATTCTGAATAGATTGTTATGTTCTGAAATGCTTACCTCTGCCGGTTGAAATGATAGATTTATTCACCTGAAAGACAAATATATAAAACATGATTTTATATTAAGATTTAATATGCAATTATTTCTTATATGAGTCATTGTTTTAAGAAGAATTATATAATAAGCTTTATATTTAAATAAGTATATTAGAAGCCCTGTATGCTTCAATAAGCCTTACATGGTAGGGATTAGATTGTAAGCACCTCTGTGGACAGTGACATAATGGTAGGGGTTAGATTGTAAGCACCTTTGTGGACAGTGACATCATGGTAGGGATTAAATTGGAAGCTCCTCTGTGGATAGTGACATAATGGTAGGGATTAGATTGTAAGCGCCTCTGGATAGTGACATCATGGTAGGGATTAGATTGTAAGCGCCTCTGTGGACAGGGACATAATGGTAGGGATTAGATCGTAAGCGCCTCTGTGGATAGTGACATAATGGTAGGGATTAGATTGTAAGCGCCTCTGTGGATAGGGATTAGATTGTAAGCGCCTCTGTGGATAGTGACATAATGGTAGGGATTAGATTGTAAGATCCTCTGTGGATAGTGACATCATGGTAGGGATTAGATTGTAAGCGCCTCTGTGGACAGTGACATCATGGTAGGGATTAGATTGTAAGCTCCTCTGTGGATAGTGACATAATGGTAGGGATTAGATTGTAAGCGCCTCTGTGGACAGTGACATCATGGTAGGGATTAGATTGTAAGATCCTCTGTAGATAGTGACATCATGGTAGGGATTAGATTGTAAGATCCTCTGTGGACAGTGACATAATGGTAGGGATTAGATTGTAAGATCCTCTGTAGATAGTGACATAATGGTAGGGATTAGATTGTAAGCGCCTCTGTGGACAGTGACATCATGGTAGGGATTAGATTGTAAGCGCCTCTGTGGATAGTGACATAATAGTAGGGATTAGATCGTAAGCGCCTCTGTGGACAGTGACATAATGGTAGGGATTAGATTCTAAGCTCCTCTGTGGATAGTGACATAATGGTAGGGGTTAGATTGTAAGCTCCTCTGTGGATAGTGACATAATGGTAGGGATTAGATTGTAAGCGCCTCTGTGGACAGTGACATAATGGTAGGGATTAGATTGTAAGTCTTTGTAGGTTTCTAAATTCACCTGCCCATAGAAATCTATGGAGGTTTGCCCGGTTCACATGAACTCGAACTTTTCCGGAAGTTCAAGTTCGATGAATGGGAAATTTGATGTTCGGGACATCTCTAGTGATCTGCAATGATACAATCTTGATTGTACAATCTTACAAATGATAAACTATATAGATACACTTTGGATGGATACTTTAGGTAGTACCTCATTTATACACCATATACCACATAATGGTAAGATTGTACAATAAAGATTATTGACTTTAGACTCTGGAGGGGTGGATGGTGAAAGCTGGCCTAGAGTAATGAAAAGTGCAAATCTGGCCATGGCAGCTATACCTCAAGGTAACACCACTGAGGGAGTTGTCACATTCACATTGCATATGCTTACCACATAGCTTTTTGTTGTCCATGCAGTGGTTTGGGAACTTCTTCCTGTTGAACAAAATGAGAAACATGGTTTAGGAATAATTTACCAGGAGGAAAGCAGACATTAGTTTACACTTTCCTAAGACTACATTACTGCCATTGAAATTTTCTCCCCACCCCTATTTGTAATGCTATCGCATTAACTGGTCTAGCACTTTCTATTTATTCATGAACCAGAGTAGTCGTTAAGGAAATCTACCCTCATCAGGGTTGCTAACCTAATTCCTATTTTTTTATGGACAAAATCCACCAAGAAAATCTGCACACCCCAACTTTTGGATGGGGTTGGAGTCAGAAGCGCACTTTTAGAGGTAATGTGGGTGGAGTTAAACTGTGAGTGTGGACACACACTACATTTTTTAGGCTACATTAATGAGGGCAACATGCTATTTCACACCCCTCCATTAGCAGAAACCTCAGAAACCCCAGTTGACAAATGCAGCCGCCATGTACCTCAATACGCAAATGCAGCCGCTGTGTACCTTGTAAGATCCTTAGAGGGTCTTGCAAGGTATGGCCCTTATTGCAGCCAAATTGACCAGTGTTTCAGTCAAAGATTATGTGCAGAGCTCTCTCTCTATACAGATTCTAGAAGGCCAGAATGTTGAATAGAAGAGGGAACATTACAGGGAACAGTAAAGGTCAGAATGCAGCATTATCTATGTGATGTGCAGACTGGCTGTCTAAGCCTGGGATGTCTAAGTCCAAACAATGACTTGTGTTCCAAAACACAGGCTTCTAGGTATTTAGAGTACAGGTGTAACGATCTGTGCCTGTGTCATCCTGCTGGTGGCAGCACTGAGGAACTTGAGGTAGACTTCCGCTGTCTACCAGCAGATGGCTCTCATATTGCAGGGAGCTGTGCAATTCCTCGGCTCACCAGCAGATGGAACTGTGGAAGATTCTGGCCAGTCACCTGAGCAATGTGCTGCATATTTAAGGCCGGACTTCCTAGCAGCACATTGCTAGGCCATTTTGCGTGAATCCTTGCAGGGTTGTGACTCTGGCCCACCTTCCTGAACTCTGTTCCTGCATTCTGAACTCCTGGTATTGATCCTTGCTAGTCTGACTATTCTCTGCTTTCTGACATTGTACTTCGTATTCTCTGATGTCTGTCTTGCGAGCTGGCTGGGCCCTGAAGAAATCTGAGACTTTCCTGGGTTGCGGAGGGCTTCTTTTCCTCCGTTTGGTGTTGTCTACCTCCAGCTGCATCTCCTCTTCCATTTAACCTTTGGAAGCCTGTGGTATGAGCTTGCTTTGAGCATGTTTTAGTGCTCTCCGTGGGGAGCTCAGCTACACAGCGTCCTCTCCGTCCAGCTTGCTAGTCACGCCCCTGATAGCAACACTTTAAAAGCTTGATCCTTTACTGAGTTAGTGATCATGCAAAAGGCAAGAACCGTGCAGGTTTGACATAGGAAGCATTTAACAATAATAGGCAGAGTGTCTCCTTACCTCTCTGACGCGTTATCCTGGTATTCTTTGGCTGCCTCGTGTTTTAAGTCCCCGGCTGATGTTCTGGGTCAGCCAGTAGTTCTGCTGCAAAACATTAACAACTTAAGGACCACAGACTTAAACCCCTCTAGTGACCAGGCCTTTTTATACAATTCAGCACTGAACAGCTTTAACGGTTTATTGCTCGATCAATCAACTTACAACCCAAACAAATTTTACCTCTTTTTCTTGTCACTAATACAGCTTTCTTTTGGTGCTATTTGATTGCTGCTGCAATCTTTTTTTTTTGATGAATTTGAATAAAACTGACAGGAATTTTGTCAAAAATGATATTTTAAATTTTCTGTGGTAAAAGGTTTCAAATAAAGTAAAATTTCTACACAAGGTTTTTTTTCAAATTTATTGTGCGACTTGATTTTGATTTAAAAAAATCCAATAAATTTATATTTATTGGTTTGGTTAAAAGTTATAGCGTTTACAAACTATGGTACAAAAAAGTGAATTTGCACAGTTTGCAGCAGCTCTGACTTTTCTGAGCACCTGTCATGTTTGAGGTCCTAGAATGCCAGGATAGTATAAATACCCCCCCACCCCAAATTACCCCATTTTGGAAAGAAGGCACCAAGATATTTGCTGAGGGGCATGGCGAGTTCATAGAAGATTTTATTTTTTGTCTCAAATTAGCAGAAGACACTTCGTGACAAAAAAAAAAAAAAAAAAAAAAAGTGTTTCCATTACTGCTAAATTGTGAAATAAAAACAAAAATAAAATCTGCGACGGCCTCACCATGCCCCTCTGTGAATACCTTGAGGTTTCTACTTTCCAAAATTGAGTTACTTGCAGGGTATTTCTACTGCCCTGGCATTTTTTTTTTGGGGGGGGGGCTAAATTGTGAGCACTCCTGTAAAGCCTAAAGGTGCTCATTGGACTTTGGGCCCCCTTGCGCAGCTAGGCAGCAAAAAAAGTGTCACACGTGGTATCGCCATACTCAGAAGTAGTATAATGTGTTTTGGGGTGTATTTTCACACATACCCATGCTGGGTGGGAGGGGAAAAAAAAAAAACTTTCGATTTTTTTAAACTAAATTGTCTATTTACAGAGATATTTCTCCCACTCAGCATGGGTATGTGTAAAAATAAACCCCAAAACACATTATACTACTAAGTACAGCGATACCACGTGTGACACTTTTTTGCAGACTAGCTGTGCAAAGGGGCCCAAAGTCCAATGAGCAACTTCAGGATTTCACAGGTCATTTTTACTCATTTAGTTTCCAGACTACTCCTCACGGTTTAGGGTCCCTAAAATGCCAGGGAAGCATAGGAACCCCACAAGTGACCCCATTTTGGAAATAAGACACCTCAAGATATTCCTTTAGGGGTGTAGAGAGTTTATAGAAGATTTTGTTTTTGTCACAAGTTAGTGGAAAAATGACAAGGAGAAAAAACAAAAAATAAAATAAATCAATTTCCACTAACTTTTGACCAAAAAATAAAATATTCTAATGAATGCACCATACCCCTCATGGAATACCTTGGGGCATCTCCTTTCCAAAAGGGGGTCACTTGTTGGGTTCCTATACTGTCCTATAATTTTAGGGGCCCTAAACCGTGAGGAGTAGTCTGGAAACAAAATAAGTAAAAATGACCTGTGAAATCCTAAAGGTACTCATTGGACTTTGGGCCCTTTCGCACAGCTAGGCTGCAAAAAAGTGCCACACATGTGGTATCCCCATACTCAGGAGAAGTAGCATAATGCATTTTGGGGTGTCTTTTTACAAATACTTCTCCTGTGTGTGTGAAATCTCTGTAAATGACAATTTTTTCAAAATTGTTTTTACATAAAGTTGTCATTTACAGAGATATTTCTCCCACCCAGCATGGGTATGCATGGAAAGACACCCCAACACACATACTAGTTCTCCTGAGTACGGCAATACCACATGTGACTTTTTTATGCAGCCTAGGTGGCCTAGCTAGTGGTCCGAAAGTCCAATGAGCACCTTTAGGCTTTACAGGGGTGTTCACATATTAACCCCCATCCCCCCAAATAAAAATGCCAGGACAGTAAATACACCCCACAAATGACCCCATTTTGGAAAGAAGATACCCCAAGGTATACCATGAGGGGCATAGTGAGTTCATAGAAAATTTTATTTTTGTCACAAGTTAGCGGAAAATGACACTTTGTGAAGAAAAAAAAAAAATCTGCTAACTTGTGACAAAAAAGAACAAACAAAAAGCGATGTACTCACCATGCCCCTCAGAAAATACCTTGAGGTGTCTTCTTTCCAAAATGTGATCATTCGTGGGGTCTGTCCTGGCATTTTAGTGTCTCTGCAATCATTACATGTATGGCCAGTATTAGGAGTTTCTGCTATACTCCTTATATTGGGCATACGGGTAATGCACTTTTTTTCCATTCAGCCTCTGAGCTAAAAGGAAAAATGAATGGCAAAGATTCTATCATTCGCATTGATCAATGTGGATGAATACATACCTGCCAAAAAAAGTGAAAAAAGAGGGGCAAGGCATCTGTCAGGGCATAGGAGCTCCGCCTAACTGTCCAAACCCCCTCTGCTCATATGCCTTGGCAAACCCGATTAATCCATTCACATTGATCGATGTGGATGAAAAAACAGTTGCCAATTTTGATACAAAGTGCTTACCAAAAGCATAGGAACTCCAACACCGCCCCTCAGCTCACAAGACTCAGCAAACGTAACTTACTGTGGAGAAAAAAAATCTCGTCCTGCAGCGCTGCATGCACCGACTTGTGTGTAATCTGACAGACGTGCAATGCTTCTGTCAGGATGCACCATCAGACCAATCAATCACCATCAAACAAAAAAACAAGCAAGCAGCAATGCAATTAATTCATTAACATTGAGGCCTCTTTCACAGTGCGATGTTAAAGTCGCACGTTATAAAATATTTTAAGGCAGAGTAACGCACAGCAATGCAAAGTCTGTATGCCATTCATAGTGCACACGTTGCGTTAGTGTGTAACGTGTAGAGTTTTTAGAAAGTGCTGCATGCTGTGCATTTAGCAATGAATCTGCTGCATTACTTGTGTTGCACATGCTGAGTAATGTTTTTTAAAAAAAATGTTCCGCATGCGCCGTTTTTGTTCCATAGTAAATACATTTTCTAACGTGCACTTTAACGTCACACTGTGAAAGTGTATATGTGTTGCGTTAGGGCCGCGTTGTGCGACCTTAACGTTGCACCAAATGCAACGTCCTACTGTGAAAGTAGCCTAACTTTGATAAACTTTATTGAACCTTTTTAGCCTAACATTAACATTTGAAACTTAACTGTTTTGCTTACCTGTTTTTTTTTTGTTTTTTTTACTTACTTTCTTACTTTCCAAGGACAAACCTCTCCTTCCCCATGGCACAGTGTGCAAAGCGCAAATTGTACAGAGATGTGGCGAATCACACTATGCACTTTTTCCCAAGTGAAAGGAGAGGTTTCTGGCAGCCCTGTGTATTTGGGTCTCTCAAAACCGCAGCTATTGTGTTGTGTTTTTGCAGTGATCAGAAAAAAAACAAATTATGTCACTGCGATGGGGCAGGCTGAACGCAAGCGTGGCCGAACGATCAGGCCTGGTTGGGCAAACCCTGCCTTTTTAGTGGAGCCTACACTAAGGTGACCTTAACGTGCTGATATAGATCTGACTGCGATCAGTACTGATCACTTACAGATGCTATATAGTACCAATGCCGTTTAGCGACAGTGATGACGCTAATCAGCGACTAATTAGTCACTGCAGTGTAGTGGGCTGGGCGCTAACTGACGCTAACTACCTAACAAAGGGGCCTAGCTAACTCACTGGTCTAACTGTTAACACTAGTGATACTAAAACAGTGACAGTTTTCACTGATCACTAGGATAGTGACAGGGGTTAGAGATGGCACGAACGGTTCGCTGGTGAACGGTTCCAGGCGAACTTTGGGTGGTTCGCATTCGCCGGCGAAGGCGAACATTTGCGGAAGTTCGGTTCGCCCCCATAATGCTCCATTAGGGCCAACTTTGACCCTCTACATCACAGTCAGCTGGCACATTGTAGCCAATCAGGCTACACTCACTCCTGGAGCCCCCCCCCCCTTCCTTATAAAAGGCAGGGAGCGCCGGCCATTACACTCACTCGTCTGCCTACAGTAATTAGTGAAGGGACAGCTGCTAACAGGCTCTGCTAGGGAAAGCTTAGTTTGGCTCTTGTTAGCTTGCTCCTGGCTGATTGTTATTCCTTGAATAGCCTCTCTCTCTCCTCCCTCTCTCCCTCTTCCTCCTCTGGAGGATCTTGTCTTCCAGGGATTTGTAGGATCTCAAAAGCACGCTCACATACATTGCCCAGGGAGCAAACACAGGTCAACTGCTTGGAGGGCAGCTATGCTCACCACAATACCACCAACACTACAGGCTGAAGCCAGCCTAGCTGGCCTGGGAAAGATGAAAAGCTAGGTGGCCATGCAACCATTCCTGCTAACCTAAAGCTTACTTGTATCTTACAACACATTGGCTTAAGACTTGACCAAATCCAATGCTCCAATATGGGTAAGCTCCTCTGTTTGCTGTCTTTTTTTTGTTTTTTTTTTGTTTTAAGTGTGGTGTCACAGTTCACTCAACTCTTCAACTACAAGAAAGGCCCAGGAGTAGTCTTAGCTACCCTAATATGTATGTTACGGCAGGGCCCTTGAAATGAAATCATGCCTAGCAGAGGATGTTTTTGATCCATCAACCTCTAGGTTATGGGCCCAGCACACTTCCGCTGCGCCACTCTGCTTACATTTGTATACAATCTTCAAGTTTAAGAAGGGTACATTAGTTGAAATAGTTACACTACAATCTATGTTACAGCAAGGCCCTAATGACACTTTCTCTTAAGGGGCTATGGCCACCTGGTTTTTGAGGCTTTTGACATCTATCCCACTCAACCATGTCTCCGTCCATGTACTAGACCCCTTGAAGCATCTTTTCCATCATTTTTCTGGCCAGCATAAGTGTTTCTAGCTTTCCAAGTTCGCCTCCCCATTGGAGTCTATTGCGGTTCGCGCGAACCGAACCTTTCACGGAAGTTCGCGAACCGAAAATCAGAGGTTCGGGCCATCTCTAACAGGGGAGTGATCAGAAAGAGGGGAATAGGGGGTGATCAGGAGCCCACAGAGGGCTGATTAGGGCCTGATCAGATGTATGACAGTCAAAGGGGGCTGGCAGGAGGTGATAAAAGGCTGTTAATAGGCCTTACAGAGGAGAACTCACAAGTAAACAATAGCAGGGGGTGATGGGAACTGAGGACAGGGGCCCAACAGAGGGCTGATTAGGGCCTGATCTGATGGGTGAGAGTGAAAGATGGTGACAGGTGGTGATCAGGGGATGAAAAGAAGGCGGTTTACAGGCCTTATAGGGTAGATCACATGTAAACAATAGCAAGGGGGGGGGAATCAGAGGGCAGGGAGGGTGATCTGATGGGTGACAGTGGGTGATTAGGGGGGAGATCAGGTGTAAACAATCAACTGGGGGTGATCAGAGGGGTATCTGAGGGGATCTAAGGGAGATCAGGGGGTCAGGGAACCTAAAAAAGTGTGTGTGTGTGTGTGTGTGTGTGTGTGTGTGTGTGTGTGTGTGTGTGTGTGTGTGTGTGTGTGTGTGTGTGTGTGTGTGTGTGTGTGTGTGTGTGTGTGTGTGTGTGTGTGTGTGTGTGTGTGTGTGTGTGTGTGTGTGTGTGTGTGTGTGTGTGTGTGTGTAATTACTCACAGGGCTGCCATCCTCTCTGGTGGTCGATCAAGCAAAGGGACAACCAGAGGAGGAGGCAGCCAGTATAATACACATTGTTTACTAAACAACGTGTATTATACGCGTTCTATAGGCCAGATCCTAATGCTACAGCCCGCTGGCGCTGCTAATTGGCCGGCAGGCTGATGACACAGGGGGGCTTGCACTGTATGCCGGGTGATGCGCATACACGTGATCGACGACAAAACACTCCCCCAGGACTTGATGTCAATAGACGTTAGGCAGTCCTGGGGGAGCCACCGCGTTCAGGCCCAGCGGCATGATGCGGTTGTAAACAGGTTAATTTTCCTTTAATTGTGGGTTTTTTTGTATTAGCATACTATTTAATAATCATGAGCCACAAAATTCCAAATGCTGCAACTATAACTCCAAAGTAGCAAATGCAGCTACTTTGCCCATCAAATAATAAATTCAACAAATGTAACCTTCAACACATGCAATGCAGTTAACATAACCTCCGACACATGAAATTTGGCAAACGTTACCTCCGACACATGAAATTTGGCAAACGTTACCTCCGACGTATATGAAATGCACTTAGCAGCATATCTTCACAGTAGTACATTGCGGTGCGGCATAATGACTGCTTGCCTCACTGCAACGCACCCCAATAGTGACATTCATCGTGCATAGAAATAGTCAGAATTATAGCGGTTTGTTCATGCAGGAAAAGAAGCCATATGTATATGTTTTTGCAAAAATTTCCTTGTAAACTGTGAAGTTAGAGAACTCTTTTTTAACCTCCCTAGCAGTGCATTTGTGTCTGGATTTATGGGTATAAAAGCAATACATTTTTTTTTCAATAATTTTAGGTATCCAATTCTTAAGTAATAACTCACCACAATACATGAGAATAAAAGCCTGATAGACATTCTGCATACAAATAAAAGACTGGAACGCAAATTTGTGTAATGAATTAAATTTTTGAACTTAAATTGTGAAACTGTACAAATAAGGCAGGCAGAGAGTAGTCAAAATCCAGGCAGACATTGGTGCAGGCAGAGAGCAGTCAAAATCCAGGCAGAGGTTGGTGCAGGCGGCAGGCAGAGAGTAGTCAAAATCCAGGCAGAAGTTGGTGCAAGCGGCAGGCAGAGAGTAATCAAAATCCAGGCAGAGGTTGGTGCAGGCGGCAGGCAGAGAGTAGTCAAATTCCAGGCAAAGGTTGGTGCAGGCGGCAGGCAGAGAGTAGTCAAAATCCAGGCAGTGGTTGGTGCAGGCGGCAGGCAGAGAGTAGTGAAAATCCAGACAGAGGTTGGTGCAGGCGGCAGGCAGAGAGTAGTGAAAATCCAGGCAAAGGTTGGTGCAGGCGACAGGCAGAGAGTAGTCAAAATCCAGGCAGAGGTTGGTGCAGGCGACAGGCAGAGAGTAGTCAAAATTCAGGCAGAGGTTGGTGCAGGCGGCAGGCAGAGAGTAGTCAAAATTCAGGCAGAGGTTGGTGCAGGCGGCAGGCAGAGAGTAGTCAAAATCCAGGCAGAGGTCGGTGCAGACAGCAGTCAGAGAGTAGTCAGAATCCAGGCAGAGGTTGGTGCAGGCGGCAGGCAGAGAGTAGTCAAAATCTAGGCAGAGGTCGGTGCAGGCGGCAGGCAGAGAGTAGTCAGAATCCAGGCAGAGGTCGGTGCAGACAGCAGGCAGAGAGTAGTCAAAATCCAGGCAGAGGTCGGTGCAGACAGCAGGCAGAGAGTAGTCAGAATCCAGGCAGAGGTTGGTGCAGGCGGCAGGCAGAGTCTAATACAGGCAGAAGTTGGTGCAAGTGGCAGGCAGAGAGTAGTCAAAATCCAGGCAGAGGTCGGTGCAGACAGCAGGCAGAGAGTAGTCAGAATCCAGGCAGAGGTTGGTGCAGGCGGCAGGCAGAGAGTAGTCAAAATCTAGGCAGAGGTCGGTGCAGGCGGCAGGCAGAGAGTAGTCAGAATCCAGGCAGAGGTCGGTGCAGACAGCAGGCAGAGAGTAGTCAGAATCCAGGCAGAGGTCGGTGCAGACAGCAGGCAGAGAGTAGTCAGAATCCAGGCAGAGGTCGGTGCAGGAAGCAGGCAGAGAGTAGTCAGCATCCAGGCAGAGGTCGCTGCAGGCAGAGAGTAGTCAGAATCCAGGCAGAGGTCGGTGCAGACAGCATGCAGAGAGTAGTCAAAACCCAGGCAGAGGTCGGTGCAGACAGCAGGCAGAGAGTAGTCAGAATCCAGGCAGAGGTCGGTGCAGACAGCAGGCAGAGAGTAGTCAGCATCCAGGCAGAGGTCGGTGCAGACAGCAGGCAGAGAGTAGTCAGCATCCAGGCAGAGGTTGGTGCAGACAGCAGGCAGAGTAGTCAGAATCCAGGCAGAGGTCGGTGCAGACAGCAGGCAGAGAGTATTCAGCATCCAGGCAAAAAATGTAACAGTAAGGCAGAAGCACTTAGCACAGCAGCAGTTGGGAACCAAATGGCTAGATTGTTAACATCCTGTACTTTTTAAATCTGCCACGGCAGTCAGGTGAATCAGGGGAGACTTCAAATCATACAGTGGAGGAAATAATTATTTGACCCCTCACTGATTTTGTAAGTTTGTCCAATGACAAAGAAATGAAAAGTCTCAGAACAGTATCATTTCAATGGTAGGTTTATTTTAACAGTGGCAGACAGCACATCAAAAGGAAAATGGAAAAAATAACCTTAAATAAAAAAGATAGCAACTGATTTGCATTTCATTGAGTGAAATAAGTTTTTGAACCCCTACCAACCATTAAGAGTTCTGGCTCCCACAGAGTGGTTAGACACTTCTACTCAATTAGTCACCCTCATTAAGGACACCTGTCTTAACTAGTCACCTGTATAAAATACACCTGTCCACAGAATCAATCAATCAAGCAGACTCCAAACTCTCCAACATGGGAAAGACCAAAGAGCTGTCCAAGGATGTCAGAGACAAAATTGTAGACCTGCACAAGGCTGGAATGGGCTACAAAACCATTAGCAAGAAGCTGGGAGAGAAGGTGACAACTGTTAATGCGATTGTTCGAAAATGGAAGGAGCACAAAATGAACATCACTCGACCTCGCTCTGGGGCTCCACGCAAGATCTCACCTCGTGGGGTGTCAATGGTTCTGAGAAAGGAGAAAAAGCATCCTAGAACTACACGGGAGGAGTTAGTGAATGACCTCAAATTAGCAGGGACCACAGTCACCAAGAAAACCATTGGAAACACATTACACCGCAATGGATTAAAATCCTGCAGGGCTCGCAAGGTCCCCCTGCTCAAGAAGGCACATGTGCAGGCCCGTCTGAAGTTTGCCAATGAACACCTGAATGATTCTGTGAGTAACTGGGAGAAGGTGCTGTGGTCTGATGAGACCAAAATAGAGCTTTTTGGCATTAACGCAACTCGCTGTGTTTGGAGGAAGAAAAATGCTGCCTATGACCCCCAAAACACCGTCCCCACCGTCAAGCATGGGGGTGGAAACATTTTGCTTTGGGGGTGTTTTTCTGCTAAGGGCACAGGACAACTTAATCGCATTAACGGGAAAATGGACGGAGACGGAGCCATGTATCGTGAAATCCTGGACAACCTCCTTCCCTCTGCCAGGAAACTGAAAATGGGTCGTGGATGGGTGTTCCAGCACGACAATGACCCAAAACATACAGCAAAGGCAACAAAGGAGTGGCTCAAGAAGAAGAACATTAAGGTCATGGAGTGGCCTAGTCAGTCTCCGGACCTTAATCCAATAGAAAACCTATGGAGGGAGCTCAAGCTCAGAGTTGCACAGAGACAGCCTCGAAACCTTACGGATTTAGAGATGATCTGCAAAGAGGAGTGGACCAACATTCCTCCTAAAATGTGTGCAAACTTAGTCATCAATTACAAGAAACGTTTGACCTCTGTGCTTGCAAACAAGGGTTTTTCCACTAAGTATTAAGTCTTTTATTGTTAGAGGGTTCAAATACTTATTTCACTCAATGAAATGCAAATCAGTTGCTATCTTTTATGTAAGGTTATTTTTTCGATTTTCCTTTTGATGTGCTATCTGCCACTGTTAAAATAAACCTACCATTGAAATGATACTGTTCTGAGACTTCATTTCTTTGTCATTGGACAAACTTACAAAATCAGTGAGGGGTCAAATAATTATTTCTCTATCTATCTATCTATCTATCTGACGCTCTGGACCATAAGACACACCTAGGTTTAGAGAACAGAAACCAGGGGAAATATATATATATATATATACATATATATATATATATATATATATATATATATATATACTAAATCAGGTGCATCCATAGTGCAGGGGCGTCTTGTGGAGCTCCACCCCCCACAAACTTACTGTTACCCCCATATACAATAACCCCCATATACAGTAACCTAATTACAGTAATCGCCTACAGTTACAGCAATCCCCCCCCCCCCCCCCCATTACAGCAATCCCTCCCAGTTATAGTAAAGACCAAATTACATTATTCCCCAGCCATTACAGTAATCACAATAGTCACAGAAGTCCTCTCCATAAACAGTAATCCCCCCAGATATAGTCATACAGGCTAGCATGTTCTCACCCACTCCAACACATGCTGCCACTGAAAGCTGTTTTTCTCCAGCTGTCCAGAAGAGGTTGGTCTGAAGGATGCCACTGTGCAGACTATCCCGGGCAGCCAAGCGTGTTTGCACAGTGCACACTGCAGGTGGTACAAACAGTAAGCTTTAGGGGATTTGCCATGCATCTTCAGCCAGCGTCTCCTGGCTTCCTCCAGAGAGCTTGAGACCTGGACGGCACAACACTGAATTCCACCGCACTCCAGATTGTTCCATCTCCTTGCCATGCAGATGGGCAAGCTGTGGCTCCAGTCCTGCCGGAAAGCGTGTGCACAGCATTTGCTATCATTTCGCTGTGCACCCCTACCATCGCTGTCTAGCTCCTCTCTTCCTTTGCCACTTAACCTCACTCTTCCTTTGTTCACAAAACACTTTCCAAATTCGGAGATAGTGAAAGTGACCGGTTTCCTTGCATGAAGCAAGGTAGAAACCACTTTTTTGAATAGGCCTTGATTCAACAGGCGGCACTCAAAAGCCATGCCTTCAGGTTCAGACTTGCCATTGAGGGATGGTACACTTGTCCCTGATACAGCAGATCTTCCCTGATCGGCAGGGCCATGGGTTACTCTACTGCTAGGGAGAGTAGCAGAGGATACCAATGCCTTCTTGGCCAGTCTGGGGCAATAAGGATTATCAAGGCCTGGTCTTTGATCACTTTCTGTAGAACTCTGCCGATTCATTTCAAGGGAGGGTGTACAAATGCTCTCTGCAGACCCCAGTGAAGCAGGAATGCGTCTAGACATATCGGAGAGCCTCTGGGATTGAGGAAGCAGAATCTGGGAAGAAGTGCATTGTTCCAGGCAGCAAACAGGTCTATGGATGGAAGACCCCACTTGCTGCAAATCATCAGAAAGACCTCTTTGTTCAGACACCAGTTGCTCCGATTTTGCCCCTGGCGGCTTAACCATTCTGCTAGAACATTGTTCTTTCCCTTGAGGTGAACCGACTTTAAGGAAAGAACTTTGTTCTCTGCCCAGCGGAAATTTGCAAAATAGAGATATTAGTGGAGGACTGGGAGTTCCTCCTTGTTCGTTTATGTGAGTCACTGATGTCTGGTTGTTTGAGTGACCAATCATGTTTTTGTTTGAAGCAGATTTTCCCATCTCTGTAGAGACTTCCAGATCGTCAACGCTTTGTGATTGGATGAGAAGGTCTTTTCTATTGGAGACAACCTGCCTTGGATGTATTCGACCCAGATGAGCACCCCATCCCCAGAGGCTCGCATCTGTCGTAATCACTGGATTTTGCGAGATCCAACTTACACCTTTTTGCAGGTTTTGCCTGGAAGTCCACCAGTTCAGAGACTGAATCACCGGATCTGACAAATCGATTTTTTGATCAAGGTCCTCCTGTCTGTCCATCCACTGACACAGTATTGTCAGTTGAAAGATTCTGTACTTTGCCTGAGCCCAGGCTACAGCTGGAATACATGCCGAGAACTTGCCTAGGAGAGACATAGCTTGTCTTACTGTGACAGACTTTGCTCTCAGAAATTCCTGAGTACAGGAGATCTCATACACTTTCTTTTGTGGAAGACAGGAGATCTGGTTCACTGTGTCCAGTGATACTTCAAGAAATTCTCTTCTATGATCTGGTGTAAGGTCGGATTTTTTTATATTCAAGATCCATCCCAGGTCCTTCAGAACTATCTGAATATGCTCTTGGAGAGTACCTTTGGATTTTGCAGCTATCAGCACATTGTCTAGATAAGGTACTAGAATGATCTTCTGCATTCTCAGATGTGCTGCAACTTCTATCATGATATTTGTAAAGATCCTGGGCGCACTTAAAATCCCAAATGGGAGTTGCCTTGAACTGCATGTGAAGGACCTGGGATCTAATGCAAACTGCTGCTCTCAGATATTTCCAGTGAGCCGGCAGAATGGATACATGATAATAAGCGTCCATAAGATCTATGGACGCCATGAAGTAATCCTTCACCAGAAGCAGAATTGTGGAAGAAACTTATTCCATGTGAAACTTTTTGTATTTTACATAACTGTTCAAATACCGAAGATTTATGATCAGGCCAAAACCACCATTCGGTTTTGGAACCAGGAAGAGTGGAGTAAAACCCTCTTCCACTCTCCTGAAATGGAACCTCTTCCACAACCCCCTTTTGGAAAAGATTATCCACCGCTTTTTCCATAGCAGACTGCGTCACTGGGGGCTGCAAAAAAAAACAAAAAAACTTGTCACTCGAAAAAAAATGTTTCAGAGATTTTCTGGAAAATGTAATTCTGTACCCTTCCCCGATTGTCTGGAAAATATATTTGCTTTTTAAATTTTTTTTACCAAGCTGGGAAAATGCCTTCAAACTGTCCCCCACCTGAACATAGTCATTGTTCAGTATTGGGTTGTTTGGGGGTGTTTGAGGATTGTGGATTGAAGAGAAAGCCCTTGCCTTTTGTAACGATCGTTGTCAGCACACAGAGAGAATCTGATTATTGGTGATCTGCAGTATCACCAAGAATACAGATATATACCTGATTGATGATCTGCAGAATCACCAATAATACAGATATAGTACTAACCTCTGGACACCTGTATATATCATGAGTGTTTGGTGCAACAGTAATGACTTTGAGTAAACCACCTGATGAGCAGGTGATCCTTGGCAGTATGGGAAATACTGCTCTTTAGAGAAGCACGAGAACCTTCCAGCAGCCTGAGACCTTCCAAGGGGTGGAGTCTCAGGCTGACAGTAGGAAGGGCCAGTGAGTGAGTGACACCTGAAGGTGGATGTCACTAACTGATCTGAAGACTATCTCCTAAAGGGGAGAGATAGCTCTCGAGGTCGGGCAAGCCAGGTCGGCAACACACGGACAGATAAAGTACAAAGACAGAAGGCTGATTCGGTATCCAAGGCAGGCAGGGTTGGCAACGGATAATCAGATGTGCATGATACCGAATCAGAGAGCGGAGGGATAGTCAGGAAAGCAACAGGTCATAACAGATATCAAACAATGCCTAGTCTTGGGTGTGAGGTCCGTGGTCTCTACACCCTGGAACTAGTCTGAAGTATAACAGAATGATAACACAAAATCTGGCTCAGTGTGAATTCCCAGGTCCTCGTGGTTCAAGCACACTGTAGGATCTGACTAAGGTCTGAGTGCTTTCACGTAGTGTTCGCAACGGCAGACAACTTGTGACTGGCCAGCAGTAACTATATATAGAGCAGCGCTCTCTGGCGCCACCCCTAAGTGATAGACCAATAGTTACTTGCTCGGAGGTCAGCTGACCAGCCGGTCAGCTGATCCCCCCCTTGGCCGTCATAAAAGTTCTGCCTCTCAGCGCGCGCGCGTATTCCTGAATCTGTGTGAACTAACAGACCCAGCCACACCAGACGCATGCTGCTGCGTGCAACCCGCCGTACTAGACGCAGAACCAGCCGCCTTGCTATCAGTACACGCGGCGGCTTTTCAGTGTTTCCTTACACCTTTGAGGTCTTTTTCCACTTGCAATTTTTTATTCAGTTTCTTACCTCTAATTTTTTTCTAGGACCCCAAAATCTTTTTCTGGGAGCCTGTTTTTTCTCGAGAGGTGGAAAAGGCTTTCTTTTCAGCTGCCCTTTCTAGCGCTTGCTCAAGGGCTGAACCAAACATCAGGTCTCCTTCAAATGGGAGGCCACACAGTAACTTTAGTTGCCATATCACCTTCCCAATTTTTTTGCCATAAAAGTCTGCGAACAGAATTAAGGCTAGGCATCTGGCAGAAATTCTGACAGCCTCACTAGAAGCATCCACAAGGAACTTAGCTGCTAGTTTCAGGGTGGCAACTGATAGAGAAATGTTTTCAAGTGGAGCACCATCTTTCAAACGAGCCTGCATCTCCTGCAGACACAGAATTAAACAACGAGCAGTGCAGGGCGTACATTTAAAAAAGTTGGTCAAATTCAGGCGCGATTTATTGGGAAAATAAAAATATCGTAATTTAGAAATAATAATTTAATGGTATTTGTAACGTAAAATTGTTAATTCCAATTATTAGTTTTAAAACATATGTGAGTTGAAAACGAAAATCTAATAACATTAAATATCGTAATGTAATTCAACAAGACAGCTTAACCCAACCCTACTCTCACACACAACCCTCCCTTGGTGGTGCCTAACCCTAACCAACCCCCTGGTGGTGCCTAACCCTAACCAACCCCCTGGTGGTGCCTAACCCTAACCATCCCACTGGTGGTGCCTAACCCTAACCACCCCCCTGGTGGTGCCTAACCTTAACCACCCCCCTGGTGGTTTCTACCCCTAAATTATCGTAAAATAGAAATGTCAAATATCATTACATCCATACAGTGGATGTTATATTTTCATAATTAAAAAATGATTTGCATTTGGACAGAATTTGCTTACATTCCATCATTAAACATGTTCATTTACCTTTATTACACCAATAGACTTTTTAAGTTATCATTATGACTCACATATATCTTTATTTAGCGTTAGGATATTCGTTCTGATATATCATCATAAACTTCAAATTAGCGGTATTGCCGATTCCACAATAAAATTAGGAATATTATTGAGTTTACTTTATCGATTTAAGTAAAATATCAATTTTAGGCACTTGCGCCCAAACATATGCAAAATTGAGTGTAAATTTACAAAAACAATAATTAACATTAGAAATATAGCCACGCCCATATCTATTAGCGCCATTTTTAGCTGATGCGAGTGCAGGTGGCTGCTAAATTAGGAGATAATGAGGCAGAGATTGCCTCCCAGGCTTTTTTTGAGAAGAGTCTCCATTTTCCTATCTGAAATGTCTTTCAAGAATCCCGTATCTTCAAAAGGGATAGCAGAATCTTTGGATAATTTAGAAATGGCAGCATCAATTTTAGGACATTTTGACCATTTAGCAACCTCCTCCTCATTAAAAGGATATCACCTTTTAAATGATTTAGTAATTAACAGCCTCTTATCAGGTTGTTTCCACTCACCCACAATTAAATCAATCATTGTTGGGGGGGCGGAGCCGGCTATGGAGGAGTGAAGTTGTGTGGTAGTGGAGCTCCCGTCCCCGTGTGCCTTAATCTGCTATTTAGAAGCACAAGTCCTCGCTAAAATCCACCCCGAGGGGTATGAAGAAAGCTGGGAAGCAATCTGCTGCTGCTGCTGGGTGCCAGAAACCTACCACACAGAGACCGGTAACCCGCTATTTCCAAACCCTGAACTCGAACGCAGCTCCATCTAAGATGGCGGATCCCGCTGCTCAGGAAGAACAGGCTGCTACATCGACCTCTGAGAGCGGGGCCTTCTGCACTTTGTAACCTGGAGGACATCTGGCGTTACCTCCGCAGCCTACCTACCAAGCAAGATCTGGACGAGCAGACAGAAAGGATAGTCGCGTCCACCAGAACTGAAATAGCGGTGATCCATGCGGACATTTCAGGCCTGTCGGAGAGGGTCTCCACAACGGAATCGGACATAGTCACACTGCGGGCTGAGGTTGCATCCCTCAAAGCAGCTGGGGAAAAGCAACTGGCCTCCTCACAGTCCTTCCGCTGGCAATTAGAGGACCTGCAGAACAGAGGGCGCCGAAACAACATTAGGATTCGTGGTGTCCCGGAATCCGTGCAAGCAGAGGAAATTATTCCCACGCTCTGTAAAATCTTTAATGGAGTACGGAACCGGCCGGAGGATCAGAGAATCAAATTTGATCGCGCACATAGAGCTCTGCGTGCTGCCCCCTCGGATCAAGACCTGCCGAGAGACATCATCTGCCGCCTGCACAATTATGAAGAGAAGGAGGAAATAATGGCAACCGCTCGTGGAAAAGATCATATGGAATGGCAGGGCTCTCCCATCTCCCTTTTCCAGGATCTGGCGCCCTCCACCCTAGCGCAGCGATGGGCGCTACGGTCGCTTATCAAAGCTGTTCAGAAAGCCGGAGCATCTTATCATTGGGGGTTCCCCTTTCAGCTCGTGGTGCGAAAAGGATCCAAATCGGCCATTTTACGCCATCCACGTGAGCTCCCTGAGTTCTTTGCAGCGATCTCCATGCAGTCGGTTGATCTTCCAGAGTGGGACCCAGACTCTTGACCAATCCCGCCCGCTGAAAAACCGCAGATCGAAGCGTCAGTAGTGTGAGTACTTTGCTATCTTGATTTGCTGTCAGATCCCCTGTTAACTTTAACACGATCTATCCCACAGACTTGAGCCTCTGCCTGGATTTCCCTCCTCTTTGTCTGCCCCTTATCCTCTACAGACTCGTGGGCTGCTTAAAACTCCATCACGACTGTGTTTGACCTGGAGCTGTTATGGGACGAGGCTTAATGTTTTGACTACTGCAGCCTGCTAAGCTCCTTGTCTCTTTCGGATCACACTTACGACAGCCCTATACACCTGGATCTAAATGACTTATTTCTTGCCTCCACGGACTTCTGAAGATGGTGTTCCATGGATGGTGGGGCCCTGTGTCGTTGGACTGCCTCCCCCTGTCCCCCCTAGTACAATGATGGATCCCCGTGCCTCCCTCCCAGTTTGCATTATGTGTATTCACACAACAATTCTTGTTTTATCTTGTGCTCTATACATCTATGCTGTAATAGGTTAGTTGCTATATACCTACCTCATATCATCCAGTCTCTGTTTTCCTATGATGTAATGTGCTACACATATGTACCTTACATGATGTTGTTAGCTTGGGAGGTGCGGACATAGGGTCCTAGGCCCGGGGAGGGGGGGCTGCTGGTGACAGGGGGTTCCACTTAAGTTCTCTATCAGCATGATAGGAGCTAGCTCAATGCCCTCCATCGGAGTAGGGCCTAGGCCTATACAGACCGCAGCTGAGGTTTTGGTTTACAGTTAATACAGGATGAGCTCTTACAGAGCACCTGCCCCTCTTCTTATTGGGCTTTTATGGTAATGGGGGTGGACCCCGGGGGGGGGGGGGGGGGGGTCTGGGTCCTGGTTCTCCTAGATTTGGGAATACAGATACACATTCTGACAGTTATAAAATGGTTATATTTGCAACGTTACTGATCTTTCATTCTACTTTCTGAGGATATGCTATATTATGTCATGTTGACACACAGGGTTTTGGAGGCAAAGACTCCACTCCTAACCATGGTGCGGACTTTTACCCCAGGGTGTTTTACCACCCCGATTCCGTGAGCCTTTCAGGCTTCTGGAGGTCTTGGATATGTTTATCCATACACAGGCCTATTTGAGGCCTAGTAGCAGGACGGTATATATATATATATATATATGAGTATACCTCCTGTGATTTTTCTGTGGTTTGTTACACAGCTACTAAAAATTTTATTTCCTTCTGTGCCTTTCTCTCTTTTTTCTCTCTTCCTTTCCTTCTATTGTGAGTGTATGGCTGGGGTTGGGGTTCGGGTGGTCTGGGGGGCTCTCGGGGCTTTTGCCCTATGTTCAAACAGTCACTTAAGGGGCTTTCCCTCAACGTCAGGGGGTTAAACATCCCAGAAAAGAGGTCTGCCATGCTGAACTTATGCCGCAGGGAACGAGCCAGTTTGATCTGTTTGCAGGAAACTCATTTTAAGGGGCCCGCGCCCCCCAAATTATTCAACAGATATTATAAAACTGCATTGCAACGATCGGTGTAACACAGAGAGGGTCTGATTACCGGTGATCTGCAGTATCACCGAGAATACAGATATATATACCCAATTATTGATGATCTGCAGTATCACCGATAATCAGATATATCTCTAACCTCTGGACACCTGAGTAATAAGAGTGTTTGGTGCAACAGTAATACTTTGAGGACTGCACCTGAGGAGCAGGTGCACAGCAGTAAGGAGTACTGCACAATAACACGTTCCTTCCGCAAGCCTGAGACTCTCCCGAGGGAGGGGTCAGGCTAGGAGTGGGAAGGACAGAGTGTGAGTGACCCCAAGGAAGGATGTCACCCACAGGTCTGTGAGCTATCTCTTGACTGAGGAGATAGCTCTCAAGGTCGGGCAAGCCAAGTCGGCAATAGACAGACAGATCAGGGACAGAGACAGGAGACAGATGCGGAATCCTAAGACAAGCAGAGTTTGGCAACAGAGTATCAGATATAGCGAAGGACCAAATCAGAGATCAGAAGAGTAGTCAGGAAAGCAGAAGGTCATAAAAAATACCGTATTTTTCGGACTATAAGACGCTCCGGACCATCAGACGCACCTAGGTTTAGAGGACAAAAATAAGGGAAAAAAATACACAACCCTGGTGCATCTATGGTACAGGGGCATCTTGTGGAGCTTCTCCCAAGCTCCATAAATCTCCATAATCTCCCAGTTACAGTAATCCCTTAACTGAGGCAAAAACTGGAGGTGTTGCAATATAACAGCAATATCTGTAGCAGCGTTTACTTGTCTTCCTGCTGTATATCTATTGCTGACATGCTAGGTGAACTCTGTATGAATGTCTTAGTGGATGTTGAGCAGCCTTTAGGGTTGTTGCCTTGTTGGCAGATCCAGCCCCGGTGTGGCGTCAACTTTGTTACTGATTCCTGGACATTGGTCTCCAGAATCTGCTGATACTGAGTAAAATCCTTTAAACAATTATTGTGCACTTTCTGTAAATCCAATAAACTTCATTTCACTTCTCAAATATCACTGTGGTGGTTATGATAAAAAATGTCAGTTAAATATATCATATAGGAGACAGGGATTTATACAGGATGATCATGACTATTAACAAGGTTGCCCAAACTTTAGCATCCCACTGTAGTTCTGCATTTACTGTTAATGTATATGCACAGCTTCTATTTTGGGTACAAGGCGCGTTTCTAGGCATCTGAGGCAGCTTGCTGATGTGCTGATCTACCTTCTATTGTAAAATGATCGCATTAGTAGCTATTTTTCATCCTATTTATGACCCAGATTTCTGATCTTTTCCTTTCAATTGCTATTGTATCGGACATTCTATCATCTGAGAAAATGTCACTGTTAATGGACACCATTAGTCTAACAATCTGATGCAGAAAACTTCCCAAAGTGAACACAATAATCCCTAGATTTCTTTATGGTTATCTCATGGTAACTTGCACAACTTGCTGTACTGATGACTTGAAGTACCCACTATCTGTCATTTTAGCAAATTATCAACCTTCCAGTTTGACAACCACGATCGGAAAGGAAACCATCAAAAATCATCCCTCAGTGGCATCAACTGGATTAAAAGTATAAATATGATCATTTCAGATAAACCATGCACAAAATGGATCGATACTTCAATTGTCTGGTCAATTGGCAGAAACACTCTGATGTATCGGCTCCTTTGGTAAATAAAACAGTCTTGTTGCAGTAACTCTATTGTTTTTCCAAATTAAAAGTATAACAAAGTAGAATCAAATTACATGTTAGGGTTCGCTCCTCTAGTCTTCTACTCTGACTAATTTGGGTATAAATGCAGGTACTAAATTTTAAGCAAGATGGCTACTTCTAACATCAAAATGGAGGCTTGGTGGAGTCTGAGGTCGCTCTATGCTCCTGCTGGTGGAATCTCATAGAACCTTATGGAAGCTTTTCTTCTGGGATGTTATGGAAGCTCTCTCTCATGGAGTCCCTTTCTCAGTCTTAAAAAGCCAAGAAATTCATTCACATACACCCCTACACGACCACCTCAAGCTCAGGTGTCATTCCTCTCCCCCCCTGTCCTTGCCATTTGTGTTCTTTGGACCTCTAGATGGCATGATAACCTCACTCATGAAGTCCTGTGATGTTGGCTGCAAGACACCAGGGGGCACTCTGATCATACAGGTGTTTGGATCTGAAAGATGACCCTTTCATAGAAACTTTCTCAGGCATCATAGAGACAAATAGAAACTATTTAGCTATTGCCCATCTAATAAGACTGTTCCCATGAGAAGTTCCATTGTCCCCTCGGTTTTTATGGCTTTAGCATCCAAGGGTCCCATTCTTTGAGATAGGAGAACACCAGTTTCACTGGCTATTTAGTCGCTAGACCAGCTCTGATTGTTTCTGTTCCCAAGGGTAATGCATAGTGTCAGATGTAGATTTGCTGAACAGGATCTCACTTTAGTTTCTGTAAACACCACCAGCTGTTTTTACCCCTCAGCATGCCTTTGGGATGGTTTCACCCTGTTCCACACCTATGCCAACATAGAAACCATATCCAACAAGCTGACACACGGGTGCACTGTGGGCGGCAGGCTGTATACAGCTGACACACGGGTGCACTGTGGGCGGCAGGCTGTATACAGCTGACACACGGGTGCACTGTGGGCGGCAGGCTGTATACAGCTGACACACGGGTGCACTGGGCGGCAGGCTGTATACAGCTGACACACGGGTGCACTGTGGGCGGCAGGCTGTATACAGCTGACACGGGTGCACTGTGGGCGGCAGGCTGTATACAGCTGACACACGGGTGCACTGTGGGCGGCAGGCTGTATACAGCTGACACACGGGTGCACTGGTTCGCTAGACAGCTGGGGCCCCAGTCTCATTGGCTGGGGCCCCCAAGCAATAGCCAGAGGGAAGTTAGGGTGGGCCCTGGACCTCTCACCACTTAATTCTTTCATGAACACATTGAACACCTTTTAAGTTATGTTAAAACCAAGCAAACCATTGTTTTTCTTGTGAAATTCCCAAGAAGTTTGATGTGTCACATGACCCTCTTAATTGAAAAAAAATCAAAACTAAAGTTAGATTCAAAATGGCCAGCTTCAAAATGGCCGCCATGGTCACCACCCATCTTAAAAGTTTCCCCCCTCACATATACTAATGTGCCACAAACAGGAAGTTTATATCCCCAACCATTCCCATTTTATTAAGGTGTTTCCATATAAATTGTCCACCCTGTACACTGATTCTGCAGTGTGGGCCCTGTAAGCTTTATTGATCACCTGAGGAGATCCATAACAAAAAAACAAACAAAAAAAATTGTATTTTTGCCAAAACTTATCCAGCTGATCAAATTTGGTCTGTCAACAATGATCTTTACTTTGGTGTGGCAACACACTCACTCATATAGGTCATTGCTTCATTGAGATATGCAAGCCCCTTCACCATGACAAGGCAACGATCACAAAGGGGAATGGACTCATGTACAGGCTTTTTTGGCTGTTGCAGCCAGTGTAGCACCAGAGGCCAGAATCATTAGGCATGTACAGTCACATGCCAGAAAAATGATGTTTTGTAGCAGCAGCCTTAATATTTCAGGATTTACCTGTAGGAATTTTTTAAAACCATTGTTTCTTGGACCCTAGTTGGTGGTGGTGAAGGACAGCTGTGTGGAGACTGAGTCACAAGTCATCCTGCATGCAGTAACCCTCCGGGATCCATGCCTCATTCATCTTAATAAGTGGGATCACTTATGGGCATGGATTGCTCCTACGCCACCGTCCTCCGCTGCCTGTAGCTCCGGTATTGGGTCCTGTTACTTCATCCAGTCTGCACAAGAGGAAGTGCGCCCTTTATGTATCTCTCCAGCAGCTGCTGAGAGATATGTAAATAGCTGCGACTGGAGGAATTTGCAGGACCCGGAACTACAGGCAGTGTGGCAGCAATCCGTGCCCATGGGGCAGGAGGAAGCCCCAGATATGGGTATCTATATCTCTTTTCAACCCAGAACCACACAAAAAGGAAATCACAATTGCTGTACAAATAACTGGCAGTCATTTCAAAGGTGCTTCACAAAGCACCAGAAATCAATGTGGAAAATGCTGCAAAAATAAAGACCAAAATTAGTTACAGGAACATGTTTTCCAGGAGGTCCTCAGGACAGCTCCCCCAATACTCTTCTCCTTCCCAATCTTTGGACAGGAATCGAGATTAGCATAAATCTTTAATACTCCTTAGAATATATATTTTCTAATAAAAATGTAAGAGTTATGCTAATCTAGCTTCCTGCCCACAGCTGGGGGAGGAGACTAGTATCAGAGTGTTTTCCTGGGACAAGAGCTAAGCGATTGCATTTTGTCATGTCTAGTGTGCCCCAGCCCAAAGAGCGGCCTCTGCTGGCCATTCCCGGTCAGGCCCTGGTGTTTCTTCAGTAGATGCTACAGCACTCACCGCTTCCACCAATGTCTCTAATGGCTCTTCTGCCTGGCAATGTCTTCCAATACCGTCATTGATGCTGGAAAGGCCCCACTGGAATCAGCAAAGCTGTAGTCTGAGGAGGAAGGAAAGACAATGAACCCCAAAATCTCCACAAACCTCTGCTGGACTTGAATACAAACTATTCTCTTTAACAGTTCATGGGTGGGGTGTTGTCCTGAGTGAGAAGCTTAATGGCATTTTTCATTTCTAGTGTTCCACAACGCTAAGAGTGGCCTATGCTGGCTGTGAAAGACTCTGAAGCCTCCGAAAATTCCTCTTTTTATTGAATATTTCTCTTCTGCAATATCAGAATAGGTAAGAACCAGAATGCTGTGTTTAACCCCCCACAACCCCCCCAAATACCGGGGCAAAAATCCATGACTTGCAAAGTCGTGGATTTTGCTGACCAGGGAGGCAGAGCTTAGCACTGTAGCTCTGCCTCCATCATCAATCACCGCTGATCACCATCTCTCAGTGAAAGAAGACAGAGGGGCGGGGAGCGATAGACACAAGTAGAGGCAGAGCTACAGCCCTAAGCTCTGCCGCTACTAGGAAGCGTTCCCCACATTTTTTCCCCAGGGGATTCGGGGGTTTGAAACCGCATTCTGCCGCAGGGAAAGCTGTTTACCCATTCCGATATTGCAAGAGCTAACTATTGAATAAAAAAAAAGTGGAATTTTAGGACTGGAGTCAAAAAAAAAAAAAAAAAAAAAAAAAAAAAAACCACCACCTGGGCCCAGATTTAAAATGTATTTTTATTTTAGTAGGTCCTTCAACACTCACCGTTTCAGTGTTTTTTTGTAGGCTCTTTCCTGCACAATATTCTGCATACCCATAAGATCCAGAGTTCTAAAGGCCGATTCAAACAGGAAGGGGGGGGGGTGGTCTTCTTGCCAGTTTAGTCTGAGGAAGGAAACAACAATCTTCACAAACCTCTGCTGGACATGAATACAAACAACTATTCTTCAGCCTGCGGTGTTCACTTTTAGGATGTACATCAAAAAGGGGCACTGGGCAAATTGGTGAGCCGGGTGGAACCGCCAGTAGGCTCTCTTACACCCCTGGGAGCTAGCTATGTAATTCCCATAAGCAGAAGTAGTAAGGTGTGGTGGCAAACTAGGCAGTGCTCCCTGGCGGTAGGATCACAGACTGTAGTAGGGAAATAAATCAATGGCAGCAGCAGGGGGAGGACTAAGGTGTGTCCTCAGCAGTAGCACAGAAGGGCATGGCACCTAATTCGTAACTCAGCATGAAAAAAATGTCACCCAAATATGAAAGCATCCATGAACCCTGGCGGTGGATACAGACTTTAGTAGAGAAATACATCAGCGGCAGCAGGAGGGGGACTAAGCACTCAGCAGCAGCACAGAAGACCATGGCACCTCACTGGTGGTATTACAGCATCATTCTGGCCAAAAATATAAGCATCCATGGACCCTGGTGGTGGGAACAGTAGTGAAATGCTGCAGCAGGAGCAGCAGCAGCATATGAGGCCAGGAGACATGCCGGGTGGCACCACAGCAAAAGATTAAATGAACCAGGCCAATTAGGAGTAGTACTTCCCTTAAGGGGACAACTTTAAGGTAGGACCCCACCTTTTTCATGGTTGCTGTTGTCTCTACCAGATAAAGTGTAAACTTATTTATAAATCTGACCGGCCGCCTTCTAACCTCTCTAAAAAAAACAACAATTAGGAGTAGGTTCTAACTTGCGTTGGAAAGGCAGGCATTATTGAAATTCCCGGCCACTTCATGTCCCCGTCACCAACAGCAGGGGCCAGGAAATTGCTTCCCACCCAAGCCTGGTTTAATTTTGAGGAAGGTGAGTTTATTCAGTTGTCAGAATTCTAGCGGTTTTATTTATGCAGGAAAAGCTGTCATGTGTATGTATATATAAAAATATTAATGATCAATACAGTCCTAAAGAAAGCAATAGTTATTCTCTCTCTTTATATATCTATCTATGAAATATATTTAAAAACTGGTGGTTTGAGACAGTAAAACATTCTCGTGAGATTGTTAGGATTCTAGAGAGTTGACGTGTTCTAGTACAAGGTCGTTACAGCCAGCAAGGAAAAATTTCCCAGCTAGAGAAAGTCAAAATATGAAAGATCTAAAATAAGAGGTTTTCGAATTAGTTAAAGAAGATTCAATGATGCCACCTGGCAGTTTCATAGTTTTATAATTCTGAATAGATTGTTATGTTCTGAAATGCTTACCTCTGCCGGTTGAAATGATAGATTTATTCACCTGAAAGACAAATATATAAAACATGATTTTATATTAAGATTTAATATGCAATTATTTCTTATATGAGTCATTGTTTTAAGAAGAATTATATAATAAGCTTTATATTTAAATAAGTATATTAGAAGCCCTGTATGCTTCAATAAGCCTTACATTGCTGAAGGCTCTTACAGGTCTGTGTTGGTGTCAACCTGACCTGGGAAAGTACAGACACATTCCAAAAACTAATTAGCAGAAGGGGATATTATCAGAAATGCGTCATGAATGACATTGTTTAGTCTCAATGTCTGGGGCAGCCAGCAGACAAGATGGCTGGTGACGTCCATTTTTAATTAACTGCGTCAGAAATGACCCTATATCAAATGTCAAGCACTCCAAATGATGTTAATTCCCACAAGATAAGGTAATTAAGAATTTATAAACAATATTGTGATTTAGGTATTCAAAACAGATAGCGTTTGACGCACTAAGTTTTAGCCAATCAGAACCTGGGATCCAGGGAAATTCCAGATTAGGCAGCCATATTGCTTCCTATCCCTATAAAAGTAGGGGCTGAAAGCTCATAGTTTGCAGAAGCCCAACAATCTCCTGAGAAGACATGAGGCAGAAGCTACCTTTCCACAAGTGGTTCTAGATGCTGAAGAGATGACAGAGAAGGGGTAATATGCTTAATATTCTGGTGACTTACTTTATTAAATTGTTCAGCATTAAGTTTTGTTAAGATGTTAGCAAGAAGTTTTTTTTAGAAGCTATTTTTTATGCTATTTCTAGAAGATTACTACAAGTTTTACACAGCTATTATATACACAGCTATTGACACAGATGAGACTATTTTTGATCTTATTCTACATAACACAACTGTTATATTCTTTTTTGAATGTACTTAGAAGATTGATGATCGCTTGGCTATAAAGCCTTGATAAGATGGAATACTGTTAGAAGGAAACAGTACTTGGAACTGTTCATATTTTGTATATATGCTGTATGATAAGCAAATACAATTTTTTATATATAATCATATACTGAGTGCTCTGATTCATTTCAAGGTATACCGTCAATCTATAATTACTGTTATAGAGGGTTCAGACCACGCTATGCCGGATTTATACGATAGCAACGCTTTAAAGGCTGGTCCTTTACTGAGTTAGCAATCATGAAAAAGGCAAGAACTGCTCAGGGTTTTTGACACAGTCATTGAACAGCTGAGTGTTTATTGGTGACCACACCATCGGCCGCACTAAAGCATCTTTTGGATAGGACAGTGGAAGGGGTGCAGGACAGGACTTCTAGGGCATACTGGGTAAGCTCACTCCAGATCTCCAGTCTCTTGACCCAGTGCTCCATGGGGTTGTCTATGCCCAGCCCGCTGAATGACATGAAGTCAGACACCATGCTGGTAAGTCACTGCTGGTTGGAGGATGCTATGGCTGGCACCTCTGCTCTGGGCAGCTCCACTGCATACAGGCTCTTAGGCTCAGCAGGTCTCCGGTATGCCGGATGCTGGTGGCCACAGGCACCTGTTGCTGGGTTGGCAGAATAGCAACAGTGGGGGTGGAAGGCTGGGGGAAGGCTTCCTGAAGTCTGTGCACAAGGGCCCCCTGCAATCCCTTGTGCGGCGCTCAGTGGTGGATGGTGACAACATGAACTGTCCCAGCTTCCCCTTCAGATGCAGGTCCCGGATCAAGGTGATCCAGATGTCCTCCCTTGCATGCATCTGGGTCACCTGGGGGTCCCTGAAAAGGCAGCGCAACATGTGCACACCCATGGGGAAGAGGCCGGCATTGGCAGACACATCTTCATCCCTCCCTGAGACAACATGCCTGTCCTCGTCTTCCTGCACCATGTCCTCCTGAACCCCCCCCCCCCCCCGCGCACAACAGCAGCAGTGCTCTGCTGCTCCCCCTCAGCATCCAGGTTAGGGACCGCCAACTCCTACTCCACTGCCTAAAAGTCGTTGTCCTCCTGTGGAGGTGGACTGTGCTGCCAACTGCTCCTGATCCAGATAGGTCAGGGCTGCCTCTCCCTGTTCCATCAGATCATACACTGCCCTGTCCAGCAGGCAAACCCATTCAAACGGCCCGCTCCCGGCTCACCATCTTGGTTCCATGCAGGAAGGGAGCCAAGACCAGGCACAGTTGCTGCATGTGTCCACTCAGCTGAGGAGATCAGCTGCAGGTTGGTGGAGCCAGAGAAGTTTGCCTCACAGTTGTACCTGGTGACAGCTATCCTGTGCTGGCGCAGCCACTCCAACATGGCCAGGGTTGAGTTCCAGTTGGGACATCTATGATCAAGTGGTGTGATGGCAGGCCCTCATGCTGCTGTAGGTTGGCCAGCATTGCAGAGGCAGAGCATTGGAAATCGTGCATCAGCTTCTGCGCAGCTGGTCCATCTCCGGCTAGGTGCGCAGGAAGTGCTGTGCCACCAATTGAGAACGTGGGCCAAACAGGGGATATGGTCGAGTAAGCTTATCCTTCCCCAGGCTGAGAAATTTCAGCAGCGCTTGGCAGTGGTGAGGCTTTTCGCTTCTGCTGAGGTGGGCTTGATTGCTTGTGGGGTGTAGAAAAAAGAAAAAAAAATTATTATGAGATCAGAGGAGCCTGCTGCATCCCCCCTGATCCCACGTGAACTGGTGGCACCACCAACTGGCTTGCTGCCATGCTAGCTGCTGCGTTCTCACTCCTACCACCAATGTCACCCAGTGCACGATAAGGGACAGCTAGCGGCTCCCAAAACTGCTCCCAAACTGGAGCAGCACACGCATATCACTCCCCTCTTACACCAGGGAGTACAGAAGGAGCAGGAAACACATGGCCCAGGCCAGCAAGCCATTCAGCTTCCGGATGTGCCTGTGGCCAGGAGACAGAGGCTTGGTCAAACCATGAAAGCTGCCACTCAGCAGGGTCTGCCAATGTCCTACATGGGAAGCTGAGGGAGCAGAGGAGGCCAATGAGGACTGGCTTGCCTCACCAGCCTCAATGTCTGTGGCATGAGCTGCCAAGGGTGCACTTGAGTGAGAAATGCGTTTTCGTACTGCAGTGGCTTGATGACCATGAGGGAGGGATGCGGCTGCTCCTGAATGCCATGGGGTGGGTCTCCTGCTCTGACCACCCTGTTCCTGGACCTTCAGCCTCTTAACTCTGCAAAAGCATTCTAGTGCTGGCTCCTCAGGTGGGTCTGGAGGCTTTAGGTACCCATCATAGCCATGTTGCGCCCAGAGATCAAGGTTTTTTTTGCAGGAGTTACACACTGCATAACGGGTGGACAAATTAAAATAATTCCATATTGGGGATGTAAAAAAAAACAAAAAAAAAAACAAAAAAAAACGCTACAGTGTGAAGGAGGGTGTGGTGGCTTTCCCTCTGGTTGGGGGTTGCGTGGTGCTGCTGATGGTGGTGCCGGCTGAAGCAGTGAGCTGTGGCTCCTGCCTTCCATGCCCACTGCTTGACCTGCCCCTGCCTGACATATGGCAATTCAATTGCCTACGCTCCTGTGCCCCATCCTCCAAGCTGCCTTTGGAGACCTCAGGCACATGAAGAAAGTCTTGCCAATCATCCTCGTCATCAACAGCTTTTCTCCTGACCCCCCCCCCCCACCTCTTCCTCCCATCAGCTTTTCTCCTGACCCCCCCACCACCTCTTCCTCCCATCAGCTTTTCTCCTGACCCCCCACCACCTCTTCCTCCAACATCCCCAGACACAGACCCCTCATCCTCAAAATCTGCTTGTGCTGGCCCGAGCCCAACCTCCTCCACATCAGGCCCAATGATCAATGAACTGAGGGGCAGAACGCTCTCATCCAGGGAGGGCTGACCACTGGCTGCTGGGGTGGATGTCACAACAAGTGGGGGGGCATTGCCTGCTGCGGCTGCTGGTCAAATCGGAGTTCTGGGAACAAGTAATTGGCTGCTTCTCCACCACTGCCTCTGCCTGCCTGTCCTGAATGGCCATATGGTGAGCCAAGGTGCTGAAAATGGATGCCAACGGCGGCCGCTGTGCTGCTGGATGCCTCTCTGCTGCATCCCTTACAGCTGAGCACCCTCTTGTTGGCGGTGAACCAGTCCCAGACATGGCAGCAGCAATGGCACTCCCTCTCCTGCCTCAGCCCCTGGCAGACTTTCTCTGTACACTGTATTTGAAGGTGGAAAGTGTGCTGCTTTTTACTTCAATGTGTGTGTAGACAGATGGAATATAAAAACGGGGCTTTAGTTATTGATTTTTTTTTTTTTTAAACTGACAATAGAAAAAAATAAATAAAAAAAAAAATGTGCAGACTGCGCAAGTACTGAAAAGACCTGTCTACAAAAACAATACACATACAACTATAACAATAACATTTCTATAGTGCTCTTCTCCCATAGGACTCAAAGCGCTTAGGGGAAGTGACCGTGAAATAGTAAACAAGTTGGGTTTTTTTTTGCAAATAAGATGCATTTATCGGCGGAACGGTGCGCCATTTTTCTCCCTGCACCATTTTTAGATGTACGCATTACCACACTATTGAGGATCTTATCAAAGGAGTTAATCAGACTCGAAAAGGCAAAGCTGCCTCAAGACCAGATGAAATTGATGTAGGATAAGGCTGAAAACTGTAAACCTGTACAATTTAACCACACACTTTCAATGTTGGGGCATGTATTAGGTTTACCTGTACCAACAACTGAAAGTTACCATCCTTACCCAGATCAAACTGGTAATTCAACCCAAAACACTCTACCCTGATATCAGAGCAGGATTTTATATGGTGTTTGTGTACAGATAGAACAGAACATCAGCTACTAGGGGATGCCTACATTCAATTATTGAGGACCATTGCAGTAGAATAAAGATACAGCAGACCAGACTATATACCACTCTGCAAACACTAGTGGTGCTCATCACGGTCTCATGATCACGGCATAGCCATGATCAAGAGCCTTTTTCCAGTATTCAGTATTCTTAAAATGCCATTTACCGTTTTAATGTAAATACATTAAAACAGTAAATAGCGTTTTATGATTTATTGCAGAATGGTGCACAATTAAAAAATGCAGGGGGGCTAGTATGGGCAGCGGGGAGTGGCGCAGCGGGACACTGTAGGCATAGGTGGAGGGTGTGTGCAATTTGCGTACATTACCTTGTCCCGGCCAGCAATCGCTCCTTCAGTTTGCTGTAGTCATGCAGCCAGCCAATAGAATAGACTGTAGGTATGGCTCTCATACTATATGAAGGGTGGTAAGATTGGTCTCTGATCTTTCATTTTCCAAAGACTATGGTCTGGTGTATGTATGCACCGTAAGGCACACTGCATGCGCCATTTTTAACACTTATAATTCTAAATAGCATTATATAATTGAAGTCATTGCAGCACCATTTTTATTCCCCTGGCGATGTGCACCACTTTTACCTGTCCCGGTGGCTATACCTGGCTCTAACAATCTCTTAACAGTTCTCTACATTTCCCGGTGTGAAAAATACCCTGGGAACCTTCAAAAGCAATACCATGAATGTGGATATTGTATGTCAGTGAGTGCTACTTCCCACGACCCGCAAAGTTCCACAGATTTAGCCAATTTGATTGTATAGCTTGAAATGCTAGTCTCTGGGTACATTTTTGATGAGGCGTTGCACGGTAAGGTAATAAAGGAGTTGGTCTGCATATTTTATCAGTCAGCTGGTTTTCCTGAATCCACGCATTGAATCGGGGTACCCGGGCCACTTAATTAGGTATAAAGTTTTAGGGCCCGTTTCCACTACAGCGAATCTGCGTGGGTTTTCTGCAGGCAGATTCACATAACCAATGCTAGTAAATGGGCCTGTTACCACTTGTCAGGAAATCTGTGCAGTTTGCTGTGCAAGAAAATCTGCCCAGCAGAGCCATCAGAATTCGCACACCGCAAGGTTAGTGTGTGATTTGCATGCAATGTAATAGGAATTTTGCATGCGTTTTCGCTATTTGAAATTTTTGCCTACAATCAATGTAAAAGCACACAGGCACTGACATGGTTAAATTTGCATACTTACAAACATACACAAAAACGTACACTAATTTGCATTAATATTCTCATACAAACTTGTACGAATTCACATCTGCGTTTTCTGCAACAAATTCGTACCACGCAAGTGGAAACGGGCCTTAAGTGTATGGCTAAATTATCAGTTTGTTCAACTTATGAAAAGTGATTAATATTGGACTAAAAATTAGAGATGGCCCGAATGGTTCGCCCGCAAAACGGGAACTGGCGATCTTCTGGGGTTCGCGATCGCGGAGAACCATCAACTTTTCTGGAAGATCACTTTGCCCCCATAGTGCATTATGAGGGTCAACTTTGACCCCGTACATCACAGTCAGCAGCCCATTGTAGCCAATCAGGCTACACTCCCTCCTGGAGCCACTCCCCCCTATAAAAGGCAGGCAGCATCAGGCATTGGACTCACTCATGTGCCTGCAGTAATTAGATAAGGGATAGCTGCTGTGCAGAGAACTGTTAACTGCACCTGTGTGACAACTGCACATTGTATTGTAATACCAGTCACTGCATCTGTGACTGCACATTGTATTATACCTGGCAGTCAGTGCATACCTTTCACTTGAATGGATGGCAGACTTGCCCTCCATAACAGATTCTCGTTAAAGGTAGTAAATTTGATTAGTGTCATATATAGCAGGGCCTCGAAAGTCCTCCTGTATTATTGTTTGTCACTACCTCAGGACTTGCAAGGCATGCCATGCCTGCTGACTTCCTTGGATGTGTGGTGGTAGCAGTTTTAGGCTCCAACTCCGGGCCGGAATCGAACAGACTCCCCAGCCGTACACTGTCAATGGTAGAGGAAGAACCATCTACAATATGAGCAGCGATGGACTACTGGGTGCGCAGGCTTGACCTGTGGCCAGAGCGGACCCAATTTGCCATCCAACTTCTGTCTTGCCCTGCCTCAAGCATCCTGTCAGAAAGGACCTTCAGTGCAGCTAGAGGCATTGTCACTGAGAAGAGAAGTCACCTAAGTCACAAAAGTGTTCAGTACCTCACCTTTATCAAAATGAATGAGGAATGGATCACGGAGGGCTACTGCATGACCGAAGACTAAGTCAGTCCCCACACACAGCATCTCTGCCTGCAGGCCGCTTGACTGCCTTCTCTGCCACCACCAACAGGGTCCAGGACTCCAGGCGGATTCCAGAATTTAAGGCCGCTGCTAGCAGCGGCTATAATAATTTTTCTGGTGCGTGTACATGCCTGCCTAATTTTTCTGGCTGCACTGCAGCTGCAACAACAAACAAAAGGCATGTATCCCCCTTCGTGATCATTACCTTGCCGCGGAGAAGGGGCTTGCGTATCCCAATGAAGCAATGACCGCTGGCTATATTAAAGTGTTGGGGGGCACACCCAAGATAATAAGGTCGTTGCTTCATTGTGGACAGATCAAATTTGATCAGCTGGACAGTCCCTGCTGTTCTCTCATTGAGCTACCACAGCCCGGTGACCATATGGGCTTGAAAACCACCATGGCCTGCACTCTCGCCATGGTGCGCATCAGTCCAGCATGGCCGCCACTACACAAACAGCTGTTTGCAGTGCATTACACAGTGAGTTTGGTGTGTCAGTGTGAAGCAGTACACTAATTACACTCCCTGATTGATGTATACACAGGCAAGATGTTTCAAAGCACTTTAGGCCTGCAATTGAGCATGCAATGTGATTTCTGCCCTTAAAGAGACTCTGAAGCGAGAATAAAACTCCCCCTTCAGAGGTTATATTCAGCAGGGGCATGCATCCCCGCCTCTCCCCCGCCCCTCTCAGTCTTCCTTCGCTGGGAGGGGCAGGGGAGAGGCAGCGATGCGCCGCTGATAGACGGCGCTGAGAGGCAGGGCTGCATCAGTTAGCCCTGCCTCAACAGCAGCAAAATCTACGACCAAGTTGGTCGTGGATTTTGCAAGGGGGAGGGGGGTTTGGTAAGGGACCCCTGTTCAGCCGCGGGATAGTGGCGTTTTAGCAGGGGCACACATGCCCCTGCTTAATATAAGCTCTGAAGCGAGATTTATTCTCGCTTCAGTGTCTCTTTAAAGGACTTACGAGGCCAGTTTAAAAAAAAGTTAGATACCTGAATCAGTTTTTAAGGCACGGAGGACGCCGTTCGCACCCTCTGTGCCATTCGCTGGGTTCCCGCCGCTCAGTAGCCCCCTGAACGGCCCCCGACCGCACTGCCCGGGCTCTCCAGCCTGCAGAAAGATGGCCACCCAAGCTGGCCGCGGCTGCGCAGCGCTAGGGCCAACCCCCAATCCACGTAACAGGCTGTTTCCTGTAGCGTAGATCGGGGGTTGGCCTTAGAGCTGCGCAGCCGCACTCGCGGCTATGCAAACTGCGCAGCCAGCTCCGGCGGCCATATTTCTGCAGGCTGGAGAATTGGGTTATGGTCGGTGCACTACTAGGACCAACAGACCTGTCTCCAAAAGCTAATGAGAAAAGGGAGACCGAGAGCCCAATATAGTGTAGTATGTTGTATAAATAGAGAAAAATGTTAAAAGTAAGTATTATACTTACAAACCTGGGTTGCTCTAAGGCAACCACTGTATACGCAGGTGGGGAGATTAAGCCTGACCCCACTCAGGACTAAGATGTCGCTCTCTGTAGATAGGAAAAGAGGTTATATCACCCTTCCACCAAGGGTGGACAACTTAATATGCAAGGATACAGAGGCGCCAGTAGGATAAAACAAGATAAAAGGTTTAAAACGGTTTAGGTGGCGGTGGTGGACCGTCCACACACAAACAGACAAAAATCGCTGTTGATTGTAGAAAAAAAAATCACAATTTATTCACATACTCCTACATAAAAGTGCAACGCGTTTCACAGGCAAACATCCCGCTTCATCAGGCAATAAACGAACGGAGTATCTCACAGCTCTGAGTATATTGATAGCTTGGCACCTGTTCACAGAGGTGCCAAGCTATCAATATACTCAGAGCTGTGAGATACTCCGTTCGTTTATTGCCTGATGAAGCGGGATGTTTGCCTGTGAAACGCGTTGCACTTTTATGTAGGAGTATGTGAATAAATTGTGATTTTTTTTCTACAATCAACAGCGATTTTTGTCTGTTTGTGTGTGGACGGTCCACCACCGCCACCTAAACCGTTTTAAACCTTTTATCTTGTTTTATCCTACTGGCGCCTCTGTATCCTTGCCCAAAAGCTAATGGGTGTACTGGACACACAGAACTGCAATATAACAATAGTAAGAGAAAAAAAAAAAAAAAAACAGCCCTGAGAAGGGTAAAGAACTTTTGCACTAAGCACTGACTGCACCTGTCTGCAACAGCTAACGTGCACTGTGTGGACACACTGAACAGCAATAATCACAAGAACAGAACACAGCCCTTAGAAGGCCTTTGGGGTTACGTAGGTGGTGAATTGGTACTGTAGCAGCAAGAAACTCCACTGGGGGACACAGAACACAGACCTAACACTTTCCCTAGTAGCAGCACAGCTCTCTCCCTACACTCACAGCAGCCACAGGCAGAGTGTAAAATGGCTGCTGTGCTGGTTTTCTGATAGGTCGGGAGTGGTCCAGGTGGGGGGGTGGGGAGAGCCTAGCTGGCTGCCATGTGTCTGCTGACTTTGATGTATAGGGGTGAATCGAACACGCCATGTGCTCTCCTGCTGATGCTAACACCCGATGTTCACTGGGAAATGTCTGCCGGGGAACAGTTTGGCCCATGTTATGAAAAGTGGGGAGGACTGAGGAGCGCGCAGCGGCGAAGACTAGGGGGGGGCTGCGGCGCGCGCAGCGGCGAAAAATGGGCGTGGCCATGACATTGTATGGGCGGAGCTAACGTAATGATGTAACAGCGAGGCATAAGAAAGCAGTGTTTACGCCATGATGTGGACAAACGAGACTTTGCATCATGGGTATGCAGAAACTGTGTGATGCTAATAGTAGACCGTAACCACAAAGCAGCAAACATAGCCATCTATGACCATTAAATAATAAATGCAGTAACTGTTACCCCGGACACCAGATAATAAACGCAATAGGCAACATGTCAGCACAAAATAACTGCAATGCGGGCAACATGTCAGTACAAAGTAAACGCAATGCGGGCAAACATTTCACCAGAAAAGAAACGCAATGCAGGCAAACATTTCACCGGAAAAGAAACAATGCGGGCAAACATTTCACCGGAAAAACAAGCATTGATTTACTCACCTGGCAGAAGTCTCCGGCCTCTGGCGCGCTGATCCTGGGACCGTCTTACTTCTCCTGCAGTCTCCCGCGCTGACAGGGCTACGGCAAGATGGCGCCCGAAGCCCTGTACTGGAGACAAAAATAGTCTCCAGTACAGGGCTTCGGCAGCCATCTTGCCGTAGCCCTGCTCTGCCGGTGTCGGAACAGACACCGGAAGAGGAGGCTGGAGCGGGGCTGCAGGCAATGGACTGGCACGGCGTCTATAGACGCTGCTGCCAGTTCATTGAGGAGAGAGTGGCCAGAGTCCCGAGGCCGGGACGTCCCGATGAAAGCGGGACGTTTCCCGGGACCTCATTAAGCCTGGGACAGCGGACCCCGAATCCGGGACGCATCCCGGGCAATCCGGGACGTCTGGTCACTCTAGTTATGACTACCACTGTGTGGGGCTTTCACTGAACTCTTCTCAATAGAAGTGTTTTCTTATAAAACAATCCATTGATCAATAATACCTCAATGGATTGTATGGCTACTGTTACTTTGATACACGTAACATGGCTGGCTTCATGATTTCACAGGTCCAGTCCTGGACTGACCCATGTCTTCTGCTCGGACGCTTGCCCCAATTACATCACAATACATAAAAGGGTTCAGCTAGTCAAAGTAGATTTACTCACCTTCTGAAGAACACCAGGTATTGCATAGATCAGAAGAAATGTCCATTCTCCCTTGTGCCTTCTTCTGTGCAATCTGCAATATAATGGTGGTCCGTCAGCCTATGTTTAATAATATATTGCAAAGCAAAAGGCTGAGACTGAAAGAGATACAATAAATGACAAATCAGCAAAACGCTCATTTATAGCAATAGCAGGGCCGGATTTCTGGAAAGGCCAGGAAGGCCACGGCCTAGGGCGATAAAATTAGATAAGATAAGGGCGGCATGACTTGGAGAGAGAAGAGGTCATATGTCAAAGTAAATCATCTCTTCTGGTCCCGCAGCCAGCCAGCGCCCTGCACTAATAGCTGAATTCCAGAGTTCCCCAATCCCTGCATCTCTCTCTCACTTCCTGATATGTTAAAACAATCAGGATCAATCATAACGGTCACCTGATAATCCATTCCTTTCTTTGCATGATAGACTTACAGATTGATGTGAGAAATACCAGGGATTTACATTACAAAGCAGATAGAACTAAGTCCCGCTGAGTTTTAATGCAGGCATTCCCAAACATAAGAGAGCTCTGCAGTTTCTTCACCACTTTTACAACTTTGACACTGACCCCAGCAGTTATTTAGCTAGTCCTAATTTATGACTGTTTTAGCAGTGGTCGCTTCTCTTCCTTAGTTAACTCTTTCCTGACTATTTTCTGTCTTCCAGCTCCTACCATCTATGAGACTGCAGGATAAAAAAAAAAAAAGCTGTTTTTTTTCCCCCTTTCATTGCTAAACTGTCATTTTAAATACACCTGAGCAGTGGTGCTCATTAGTGTTGGGCGAACAGTGTTCGCCACTGTTCGGGTTCTGCAGAACATCACCCTGTTCGGGTGATGTTCGGGTTCGGCCGAACACCTGTTGGTGTTCGGCCAAACTGTTCGGCCATATGGCCGAACTAAGAGCGCATGGCCGAACGTTACCCGAACGTTCGGCTAGCGCTGTGATTGGCCGAACGGGTCACGTGTAGTGTTGGGCGAACATCTAGATGTTCGGGCCGAACATGGCCGAAATCCGAACATAATGGAAGTCAATGGGGACCCGAACTTTCGTGCTTTGTAAAGCCTCCTTATATGCTACATACCCCAAATTTACAGGGTATGTGCACCTTGGGAGTGGGTACAAGAGGAAAAAAAAGAGCTTATAGTTTGAGAAAATCGATTTTAAAGTTTCAAAGGGAAAACTGTCTTTTAAATGCGGGAAATGTCTGTTTTCTTTGCACAGGTAACATGCTTTTTGTCGGCATGCAGTCATAAATGTAATACATATAAGAGGTTCCAGGAAAAGGGACCGGTAACGCTAACCCAGCAGCAGCACACGTGATGGAACAGGAGGAGGGTGGCGCAGGAGGAGAAGGCCACGCTTTGAGACACAACAACCCAGGCCTTGCATGAGGACAAGAAGCGTGCGGATAGCAATTTGCATTTTGTCGCCATGCAGTCATAAATGTAATACAGATGAGAGGTTCAATAAACAGGGACCGGAAACGCTAACCCATCACAGATGTTCATTGTTCATGTTACTTGGTTGGGGTCCGGGAGTGTTGCGTAGTCGTTTCCAATCCAGGATTGATTCATTTTAATTTGAGTCAGACGGTCTGCATTTTCTGTGGAGAGGCGGATACGCCGCCGATCTGTGACGATGCCTCCGGCAGCACTGAAACAGCGTTCCGACATAATGCTGGCTGCCGGGCAAGCCAGCACCTCTATTGCGTACATTGCCAGTTTGTGCCAGGTGTCTAGCTTCGATACCCAATAGTTGAAGGGTGCAGATGGATTGTTCAACACAGCTACGCCATCTGACATGTAGTCCTTGACCATCTTCTCCAGGCGATCGGTGTTGGAGGTGGATCTGCACGCTTGCTGTTCTGTGTGCTGCTGCATGGGTGTCAGAAAATTTTCCCACTCCAAGGACACTGCCGATACCATTCCCTTTTTGGGCACTAGCTGCGGCTTGTGTTTGCTGCCCTCCTGGTCGTCCTGGGTTTGCGGAAGTCAGTCTGTCGGCATACAACTGGCTAGAGGAGGGGGAGGATGTCAATCTCCTCTCTAAAGTCTCCACAAGGGCCTGCTGGTATTCTTCCATTTTGACCTGTCTGGCTCTTTCTTCAAGCAGTTTTGGAACATTGTGTTTGTACCGTGGATCCAGAAGGGTATAAACCCAGTAATTGGTGTTGTCCAGAATGTGCACAATGCGTGGGTCGCGTTCAATGCAGTCCTAGGCCGAAGAGGTCATAGCCTAGGGTCACAAAACCTGTTTATTTGGGCAATTTCAATGGTGGCGAGTCTGACGTACATAAATCGCAGCAATGGCCGTTAGCAAAGTCTGAATCTCACGAAATGTCTCATGCAGGTAGAGGACATATTGTTAGACTTGGATTCCAAAGATGGGGTCCCTACATCTCTGCAAACCAGAGTTACAGGGGTCCAAAATTGGTAAAATCCCCCATAGGATTTCATTGGGCCTCCTATTTACCGTTCCAAAATCTCACACCATTTCAAAGGGCAATGGCTCAGCAGTGGCAAAACTCACCAGTCATGATCCCCCTAAGGGTCCCTACAATGCTAGAAAATTTGGTACTGCTGAGCCATTGCCCTTTGAAAAGATGTGAGATTTTGGAAAGTGAAATAGGGAGGCAATGAAATCCTATGGGGGATTTTACCAATTTTGGACCCCTGTAACTCTGGTTTGCAGAGATGTAGGGAACCCATCTTTGGAGCCCAAGTCTAACAATATGTCTTCTACCTGCATGAGACATTTCGTGAGATTCAGACGTTGCTAACGGCCATTGCTGCGATTTATGTACGTCAGACTCGCCACCATTGAAATTGCCCAAATAAACAGGTTTTGTGACCCTAGGCTATGACCTCTTCGGCCTAGGACTGCATTGAACGCGACCCACGCATTGTGCGCATTCTGGACAACACCAATTACTGGGTTTATACCCTTCTGGATCCACGGTACAAACACAATGTTCCAAAACTGCTTGAAGAAAGAGCCAGACAGGTCAAAATGGAAGAATACCAGCAGGCCCTTGTGGAGACTTTAGAGAGGAGATTGACATCCTCCCCCTCCTCTAGCCAGTTGTACGCCGACAGACTGACTTCCGCAAACCCAGGACGACCAGGAGGGCAGCAAACACCACAAGCCGCAGCTAGTGCCCAAAAGGGAATGGTATCGGCAGTGTCCTTGGAGTGGGAAAATTTTCTGACACCCATGCAGCAGCACACAGAACAGCAAGCGTGCAGATCCACCTCCAACACCGATCGCCTGGAGAAGATGGTCAAGGACTACATGTCAGATGGCGTAGCTGTGTTGAACAATCCATCTGCACCCTTCAACTATTGGGTATCGAAGCTAGACACCTGGCACAAACTGGCAATGTACGCAATAGAGGTGCTGGCTTGCCCGGCAGCCAGCGTTATGTCGGAACGCTGTTTCAGTGCTGCCGGAGGCATCGTCACAGATCGGCGGCGTATCCGCCTCTCCACAGAAAATGCAGACCGTCTGACTCAAATTAAAATGAATCAATCCTGGATTGGAAACGACTACGCAACACTCCCGGACCCCAACCAAGTAACATGAACAATGAACATCTGTGATGAGTTAGCGTTTCCGGTCCCTGTTTATTGAACCTCTCATCTGTATTACATTTATGACTGCATGGCGACAAAATGCAAATTGCTATCCGCACGCTTCTTGTCCTCATGCAAGGCCTGGGTTGTTGTGTCTCAAAGCGTGGCCTTCTCCTCCTGCGCCACCCTCCTCCTGTTCCATCACGTGTGCTGCTGCTGGGTTAGCGTTACCGGTCCCTTTTCCTGGAACCTCTTATATGTATTACATTTATGACTGCATGCCGACAAAAAGCATGTTACCTGTGCAAAGAAAACAGACATGTCCCGCATTTAAAAGACAGTTTTCCCTTTGAAACTTTAAAATCGATTTTCTCAAAAACTATAAGCTCTTTTTGCTAAAAAAAAAATTTCCTCTTGTACCCACTCCCCAGGTGCACATACCCTGTAAATTTGGGGTATGTAGCATGTAAGGAGGCTTTACAAAGCACAAAGTTCGGGTCCCCATTGACTTCCATTATGTTCGGAGTTCGGGTCGAACACCCGAACATCGCGGCCATGTTCGGCCTGTTCGGCCCGAACCCGAACATCTAGATGTTCGCCCAACACTAGTGCTCATCCAATATTTGGGTATCCGAACTACCCAGATAATCTGAACTTTTTCCACTATCCGAACTTTGAATAGCAATTCGGATATTTTTTAAAATCTGAATAGCGAAAAGACTTCCGGTTCCGGCGCCTGGATGTAAGCAGGAGGAGAGAGGAGCTCCGCAGACCACGCTGACTGTTACCAGCCGTAGCAGCAGATAAAGTGCCCCCACTCACTTAAACGGACTGCGGACACCTCCCCGTGAGACCAGCGCTCACTCCGGTACCAAACATGGACCGATACGTCATGCGGTCGGGTCGCAAACGCAGCAAGGAGGGAGAGGAAGGGGAAGACAAGATGGCGCCCGATACCTCCCCGCAGCACTCAAATGCCGGCAGCCAATCCCCCGAATGGGGAGACAGCCAACAGCGGGATGGTTGGGATCCCACAACAAACCCCCAGGAAGCAGGTGAGCTGACACCGGCTGTGGACTACAACAAGATAGCTGCGGAAGTTGTAGAAACCCTCAAACCTGAGTTACACGCTGCAATACAAGCCGCCCTGGACAGGTCCATGAAAGACATACACAGACAGCTGCAGAAACAAGACACCAGATTTGCACACGCGGAAGACCGTATACAGAAACTAGAGGACAGAGAGAAGCAGAGAGAAAGCAAGGTACAATTCCTTCTAGATGATAATAAGCAGATGTACTCCAAGCTACAAGACCTAGAAAACCGCTCTAGGCGGAACAATATCAGAATAGTAGGCCTCCCAGAATCCATGCAAATGCAGGCCCTCCATGACTTTTCTGCTGCGACACTGCCCAAACTTTTAGGCCTAAAAAAAGGATACAAAGTCGAGAGATCCCACAGAGTCGGGCCCCCCCGCAGCCCAGACGACAAAAGACCCCCCAGAATGGTAATGACCCGTTACCTTGATTTCGCAGACAAAACAACTCTAATGAGGGCATACAGAGCACTGGAGGGCCCCCTTGAATTCCAGGGAAACACCATTAGACTATTCAATGATTACTCCGCAGAGGTCTCTAAACAAAGACAGGCCTTTAACCCGGCATGCGCCATATGCATCCAGAAGAAGATAAGGTTCTCCCTACAATATCCTGCTATATTAAAAATTACTGATGGAAATGAGGACATCCACTCTTTCACCTCAGCAAAGGAGGCTTTAAAATTCCTTAAAAGCAATGCAATATCTGCATCACAAAACTCTCCGGATTGATTTTTATTCTGGACTAGATTCTCAGAACCACTAGGGGGCACTGCTGCACTAGAAATAGCTATGCAGCTTAAAATTTTCACCAGCTACCTCTGCAACTTTTACAGCGCATAGGATCAATATGAACACTCGCAAAGGCTGCACAATAGGAGGCCGAGTCTTGGAGCTAACACGTAACTATCTGCTTCCAGGGAAGAAGCGAAGTCATTTTTCTCATGTTTTGGTTTTTGGTTTTAGTTTTTATGTTCGGAGTAACTTTTCAGATATATGGAGCTCGGTTGATATACAGACACTCCCGGCACGACATGCTCCATGGCTTCGGTCATGGCTTGCTGGGACTTCTGCTAATTTCAGCAATTCTCCACGTCGCTGATTTCCAGCCAAATACTAGCTATCATAAGGGGAGGGGGGGGAGGGTCAAACTTGGTCAATCCTTTCTACTGTTTAATATTTGAATCTATAAGGGAGGTGAAACGCGCAGTCGGACTCTTGGACCCAGGTTAGGATGTCCTTCAAGGTCACTAGCTGGAATGTAAAGGGACTCAGATCCCCAGGTAAAAGATCACTGATATTGAGACACCTAAAAAAAATCCACACAGATATAGCTTTACTGCAGGAAACCCACCTAACCAAAGAACAATTCATTTATATGAAAAAATCGTGGGTGGGACAAATTTATGGCTCTCCATCTCAAGAGAGAAAATCAGGGGTACTAATTTTAATCCACAAAAATTTCCCGGGAGAACTGATAGAACACAGCAATGACGATAAGGGTAGATGGGTGAAGATCCGACTGCGGGTTCACTGTGAGGAATATGAGATTATGAATGTTTATGCCCCCACAGACGAAGATAAGAGTTTTTTTGGGTCTCTCCTTGCCAACTCACTTTCAGTTAGCTCAGCAAAATTTATACAAGGGGGAGATTTCAACTCACTAATGCATATCATAGAAGATAGGTCTGGACCCGCCCCAGCCAGCCCCTTGACCAGAAACAAATCAAAACTGCTGGCAGACTATGTAAAAGAAGCAGGCTTATGTGATAGCTGGAGAACCCTTCATCCTGACGAATCCCAATACACCTTCTTCTCTAACCCATATAATTCCTGGTCCAGGTTAGATTATTTTTTTACTTCACCCCTTTTAATGCAACAAATAGAGTCCACGGAAATACTCGACCTACTAATCTCAGATCATGCCCCTATACAACTGTCAATATTTCCCAAAATGCCGAAAGGCACGGACATCCTTTGGAGATTTCCAAATCACTTATATCAGGATGAGGGTTCGCAGCTCTGCTCCAACAATGGTGGTGGGAATACAAGGACACCAATACAGAACACATAACCGACACCTTTTTATTCTGGGAAGCAGCTAAGCCGGTCCTAAGGGGAAGGATAATTAGCTATGTTGCAGGCAAAAGAAAACACTCAAATGCACAATACCTAGAGTCAGTGGATGCTCTTCGCATGGCACATAAAACCTTTTTAGATTTACCAACTCCAGAAAACAAACTAGCCTGGCTCCGAGCCAAAGGCCACACAGACACTTGCCTGAAAACTAGAGATAAATACCTCAGATCTTACAGAGACCTATACTACCACAAATATGGAAACAAAATGGGCACAATGCTGTCCAGACTAGCAAGACCCCCCCATACAACCCAAGTAATATCTAGCATATATACAAACGCTAAACAGATCACACACGATCCACGCAAAATAAATGACACCTTTAAAATCTTCTATGAATCCCTGTACCAAAATCAAAAGACCCAAACGAATTCCCCCCCAGACTGGCTAGAGAATATCGACCTACCTAAACTTAATGAAGATGACCTCACATTCCTAAACGCAGAAGTCACCACCGCTGAAACTATTTCAGCCATTAAACATCTAGCTAACAATAAGGCTCCCGGACCAGACGGACTGACCCCAGAATTTTATAAGTTACTAAAAACTGACCTAGCCCCTGTACTAACATCCCTGTTTAATCATATACTAAAAACAGGCAAATACCCAAATTCCGCAAATATAGCATATATTAAAATACTTCCAAAGCCAGGTAAAGACCCCCTGATGCCCTGCTCATATAGACCCATATCGCTCATAAACCAGGATCTTAAATTATTATCAAAAATAATGGCAGACCGCCTTGCCGAATTAATGCCCAAACTAGTTAGCGCCCACCAAACAGGTTTTGTCAGACAGAGATCAGCGGTCTCCAATATACGCAAACTCTTAATTGCCCAGGACTATGTTAAAGCATACCCATCCACATGTAAAAACTATGCTGTTCTATTGATAGACGCGGAAAAAGCCTTCGACAATGTACAATGGGACTGGCTGAATAAAGTATTAGACAAGACAAACATCACAGGTCCCTTCCGTAAATTAGTCGAAGCTACACATACTGACCCCTGTGCTCAAATTTATACGCCAGGATTCCTCTCACCCAGGTTTAGACTGGAAAAGGGAACAAGACAGGGCTGCCCCCTGTCCCCTCTTCTCTTTAACCTGGCGCTTGATCCACTGGCCCGAATTCTAGATAAAAATATAGAAGGCATCCGAATAGGAGACATGGTGCTGTCGCAAGCATTATTTGCCGACGACATCATGATCTTCCTGTCGGATCCTGAAAACCAAATCAAAAGGGTTTTTAGTCTAATAGAGAAAGTGGGAAAAGAGAGCGGCTTTAAAGCCAACGTATCAAAATGCGAAATCATGTTCCTATCCAAACAGGCCCTTATCCCTCCACAGTCCACGTGTCCCATAAAAATAGTTTCACAAATCAAATATTTGGGACTAAACTTCAGCAAACACCCAGACCACCTATATACACTGAATTATACCCCACTGATCTCCAGCATAAAACGCCAACTATCAAATTGGGCCAACCTCCCAATCAATTTGGTGGGCAGGGCGGCACTGATCAAGTCTGTCAGCTTTGGCAGGCTACTATACCCACTTCAAACTCTTCCAATTCTCGTGAAACACTCAGATATTAAAGACTTAAACAGGGCCTTTGCACACTTCCTATGGGGTGGAGGAAAACGCAGGATTGCCCTACGTAAACTACAGATGCCCAAAGAAAAAGGGGGACTAAACATACCAGACATCAGACGATACAACCTGGCATGCATGACCAGACACATCAGAGACTGGATAAATGGCACCAGTATATTTTCTAACTACACACTAGAGGCAACATACGCCGAACCATGGACCCTAGCAGGTCTTTTGCATAGTAAAACCGCATCTCTCCCTCTACGCCTTAGATACAGCGAAACGATGCGAGATACAATAATCACCTGGAAAGAGGTCTGCAAAAAATTTAAAACCCCCTACCAGGTCACAAAATACATGCCCTTTTGGGGCAGTCCTGGGTTTCCCCCTAGCCTAACACACAGGGGATTTCTGGACTGGGAGAGGAGGGGATTGATAAAGTTAGGCCAGCTCATACAACTAAGAAGAAACAAAATATTAACATTCTCTGAAGCTAGAACAAAATTCTCCCTCCCCCCTCATCATTTTCTGTACTTCGGGCAAATGAGAGCCTTTATATCCAGCAAGCTAAAAGACCTCTCTAGCTTAGTGAACTTAACTGCCTTTGACACCTTCATAGCCCCACACTTAACCAGGGTATCCTTATCGCAATTACAAACCTCCCTACAAAGCCAGGACAACTCCGCACAGACATGCTCCTCGTTCCAGGCGTGGAACAAGGACCTGTCAGACCCAAACATGGCAACAAAAATAGTATCAGGACTAGGCACCTTTAGAAAGCTGATGATAGGAGAAAAGTGGAGAGAATCGCACCTCAAATTCATCCATAGAGCGAAATACGCTTTCAACATTAAATATGCCAGACCTCCACCACATTATACCCCAAAATGCCCCAAATGCCAATTACCAAATGCAGACATAGTACACTGTGTATGGTCATGCCCACACATCAAAACATTTTGGCTGAAAGTTTTGGACTACATACAACAAACATGCAAGCAGAAACTCCAGCTAGACCCGGCCCTATTGCTATTTAATTACTACGAAGCCCCTAAGGCATGTGATGAGGGTGAAAGTACCCCAGCCAAGGGCATAGGCACATTCCCGCACATTGTCCTTATTGCTTCTAGAAAAGTGATCTTCAATAAATGGATACACGCAGCACACCCCTCCATATGGGATGTCAAGGAAGAATTAACACACCTGTTCAACCTAGACAAGCTAGATGCCTTGGTACACAAGGAAAAGCGAACCAAACACCTTTTCAAAACCTGGAAACCCTTCATCTTAGCCACTTTTACCTCAACCGAAAAGAACAACCTCATGGATCACTTCAAATACACTGGCTGGTATTGCACTGCCCAACTACAAGGCACGTTGGGGAGACTGGAAATCACAAATTAAAGTAAAGACATCCTCTGGACTCTCGTACAAGACAAACCACGACAAAAAATTTTTTGGAACTCAACTAAAACACACCCTAATGATAAACCTTCTAAAAAGGATTGACCAAGGGAGGGGGAAGGGGGGGGGGGGGGGGGGGGAGTTTTTCTCCTTGTTTAGCGGGAGGGGGAGGGGGGAGTTTATGGTTTTAGATAGGTAAATATCAGGCACCTTCACTGTTAAAGCAAGTAATGTAAACTTTATACAACTTGACCTGGTGCCTCAGGTTTCTAACTGATGTAGGGAACATGTAAACCCTACCGACTGTTTGTCATTAAACTCTGCAAAAAAACAAATAAAATATGTTTCAAAAAAAAAAAATCTGAATAGCACTAGCCGAGCAAACTCGAATTTCCCATCTGAGAGAGGGATTTTAAGTCCCCACATCATTAAAAAAACATGATGCTGCATGCCTCACTTACCCTAAAAAAACGTTTTAAAGGCAATTTAAATAAGCCTTCTTCAGACTTTGTTCCTGTATACTGTCAATATGTTAGAGCACACCACCATATGTACATTCAGCATTCAAAAGAGATGCATAGATTTTTCAGCAAATGTAAATAAATGTCATTCAGATGCTTTAAAGTGGAGCTGAACTCTTGTACAGGACAGAAGGAAAACAGAGAAATGTACCCTGTATGTATTTAGAGAGCCTGTCTAATTCCCCCTCCTCTGTGTCACAAGTTGTAATTTGCTCTCTACACTGTCACCTGACTGCCACAACAGCTAAGCTCATTTGAAAGCACAGGATGTTAAAAATATGTCTGCTTCCATAAAAGCAGGAAGTAGACACACTGCAGATTTATTGCAGGATTTGTATCAGCTGTAACAAAAATGTTTTTTATTGAAAGGTTATGTTGTTGCGTATCTTTTAGAGCAGAGAGGAAGTTCTGAGTTCAGGTCCACTGTAATTACAACAGAACATCCAAAGTGGGTCCTGACAGGATGTTTGCTACTTACCTGTTCTCTGTTTTGGATGGGCTTCTCTCCATTGAACTGCCCTGTCACCTGTATGTGGGTCTGACTGCAGCCAGTCTCACAGAGGACAAAGAAGCAGTGCATGCTCCTGCCACTCGCGCTCCCTGCCCCCTGTCTGTGGCTCTGACTGCAGCCAGTCGCACAGAGGACAAAGAAGCAGTGCATGCTCCTGCCACTCGCGCTCCCTGTCACCTGTATGTGGGTCTGACTGCAGCCAGTCGCAGAGAGGACAAAGAAGCAGCGCATGCTCTGGCCACTCACGCCCCCTGTCACCTGAATGTGGGTCTGACTGCAGCCAGTCACACAGAGGACAAAGAAGCAGCGCATGCTCTGGCCACTCACGCCCCCTGTCACCTGAATGTGGGTCTGACTGCAGCCAGTCACACAGAGGACAAAGAAGCAGCGCATGCTCTGGCCACTCGCGCTCCCTGCCACCTGTATGTGGCTCTGACTGCAGCCAGTCGCACAGAGGACAAAGAAGCAGCGCATGCTCCTGCCACTCGCGCTCCCTGTCACCTGTATGTGGCTCTGACTGCAGCCAGTCTCACAGAGGACAAAGAAGCAGCGCATGCTCCTGCCACTCGCGCTCCCTGTCACCTGTATGTGGGTCTGACTGCAGCCAGTCGCACAGAGGACAAAGAAGCAGCGCATGCTCTGGCCACTCGCGCTCCCTGTCACCTGTCTGTGGCTCTGACTGCAGCCAGTCGCACAGAGGACAAAGAAGCAGTGCATGCTCTGGCCACTCGCGCTCCCTGCCACCTGTATGTGGCTCTGACTGCAGCCAGTCTCACAGAGGACAAAGAAGCAGCGCATGCTCTGGCCACTCACGCTCCCTGCCACCTGTATGTGGCTCTGACTGCAGCCAGTCGCACAGAGGACAAAGAAGCAGCGCATGCTCTGGCCACTCGCGCTCCCTGCCACCTGTCTGTGGCTCTGACTGCAGCCAGTCGCACAGAGGACAAAGAAGCAGTGCATGCTCCTGCCACTCGCGCTCCCTGTCACCTGTCTGTGGCTCTGACTGCAGCCAGTCGCACAGAGGACAAAGAAGCAGTGCATGCTCTGGCCACTCGCGCTCCCTGCCACGTGTATGTGGCTCTGACTGCAGCCAGTCGCACAGAGGACAAAGAAGCAGCGCATGCTCTGGCCACTCGCGCTCCCTGTAATATCTCGCTCCTGCCCAGATGTGCACAGCAACCGAGGCCGGTACAGTGTTATGCATTCTTGACAAGTACCGGTCATACATAAGCGTCATTTTTTCAAGTATGCATGCCCAGAACACTATCGGCTGCTGTGCACATCCGGGCAGGAGCACAAATTACAGGAATTATTTGTTGAATGGGAGGCAGAGCAGCACAACTGAGATGAGCCCATTCAAACCAATGATCGCTGGTCAGAGTGTTGGACAAATTTTTTTTTGGGGGGGGGGGGCTTGGTGACAGCAGGCCTAGGGCACTGGAAAGTACAAATCCGGCCCTGAGCAATAGTAAGACAATGGGCTCTATTCTCAATGAGTTACCGCATAAGTTAAATTTGGTAGTGAAAAAACACCGACCAATATATCTCCATTTTCAAATTTACAATTTTTTTTCTCCCTAAATTACCTCATGCGGTAAAAATGTGGTAATTACCTCCAAATGTATCTCCAATTTGAGATTCTCAATTGAAAAGTTGGTGTTAAGGATTGTTTTATCACCTACAAATGGTAGGTGATAATTATCACTTCTCTGCTGTTGGCCTTCAGGATGGAGCCTTTTGAGCTTTGTTTGCTCAAGTTCACATAGAAGGCTGAAAAGACGAGTGTGTCTAATCTCTAGGCGCACTTTCAGACCTCGTACAGTCTTTTAGATGATTTAATAGATGCAGAGGAGGAAATTCCTCTCTGCTATGAAAGATGAGCAACAGCATAATTACCTTTAAAGAAAAACATTTTTGTTACAGCTGATACAAATCCAGCAAAAAATCTCCAGTGTATGTACTTCCTGCTTTCATGGAAGCAGACATAGGGTTAACATCCTGTGTTTACACATTAGCTGCTCTGCTGAGGCAGCCAGCTGGCACAGCTGAGAGCTCAAATTACAGTTGTGATTAGTCACAGATGAGGGGGAATTAGACAGGCTAAATTATATACATACAGGGTGCATTTCTATATGTTTTCCTTCTGTCCTGTGCAAGAGTTCAGGTCCCACTGTAAATGTGACTGGCTTTCCTGGGTCGTCTCTGTGTAATGGGTGACAAGTATATGGGTTGCCCCACAGTGGTCAAAAAAAAAAAAAAAAAAAGCTTTATTTCCGTACATATTACTGACTGTTTTATCACCTGTTTTATCACCTGTTTTATCAAACATTTATCACACTTGGTACATTTTTAGTGAATACTCACTTTTTTCACTATTTTTAGTGAATTATCAGTGGAGGTAATTTTTCACTCTAAAAAGAGTTACCGCACATGGTTTTGTGAATAGAGCCCAAAGGGTTCAATTCAACAAAGGCTGTTGGATAACAGCAGAGCAGTGCAGAGCAGCTTGGAGTGTCTGTGTTACAAGCTGCCTTACAATAGAAGGCATCCCGACATCCATTTAGATGTAAACGTGTGTTATATTTACTGTTTTTTTTATACCGCCTCTGCTGCTCTGAATCTGTCAATCAATCTTTAACATTTTACTTAATTGCCACAACTTAGATTAACCTCCCTGGCGGTCTATTAAGATCGCCAGGGTGGCTGCGGGAGGGTTTTTTTATAATTAAAAAAAAACTGTTTCATGCAGCCAACTGAAAGTTGGCTGCATGAAAGCCCACTAGAGGGCGCTCCGGAGGCGTTCTTTCGATCGCCTCCGGCGCCCAGAATAAACAAGGAAGGCCACAATGAGCAGCCTTCCTTGTTCTGCTTACATCGTCGCCATAGCGACAAGCGGAGTGGCGTCATGGACGTCAGCCGACGTCCTGACGTCAGCCGCCTCCGATCCAGCCCTTAGCGCTGGCCGGAACTTTTGTTCCGGCTGCGCAGGGCTCGGGCGGCTGGGGGGGGTCCCTCTTTTGCCGCGATCAGGCAGCACACGCGGCTGGCAAAGTGCCGGCTGCGTGTGCTGCTTTTTATTTCGCTCAAATCGGCCCAGCAGGGCCTGAGCGGCGACCTCCGGCGGTGATGGACGTGTATAGTCGTCCATACCGCTGAGGAGGTTAACTTCCCAGAGACATTACAAATGCCATGCTTATTGATTTCACAACTAGCAACTTGGCATTCTCAAACAGGGACTCAAAGGGTTACACCACTGAAGGGAACCTGGGAAATATCTTGTCCCATTCTCTCTGCTCACTGCAGTGGGTGTTTCACTGGAGAAGCCTATGCCACCTATCAGCAGCACTTGCAGGAGAACAGGGGCTGTTTCTATTAGCTGCCTGCTCCTATAAGGCCTGAGTGACATAATGGAGCGAGGGCCTCTTGGGACTTTGTGGCCACAAAATACAGGTTATTGGTATTCTATTATATATGTATTGGTTCATATACACTTGTCTTTCTGTGGTACTGCTTTTCCCTCCTTTCTTGCAGGGGCCGGCTGGTGATTTCTGAGGCTGCCAGGTATCTGGGCAAAGAGCATCTGGAGATGAGCCTGATTGGCAGCTGTCAGAAGGAGCGGGGTTATTGGCAGCCAATGATCTAGTCCTGGGAAAGGTGAGTGGACTCACCCGAAAAACCCCTGCGCCACGCGATTTGAGCCAAAAAAGGGTGTGGTCACGCATCAGAATGTGGGTGTGGTCAAATATACATGTAGTTTACAGTAAAAGCCGAGTAAAGATGCATACACATTCAATTTTGATTGGTCAATCTCTAACCAATCTCACCACCCCCATGTAGTATTAGGGCCTCTCATAATATCTAGAAGTACTACAATTGGCTAATCAAAATTGTATGTGTACCAGGCTTTAAAAAACTTATACTGGAGGTAGCAAGTATCAGCACACAATACAGCTGGTTTACATTCAGTACACAGTAACCGCTCTTAAAGCCCAATCTACATGATACGATTCTTTATACGATTCGAGTACGATTCTATTTACGATCCGATTAAATCCAACATGTCCGATCAGGATTCGATTCAATTCGATAAGCCATTGCAAAACAATGGCAAAACGAATTGAATCCCGATCGGACATGTTGGATTTAACCACTTTACCCCCGGCGGTACGAATTTCTCCGCCCCTTTTCTCCCTCCTAAAAAACCAGGGACGGAGAAATCCGTACCTTCCGCCGCTGTCCGCGCTCCCGCCGCTCGTGCACGCCGCCGCCCGCCCGGAGATCAATGAACGGGAAAATCCATTCCCGTTCGTTGATCTAAACCCCCGCAATGATCTGCTGCTTCTTTCAGAAACAGTGAGATCATTGTGAGTCTCCCAGCCTCCTACTGCTTCCTGTATGAGTCCTTCCGGTCGCATGTAAACATACTCACTGTGGCCATCTTGTGTCCAAATAGTAAACTACACCCTAATGCATTTTACACATACAAATAAATTGTTTTACATAATAAATTAACTCATTACCTCCCACACCCCATTATTTTTTTTGTAATTTTGAAAAAAAAAATATATACAATAAAAAAAACAAAAACATAAATAGTTACCTTAGGGACTGAACTTTTTAAATATTTATGTCAAGAGGGTATAACACTGTTACTTTATAAACTATGGGCTTGTAATTAGGGATGGACGCAAAACTGAAAGAAATGCACCTTTATTTCCAAATAAAATATTGGGGCCAAACATTGTGATAGGGACATAATTTAAACGGTTTTATAATCTGGAATAATGGGCAAATAAATTTAATGGGTTTTAATTACAGTAGCATGCATTATTTAAAAACTATAATGGCCGAAAACTGAAAATAATTTTTCCCACATTTTTTCCTATTTTCCCCATTAAAACACATTTAGAATAAAAGAATTCTTGGCATAATGTCCCACCTAAAGAAAGCCTAATTGGTGGCGGAAAAAACAAGATATAGTTCATTTCATTGCGATAAGTAATAATAAAGTTATAGTCGAATGAATGGACGGAGCGCTGAAAGGTGAAAATTGCTCTGGTGGTCAGGGGGTAAAAGCCCTCAGTGGTGAAGTGGTTAATCGGATTGTAAATAGAATCGTAATCGAATCGTATAAAGAATTGTATTGTGTAGATGGGGCTTAATATACATACTGGGGGTAGAAATGAACAGCGTACATACAGGAGGTATCAGATCAGCACACGCTGCAGCTAGTTTACTATCTAGACAGACAGACAGACAGACAGACAGACAGACAGACAGACAGACAGACAGACAGACAGACAGACAGACAGACAGACAGACAGACAGACAGACAGACAGACAGACAGACAGACAGACAGACAGACAGACAGACAGACAGACAGACAGACAGACAGACAGACAGACAGACAGACAGACAGACAGACAGACAGACAGACAGACAGACAGACAGACAGACAGACAGACAGACAGACAGACAGACAGACTCATATTCACTTGCTACTTACCAGCTAAAAACAACAGGGTTGGCAGGAAACTGCAGAGATGCGGGGCATGCTGGGGGGAGAGGGATACTGCAAGGATTCTTGTTTCATCTTATCTGATGTCTGGGTTATCAGCAGAGTGCCTTGCCTGTATGTAGTGTTTACATTGGTGTTGGATGCCATTGTTTTGCAAATGCTACTTGAGTCAACTTTGGCAGCTCACAGCCAGCCAGGCACCCCGTGCTGGGGGCATTTACATGTGAATTCCAAAACGGACATTTGTTTCTAAACTCTCAAAAGTGTGAATCTTATAAGTGGCTGGATGGTGTAATGGTTAAAGGGAAGGTTCAGGGAGGGGATTAAAAAAATAAAAAAAAAATGTCCACTTACCTGGGGCTTCCTCCAGCCCATGGCAGGCAGGAGGTGCCCTCGCCGCCGCTCCGCAGGCTCCCGGTGGTCTCCGGTGCCCGACCTGGCCAGGCCGGCTGCCAGGTCGGGCTCTTCTGCGCTCCATTTCCTGGCACTTCTGCGTCCCACGCCATCGGACGTCCGCCGGGCTGTACTGCGCATGCGCAGTACTGCGCCTGCGCAGTACAGCCCGGCAGACGTCCGATGACGTCAGCGTGGGACGCAGAAGTGCCAGGAAATGGAGCGCAAAAGAGCCCGGCCTGGCACCGGAGACCCCCGGGAGCGGCGGCGAGGGCACCTCCTGCCTGCCACGGGCTAGAGGAAGCCCCAGGTAAGTGGACATTTTTTTTTTATTTTTTTAATCCCCTCCCTGAACCTTCCCTTTAAAGAGAAACTCCGACCAAGAATTGAACTTTATCCCAATCAGTAGCTGATACCCACTTTTACATGAGAAAAATAATGATTTTCACAAACAGACCATCAGGGGGCGCTGTATGACTGATTTTGTGCTGAAACCCCTCCCACAAGAGGCTCTGGTACCGTACGGTACTCTGGGCAAACTGTCACAATGTAACAATGTTCAGACAGGAAATAGCTGTCTGTTAAAGCCAGACCAGCTAGAAACAGCTCCATAATCTGCCCACAGTAACAATGTCACCATGTAATACAAGTCAGAATGTGAATCTGGGAGAGGAAAGATTTTACAATGAGCAAACACTGACTAAATCATGTATACATAATTATTGTAAAAATGAAGCACTTTTTTTATTACATTATTTTCACTGGAGTTCCTCTTTAAGGGCTCTGCCTCTGACACAGGAGACCAGGGTTTGAGTCTCGGCTCTGCCTGTTCAGTAAGCGAGCACCTATTCAGTAGGAGACCTTTTAGGCAAGTCTCCCTAACACTGCAACTGCCTATAGAGCGCGCCCTAGTGGCTGCTGCTCTGGTGCTTTGAGTCCACCAGGAGAAAAGCGCGATATAAATGTTATTTGTCTTTGTCTTATTAATTGCAGCAGCTTCTTACCCCTTTCCCCTCCAGTGTCACACTTCAGTCTGAGCCTCTCTCTGCTCTAGCTGGACACAGCAGAGACATTTCTGAGCAGCCACGATAAAGTGAATGGAGGAAGGCACGGCTGAGGTAGGCGGGGCTACACACTGAAACACTGTACACAGCATTACTCAATAGCTCAGCTGTCCTATGTGCTGTGATGTGACTGACTGCAGAAGCACCCTGTATGCCCGCACCCTTGTAATAAATGCCACTGAGGCTGAGTGAGGACAGCAGCAGGCTGGGGAAAGCAGAATGCCATGCGGTAGATGGGCAAATACGTCTCTGGTGTCTGCACATGCAGGGGCGGAGCTACTCAAGCTCTCTCCAGCCCCTAACTACACGCCCCCTGCCCGGTGCTTGTGATTGGGCAGGGGGCGGATGAATGGATGGCTGCACTCGTCAGCTGGAGCTGCTAGAGCTGGGCCAGGGACATATGACGCTAGCAATGCCTATGCTGCTAGGGTGGATGGCGTTCACGCCCAGGAAAAAGTGAGTGGACGCCGTCCACCCGCATTCACGCAGGACTCGACCCCTGTTGGCAGCCAATGATCTTTCATCTCCTGTCACAGCTCAGTGTATGCCATCATTTTCTCCTCAGTGTCTGTCATCCCCCTCCCTCTTCTCGGATTTTTGGGACTGTCGTCGGCTATTGCCTTTATTGGCGGTAAAAGTTGCCACGGTGGTGGGCGGGCTAAGTACTTTAGAAGTTGTTGGACTATGATTGGTGATTGGATATGCTTAACTTTGGATTATTTTTGTTTTTCTAGTTTTAATAAAGTTGAGCTTGAAGTGTTAAATATTTAAAGTATTTTATTGAATAAAATTATCCAACAACTTTAATTTGAAAGCCGCAACAAATGCCTTACGGCCAATTTTTATCCACTAAGGTTGTGTGTTGAGTTTTATATTTTATTTTGTGGTATGTGCCTCGTAAGTCCCATGTCAATCATGAGGACATCCACAGGAAGGCATTGAAAGCAAGTTACCGACAGGGGAGAGCTGGAGAGAATTAGCGAATGTGTTAGCGAATGCTGTAAGCTCGATGAATTGACATTTGCTGACATATTACTGACATGTGTGGAGATAATCACAGCACAAGGCGGACATTTATCTCATTGCTCTGTAATCTCAGCTTCTCATGCGGTAACTGCTTTGATGAATTAACATTTTCTTAAGTGCTCCGCAAAGTCAGCTGTTTTCAGCATTAGCGCATGCGGCAATGCTTGATGAATTGAAGCCCATGTATTATGTTGGCACCATATAAATCTAATAATAATCCTACGTAATAAGAGACAAGTGTCCCTGCATACACTGTCTCTGTAATTGGCTCCGCGCTTTTTGCTACTGTGAATGTGCGCAGGACGGACCCAGACAGCTGGTGGGCGGGGCCAGGGGTGTGCACAGTGGCAAGAAAACACACACACACACTAACTGTCCCTCAAAGGAGCTCACAATCTAATCCCACCATTACCATATGTCTATATTATGTAGTGTAAGTACTGTAGTCTAGGGCCAATTTTTTAGGGGGAGCCAATTAACTTATCCGTATGGTTTTGGAATGTGGGAGGAAACCGGAGTGCCCGGAGGAAACCCACGCAGACACGGAGAGAACATACAAACTCTTTGCAGATAGTGCCCTGGCTGGGATTCGAACCAGGGACCCAGTGCTGCAAGGCGAGAGAGCCAACCACTACGCCACCGTGCTGCCTTACAGCATGCCGTCCAGTTTTCACAGCACAGTGTGAGCTGGACAGCAAGGCATTACACAGGCAGCGTTTCCCCGCCCATCTCGCATGCAGACAGACTATGCAAATCCAGACAGAGGGCTCTATTCACAAAACCATCTGCGGTAACTATTGGGTGAAAAATTACCTCCAGTGATAATTCACTAAAAATAGTGAAAATTGTGAGTATTCACTAAAAATGTACCAAGTGTGATAAAGGTTTAATAAAAGTGCGTAAAACAGGTGATAAAACTGTCAGTAATATGTACGGAAATGAAGCTTTAACCACTGTAGGGCAGCCCATATACTTGCCGCCCATTACACAGACGGCCCAGGAAAGCCTGTCACATTTACAGGGGGACCTCAGCTCTTGTACAGGACAGAATGAAAACATATAGAAATGTACCCTGTATGTATATAATTTAGCCTGTCTAATCCCCCCTCATCTGTGAATAATCCCAACTGTAATTTCATCTCTCAGCTGTGCCAGCTGGCTGCCTCAGCAGAGCAGCTGATGTGTAAACACAGGATGTTAACCCTATGTCTGCTTCCATGAAAGCAGGAAGTACATACACTGGAGATGTTTTGCTGGATTTGTATCAGCTGTAACAAAGAAATGTTTTTCTTTAAAGGTAATTATGCTGTTGCTCATCTTTTAGAGCAGAGAGGAATTTCCTCCTCGGCATCTATAAAATAATCTAAAAGACTGTACGAGGTCTGAAAGGACGCCCTGAGATGAGACGCCCTGAGATGAGACACACCCGTCTTTTCTGCCTTCTGTGTAAAATTGACAAACTCGAGCAAACAAAGCTCAAAAATCTACATCCTGAAGGCCAAAAGCAGAGAAGTGATAAATACCATTTGTAGGTGATGATAAAAAAAAAGTAAAAAAAAAAAACAAAAAAAAAAAAAAACCTTAATTAACGCCAACTTTTCAATTGAGAATCTCAAATTGGAGATACATTTTGGAGGTAATTACCTCACTTTTACCACATGAGGTAATTTGGGGAGAAAAAAAATGATGGGTACTTATCCGTTAGCCGGGCGCATCCGGCTGGTGGCGCTAATTACTATTCCCCCTCCAGGCCGACATGGATAGTAGGGAAAGCTGTAACTCTGGTGGAGTTTTGTCGCCACCTGCTGGATGCGCCCGGCTAACGGATAAGAACCAAATTATGAATTTGAAAATGGAGATATTTTGGTCGGTGTTTATCACTACCTAATTTAACTCATGCAGTAACTCATTGAGAATAGAGCCCATAGTGGGAATTCCCTGCCAATAACAGAAATATAGCTAGATAATCCAACAATGGGCTCTCTTCACAAAGCATTACCACATTCAGCAATGCTGAAAACAGCTGATTTTACCGATCACCTTCCCAAATTACAATTCACAAAGATTCTGGCATACAGGAGCTCCCCCTGGTGGCTGCAGCACAGCTAAAGGTATGATAGGATACACAGCAGAGAATACCCAAGTCATACATGCAGCTCCCTGCCTGCTGACCTGCTTCCCAGCTGGTAAGTCAGGGGTCCCCAACCACCGGGCCGCACCCCACTGCCAGTCCGTGGGCAGTTTTCAACCGGGCCGTTGCAGGTCTGGCCTCTCCCCCCCCGTGGCCGCTGCTCCCGTTACCTTATGAGCTGGTGGGTGCTTCCTCAATTAGATTCCCCCGTAGCTCCTCTCTGCAGCATCTTCTATTACAGCAGCGCATCCCATGGCTGCTAGCAGGAGGGAAGGAAGCAGGGCGGCGGTTCCCATGGTTATAGTGATCGCCGCTACAGAAAGCGGCTCTCCTGCTCCCTTCCCTCCTTACAGCAGCAGTGGGATGCGCTGCTGTAATGGAAGATGCTGCATGGAGGAGAGGGGCTATGGGGAGATCTAGGAGAGGAAGCAGCCGCCAGCTCATAAGGTAACAGGATCTGCAGCCACGGAGGGAGTGGGCTATACAGGGGAAACTATATTAGCTATGCAGGGGGCACATACCTGGCTACCTACCTGTGTATATACTCCAAACAGGGGGACTCCTGCTGCTAACCCCAACTCCCCCCCGCTAACCCCGACTCCACTGGGCCTAAGAGGAAAGTTTGGTCTGGATGGCGGTCCCCAGCTGATAAAGGTTGGAGACTCCTGTGGTAAGTGACTTACCGAGCAGGGCTTAGTGAATTGAACCAGGTTTGTTTTGTTTTTGGTAAATTACAGAACTTCTGCCTCATACAGAAAACCTTTAGTGAATTTGGAGCAAAAAGTGTAAAATACCAAACAAGATATTTTACCAAACAAACTGCTTTTACTGACCTGCCTTTTGTGAATAGACCTCAATACCTGTTTGCTGCATCTCTCTCCACACTTCTCTCTTGTCACCTCTCTGCACACAGCCACACCTTTATCCTCCCATAAGCCACGCCTTTATCCTCCCATACGCCACGCCTCCTCATTGTATATTCACGCCTTCTCTACCTGTGCAGATAATTGGCAGGATTCACAAAGCTTTTTCACCTGTTTTCACCTTATCTATGTAAGGCCTCTTTTCCATGGACTGTTGAACTGTGTGCTCAGCAAGCAGTTACCAGGCAGCTATGAGCAGTTGTGAGAGTTTGAGAGGCATTTCACTGCCTATCATCAGTCCGTGGAAAAGAGGCCTTACATTTTTAAGCTTCCACAGAGCAACAATTTAGTATAATTAAGGTAAGAAAAGGAAGATTGAAATGAAGTTAAAGGTCTCTATTCATAAAGTATTCCCACATGCGGTAATACTCAAAACAGCTGACTTTACCAACCATTTAGCAAAGTGTCCATTAACCTCCCTGGCTGTAAGCCCATGCTGAGCACGAGCTATGCCGCCGGAAGGCACCGCTCAGGCCCCGCTGGTCCGATTTGCATATTTTTTTTGCTACACGCAGCTAGCACTTTGCTAGGTGCGTGTAACATCCGATCGCCGCCGCCGCCGCCGCCCACCGATCCGCCGCCATCCGTCGCGCTGCAGCCGCCCCCAGACCCCGTGCGCTGCCTGGCCAATCAGTGCCAGGCAGCGCTGTGGGGTGGATCAGAGTCCCCTTTGACGTCACGACGTCGATGACGTCATCCCGCTCGTCGCCATGGTGACGGGGGAAGCCCTCCAGGAGATCCCGTTCTTTGAACGGGGCTGGGGGAGATGCCGCTGAGCAGCGGCAATCATGTAGCGAGACAAGGTCTCGCTACATGAAATTTTTTTTTTTTTTTAAAAGTCTTTGCTGCCCCCTGGCGAATTTTAATAAACCGCCAGGAGGTTTAATAAAAGCTGTTTCCACATGAAAAGCTACAATTCCTGAGCAGTGCGGGAAATTATAGCCTTGTGCGGTGATTATCACAACACGTCACTATGGGCCGGTGCACACCAAAAAACGCTAGCAGATCCGCAAAACGCTAGCAGATTTTGAAACGCTTTTTCTTCTTTTTCTGTAGCGTTTCAGCTAGTGTTTTGCGGTTTTGTCTAGCGGTTTTGGTGTAGTAGATTTCCTGTATTGTTACAGTAAAGCTGTTACTGAACAGCTACTGTAACAAAAAACGCCTGGCAAAACCCTCTGAAGTGCCGTTTTTCAGAGCGGTTTGTGTTTTTCCTATACTTAACATTGAGGCAGAAACGCATCCACAATCCAAAAAATGCCTCACCCCGGGAGTATGCATTTCTGCAAAACGCCTCCCGCTCTGGTGTGCACCACCCCATTGAGATATATTGACCAAGCAGATCCGCAGCCGCAAGCGGATATGAAAACGCCCAAAAAGCCGCTCGGTGTGCACCAGCCCTAAATGTCAATTCATAAAGATTAGAGCAGGTGGAATGGGATCGGAGATTACCGGCTGTTTAGATAAGGCAATAAGCCAGAGGTAACAGGCAAGCTAATGGGACAGACCTCCCAGGCAGCTGCAGTGAGAGGAGAGCAGACAAGGCATTCCAGAATATCAAGGCTGTGTTTAACCCCTTGAGTACCTGTTTTCAGATAAATTTCACATCAGAAAGCCTGCATGTGTAACATTTCTTGAAGTTCTTCTAAGCTGCAGCAATTAAATAAATTGTTTAGAAAGACTAAAGCTGGGCATACACTGGCCCGATTTGCCGCTGATTGGACAGCAGATTCGATCACTGTGATCGAATCTGCTGCCAATCGTTTGCGCTAAACGCACCCGCCGATCCGATTTCCTCCCGAAATCGGATCGGTCCGTCGATCGTGCCGTGCGGGTTTTTTCCGTCGATCGCCCGCGGGTAGGGAGCGCGTCGCTAGCGGCGGCCAATTCGATACTTATACATTACCTGACGCTGGCTCCCGGGCATCTTCTCCGCGCTTCTATCCCAGCGTACATTAATTTCCTGTGTCACTCCAGTGACCAGGAAGTTCAAATAGAGGGCGCTCTATTTGAACTTCCTGGTCACGGAGTGACACAGTGTACGCTGGGATGCGGTGCGGGGTGCAGCTCGGAGAAGAGGACCCGGAGCCAGCTTCAGGTAATGTATAGGGGGGGGGGGGGGACAGGTGGTAGCGGCGGCTGCACAGATTGTGATCGGTTTCAGGCTGAAATCGATTCACAATCTGTTTGCAGTAAACGCAGCCATACGATCCCTCTCTGATCAGATTCGATCAGATAGGGATCTGTCAGCTGGTCGATCTAATGGCAAATCGACCAGTGTATGGCTACCTTAATGCTGGGCATACACGGCTAGATAGTTCTTATCAATCAAGCAGCTGATGACTCAATTGATAAGATCCAACCTTTCCGATCACCGCAGCGTATCGATACCGCGCTCGATCTCCGCGGGCGGACAATGAACAGAAACGAAGCGCTGATAAGGATAAGGACGAGCGGGAATCGATCCGCGGGGACGAGTGGGGACAGCGGCTCGATTCCGGCGCATAAATGTGCCGTGTATACCCAGCATTATAGACAGATTCAGCGCAGATTTAGGGCAAGGAGAGGCAGTTTAAAAAAAAAAAAGAACATCTAAGGGCCTGTTTCCACTACATGCAGATTGGATGCAGAAAAACTGACTCCAATGAATGTCTATGGGCTTGTTTCCACTAAACACGATTTTTCTGATGCAGATTTTCCCATAGGCATTCATTGGAGTTTTTCTGCATCCAATCTGCATGTAGTGGAAACAGGCCCTAAAGGGATGCTGGAGCTGCCTCTTCCATAGTAACGCTGTCTCTGCACGGAGAAAATGGGCTCTATTCATAAAAGGTTACCGCAAGTTTTCCGCTCAAAACAGCGGATTTTCCCGTCCATTTAGCAAAGTGGGCATTCATAAAAGCTGTTCCCGCATGAAAATCTACAATCCCCCAGCAGAGCGAGAAATTTCCGCCTTCTCCAGTGTTTTTCTAGATTTATCTAGAAAAAAGTAACAAAATGGCCATTCATGAAGTTTAGAGGAAGTGGTATGTGGACGGGAAATACCGCTTCCTCTGATTTTGCGGATTACATACAAGTGAATGGGACAGACCTCCCAGAGAGAGCAGTGCAAGAAGGGACTCTGCCGGCTGAAGTGTTTCCGCATGCCTTCCGACAGCTTACCGCCAGCCTTCAGCGGGAGATCTCCGCACTTGCATCGCAGCTTTCAAGATTTCTTTGAATGACCACCCAGAAGTGTAATATACCGCTGCGGTATTTTCCCTCCAGGAGTTTTTTCGCCACAACTTTTTTATGAATAGAGCCCAATGTATCAACTCAGCAGCACCGCTAGTTTAATGTGGGAATTCCCAGACCTTTCATCGCAACTGTAAACTTTTTTTATGAATTAGCACACAAAAGTGTAAAATACCGATGTGGTGTTTTCCCTCCGCAAATGTTTTATGAATAGAGCCCGATGGGCTCTATTCTCAAAGAGCCAAAAGTACCGCAAAATTTTACCGGTAAATTCCCGCCAGCGGTAAACTCCGCATTTTTTTAGCATTCACTAACATTTTCCGCATGTTTGCCGCATGCGGGAAAAAAGATGCGGAAACAGGCATTATTCATGCGGGAATCATGCGGTAAAAAGGTCGCATGAAAAAGTGTTTAAAAAAAAAAAGTTAAAGTCCACCAAGCACAGCCCTTAAGCCTCCACACTTCATTAAAGTCAATGGGATGCGGAATATATCACCTACTTCTTGTAGGTGATAAAAATTCGGTAATTAACGAAGAAATGATGCGCCTGAACATCTTTGAGAATTGATCTTTTATTGCGGAAAATACCGACTTTTGCGGAAATTTTACCGCATGAATCCCGCACTTTTATCACACTTTTTCCGCATGCGGAAAAAACATGCGGAACATTTTGAGAATCCCAACTTGCCGGTATTTTGGGTGCAAACTTCCCGCATGTACTTTACCGCATGCGGAAACTCATTGAGAATAGAGCCCATTGGGCTCTATTCTCAAAGAGCCAAAAGTACCGCAAAATTTTACCGGTAAATTCCCGCCAGCGGTAAACTCCGCATTTTTTTAGCATTCACTAACATTTTCCGCATGTTTGCCGCATGCGGGAAAAAAGATGCGGAAACAGCCATTATTCATGCGGGAATCATGCGGTAAAAAGGTCGCATGAAAAAGTGTTTAAAAAAAAAAAGTTAAAGTCCACCAAGCACAGCCCTTAAGCCTCCACACTTCATTAAAGTCAATGGGATGCGGAATATATCACCTACTTCTTGTAGGTGATAAAAATTCGGTAATTAACGAAGAAATGATGCGCCTGAACATCTTTGAGAATTGATCTTTTATTGCGGAAAATACCGACTTTTGCGGAAATTTTACCGCATGAATCCCGCACTTTTATCACACTTTTTCCGCATGCGGAAAAAACATGCGGAACATTTTGAGAATCCCAACTTGCCGGTATTTTGGGTGCAAACTTCCCGCATGTACTTTACCGCATGCGGAAACTCATTGAGAATAGAGCCCATTGGGCTCTATTCTCAAAGAGCCAAAAGTACCGCAAAATTTTACCGGTAAATTCCCGCCAGCGGTAAACTCCGCATTTTTTTAGCATTCACTAACATTTTCCGCATGTTTGCCGCATGCGGGAAAAAAGATGCGGAAACAGCCATTATTCATGCGGGAATCATGCGGTAAAAAGGTCGCATGAAAAAGTGTTTAAAAAAAAAAAGTTAAAGTCCACCAAGCACAGCCCTTAAGCCTCCACACTTCATTAAAGTCAATGGGATGCGGAATATATCACCTACTTCTTGTAGGTGATAAAAATTCGGTAATTAACGAAGAAATGATGCGCCTGAACATCTTTGAGAATTGATCTTTTATTGCGGAAAATACCGACTTTTGCGGAAATTTTACCGCATGAATCCCGCACTTTTATCACACTTTTTCCGCATGCGGAAAAAACATGCGGAACATTTTGAGAATCCCAACTTGCCGGTATTTTGGGTGCAAACTTCCCGCATGTACTTTACCGCATGCGGAAACTCATTGAGAATAGAGCCCATTGTGCGGATAAGTGGTGATAAATTAGGACTTTTATCCCCTATAGAGGGCAGGTGATCATTGTCACATATCTGCTGTTGCAGTCTAACATGGAGCTTTTCGAGCTTTGCTTGTTTGCATTCATGTCACTTGTACGTAGCAGGAGACAGAGAAGACGGGTGGGCCTAATGTCAGGTGCACTTCCCGACCTCGTACTGTCTGTTAGATGATTTTATAGGTGCCAAGGAGGAAATTCCTCTCTGGTCGAAAAGATAAGCAACAGCATAATAACCTTTAAACAAAAAACATTTATTTGTTACAGCGGATACAAATTCTGCAATAAATCTCCAGTGTGTGTACATCCTGCTTTCATGGAAGCAGACATAGGATGAACATCCTGTGCTTACAAATTAGCTGCTCTGCTGAGGCAGCCAGCTAGCACAGCTGAGAGCTAAAATTACAGTTGTGATTATTCCCAGATGAAGGGGAGTTAGACAGGCTAAACTCTCTATATACTTATAGGGTGCATTTCTGTTTTCCTTCTGTCAAGCGCAAGAGTTGAAGTCCCACTTTAAAGGATACCCCAACTGAAATGTGACATAATGAGATAGACATGGGTATGTACAGTGCCTAGCATACAGATAACTATGCTGTGTTCCTTTTTTTCTTTCTCTGCCTGAAAGCGTTAAATATCAGGTATGTAAGTGGCTGACTCAGTCCTGACTCAGACAGGAAGTGACTACAGTGTGACCCTCACTGATAAGAAATTCCCCTCTTTTACCTCTTACTTGCTCTCAGAAGCCATTTTCTGCTAGGAAAGTGTTTTATAGTTGGAATTTCTTATCAGTGAGGGTCACACTGTAGTCACTTCCTGTCTGAGTCAGGACTGAGTCAGCCACTTTTCGCGAAAAAGAGGCCTAACTCATGATGTCAGCAGTTACAGACATGATGATTGGCTCTTGTGTGCACATGTGACCATTGCAGACGCAGTGCATGCTGGGTATGGCCTGGAACCCACGATCGCTATCACTAATCGCAATATTTGCTAGCGTTTTGTATGAGTGATTTCATGAACTTTTTCTGGTGATTTCGGTAGCGATTTAAAAAAGTGTAAGCGTTTTGCTAGCGATTGTTTAGCGATTGTAATTCTGATTGGTCCTTTCAATTTTAATTTTGTTACAGTGTGCAGTAATGTAAAAATGCTAGCAAACTCACTCTGTGCAGGTTTTGATGAGTGATTACGCCAGAGTTTATATACATTACATGGCAGAAACGCTAAATGGTAAAAATGCATGTCCTGCATTTGTGATTTTGGTAATCGCTCCAGTGGAATTTGGCCATTAGCGTTCAGGGAGCAATTCAAACCGCTAGCGATTTCCTTAAACGCTCAGCTAATGTTAATGGATGGGCCAAATTGCACTGGAGCGACTACGATTACCAAATCGCAAAACGCAGGACATGCAGCATTTTTGGCGTTTAGCGGTTCTGCAATGTAAAGTATATCATCGCTGCCATAATCGTTTGCTAGCGTTTTGACGTGACTGCACACTGTAACACAACTAAAATGAATTGAAAGGACCAATCAGAATTAAAACGCTAATTGATACACAACTGCTGGCAAATTGAATACACTTTTAAAATCGCTCCTGAAAACGCTCATGAAATCGCTTGCAAACCACTCATACAAACCGCTAGCGATTGCGATTTGCATCTGTCTCAGGTTTCCTTTGTTACACAGTAGTACTATACTCTACATATGGACTCCCCGCAGAGCTGTAGGGAATCCACTGAGAATGTTGTGCACATTTCACACAGACGTGTGGTCTATAACCCATAAACCTGGTTCTGATTGTGCATGACTAAGTTGTAAATAATGGAGAATGAGGGGAGTCTTCCTTTGAGTACCTGCACAGCACTCTTACATGTACCCACATTTTGTAGCTACTACATAACTCAGAATCTAATAGTACTGTACTGTATACGAGGGCAAAAGTCAAAGTACGTGGACATTCATGCCTTTACTCGCCATCACGTTTTCATAATGAACCTAGAAAACAATAGACGTTGTACAAGATGATAATTAATATACACATGACATATCTATCCATTACCTGACTGCTCAAAAGTGTCATGTTTTTCCTCAATGCCCACAATTGAATCTTGGTCTATGTATGGCCTTAGGGCTTCTTCATAGTCCTTAAAATAAACACGTACTCCACAGTTGCCGGTTTTTTGTCTGTGAAATATTAGAAAACATCATTACCAAACATAGTAAGTAATGTCAGTTATAATTTCCCACATACGAGTTACCATATAATAGTATCATAATATGCTTCACATCACTTACTTCTGTTTTACGTCCTGTGTTATTTTATTACACACATCCCTTTTAATATCTTGAATGCGTTTTTTTACATTCCCCACGTCTCGCTTACATTCACCAACACTATTCACAGCCTCTGTAATATCTTGCCATTTTTTTTAATTTCCAGTAGCTATCAGTCGATGGCTTTAAATTCCCTTGAAGTTTATCAAAAAAAGGAATGAGACTCTCAACTAAAGCCACATTTTCTTGAAAGGAAAAACGTGCGTTTCTTTCCTGCGTCTTTTTCTTGGCAACTGTTGCTACAGGTTGCTCATCAACACTGTCACACGAAACATCATCATTTTTGGGCACTTGTTGTTTTTTCTTGCTTTTATTTACATCACCACTCTCTTGTACTGCAGCTTTTCCTTTGCCATTTTGGCTTCCACTCTCTTGTGTGTTGTCTTCGTTTGATGCTCGCTGACCTCCATATATTTTTTGCTCGAACTCATTCCCACCATAAAAATATTCTTCTGCTTGTTCCTCATGCTGTAAAAGCAAGTGAATACATGGTCATTAGTACATTTGTGCTGCATACAACATAAGTGCATACGGTGGTCACGTGCAATCTAGGCTACATGTTTGTGCTTACGTTTGGATCTTGTGCTGTACACCGTTTTTTGCCTTGCATTCGGCTTTCTTCACTTTCTTGCATTGTTTGTTTTGTATCCAATTGTTTTGCTTTTGTCTTGGATGTATTGTTGGCATGATCTTTCAACTACAAAACAAAGTACAACATTCATTGTTGCAAACCTTACTTGCACAGTATTATAAGAGAGAAAGAGAAAGAGAGAGAGAAAGAAAGAGAGAGAGAGAAAGAGAGAGAAAGAGAAAGAGAGAGAGAGAGAGAGAGAGAAAAAGAAAGAGAAAGAGAGAAAGAGAGAGAGAAAGAAAGAGAGAAAGAGAGAGAAAGAGAAAGAGAGAGAGAAAGAGAGAGAAAGAGAAAGAGAAAGAGAAAGAAAGAGAGAAAGAAAGAGAAAGAGAAAAAGAGAGAGAGAGAACAAAATAGCAATGGAAAGGCAATGATGTGACTACATAAAAAGCAGAACAAAACTAACCTTTTTGATGCGATCACCAGAATATTTGTTTTGTATCATTCTTCCTCCATCCACTTTACTGGGAGTGTACTGTGTTTCATGTCCCTAAAGGTGGGCCAAAAGACAATACTGTATTAGCCATACATCATAAATGGAAGTGAAATGGACAAATCTGTACTCCAATAATCATCATGCTATTTCTTAAATTGTTCTTTTCTTTTAGACATTACATATCCTAACTTGAAAATGAAACGGACATATTACAGAGTCATTACATCCATGACTTGATGTCCTTGTGTAAATTATGTCATGTGCGACACATTACATGTTTCATGGGTTGAGAATATCAACAGCAATGTCGACACTACAGCTGCACATACACAGATGTGTTGACGCATGCATAATCATATACCTTACAGAGTATAATGGTATTTTGGTGTGGGTTAATAAAAATCATGGCCATCACATTCTTTATTATTATGTCGGTACACGGCACTTATGTACGATCTGTAAACCACTAGTGTATGGTTTTTTGTGGAAAGAACGCAGACAACCCCAGGCCCTGTAATGCTCCCAGACAGACATCCTGTGTGGGCACACACACTGAGTGCTGGGCCATAGTCAACTCCTGTTCCGTTAAGGAATGGCACACTGTCAAGTTTGTCAAACACTGGCTCGGAGTTGCCATGTCCAAGCACCACCTCTTGTCAACAAAAATACACAACACACACAGGCTTCAAAAACATCGTGGCCCTTGGGCCCACTAAGGACCGTCCTTGAGATATACTATGTTATCTCTATTAGTGCTGTGATATTAATAATTAGACGTATAGATATTTTGAACAGTGGTCGTCATTAACAGATTGTTGCACAATCCTAAATAAATGACATCATGTGACGTAGTACGTGGCTGCTTACAGTGTCACCATTGTAGCTTCACATCCATTTGTAACATACGCTAATACTTGACATGTGTGGACCAGCTCACAATCTCAAGGTTTCCTAATATTACCAAATATCATGAGCTATGGACATATACTGCACATCAAGTACACATACCTTCACCATTTCTTTGGCTTGTTGTGGTGTTTGTAGAGATACTTTTCTATGCTGCTGAGGATGACGTTTGTCCTATGTAAAGGAACACAAGGTCCACCATCACATATAAGTATTACATATGATTGTAAGAAAATACACACATGTATGAAATGATAACGTGACTCACACTATGCTTTGGGTTGGGGTTCTGTTGTGTAGTTGCACCTAATCCTGCTGTGGAATTATTCTTACTCTTTGCACAGAAGGAGCCCTTTTGCATTGTAACATTTTTCTGAAATATGTGCAAACAAAAATTCCTCCTGATTAACCCATAAGGTAGCCTTTCAACAATGTGAAACATACATGTGAATTTTGGATTACCTTTGACTTTAACATGACATGATGGCTTGGCACACCCATATCCTCCCGTGTGTGCTCCATTTGCGTGACATGATGGCTTGCCACACCCATATCCTCCCGTGTGTGCTCCATTTGCGTGACATGATGGCTTGCCACACCCATATCCTCCCGTGTGTGCTCCATTTGCGTGACATCAACCTTTAACATACAACACAACACATTTATAACCAATACACATTACCTACATATGCATATGTGCATTGATGTGAATATCCCATAACAAAGTATACATACATCTTCTTCTGAGTCATATATATGAAAAAGATTCGATGGGACTGTGAACCTAAAGAAAATATTCACATATGTCAATTACTCAGAGGTCATTGCAATACACATGAAAAAAGGTAAACATACTATAAACAATACCATGACCTTCATGTATTCCTTTGATCCCATAGGAGTAAGAGTGCTTAGCCTCTCTCTCCTTCACTAATTGATAGTGGGATATAATTCTTCTGCAAGAAGAAGATTTGTATTTATGCACATGTCTAACACAACCAGTGTGTTATCTGTGTGGCTTGCAAACCAGGCAGGGATGGAGCTGTCCGGATCTGTTCAGGTAATGAGTTCCACAACGTAGCGGCAGCATGACACAAGGCTCTGGGCCAAAAATGTACAACGTGGACTCTGGCCTAGTGCACACCAGAGCGGTTCTGCTGCGGTTTGCGATCCGCTTGCGGGTGCGGATCCGCTAGGGTAATGTATTTCAATGGGCTGGTGCACACCAGAGCGGGAGGCGTTTTGCAGAAACGCATACTCCCGGGCTGCTGCAGATTTTGGATTGCGGATGCGTTTCTGCCTCAATGTTAAGTATAGGAAAACCGCAAACCGCTCTGAAAAACGGCACTTCAGAGCGGTTTGCCAGGCGTTTTTTGTTACAGTAGCTGTTCAGTACAACACAATACATGAAATCTACTATACCAAAACCGCTACACAAAACCGCAAAACGCTAGCTGAAACGCTGCAGAAAAATAAGAAAAAGCGTTTCAAAATCTGCTAGCATTTTGCGGATCTGCTAGCGGTTTTTGGTGTGCACCAGGCCTCTGAGTATGACTAGATGATTAAAAGGTGTGGATATGAAATTGCAGGGATTGTTACGCAGCTGCAACATTTATTGGCTTTATCGTAGAAACATATTATTCTGGAATTGCAATGTCATTATGGAACTCTTGAATGGGACACTCTATTGTATCGGTAGGCAAATAATTGAGTGCGTGACTAGCGTTATGTGGGAGTGAAGAGGTTGGTTGTTTATCAGTCTGGCAGTGTATTAAAGAGACTCCGTAACAAAAATTGCATCCTGTTTTTTATCATCCTACAAGTTCCAAAAGCTATTCTAATGTGTTCTGGCTTACTGCAGCACTTTATACTATCACTGTCTCTGTAATAAATCAATGTATCTTTCCCTTGTCAGACTTGTCAGCCTGTGTCTGGAAGGCTGCCAAGTTCTTCAGTGTTGTGGTTCTGCTATGAACTCCCCCTTCCAGGCCCCTCTATGCACAGCACACTGCCTGTGTGTTGTTTAGATTAGAGCAGCTTCTCTCTTCTCTCTCTTATCTTTTACAAGCTGGATAAATCGTCCTCTGAGCTGGCTGGGCTTTCACATACTGAAGAATTACAGACAAGGGCAAAGCTGTTTGCAGGAAGAAAAGAGCAGCCTGAAACTTCAGTGCATGAGAGATGCAGGGGGAAAGAAACACACAATGGGCTCTATTCTCAATGAGTTTCCGCATGCGGTAAAGTACATGCGGGAAGTTTGCACCCAAAATACCGGCAAGTTGGGATTCTCAAAATGTTCCGCATGTTTTTTCCGCATGCGGAAAAAGTGTGATAAAAGTGCGGGATTCATGCGGTAAAATTTCCGCAAAAGTCGGTATTTTCCGCAATAAAAGATCAATTCTCAAAGATGTTCAGGCGCATCATTTCTTCGTTAATTACCGAATTTTTATCACCTACAAGAAGTAGGTGATATATTCCGCATCCCATTGACTGTAATGAAGTGTGGAGGCTTAAGGGCTGTGCTTGGTGGACTTTAACTTTTTTTTTTTAAACACTTTTTCATGCGACCTTTTTACCGCATGATTCCCGCATGAATAATGCCTGTTTCCGCATCTTTTTTCACGCATGCGGAAAACATGCGGAAAATATTAGTGAATCTGGAAATTTTGCGGCGTTTTCCGCATGCGCTTAATTTCCGCACAAATAAAAAATACCGCACATGCTTTTGAGAATAGAGCCCAATGGGCTCTATTCTCAAAGACTTCCCGCATGCGGTAAAGTACATGCGGGAAGTTTGCACCCAAAATACCGTCAAGTTGGAATTCTCAAAATGTTCCGCATGTTTTTTCTGCATGCGGAAAAAGTGTGGTAAAAGTGCGGGATTCTTGCGGAAAACTTTCCGCAAAAGTCGGTATTTTCCGCAATAAAAGATCAATTCTCAAAAATGTTCAGGCGCATCATTTCGTCGTTAATTACCGATTTTTTTATCACCTACAAGTAGTAGGTGATATATTCCGCATCCCATTGACTTTAATAAAGTGTGGAGGCTTAAGGGCTGTGCTTGCTGGACTTTAACTTTTTTTTTTAAACACTTTTTCATGCGTCCTTTTTACCGCATGATTCCCGCATGAATAATGGCTGTTTCCGCATCTTTTTTCCCGCATGCGGAAAACATGCGGAAAATATTAGTGAATGCTGAAAAAATGCAGAGTTTACCGCTGGCGGGAATATAGCGGTAAAATTTTGCGGAAAATCTGGCTCTTTGAGAATAGAGCCCATTGATCTCTTGAGATTCAAAAGGAAGGCTGTATACAGCCTGCTTGTGTATGGATGTATTTTCTATGTGTGGACATGCTGTACATCAACCTACTTCCTGTTTTGGTGGCCATTTTGTTTGTTTATAAACAAACTTTTTAAAACTGTTTTTAACCACTTTTAATGCGGCGGGGAGCGGCGAAATTGTGACAGAGGGTAATAGGAGATGTCCCCTAACGCACTGGTATGTTTACTTTTGTGCGATTTTAACAATACAGATTCTCTTCAAATGCAGGAGCACAGATGGATGGTTCAACACATACGTGATGTATGTTTAGAACCAGCCATCTGGGGTCCTGCATGTAATACACTGGAAGACTGATAAACAGGCAAAATACATCTTCCATGGGTCACAATGCTACAATTTTGATGTTGTAAGACCGCCACCATTCTTTTGGGGCCAAATGATTTATGACCTAGCTAACAAGGACAGACTTAAAGGTGCACACACACTGTACAATGTTTAAGTGAAATTTTTTCAGAATATATGCAACATCCATGCACTATAGCAGAAGCATGTGAAGTATGTTTGTAAATAATGAGTAGTGGTTTTGCAAACGCAACAGCACTGTTTTAACAACACAACATCAACAATATTCCAAAGGGAGCCCAAACATACGTTCATTAAGCATTGTACATGTTAATGATTTCTTATTTCACAAACTGACCACCAGGGGGATCTGTACAACTGGTATTTGTGTGAAACAACCAGCACAATCTAATCGCACTTCCATGTTTCTGACTGTTTCAAGTGTGAGAAATTGGTGAATTCTCCAAAAATGTTTGTTCCCCTCTTTTACATTGGACAACATAACAATGCTACTACACCACATGACAGCAGAAAGTAATCCTACTTATGAGAGATGGCAGCATGCACCGAATGCTTTACACAGTATAACATTTCTCCTTTGCTCCTTAGTTTGGCCATTACTTGCTGATGACTTACAATCACTATCCAAAAATAGCTTTAACATGCACCTAGTGAACACACAAGGCTACATGCATGATAAGCTACTCTACTATGGCAATACTGTACATCATGAGCACTTACTGCTAATTTAAAGTCTGTGTTATTGTTACACAATTGTGGCTGCTGTGACGTGTGTTTCAAACTCATGATGGTTTTGTGGCAGGATATGTTGTAACGCCAGTCAACACATGTTGGCAATGTGTGTCCGAAGTAAAGTATACATGGAAGGCACTACCTCCATCAATACACCATTAATGAAAGCCACACCCTTTGGCCACATTACACTACTAATATGGCCAAAAAGATCACGCATTAGACTTGCCATATCGCCTTCACCCACACTCCCTCATCAGTACAAGAGCCATTACTACTCCATCCCTTCTGCAACAACACACTAGGCCTCATGTCCTACAGTCGCTCGCCCTCCCATCCAAATACTAGCAGCATATGTGTAGGGAGCAGCTTGCATGAAAGAAAATGTCACATCTGCAGAAAATTCCATACACACTAATCCATGTGCTTCCATTTCATAATATACACTACACAACTATAGTATTCATTACATTCCCTACCCTGCTCCATACCAACATTTGAACTGACTACACTAGGTACAGTTCAGAGTACAGTCCACATATACAATTATTTCACATAGAGAACTACTGCATTTCAGTATGCTACACATTACGACGTCTGATAATACATCTTCCATCACAAATGCAGTGGCCAATAGAACGCTGACCTTTGGAGAAATACAGTTCGTCACACACATCAGATTTCACGTCACATGGCCATGTATCACTGGCACCAGCATGGCGGTATGTGTTGTTCAGGCCTTAATAATCTGCCCCTCGCTGCTGCAGCATGTATGGGGAAAAATGAAAACTTACACATGCTTGCTTTTGCTGCACCACACCTCGCGATCCCGACATCACCACTCACCTATTGACCTCCGATCCGATCTCTCTCTCTCTCTCTCTCTCTCTCTCTCTCCAATGCGCGCTTTGTTCTCCTTCTCTTTTTCGCCAAGCACCTGCTCCACCGCCACTCCCAAGTACGAATGGCGCCTAAACACGTCACGTGACCTTTACGCCACTTCTTCTAAAAAGGCAAGGGTTCCGGCGGGAAAACTACGCTAAATACGCCTAGGTACTTATCCGTTAGCCGGGCGCATCCGGCAGGTGGCGCTAATTACTATTCCCCCTCCAGGCCGACATGGATAGTAGGGAAAGATGGGTACTTATCCGTTAGCCGGGCGCATCCTGCAGGTGGCGCTGTCGATGTTAATTCCAATCATAATTACTTCACGTAAACCTGTGAATGTAAACGCCGGATGCGCCCGGCTTAAACAGATCAAGCCGCCGGCTTGCTTCGTGTCTCGCTCTCCTCTCCCTCTTGCCCTTTCTCGTATGAGCCTTGGGGAGGGGACATGTGTGTCCCCCCAGAGTCGCAATGCCGCGACGAACGACTCCGGGGGGACACGCATGTCCCCTCCCCAGTGTTCTATAGGAGAGAGGGCAAGGTTTACGTGAAGTAATTATGATTGGAATTAACATCAACAGCGCCACCTGCCGGATGCGCCCGGCTAACGGATAAGTACCCATCTTTCCCTACTATCCATGTCGGCCTGGAGGGGGAATAGTAATTAGCGCCACCTGCCGGATGCGCCCGGCTAACGGATAAGTACCTACGCCTATTTCCGCCAACATACCGCCATATTCCCGCACACTTTAGCCGATCACCGCACAATTACCACAACATTATCGCATACATCTCGCCTCACACCGCAAGCGAGCCGCATGAGACTTTTTTTTAATGAATGACCTCAAAACACACAATTTTCCGCAAGCGGTAATATCTCGCTACATCGGGAAATACCGCACTACCTTTTATGAATAGAGCCCATTACATTGTTGCTCTGTGGAAGCTTAAAAATGTAAGGCCTCTTTTCCACGGACTGTTGATAGCCAGTGAAATGCCTCTCAAACTCTCACAACTGCTCATAGCTGCCTGGTAACTGCTTGCTGAGCACACAGTTCAACAGTCCATGGAAAAGAGGCCTTACATAGATAAGGTGAAAACAGAGGAAAACAGGTGAAAAAGCTTTGTGAATCCTGCCAATTATCTGCACAGGTAGAGAAGGCGTGAATATACAATGAGGAGGTGCGGCTTATGGGAGGATAAAGGCGTGGCCGTGTGCAGAGAAGTGACAAGAGAGAAGTGTGGAGAGAGATACAGCAAACAGGTATTGAGGTCTATTCACAAAAGGCAGGTCAGTAAAAGCAGTTTGTTTGGTAAAATATCTCATTTGGTATTTTACACTTTTTGCTCCAAATTCACTAAAGATTTTCTGTATGAGGCAGAAGTTCTGCAATTTACCAAAACCGAAACAAAACAAGCCTGGTTCAATTCACTAAGCCCTGCTCGGTAAGTCACTTACCACAGGAGTCTCCAACTTTTATCAGCCGGGGACCGCCATTTTCCTCTTGGGCCCGCTGCTGCTGCAAGGAGGGAAGGGAGCAGGAGAGAGGCTTTCTGTAGTGGCCATCACTGTAGCCATGGGAACCGCTGTCCTGCTTCCTTCCCTCCTGCCAGCAGCCATGTGATGCGCTGCTGTAATAGAAGATGCTGCAAAGAGGAGAGGAGCTACGAGGGAATCTAATTGAGGAAGCGCCCACCAGCTCATAAGGTAACAGGAGCAGCGGCCGTGGGGTGAGAGGCCAGACCCACCACGGCCCGGCTGAAAACTGCCCACAGACCGGCAGTGGGGTGCGGCCCGGTGGTTGGGGACCCCTGACCTACCAGCTGGGGAGCAGGTCAGCAGGCAGGCAGGGAGCTGCATGTATGACTCGGGTATTATCTGCTGTGTATCCGATCATACCTTTAGCTGTGCTGCAGCCACCAGGGGGAGCTCCTGTATGCCAGAATCTTTGTGAATTGTAATTTGGGAAGGTGATCGGTAAAATCAGCTGTTTTCAGCATTGCTGAATGTGGTAATGCTTTGTGAAGAGAGCCCATTGTTGGATTATCTATCTAGATTTCTGTTATTGGCAGGGAATTCCCACTATGAGCTCTATTCTCAATGAGTTACTGCATGAGTTAAATTAGGTAGTGATAAACACAGACCAAAATATCTCCATTTTCAAATTCACAATTTTTTTTTCTCCCTAAATTACCTCATGTGGTAAAAGTGTGGTAATTACCTCAACATTTATCTCCAATTTGAGATTCTCCATTGAAAAGTTGGTGTTAAGGATTTTTTTTTTTTTTTTTTTTTTTTTTTTTTTCCCACTACAAATGGCCTGTGATAATTATCACTTCTCTGCTTTTGGCCTTCAGGATGGAGCCTTTTCAGCTTTCTCTGCTTGAGTTTATTTTTACACAGAAGGCAGAAAAAACGAGTGTCTAATCTCAGGGTGTCCTTTCAGACCTCATACAGTCTTTTAGATGATTTTATAGATGCCGAGGAGGAAATTCATCTCTGCTCTAAAAGATGAGCAACAGCATAATTACCTTTAAAGAAAAACATTTTTGTTACAGCTGATACACTGGAGATTTTTGGCTGAATTTGTATGTACTCCCTGCTTTCATGGAAGCAGACATAGGGTTAACATCCTGTGTTTACACATTAGCTGCTCTGCTGAGGCAGCCAGCTGGCACAGCTGGGATAAAATTACAGTTGTGATTAGTCACAGATGAGGGGGAATTAGACAGGCTAAATTATATAATATGGGGTACATTTCTATATGTTTTCCTTCTGTCCTGTGCAAGAGTTGAGGTCCCACTGTAAATGTGACAGGCTTTCCTGGGCCGTCTGTGTAATGGGCGGCAAGCATATGGGCTGCCCTACAGTGGTCAAAAAAGCTTTATTTCCATGCATATTACTGACAGGTTTATCACTGCACTTTTATCAAACATTTATCACACTTGGTATATTTTTAGTGAATACTCACTATTTTCACTATTTTTAGTGAATTATCCCTGGAGGTAATTTTTCACCCAAAAAAGTTACTGCACATGGTTTTGTGAATAGAGTCCAAAGGGTTAAAAACACAGCCTTGATATTGTAGGATGCTGTGTTTATTCTTCCCTGCTGCTGCCTGGGGGAGATCTGTATCTATCCACTGGCTTATCGCTTCTTCAGCTGGCTTATTGCCTATTCAAAGCAGCCGGCATTTCTTTGTCTCAATACTGGCTGCTCCTATCTTTATGAATTGACATTTATTACATTTTACGACGTGCTGGAGGTGGTCACTGCACAAGGCGGTGATTTATCTCCCTGCACGGTAAGTGTAGTTTTTCATGCAGGAAACAGCTTTCATGAATTGAGACTTTGCTACGTGGTCAGGAAAGTCAGCTGTTTTCAGCATTTAATGAATGATACTCTTTGAGTCACTGGCCCAGAATGAACATGCTTTGTCTCTGGACTGACTCCACTAGCTGGATGCTTGTTGCAGGTGTGTGCTTAGGGAAAAGAAAACAGAAAAAAACTGGCACCAGTATGCGGCAGGGATGGAACGGCCTCAGATGGGTTTACCTGCAATGTGCACCGATTGCAGAAGCGTCTTGAAGAAAGAGGAGAAGCGGGCACTGCTGCGTAAAATCCCTTTATAGTGGCCGGGTTACAGAGTGGTTGCAGTGGGGGGAGAGGGTTGCCTGACAGCTGTTTCGCAGGTATGCAACCTGCTTCTTCAGAGGCTAAAAGACATCTGCAGGAGATTCCATATTTATACATTAAGCCATCGCACTCACCATTCCAGACGTTCACCGTAACCAGCCTGAGACGCACGCCAGTGCCGGCCACTTCCTAGTCACGCCCCCCTCCTCGTCTGCACAGCATGTGAGCGGCTCCAGCCAATCAGCGAGCCGCGAGTCTCCCCGCCAATCTGCTCACTGCTCAGCTCACGTCACTGGGGGACGATCCATGGAGAGGCTCCAGCTTCTAGCAGGTCACCATGGTAACCCCGTCGCGGCTCACGTTGGCTGTGTAGTACGGATTAACCCCTGTGTTCCCATAGAAGGTACCTCCGTGGACCCAGCTGGATATGCGGTATCGCCGCAATTCCACGCAAAATGGTCCTAGTCATCGGGACTCGTCCATTGGGGCATCAGGGGTGGTTTACATAGTATGAGTGATCATTTGGCTCTATAAATAAAAAATAAAAAATAAAAATGCAAACAGTCTATATGCATACATTTATGCCTAGCATCCTGCTACATGTTACATAAAGTTGTTGTTTCCAAAAAAAAATTTTTTGAAAAAGGAAGAGAGAGAAAGGAAAATAAAAGAATAATGGACATTTAAGTAATTATTACATTCATAGCTAAGGGCAAGAGGATGATATACATTGTTGCATCAATTATACTTGTTTAGAAAGCAGTGCAGCTCATTCCTATCGTTCAATCCCAAAGGGCCACAAGCTTTAGTGACCGAGATTATCCTAGCTTCCTGCTGCAGCAACATCTGTTCCCGATCCCCACCCCTCCGGGGTACTTCCACAGTCATGATACCAGCAAAGCTCAGGCATGTAGCATTTCCATTGTGATTCTCCCTTACATGTCGGATAAGTCTACCTGCTCCTACACCTGTTCTTACTGAATTGACATGCTCTTGAAACCGGGTACACAGCATCCGAGTTGTTTGGCCAATGTAAAAACTGCCACACTGGCATAAAATACAATAAACAGTAAACTTGCTGCGACAATGCAAAAATTGCTTGATGGGTAGAACTTGACCTCCCAATCTGATGCTGCGTCCCGCTACGTATTGGTGGCAGTGATTACAATTGCCACACCTAAAGCCTCCAGTAGGTATTGATCTCTGCAACCATCCAGGTTCCTCAGGGGCAGCATATTCACTGTTAGTTATGACATCTCCCACAGTGCGAGCCCTCCTGAAAGATATGAGTGGTCTCTGTTTAGAAATGGTGGCAAGGCAGGGCTCACCCTGCAGGACATGCCAATGTCTATACAGAAATATTTTTTATTTTTTATTTATAGAGCCAAATGATCACTCATACTATGTAAACCACCCCTGATGCCCCAATGGACGAGTCCCGATGACTAGGACCATTTTGCGTGGAATTGCGGCGATACCGCATATCCAGCTGGGTCCACGGAGGTACCTTCTATGGGAACACAGGGGTTAATCCGTACTACACAGCCAACGTGAGCCGCGACGGGGTTACCATGGTGACCTGCTAGAAGCTGGAGCCTCTCCATGGATCGTCCCCCAGTGACATGAGCTGAGCAGTGAGCAGATTGGCGGGGAGACTCGCGGCTCGCTGATTGGCTGGAGCCGCTCACATGCTGTGCAGACGAGGAGGGGGGCGTGACTAGGAAGTGGCCGGCACTGGCGTGCGTCTCAGGCTGGTTACGGTGAACGTCTGGAATGGTGAGTGCGATGGCTTAATGTATAAATATGGAATCTCCTGCAGATGTCTTTTAGCCTCTGAAGAAGCAGGTTGCATACCTGCGAAACAGCTGTCAGGCAACCCTCTCCCCCCACTGCAACCACTCTGTAACCCGGCCACTATAAAGGGATTTTACGCAGCAGTGCCCGCTTCTCCTCTTTCTTCTTGTTGCAGGTGTGTGGCTCAAAAGCTCAGCATGATGTAATCCAGTGTTTTTCACAACTGTCCTTGTGACTCCCCAGCGGTGCATGTTATGCAGGCAGCCTCCCCTATGCACAGGTGGGGTAATTAGTGTCTCAGCTAGGTGGATTCCATGTAGCCGAGACACTAATTACCCCGCCTGTGCATAGGTGAGGCTGCCTGCATAACATGCACCACTGGGGAGTCACGAGGACAGGTTTGAGAATCACTGATATAATAGACTGATTTCTGAGTAGTAAAATCTGCAAAGCAGTAACTTCTCAATTAGCTATTGGAAAAGAATAGGATTATTTGAAATATCTATGTAAGTAACCGGCTGAAATACAAGATGAGGATTTGGCTACCTATTGGCTGAGTCTGTTAATGTTTAGCAATTAGTTTTACCTGTGGAAAGTACTAAGGGGGTGGCTCTTGGCCTGGCTACCTTATTCTCATCAGACATGAGGCAAGAGACCAGGCCATCTCTTCCACGAACTGTTGAGCTGTGTACACAGCGAGCAGTTGCCAGGCAGCAGTTGCCAGAGTTTGAGAGGCATTTCACTGGCTAGAAACAGTCCGTGGAAAAGAGGCCTTAGATCACCTATGTGAAATTACCTTTTTCAGGTATTTTATCCATATTGGGCTCTATTCATAAAACATTTGCAGGAAAAAAAATCTTGGAGGGAAAATACCGCATCGGTATTTTAGACTTGTGTGTGCTAATTCATATAAAAGTTTACACTTGCGATAATAGGCCGGGGAATTCCTGCACTAAACTGGTGGTGCTGCTGAGTTGTTACATTTTCTCCTGCAGAGACAGCCTTAGTATAAAGGAGGCAGCCCCAGCATCCCTTTACATGTGCATTTTCTGCCTCTCCTCCTCCTGAATCTGTCTATTTAGGTGCATACACACACCAGACTATAGTCTTTGGAAAATGAAAGATCACAGACCAATTTTACCCCCTTCCATGTAGTATGAGAGCCATACCTACAGTCTATTCTATGGAGCTGAACTCCCCATCAGAAAAATCTGCAAGATGCTGCACACAAACATGCTGCACACACTCAAAAGATCTGTTCCTGCCAAAAATCCATTCCTGCAAATTGCAATGATAGTCTATGAGATCTGCAGATCATCATACACACGATTTAACTGACATTCATCTGCAGATCAGATCCACCAGGATGGATTTTCAGATCTTCGGATGATTGCTTGATCTGCAGATGAATGTCGGTTAAATCATGTGTGTATGATGATCTGCAGATCTCATAGACTATCATTGCAATTTGCAGGAATGGATTTTTGGCAGGAACAGATCTTTTGCAGATACTGATCTTTTGTGTCTGTACAGCATCTGTGTGTGCAGCATCTTGCAAAGATTTTTTTTTTCTGATGTGTTCAGCTCCATAGAAAAGACTGTGTAGAGTATGGCTCTCATACTACATGAAGGGTGGTAAGATTGGTCTGTGATCTTTCATTTTCCAAAGACTATAGTCTGATGTGTGTATGCACCTTTAGTCTTCCTAAACAATCTAATTGCCACAGCTTACAAGAAGTTCAAGAAATGTTACACATGCAGGCTTTCTGATGTGAAATTTATCTGAAAACAGGTACCCAAGGGGTTAAACACAGCCTTGGTATTCCGGAATGCCTTGTCTGCTCTCCTCTCTCTGCAGCTGCCTGGGAGGTCTGTCTCCATTAGCTTGCCTGTTACCTCTGGCTTATTGCCTTATCTAAACAGCCAGGTTTCTCCGCACACTTTCCGTCTGCTCTAATCTTTATGAATTAACCTTCAGTGATGTGTTGTGATAATCTCCGCACAAGGCGGTAATTTCCCTGCACTGCTCAGGAATTGTAGCTTTTCATGCGGAAACAGCTTTTATGAATGCCCACTTTGCTAAATGGTCGGGAAAGTCAGTTGTTTTGAGCATTACCGCATGTGGGAATGCTTTATGAACAGAGGCCATTGTAAGCTCAAAATGAATCCGTGACTGCTAGACAGTTATTGGATGCCATGTGTGAACAACTTATGAACATGGTAAATGTATGAAGCAGAGATCTGTTTGTGGTTACACTGAGCAGAGCTGTGTTATATATCAGGCAGCTAGCCATTCAGCCATGTCACTGCTATAGGTGTTACATGTTAGGCAATTAGCCACCCAGCCATTCTAGTGATTTGTAGCAGAAGAGAAAATCAGGCCTCACCGCTAGAATGTAATGTGTGTTCTGTTCATATGAAGTTTTATAACTGACAGTTCTGTGGTAATAATGGCCACAATTCTGGTAGCTATGTGAGGTAAATTTTTTTTTGTAGGTAGGTAGGTAAAATATTTCATGAGGTATTTTGGTACTTATCCGTTAGCCGGGCGCATCCAGCAGGTGGCGACAAAACTCCACCAGTTACATCTTTCCCTACTATCCATGGCGGCCTGGAGGGGGAATAGTAATTGGCGCCACCTGCTGGATGCACCCGGCTAAAAGAAGTACCGGTATTTTTCACTTTTGTTAGCGATTCTGAAAGATTTTTCTCAATTTCCGAACATGAGGTAAATGCATAAAGTGAGGTATTTCAGCAGTAACCGTGCAGTAAATAAATAGTAGTCTTTAATTGTCTTAAGTTAAGAAAAAAAAATCTTCCAAAGACTATCCTATTTATTTTTGGATGGGGGGGGAGGAGGTGTATTTGATTATGTAGCAACCTATGAAAATTATATTTATAAGCATCCCTTCTAAAGAAAAAAATCCAGTCAATATTTGGAGTTTTTTTTTCTACCATTTTCTATTACACAGTCTGAATAGGAACTCCACTAAAAACTGCAAAATGCATACAAATTGACTTTACTGCCAGGTACAGGCAGGTCTTCAACTGATCAGTAAATTATGTGCTAACATGCCCCCTAATTTCCATGAGAATAGCTACTTTCAGTAAAATTAATGCAAATTACCTCATGAGGTAAAACGTGACTAAAACCTACCAGAATTGCTAAGGCCTCTTTTCCATGGACTGCTGAGCTGTGTGCTCAGCGAGCAGTTGCCAGGCAGCAGCGAGCAGTTGCCAGGCATTTCAATGCCTATCAAGTCCATGGAAAAGAGGCCTAAATGTAATTACCACATGAGGTCATTGGTTTGATAACCCTACCAGAATTGACACCAATGTGTTTATTGTAAATGCATTTGAGCTAGTTTGCAGCTACAGGTGTGTTTAGTGACTTAATGAGATTTTGTATAAAATTGCAAAAGTGCTGCATGCACAAATCAGGGGAGTAACTGGAAATCACTGGGCCCCCCTACGAATATTAGGATGCCCCCCCCCTATAGGTGCCAAATCATAATGGTGCAGCGTTTCACTGTAAATCATGATGTGGGCAGCAATCACCAGAAAATTGTAACGTGGGCAGCAGTTGCCAAAAAAAAAAAAAAAAAAAATTTCACTCACCTGGCAGAAGTCTCCTCTCCCAGCCTCTGGTGCGCAGGTCCCCCGACGATACTCCTGCAGCACATCTCCCGTGCTGACAGGCAGAGTGCAGGTCTATGGCAAGATGGCGTCCGAAGCCCTGTACTGGAGACACAAATAGTCTCCAGTGCAGGGCTTTGGCAGCCATCTTCCTGTAGCCCTGCTCTGCCTCCCCGGGGGGCTGCGGGGAATGAACTGGCGCGGCGTCTATTAGACGCTGCGGCCAGTTGAACACCTGGCTGGGGGGGTCCAGAATCGGGCGGGTGGCAGCGCTTCCCCTGCACACGGTGGGTGGGCCCTAAAGGGGCCCTGGGCCCCCCTGCGGCTGATGGGGTCGCATCCCCGGTAGTTACGCCGGTGGCACAACTGCTGAAATTTCACACTGGTTTTACAATTGCGAACCTGCCCTTAGAGTGGCCATAGAGCCCATGCAGCATAGCAGCTCTAAGTGGGCACCCATGTATGTCTGTATTCTAGCCAGGTTTTGCATAGGGTTTATATCCAAATGCTGGTGCCCAATATGTGGTCTGAGGCCTCATTTCCACGGGTAGTTGATAGGCAGTGAAATGCCTCTCCAACTCTCGCAACTGCTTGCTGCTGCCTGGCAACCACTTGCTCAGTACAGTTTAACTGCCCGTGGAAAAGAGGCCTTACTGGTGGTAGCTGGTGTTTTTATACAGCAGTTGCTTGTGGCCAATCTATGTAGTATGATCTGAGAAGGATAGGAGGCGCCCTTGTAGTATGTTCAAATGTACCCTTATATAAGGAGAATTCACTTGGTGAAGAATTAGGTTAAACATAAGCACTTCAGACAACGCGTTTTGTGGCTCAAACCGCTTTCTCAGGTCAAATAAAGGTGCTGCAATTGATGGATTTGTATTTTGATAAAGGGAGCCAGTAAGCCCAAGACTTAAGCCAGTGGATGCTTTGCTTGTAGCTGGAGTGCTGATCAAATTCAGTGAAAACCCAGTGCCTGCTGCGGGTGCGGATGTTAAAGCAGTGGACAGGGGAGAGGCCTGTAGATGAGGTAGTTGTAGTAGTCAGAGAGAAAGTCTCTATAAATACCGAGTGGGGACGGGACTTCCCCACATGCCTGATGAAGTGGTTGCATCTATAGCAACCCACACTTGTGAGTATATCTACTACTCTTTTTATTTAAACCATCTGACGATAATACACCATAAGGGCTCCTGGTACCCCTGCGTTTTCTCTTTCCTTCACTGTACCTGTTACAGCTCCCAGTATGTAGTTTGATATTCTGCATCTGAACGCTGGTTTATTACTTGGCGAGGTATGAAGATGACCTATGTGAGCGTTGGTTGGGTAAAGGCTTTTGTTTTGGGGAATAGGGCAAGAGGAAGTAAGATTTAAAACTTAGTGTTAAGGTTAGAGCTGGTCATCAGGCGCAACTGTACTCTGAGAAGATGAGACATGTGACAGTGAGTTTCATAGCCCAGGACAAGAGATGGCCCGAACCTCTGATTTTAGGTTCGAACCTACTGCGAAAGATCTGTTCATGCGAACTTTCGCAAATCGCAATAGACTTCAATGGGGAGGCGAACTTGGAAAATTAGATAAAATTATGCTGGCCAGAAAAGTGATGGAAGAGATGTTTTAAGGGGTCGTGAAGAACCCCGCAAACTGCTTGGAAGGCAGCTATGCTCACCACTGTACCACCAATGCTACATGCTGAAGCCAGCCTAGCATGTACCATTGTGATATACCCAAGAGAAAAATGAGCTTGCTTATTTGTCTAATTTGCTAGATGAAAGCAGTGGGACACATGGTGATACTGCTTACAGGCTTCAATTCAAGACTTCAGAAAGATCATGTGCCCCCCTGGATGATGCTGGTGCAACACACACAGCAAAGGACAGCACTATGAAGTCTGGAAGATTCCAGGGCAAGGGTGGGAAGGATGAAAAGCTAGGTGGCCATGCAACCTTTCCTGCTAACCCAAAGCTTACTTGTGCCTTACAACACATTGGCTTAAGACTTTACCAAATCCAATGCTCCAATATGGGGAAGCTTCTCTGTTTGCTGTTTTTTTTAAGTGCGGTGTCACAGTTCACTCATCTCCAACTACAAGAAAGGCCCAGGAGTAGTCTTAGCTACCGTAATATCTATGTTACGGCAGGACCCTTATTACACTTTCTCTTACAGGGCTATGGAAACCGTTTTGCCCATGCGATAAAGCGAGGTGCAAAAATGAAATCATGCCTAGCAGAGGATGGTTTCGATCCATCGACCTCTGGTTTATGGGCTCAGCACGCTTCCACTGCGCCACTCTGCTGCAGTATAGCAGATGCTTCGTTGTAGGAAAAAGTGAGTGAGACCGCTTAGCCGTACTGAAAAATGGGCACTCCTTTGCCTACTTATTTCTGGCCTTTGTCATCATGAAAGGATCATAAAAATATATGTAGAAATTTGATATATACAGGTTTTGTTTAAAGTGGCGTTAAACTTCTTGGAGCAGACTTTTTCCTCCCTCCTCAAGACACACATGCATCCACATAAAATCGTTTAGCAACAACTGTGTGCACAGTCTCTATGGTGCAGTCAGTTAGTGTGTTCAGCTGTTAACCGAAAGGTTGGTGGTTCAAGCCCAGAGAGAAAGAGATGATTCTACATGGCTATCTGGGGTTCTCTTTGGACAGCTGTTGAATGCAAAAGGCAAGGCTGTCCCTGGGTGGGCTTGAACCACCAACCTTTCGGGTTAACAGCTGAATGCACTAACTAATTGTGCCACAGAGACTGTGCATGCAGTTGAATGATTTTTTTTATGGGGATGTATGTGTCTTTTGGAGGAAGTAAGTCTGCTCCAAGAAGCTTCAGCATATAGTAGTGAGCATAGCTGCCTTTCAAGCAGCTGACCTGGGTTCGATTCCTGGCCAATGTATGTGAGCTGGCTTTTGACATCCTACAAATCCCTAAGCAAGCTCATTTTTCTCGGATATACCATAATGGTACATGCTAGGTTGGCTTCAGCATGTAGTGTTGGTGGTATAGTGTTGAGCATAGCTACCTTCAAAGCAGTTGACCTGGGTTCAATTCCTGGCCAATGTATGTGAGGTTGCCTTTGATATCCTACAAATCCCTAAGCAAGCTCATTTTTCTCGGATATACCATAATGGTACATGCTAGGTTGGCTTCAGCATGTAGTGTTGGTGGTATAGTGTTGAGCATAGCTACCTTCAAAGCAGTTGACCTGGGTTCAATTCCTGGCCAATGTATGTGAGGTTGCCTTTGATATCCTACAAATCCCTAAGAAAGCTCATTTTTTTTTTCTCTTGGGTATATCACAATGGTACATGCTAGGCTGGCTTCAGTATGTAGTGTTGGTGGTATAGTGGTGAAGAGAGCTACCTACCATGCACTCAGACCTGGGTTCAATTCCCAGCCAAGGTATGTAAGCTGGCTTCTGGCATCCTACAAATCCCTGGAAGACAAAACGAGAGGAGGAGGAAGGAAGGTGGAGGGTAAAAAAAAAACAAGATTAGCTCTCAAAAGAGCTGTTGTGGGGTGCTATTTTAGGAATAAGAATCAGCTAGGAGCAAGCTAACAAGCTTACAAGAGCCTAACCGAAGAGTCTGCCAGCAGCTTTCCCTTCACTAATTACTACAGGGACACTAACGACTATAATGGCTGGCACTGCCTGCCTTATATAAGGGGTGAGGTGGCTCCAGGAGATGGTGTAGCCTGATTGGCTACAACAGGCCTGCTGACTGTGATGTAGAGGGTCAAAGTTGACCCTAATGGTGCACTATGGGGGCGAACCAAACTTCTGGGAAAGTTTGCATTCGCATGCGATCACGAACCACCCAAAGTTTGCCTGGAACCATTCGGCGAACCGTTCGGGCCATCTCCACCCAGGACCCTCTTCTTCTGACAGCTACAGGCCATGTACAAGAGCATTTTGACAGGGAAGGGCTTGTTCATGGTATACTCGGCATGCTTTAACTGAAAGTACACCTGCAACCTCTCCCTTAACCTGCCTACATACTTCAACCTCAGCAACCGTGTGGTGCCCAGTGCTGTACAGGCACTTATCTAGCCTCTACGCTAACAAAGTATTCTTCTGCTGTTGAGGGCGGAGGGAAACAATGGCAAGACAGAGCTGGTAAGGTGAGTAAGAGAAGCATGCTTGTGGTTGGCTAAGACCATTTGCCAGGCTGATCTCTTGCTGTGTCAGAGGAGATCTGGGACTGCTGTACACAAGGTAGATTCTCAGCAGAGGCTGCTAACTTAAATGTACAAGGCTTTGCTATCAAATTGTACTATGTTTGCTGATCTGGTTTCATATTATGAAGCTGGCTTTTGTATGCCTATAGTAATTGTTTTTTTTTTTTTTGTTTGGTTTTTTTTTTTTTGTAGATGTGTGTAAAGGTAAAGAAGAAGCAAAGAATGTCAACCTAATGACATCAATAGAATATTTTCAAAATGCACCCAAGTGAGGAGCTTAACCTCTGTGCCCCACTAACATAAAGAGAACTCGAGGTGGGATTTCATTAAGAGCAGAATAGAAAAACTTTAAGAACAGGACAAGGTGTCTATTAGCAGATATGGGCCTTGGTAACAGTCAAGGTTATTGCATTCCTTTCTGGGGTATGACACAAATTGAATAAGTACAGTACTCTTGGACACCATGCTTGAGGATCAACGTATTTGATGCGGTTCCCACCTTTCTGGAGAAGGTGATTAAATCTATTCTGAATCCAGAAGCATCCATCAATGTAAATCTCATAAACACAAAATGGACCATCTTGAATGGATTTGAAAATATTATTGATGAGGTTCCCGTCTCTCTGGAGAAGGTAAGAAAATCTGTTATGGCTAGCTGAAGCCTTTTATGTAACGTGATGTAACTAGGGCAAGAGGCCGAGCAGAAGACATGGGTCATTTACATTGTTTGGTGCGTTCCCCACTCCTAATGCTATATCCTAAATACGTCACTGTAGGCTTGCTGCACCTGTTCACAATGTCACATTCAACACTAACATGTGCAGCCTCACAGACACAACTAGTTAATCTCCTTAGCGGTATGCCTGACAATGTGTTGGACATACCGATCACTCACCTCAGGAGTCCTCCAGGATTAATCCAACTAATTGCATGGCTTTAAAAGGCTTAGCTAGCACTAGACTAGCAGGTATAGGTAGCTGGCACCCCCCGATCGCCCAGAATCCCCCCCCCCCCGCTTATACCTTATCCAGCGATCGCCGCAGCCTCCCCGCACAGCTCCGGTCTCTCTATGGGGAGGATCGTACATCACGTCATGCGCAGACCCGATCCGCCCCATAGAGAGACCGGAGCTGTGCGGGGAGGCTGAGCCAATCGCTGAAGCCAGGCTGGGTAATGTATACAGTGGCTGGATCGGGGGGGGTGCCGGCTACCTATACCTGCTAGCTAAGCCCTTTGTAGTCATGCAATCAGTTGGATTAATCCTGGGGGACTGTAATGGCCCATCAACCTCCTGAGTGTTGCGCCGCTCAGGAGGTTTTGCAGCTTTAAAGACCACTGATAGTCCACAAAAACCTTTACAGAGGACCTATAACCAAATGGTGGCCATGTAAATATTGACCTTCCCTGAGCATAGAGCCGCTACTGCGCTGGAGCTGGGGAAGTAAATATTGCAGGAGCTACTGCTCCACAGCTGACTTTCCTTGTTGGCTGTGGTTTTGGGGACCTCTAGTGCTGCCACCATGGGACAGGGGAAACCTCGACAGGATCCAGAGACTTCCCCCTTCCGAGGTAAGTACCCCCAGGGGTCGTTTTTAAAGTTACATGTCCTCTTTAAGTCTCCCACTTGGCTTGTCGTGCTCAACAACAAAAAAACAAAAAAAAAACCCAAAACATCGCATAGACTGTAATTAATCTTCCTCCCTTCGTCCTCCAGGACGGCCCCTCCTGAGATTGTGTAAGTCCCCCCTCCCAAATCGGAAACACCTTAGGAGAATTAAAATAATTAATTGATGCAGTATAAATCCCACCTCCTCACAATCTCCCACAGTTTTTTGTTTGTTTCCCAGACCTCACCACGGAAGCACCAGGGAAGGTTGTTCCTTTCAGTAGGGGAGCCTGTTGGCACCTGCTGCACCATTTTTATTGTTTTTTCTTTGTTTTTTTATTTTTTTTGTAAAGTATAAGTTAGGCTTGTTACTGGTGTGCGGCCTAGAATAGGAAGCTAAGCAGGAGGTTACCTGTTTTTTCCTATTTTGAATGAAGGGGACTGGAGAGGTTCCCTCTCTTCATTATACTTTCTGCGGGCATGGCGGCGGTAAGCAGAGATGCCGGATTTTCCGCATGCCCGAATATGACGCAAGTTTGCATGATAGGTTGCATGTATGCATCATTGAATACGCGTGAGCGCGTGGTGCGTACTGCGTCATGCATAAACCGTCATGCGTACTGATCGTGTTAGACGGCTGAGTGCGAGTTTTGTAAACCACCATGGCCACGCTATACACGCAGACGCTACAGCTCTGAGGGGGTCATGGTGCAGTCAAGTGGGCCCACCACAGAAGCTCAGGAGAGTGCTGCAACTGGTGAGACTGAGCAGTCAGGTCACATCCACTGGTAAGCAAACACATTGCAGTGTTTATTGCAGACTCCTGTCATATTGTTAATGGGTACATGTTAGTAAGACTCTTGGTGTTTGAGTTGTTTTGTACTACAGAAACTCAAAAGCACTTCGAAGTCTAGCTGATGTACTAAATGTGGTTGCAAGTTGCCTGAAGGAACCTCTAAGACTTTGTTTGGTCTGTTATATCAAGTCTAAGTCTTATGCTCCTGGACCTGAAAGTACCACAGTAGCTTTATTTGACCTGATGAAACCCATGAAACAGGAAATGGCTACAACTTTCTCAGCTTTCAGGGCAGCTTTACCCTCTTGCCCTATGCAGGCTACACCTTTTTGTTCTGGCAATTCCCTCGAATGCAAGCGTTCATACCACAGGGGAGCAGCCATATACATAATCAATTGCTTGATTGTTGGAATCATTTAAATCTGGGTCTCAAAGTAGATTTTTCCACAATCAGGGATTGTGCATTTTGATTGAAGCATGGCTGATTACAATGAATGGCTGTGGTGCGGATTATGCAAATACATGCATACATATTTTGGTTGGCCATAATATTCTGAAAGCAGTTATACTTTCATGTAATGATTTGTGCACAAATGTTATAACAAGTTTGGGTTTTCTGTTAATGATTTGTGTGCATACATTTTCAGACAATTATATGCATGCTTAGTTTATCTGCCAGCAGGTGTGCTTTACAGATCCTGAATGCAATGCTACTTATCAGATAAGAATTATGTGCAGGGTTTAGCACATGGATATTCTGAATGCAATGGTGCATTTCAGATAGGAGTTATGTTCAGGGATTGGCACATAGTCTGAATGCAGGGTTCTGAATGCAATGCAGAATTACATGCAAAAAATATGCACAGAAACCTTCAGTTTGCAAAGCTAATTTTCAGATAACAATGGTGTGTAATAATTATACACAGACATTCTGTTTGCAATAGCAAGTGCTCTTTTCAGATAATGCTGGTAGCAGGTGTGCTTTCAGAAGATAATTTTGTGCAGGGAATATGCACAGGAGTCAAGCTATTAGCAGATGTGTTTTTACTTATGTGCAGGGATTCTGCACATAGACATTTGAAATGCAACACTGTTTTTTGCATATAAATAGATGCAAGGTTGATGCATAAGTTATTCTGATGGCAAGTTTGTTAAAGGGACAGTGGCTAGTGTGGTGGTTAAGGGCTCTACCTCTGACACTGGGGACTGGGATTAGTACCTTAGCTCTCCCTGATCAGAAAGCCTACACCTGTTCGGTAAGGAGTCCTTGGGCGAGGCTCTTTGGAACTGCTACTGCCTACTGAGCGTACCTTAATGGCTGCAGCTCAGACGCCTTCCGTCCGTCGGGACAGAAGCGCAACATAAATGCTGAGGCAGCAATTCAGGATTCAATCCCAAGTCTTTTTCATTTGCAGTCCTGAGTACTTCCTTGATGGGTTACAAGTGTTCCCAGGATCTTTATGAAAGAACATTATTTTAATAGCAGCAATCTGAGTATACAGAAGATATTTTCTAGCTTTACCTAGCTGTGAAAATGAAGACCTATGATAATATGCAGGTTGTTTTACAACTGTAGAGTATTTAGGATGGATCTGCAGAAAGGATTGGATCAAAAACACTCTGATAGTTCTTCAGAGCAAAGGCGGTCACAGACAAGCTATGTCTTTCCTTTTGCCTGTATTCCAGTTGTTGCTTATGCACAAGCTGTCTACAAAATCTTTCAAACAGCAATTCTATGTCAGTGGTTGGATAGAGAAATCGATCTGGATGTCAGATCCAGTGACACTCTCCCTAAAAATGGACTTCTCAACCAAATCTGCAATCGAATGAATTATAAAATCCATTCGTTATTACGACAGATGCAAGACTATGGAGTTGTACAGGGCATCTGAATCTCAATTAAATGCATGACAGGTGTGCTTCACTGGAGAAAATATTCTCTTTAATCTACTGGCAGTCTGGAGTACTCTCCAGAAATGAGAGAATCGGTTGGAAAACAGATTCGTGAATCTTCACGCTGGGAATTACACTTGTGACTCAATTTAAACTAACAAGTGGGACTTATAGTCCACCCATAATCTTAAACTTCCTATGCTCAGACATTCTGCTGGGCAGTGAACAAGGTGCTTCCTTGAGATCAGCTTATCTCAAAGGAAGGGATATTATTCTAACATGTAGGTTGAGTTGCAAACAACCATCTCAGAACTGGTGTCCAAACAAATGTTTGACAATTTGCAGCTACCTGGTTTCTGCTTGGAACAATGTTGTTCGTTTTTTTTTTTTTTTCTCCAGAGTGTGAACACTTTTTTGCGGCACAGGGGGGAGCATACGTTTTTGTTTTTTCCCCCTTGAAGGGTACTTCGAAAAGGGATGTAGGATCAGACCACAGGTATTCTTTTTTGCGTCAGACTGACCAAAACAGGTTTGGCATCTGCTGTAGCCCTACCTTTGGTAAAGGTGCCATTGTTCTTGCAGATCTTGGATGATCTTTGTGAAGCAGGGTCAGGCCATTTTTATAGTGGCCTCTCGATATCTGAAGGCATGGTCTGTGTAAGAATTTATATGCTGGTTGCCATTGGCAACAGCACCACACACCTTTTGCTCCGGCACCAGAAACTCATCAGCATACAGGGGATAGAGCGGAGACAGCCTTCTTCACCTTTCAAAGGGCTTTATTAAGCATTCTTGTGTTGGCATGGGCATGTGACCCACCTCTATTAATTAATAAGCCATTGCTTTATAACCTAGTTACAAAGAATGCAATGTTTTGTAAATATTGGCTTTGTTTACGGTGTCCGTCTACTGTCGGGGGCAGTTAGACCTGATAACCCATTATGTGGCCTTCCAACAGGGACATGTTCCTGGTACATGACTGTATCATTTCTCTCCGAGAAACTCTGCTTAAAGAGACCCTGTATCTCGTCTTTACTAGACTTCAGTACTTGAGACTAGAATTCAAGTATACTTACATTCCAACAGTCTGCTCATCCTAAAGTGAGGCTGCCATTCGTCTGAATTAGTAAGGCTATCACTATACAGACTTAGTCCTTAGATGTTTGTTGGTGGTGACAGCGGTGGCCAGGTGTATTGGAGAAATACAGGCCCAATACATTTAACCACCATCCATGTCTGTCCTGAAGAATAGAATTGATTTCAGGTTACCGCTCTTATTTCTACGAAACTTAGGTCTGATTTCCACAAGGATCAGGGAATCTTTATCTTTTCCTTATGTGCTAATTTCTCAATTAAAAAAGAGGGAAATTAAGCTCACTGGATATGAGGGTGAAGCTACCGCATGGGCCTCTTATGTCACATTCATAAAGCTCTATCGTTTTGGATCTACCAAGAAATCAATCCTTGGAGTGGTCCTATCCTGAGAAGAGGTTATATTCTAACTCTCATTGGTCACCTATGGTGTAGGCAAGCAGAAGCCAAAAAGTATGGTTACCGGTAATTAGTTTTCCACGTAACCTCCACAACAAATGGATATATCCCACCTAAATCCATTGCTAAATCTCCTACTGATTCAAGGTAATCTTCAATGCACTCAGGATAGGTAGAATGAGGTGGTACTTATATTGCATCTTAGACTTCATGTCCCATTGGGAAGAACCAAGGACTGGAGAAATTAAGCTAACCTTCTGATAGCTTTCGGAGGTTCTAGAACAGGAGTTCAGGTCTCTAGAGCTACGGTGTCTAGATGGATTAAGGAGGTTATTACTCTTGCTTACTCAGTAGCTCAGGTAATAGCACCTGCTCATATTACAGCACACTCGACCAGATCTTTATCGACGTCATGGGCAGAAAGGTCGGGAGTCTCTTTGGAACAGATTGTCGGGCTGCGACATGGTCCAGGCATTCGACATTCGTTAAGCATTACGGAGTTAAACTCCTCCATTCAAGACCAATCTTTTGGTCGTAAAGTTCTGCAAGCAGTCATCCCGCCCTAGGGTAAATTTCTCGCTAAATCTCAGGAGGGGCCGTCCTGGAGGACGAAGGGAGGAAGTGCCGGCTGCTTACCTGGTAGCAGTGTTCCGGCGAGTCCTCCAGGACGGCCGCCTAGTTCCCAACCCTGACTTTTTTAACTTTTATTTATAAGGGGAGTGTGGTTCGTTATTCTTCTCTTTGCATAAACTGTGGGAGATTGTGAGGAGGTGGGATTTATACTGCATCAATTAATTATTTTAATTCTCTTAAGGTGTTTCCGATTTGGGAGGGGGGACTTACACAATCTCAGGAGGGGCCGTCCTGGAGGACTCGCCGGAACACTGCTACCAGGTAAGCAGCCGGCACTTTCCAGAGGACACCAAAAGGAAAAGCTGAATTCCCTGTGTGGTCTTTTACAGGATCGCCCTGAACACTCTTGTTCCACCACCGCCAGAAATGGCTCTCACCTTTTGTGGTAGCTGCCATGACCCACAGATGGCACCACCAGCATTGGCACTTCCATGGTCCAGGAAAGCTGATTACCAGTGATAGTGATTAGGGGCTTATCCCACTAGCAGCCTTTTCTAAGCGCCAGTGATTTGTAAAGCTCTTTCTCATGCAATGCTATGGGGGATGTTTATAAAATCACATCCCTCCAGTGGGATCACACCCATAGCATTACATTAGCAAGAGCTTCTCACATCACAAAGCGCTCACAAAAAATGCTCCTAGTGGGTTTCTGGCCTTATGGAGTTGGTGCTTTCTGTAGGTTAAAGCCAATGGGTACCGGTAAAAAAAGAAGTCAGATACTCACCAAAGGAGAGGGAAGGCTCGGTCCTAATGAGCCTTCCCTCTCCTCTCCCGGTGCCCTCGGTGCTGCGCTGGCTCTCCCGTTCGCGTCCGCCGCCGCAGGGACTTCGAAGGTCTTCGGGAGCACTCAGGCTTCCGAAGACGGGCCGCTCCATACTACGTACGCGCGAGTGCGTCATAGAGGGCGCTCGCGCATGCGTAGTATGGAGCGGCCGCGTCATCCGGAGCCCGAGTGCTCCCGAAGGCATGCAGAAGTGGCAGTATTTGACCGAACTGGTCGAATACTGCCACGGGGGATCCTGCGCGGGACTGGGCACCGGGAGAGGAGAGGGAAGGCTCATTAGGACCGAGCCTTCCCTCTCCTTAGGTGAGTATCTGACTTTTTTTCTTTTTTTTTTTTTTTTTTTTTTTTTTTTTTTTTTTTTTTTTCTGGTAAACATTCACTTTAAGGCATCTACCATACATGGGAGATGATCAGTAGACGTGGGTCAGTCCAGGACTGATCCTGTGACATCGTGAAGCCAACCATGGTTCTTGTATGAAAGTAATGTAGCCATACGGTCATCGATGCACTATTTGGGTTAAAGAGGCACCCTGGTGTGTGATAAAAATGTTTAAAAACAGTTTAAAAGGTAATGAGGTAGCTTACCTCAATGATGACAAAATGTTTGTAACAAAAGATTTTATTTAGTGATCGCACAGGTAACTCGTTTCGCGGGTCTGAGCCCGCTTCCTCAGGCCAATAGCAGTGCCGAACTAAGTGATAGGTTTAGCTTGGAGATTTTGTCGTCATTGGGGTAAGCTACCTCATTACCTTTTTAAACTGTCTTTAAACGTGATCACACACCAGGGCGCCTCTTTTAACCCAAATGGTGCACCCATTACCCCCACACGTCACCCATCTGAGGGGTGGAGACAGTGTCCGTGGTTCCACCATGGTAGAGATCTGTCTCCTTTCTTTTTTCGAAGGAGTGTGACCACGTCTAGATCCCCGGTGACCCCCGTCCCTGAGTGGAGTCGGTTTATTGTCTCCACCTGCTTCCTGCGGTCGGTTGCCCCTCTGCAACCCACCGTTGTGAGTAGTTCTTTTTACTTCCATGATTATCACTTGTCTTTACGTACCACACCATTGGGCTCCCTTCTTTTGTCTCCTGTGTATTTTTCCAGAGGGTGTTTACACACCCAAACCAAATACAGTCATCGAGTTCTTAATCGCTCAATAGATTGTTTTATATCAAAATGTTTCTATTGAGAAGATATCGGTGACAGCCCCACACACTGGTAGTCATAAGATACAAATTTATCGATCGAAGTAGCAATGGGACAGACAATTGGACATACTTGTGCAATGTGCTGAAATCTTCCACCCTGCTCGAGCATCATTGATTTTTCAGCCCAATATAAATCACTTCATCAATTGAACAACTTATAAGCTGGCCGAACACTTAAATTGTACCCGAGGCAGACTGAGGACAAGAGATGCCTAGGAAGAGAGGGGGAATCTGCATCCTGCAAAGCCTCCGGTGTCCCACCATTGCTGCATGTGGACCCCGGAACATGCCTGACAAGGGCTTGTTGGATATGTTGTGTTCACACTCCTCTTCATGTATACAGTCGCTGTTTATGCAATCTATCCATTGGGGTCAGGTCATGTAGCTGTAGATTAGCGGATCATGCATGTGCATCCCCACTTGAGTGACAGAGCTCTGCTCGGTAAACAGCCTGCCAGCTGTGATCGTTGCTGGCAGGCTACAGGGGAAAGAAACAGCCCTTTTTTTTTTTTTTTTTTTTTTGTACAGAGCTGCAATCTAGTGCAGCACTGTACTGGGGACAGCCCTGTCACTTGGCTGTTCCCTGGAGCAGCTCACAAAGCTATCGCTTTCATATTTTGTGAGCAAAATTGAAACGCTACAGAACCGCTTTCAAAAGCACCCCTCTTCACCGGTCCAATCACCTCTTCCTTTTTCCTCTCCTCCTGGCAGCTCCCCTACTATTAACTATCCCTCTCCACATAACCACTCACCCACTCAAACCTCCTCCCCGCTAACAATCTTCTCTGCCTTAACTGAACAGCGTCTTTCTTCACTAATCTCTAAAGCTCATCTTACTACATGCGCCTCAGACCCTATTCCCTCTCATCTTATCCCCCAGCTCTCCTCCCCCCTCATTCCTGCTTTAACAACACTGTTTAACCTTTCCATCTCAACTGGCACTTTCCCTTCTTCATTTAAACAAGCTATCAGATAACACCACTAATCAAAAAACCCTCTTTAGACTCTACTGCCCTTTCTAATTACCGCCCAGTCTCTCTCCTTCCCTTTGCCTCCAAACTGCTGGAACGCCACATTTACTCAGAGTTGTCTAACTTTCTCTCTGCTAATTCCCTGTTGGACCCCTTCCAGTCTGGCTTCCGCCCTCAACACTCTACAGAAACAGTTCTCACTAAGGTTGCCAATGACCTCCTAGTTGCTAAAGCCAAAGGCAGATTTTCGGTACTAATACTCCTAGATCTGTGCTCTGCCTTCGACACTGTTGATCATACCCTGCTTCTCCAGACCCTCTCAACACTGGGAATCAAGGGCCTAGCACACTCCTGGCTCAACTCTTACCTGTCTGGACGTTCTTTCATGGTCTCCTATGCCAATACCAACTCCTCTCCACGCCCACTGTCTGTGGGAGTACCACAAGGGTCCGTCCTTGGACCCCTCCTCTTTTCCATTTACACCCATGGCCTGGGACAGATAATAAGCTCTTTTGGGTTTCAATACCACCTCTATGCTGATGACACCCAAATTTATTGTTCTGCCCCAGACCTCTCCACACTACTATCAAAAGTCCCCAAATGTCTATCCGCTGTATCTACATTTATGTCATCCCGCTTCCTTAAACTCAATATGAGCAAAACGGAGATTGTGATATTTCCACCTTCACTCTCTGTTCCACCTCCCATTGTCCCAATCAATGTAGAGAACACCCCAATAGCATCAACCCCCAAAGCTCGTTGCCTAGGGGTAACTCTGGACTCTGAGCTCTCCTTTAAACCACATATTAACACTTTAACTACCTCCTGCTACTTCCATCTCAAAAACATTTCCAGAATCCGTCCCTTCCTTTCGCAAGAAGCAACTAAAATGCTTGTGCATGCCCTAATCATCTCCCGTCTTGACTACTGCAACACCCTACTCTGTGGTCTACCAAAAAGCAGACTGGCACCTCTCCAATCCCTACTAAACTCTGCGGCCCGTCTCATCCACCTCTCTTCTAGATCCTCTGAGGCAGCCCCTCTCTGCCAATCCCTCCACTGGTTACCAGTTGCCCAAAGGATCCAGTTTAAACTTCTCACACTTGCATACAAAGCTCTACACAAGCTGTCGCCTCCATACATTTCCTCTTTACTCTCCAGATACCTCCCCGCTCGGACCCTCCGTTCCTCACAGACCCTTTTGTCCTCCAGCCTAGTCACCTCCTCTCACTCTCGCATCCAAGACTTCTCACGGGCGGTCCCTCTCCTTTGGAACTCTCTCCCTCAGCCGGTTCGTCATGCCACGAGTCTGGAAACCTTCAAACGTACTCTGAAAACACACCTGTTCAGAAAAGCCTATAATTTGCTATAGGCAGCACTGAAGGCACACTGGCTCACCCACTAATCCTGGTGTTTCCTTCCCCTTTGTTTCCTCCCCACTACCCTCTAGATTGTAAGCTCGCAAGGGCAGGGACCTCCTCCTAGTGTTTCTCATACTGCTGTAATTTTAACATATGCATATGTACCAACTACATATCAACTATGTATGTATCTGTATTTATTCTATTCAATGCCATGACTGTACAGTGTCTTGTATTTCTTTTCTTCTGTATATTTGTTCCCCATTATTTGTTTGTACTATGTACAGCGCTACGGAAGATGTTGGTGCTATATAAATAAAAAATAATAGGCTAAGTCATTTTTTATTAAATAAATTACAATTACAATAAAAAAAACTAAATCTGGCAGCAACAGATTCCACCAACAGAAAGTTCTGTTGGTGGAAAGAAAAGGAGGGAAGACTCTTTTGTGTGTGCTAAGTTGGCTTTGCAGAGTACTGAAATGAAAAAAATGGCCTGGTCACTGGGGGGAGGGGGGTATGGTCCTCAAGCAGTTAAATAGCCATAGCCTTCCTAGATACGATAATTAAAGAGGATCTCCATCCTAAAAAGAAAATCCTGCAACACTGCTGTAATGACTTATAATTACCTGCAGTGTCTTGTCCCACAAAGCCGTCCTGAAGACCCCCACATCACTCCACTTCTGGCACCTGGCTCCACCTTCCCCTCTCTCCTCTGAGAAAAAAATGCCAAGTTATTTACTGCAGGGAGTAGGAGGAAAGGGTAGGCGGGATCTTTGGGGCTGATTCGTGGGACGAGACTCCGCAGGTCATTATAACTTCATCACAGCAGCGCTGCAGAATTTTGTATTTTAGGATGGAGAACCTCTTTAGGTAGCCATGTGCTGTAATATAAAGTCACATGCTTCCAGATAATTATGTATTTGCATGCCTATAAACCTATAAACAAAAGAATCCAGTAGCCACATGCCTCCAGATAAAATACAGTAGCTAGGTGCTAAAGATTAAAAAACAGAAAAAAATAAGAGAATTGGTCATATGCCTCCAAATAAGTATATTCAGTAGTCTTGCATATCTAAGTAGTCACACTTAAACAGAGGACCTCCCCTCCTCCCTAGTATAGTATATAGGGTAGCCAGATGACTTCTCCCTGGAGTTAAGAGTGGTTTGTTTTCGGTTGGACAATGTCTGTGTCAGCTTTTGAAGTCGGGATCCCCACCAGTCATGCGAGTGTTACATTGGTTTGTGTTGGCTTGCCTGTGCTTTAATAATCACTTTACTGGCGTGCACATTCCTGGGAAAAGTCATGGATTGCTGAAGGCATTGTCTCATTTTAAGTAGGATCCTTTCTGGACCTTGGTGATGGGGTGGGGCCTTGTCTGGAAGGTCTGAGGGGGTTGTGGCTGTGGATTAAGTCAGTGGCTCCAAGCACTTGGCTGTTGTAATAAGGTGTGGACCATGGAGAATATTGTGGGCCGGGAGGAGGAGTTCCATTGTTTGCTGCGGTACTGGATGGAGAACAGCGTTTCTCCAGCGGGCATGGATAAGGTGGCTAAATGCAGGGTTGGCCTAACTTCACTAAATCCTTTGTATACAATGAACAGAGGCGCCAAAAGTATAAGATTAGATTAAATGAGCTTAAAAACCAATTTAAATGGCAAAATTGGAGGAAGTGGTGGTCTTACCTCCCTCAAGCAGACACGACAATGACTGCGATTCAGACAGTCAAACACATTTATTAGGAACTCCAAAAAGAAATACAACGCGTTTCGCAGGTTCAACCCCGCTTCATCAGGCAATATAGGGAGGAGTATCAATCTGCACAAGGATTCAAGTTAAGCGCCTCTGACTCAGAGGCGCTTAACTTGAATCCTTGTGCAGATTGTTTGATACTCCTCCCTATATTGCCTGATGAAGCGGGGTTGAACCTGCGAAACGCATTGCATTTCTTTTTGGAGTTCCTAATAAATGTGTTTGACTGTCTGAATCGCAGTCATTGTCGTGTCTGCTTGAGGGAGGTAAGACCACCACTTCCTCCAATTTTGCCATTTAAATTTTTAAGCTCATTTAATCTAATCTTATACTTTTGGCGCCTCTGTTCATTGTATACAATTTTGAGTCCACCCTTGGTGGAGGGTTGCTGCCCTTTCTTCCTGTCTACAGAGAGCGACTTTTTAATCCTGAGTGGGGTCAGGACAATCTCCCCACCTGCCTTTACAGTGGTTGCCTGCTGGTGACCCTGACTTGTGAGTATCTAGCAATACAAACTTATTGCCACCTTGTCCAGTACGAATTACACTATTGGGGCTCTTGGTGTTCCCTGTTTTTATCACTAAATCCTTTGTTGCATGGCAGGCCAAGGAGGGTTGGAAGAAGAATAATAAACCAGAGGATGAAAGGCTGGTGACCTGGGATATTCTGAAGGGTATGTTCAGGGTGATGGGTGAAATTGGGGAGGTGGACTATATTGTTTCATATGGCCTTTGCACTGGTGTCTTATGTCATCGGCTTTGACGATTGTCGGCTCGCATTTTAAGGATCGCTTTAAGGATCTTACTAATTGAATTTACCAGAATTCACCAGCAATACAGCAGCATTAAGCACTGAGGTATTTGCATTATTTACAAATTTAAACACTGCTAAACATCTCAGCCTTTACAAACCATCTCTCCCTACTCTCAAACTCCATGACTCCTCCACCTTTCTGCACACTTCTTCCTCCACTATCTACATATCACAATATGCTCTTCCTCCACCTGCTCCTTCACCACCTAGTCCTCACTAAGGTCCCCTCATTTAATTCTAGCCTCCCATTTTGCCCTCCAGCCCCACGCTTCTCCCATACCACTCCATCACTGACTCCATGCACACCCCACTCTAAACATGTCTCCACCCCCCCTCACAGTTCCTTCCCGCACCCACACTCACTCTCTCTCCTCCCTCATTCCCATCCAGACCTCTCACAAGCACACCACCCCTCTCTCCTGCGTCCTTTGGAATGCTAGATTAGTCCGTAACAAACTCACTGAAATCCATGACCTCTTCCTCTCCAACTCCCTCACCCTCCTTGCCCTCACAGAGACATGGCTCACCCCCTCTGACTCTGCTGCTGCAGCGGCCCTCTCTTATGGGGGGCTTCACCTCAGTCACACCCCCAGACCAGAGAACAGGTCTGGGGGAGGGGTGGGTCTGCTTCTCTCCCCGTCCTGCACTTTCCGTGTCCTCACGCCACCCCCTTCCCTACACTTTACCTCCTTTGAGACACATGTTATCTGCCTCTACCATCCCATTCCAGCAGTCATTGCAGTCCTTTACCGGCCCCCATCCACCTCCATTAAACAATTCCTGGACAACCTGGCCTCTTGGCTCCCACACATCCTCCCCACCATCATACTTGGAGACTTCAACATCCCCATGGACAGTCCTTACTCCCCTGAAGCCTCTCAACTGCTCTCCCTCACTACTTCCCTTGGCCTCTCCCAACACACCAATTCCCCCACCCACCGTGCTGGCCACACTCTCGACCTGATTCTCTCAAAATCCGCCACCCTCCCCAACCTGGACATCACACCCTTCCCCCTCTCCGACCATCACCTTCTCACTTTCTCCATCTCCCCATCATGCTCCCCCCCCACCCTCCACCACCCTCAGGTCGTTGGCAGAGAGATTTGCGTAACCTAGACCCAACTGCGCTAGCCAACCCCCTCCACTCCCTCACATCCACCCTCCCAAACGTTACCTGCCCAAACCAAGCCGTGGCCAAATACAACCAGGCCCTTTCAGCAGCCCTAGACATTGCTGCACCCCCCACATTCCACCCCAGCCGTCCCATCAACCCTCAGCCCTGGCACAATGCACACACTCGCAACCTCCAAAAACAGACACGCACCTATGAGGACAAATGGAGGAAATCCCGCCTGAACTCCGACTTCTTGGTGTACAAGGCCAACCTGCAGCTGTTCTATTCCACATTAACTGATGCTAAACAAAAATACTTTGCTGCCTTGATCGGATCCCAAGCCTCCAACCCTCGGCGCCTCTTCGCCACCTTCAACTCCCTCCTTAACCCCACCACTCCTCCCCCCACCTCCGCCCTCTCAGCCACTGATCTGTCCACCCACTTTACCGACAAAATAGCCACCATCCGACGGGAAATCTCATGCCTCCACTCCACCACTTCTTCCTCTCCCACCAATACCTATTCCTCACCCCACCCACCACTCACTGCCTTTACGCCAATCAGAGGATGAAGTCAGACGTCTCCTAGCCACTTCTCCTGCCACCTCCAGCCCCCTAGACCCTGTGCCATCCAAATGCCTCCGTCCTCACTTCCCTGTTCTGGCTCCTGTCCTCACATCTGTTTAACCTCTCCCTCTCCACGGGTACCTTCCCCTCTGACTTCAAACAGGCCACTGTACTTCCCCTACTTAAAAAAACCCTCACTAGACCCCTCACTTCCATCCAGCTACCGCCCTATCTCCTTACTCCCTTTTGCATCTAAACTCCTGGAGCGTGTAGTCCACCAACGCATGACCCATTACCTTGACTCCAACTCCCTGTTTGACCCCCCTACAATCAGGATTTCGGCCAGGCCACTCCACCGAGACTGCCCTCACCAAGGTCGTCAATGACCTCACGCTTGCCAAGGCCGAAGGAAAATACACTATCCTTCTCCTCCTAGACCTCTCATCAGCATTCAACACTGTCGATCAATCCCTGCTTCTCCAGTCCCTGCAATCTGTGGGTATCCAAGACCTTGCCCTAGCATGGTTTTCATCCTACCTCTCAAATCGCTCCTTCAAGACCTCCTTTAATGGTTCCTCCTCAACCTCCCTCCCACTTTCAGTTGGGGTCCCCCAAGGCTCTGTTCTTGGTCCCCTGCTTTTCTCCATTTACACCGCCTCCATTGGAAAACTCCTCTCCTCTCTGGGTTTCAACTATCACCTATATGCAGATGACACCCAGATTTACCTCCATACCACTGACCTCTCCACCACCATGGAGAAGGTATCCTCTGGCCTCTTGGCTATTTCATCTTGGATGTCTGCCAGGTTCCTAAAATTAAACCTGGATAAGACTGAACTCCTAATCTTCCCGCCACGTGCTGCTTCACCCCCCACTGACCTGTCACTGTCAATTGCACAATCATTCGCCCTACCACACATGCCCGCTGCCTGGGTGTCACCCTGGACTCAGCCCTCTCCTTCACCTCCCACATCCAAACCGTAGCTAGAGCCTGCTATTTCCACTTGCGCAACATCTCCAAAATCCGGCCTTTCCTGACCCCAGACACTGCCAAACTCCTTGTCCACGCCCTCATCATCTCCCGCTTGGACTACTGCAACTCCCTCTTGTCAGGCCTTCCTCAAAACCGCATCGCCCCCCTAAAATCCATCATGAACGCAGCAGCCAGACTCATATACTCCTCCCACCGCTCTGTCTCCACGACTCCACTACGCAAATCCATTCATTGGCTTCCAATTCACTTCAGAATCGGCTTCAAAATCCTATGTTTGGCATACAAATCCATACACAAGTCCTGCCCAACCTACATCTCTGACCTGGTCAGCAGATATACACCTGGCCGTCCACTTCGCTCCTCCAACGACCTCCTCTTAACCCCCCACGCATCTCGCACGACTGCAGGACTTCACTACAGCCGCCCCCATCCTGTGGAACTCTCTCCCACTGCCCATCAGGCTCGCTCCCACTTTCAACACCTTCAAAAAAGCACTAAAAACTCACTACTTCAAGGAGGCCTACATCAACTCAACACTGCCCTAATCCTTTCTGCCAATAACTTCTTGCTGTACCCCCTCCTTCGTGTCACCAACCCCTCCCTCTAGATTGTAAGCTTTTGGCAGGGCCCTCTCCCCTTGTGTATCTTACTTGACACTGTGCACTTTACCCAGAATTTGGAACTGGTAATTTTACCACTACCACTCCAGTTTATGATCTGGTATGTACTACTATCTGCATTGTGTTGTGTATCTTATCGCTTATTACCTGTATTGTTGTATCTATGATTTGTTACTTGTATTGTTCTGTCACCCCTGTTATCATTGTCTGTAATCCTATTTATTGTACAGTGCTGCGTAATATGTTGGCATAATAATAATAATAATAATAATAATAATGTGGCTCTGAGGGTTAGTGATGTCGCAAACCTCCGATTTTCGGTTCCCGAACCCTGTTCGTGAACTTCCGCGAAAGGTTTGGTTCGCCAAAAAGTTTGCGAACCGCAATAGACTTCAATGGGGAGGCGAACTTAAAAATTTAGAATTTCTACCGGCTGGAAAAATGATAGAAAACATGTTTCAAGGGTTCTAATCCCTGGAGGAACACATGATTGAGTGACATACGCATCAAAAGTCCCAGGCAAAAATCTAGATTTCACATAAACCCCTATTTTAAGGTCACACATCTCATTCAATGTTCAATTACAGGCCTACACTGCTTTACAAGCTCAGGCAGTGTATCCTTCCTCCTTTCCTCCTCCCTTCCTTCCAGGGAATTGTAGGCTTTTAAAAGCCAGCTTGCATACCTTGGCCGGGAATTGAACCCAGGTCTAGTGCTCGGTAGGCTGCTATCCTAACCATTATACCACCAACACAACACACTGCAATGCTACATGCTGAAGCCAGCCTAGCATGTACCATTGTGATATATCCAAGAGAGAAATGAGCATGCTTAGGGAATTGTATGAATTCAAAAGCCAGCTTACATACCTTGGCCGGGAATTGAACCCAGGTCTGAGTGCTTGGTAGTCAGCTCTCTTAACCGCTATACCACCACCACCAACACTACATGCTGAAGGCAGCCTAGCATGTACCATTGTGATATACCCAAGAGAAAAATGAGCTTGCTCTTTCTCTCTCTCTTTAGGACTTGATGGTTTTAAGCTGAAAATTCACTTCAATGGCATCAATGGATACCAGCAGAATTTCACAGGCAATTTCGGTATTCTACCGGATTGAAAAAGCAATTCCGTTCCAACCAAACGTAATGACCAATTTTCGCCCAAAATTGCGGAAAATACAATTCCGCGGAAATCGGTGACCATCCCTACTAGAGAGAGATGAATCTACATGGCTATCTGGGGTTCTCTTCGGACAACTGTTGAACACAAAAGGCAAGGCCATGCCTGGGTGGGGTTGAACCACCAACCTTTTAGTTAACAGCCAAACACGCTAACCAATTGTGCCACAGAGACTGTGTTCTATTCTTGGCCAATGTGAGTTGGCTTTTGACATAATACACATCCTTAAGCAAGCTCATTTTTCTCTAGACCTGGGTTCAATTCTCGGCCAAAGTATGTACGCTGGCTTTTAAAAGCCTACAAATCTTTAAGCAAGCTCGTTTTTCTCTAGATATATCATAATGGTACATGCTAGGCTGCCTTCAGCATGTAGTGTGGGTGGTAGTATAGCGGTTAAGAGAGCTGACTACCAAGCACTAAGACCTGGGTTCAATTCCCAGCCAAGACCTGAGTTCAATTCCCGGCCAAGGTATGTAAGCTGGCTTTTAAAAGCCTACAATTCCCTGGAAGATGAGACCCTCCGGGAGGAAGGGAGGAGGGAGGCTATAAGTCTAACTAAACTCTCTCTAGCAGTCTGTCAGCAGCTGTCCCTTAACTAATTAGTGCAGGCAGACTAGTGAGTAAAATGGCACAAGGACCTTGCCTTGTATAAGGGGGGGTGGGGCTCCAGGAGTGAGTGCAGTCTGATTGGCAACAATGTGCCTGCTGACTGTGATGTAGAGGGTCAAAGTTTTGCTCAATAGAGAATTATGGGGTGAATCGAACTTCCGGGAAAGTTCGCCTTCCTCAGGCAAACGCGAACCACCAAAGTTCACCTGGAACCGTTCGCAGGCGAACCGTTCGCGACATCTCTACTGAGGGTTAGTGAGCTAGTCAATGGGAATAGGAGGGGGGGGGGGGGGTCTGAGGATATACCGTTGGCTGAGGGGGGGGGTCTTGATAGTAACAATTCAGCATTTGAAAACTGATCAGAGGGAAAAGGGGGTTGAGCTGCCTGTGCATACTTTACGGGGCTGCCACATGTCCTGTGTATGTCTGGGGTCAGTACCAGGAGGTTCGTCCCAAACTTAAACCGTTTGATTCACACGGACGGGTTGGCACTGTCTATTTTCATTTTATAGCCTTAATGAAGTGTTTGGCTGCATTGGGGCTGAACAGCGGGGATTATGCATTGCACTAGTTTAGGATTAGCATGGAGATGGTGGGATTGGGCTTGTCCACGGAAACGGTAAAGAAGCTTGGCCATTGGCAGTCTGGTAGGTATTGGATTTACATGCATCCTGGGCAGGATGAAATTCTGTGAAAAGGGCATCTGGTAGATAGTTGGCAGTTTCATTTCCAGTGGACCATGTGCAGTTTAAAGTCGGGTTTTCTGTTTTTGCTTACAGGTTCGGGATGCTGTGTGGCGTGGATTTTTGGCCACTCTTATGTCCCCTGAGTGGCTGCTCCGACAGAGAAGAGGGGGCTGCAGATGCGGCTGGAACTCATCAGGGTCTTTTGGCACGGATTCAGAGGATTGAGATGGTCACAGCTGCGGCGGTCCCTCCCCAGGGTGGCAGCTGGTTGTGGCAGACAACGGGACTGGGATTATGTTGGCTCCTCAGTTGCCACTAGCAAGACAAGACACAGAACATTTATAACGCGCTTTTCTCCTGGCGGACTCAAAGCGCCAAGTAGTAAAGCCAATGGGGAGGGACGGAGACTGGAAGAGTTGTTAATGTTACACAATGTTGTTTGCACTGTTCTGCATGTTTGTTTGCTTTTTGTTTTTATTCATGTGAATTTTTTTTTTTTTTTTTTTTTTTTTTTTTTTTGCTTTAGCCAACAATAAATGTATAACTACAAAGAAAGATGGAGTGAGTCAAATTTATTAGGATGAGTGGACAGTAGATATCAGTCACTTAAAATTAAAAATAAAAAGTTTGGCAGGTGTGAGTGTTAGAGGGTAATGTATGGTGCTGCCAGGCTATGGGTTGTTGTTGTTTACCCCAGGGCCAGGCAGAGGCTAGAGTGGCTCCAGCCTCGGGGCGCAGTGTAGGAGGGGGCGCACAACTCCCTCAGCTATCACCCTCCTCCCTCCCAATAACATCACACCATAATACTGTACAGGGCCAGGCAGAGGTGAGAGGCTCCAGCCTCAGGGCGCAGTGTAGGAGGGGGGCGCACAACTCACTCATCTATCAGTCCCCTATTGTGTATGAAGCAGAGAGAAATAAGGAAAGGGGATACATGGCAGTGACTGCAAGCCAGATAACTAGAGATTAAGGTGTTGGGCGGGCCCCTCTTAGTCTAATAGCAATCAGTGTGTGCCGGCTGGGGTGGGAGGGATGAGGGGTGGGGGGGGGGGTTGCGCACTTTAGTGTCTTAGCCTTGGGTGCTGGAGGACCTTGTCCTGGTTTACTTAGTTAATCCTTCCTGGTTCACCACGAGCTTGATGGGTGTTTCAGGTCCTACCCCATAGAGCCACATTAATCCATGCCATGCACTGATGAGGATCAGTCAATCTGAAGTTCTGCATGCATGTTGGATTATTATGCCTCTGTACAGTTAACAAGCTAACACCTCATTGCATGGCAGCGGTTCTGGAGGTGTGGCTAGCTTACAGGGACAACAAGGGTTAATATGCATATTCAGCAATGATGCATTGTGGGACACCTCATATGCTCACTGCAACCTGAATGATAGCAAATACCTTCTGTTTTAAGAAGGCAAACTTCTGTCTTTCTTTGTAATGTGAGACACTCAAAAGCTCAAAAGTACAATTCCCTCTCCCTGCCTAATCAAAATGATTTGCTACAGGCTACAGCCCCACACTGGTGGGGAGACAGAGAGCTTGGCCATGGGGAGGAGATGGCATCCTGTTGCCATGGAGACTTCCCCACTCCTCCCCTACCTGCACACATATAAAAGGTGCCTGGTAGGCCTGGGCTTTCAAATCCAGAAGGACTCAAATTTGGAACTCAAATGACTCCAGGTGTGACTGCGGGATGGGGTGGGTTAACTTACCCAGAAGTCTTTGGAACGTCTGCGTTCCATTAAGCATCATAGGTGTAATGAAAGCCGCGCTCCACAACTAATTTCCGCGCTTCCTTCTTCCGACTTGAAAGAGGAAGCGTGAAGTGAGTGTCATGCAACATGTCTTTTATTACGCCCATGACGCGTACGCAGACATCCCCGAAGACTTCTGGATAAGTTAACCCACCCCATCCCGCAGTCACACCCGGAGTCATTAGACTTCATTTGAGTCCGTCGTGACTCGAAAGCTCGTGTCTGGTGCCTGGAACTTTTGGCTGCCCAGTAATGCTGATAGTAAAATATTGGTTTTAAATCTAAATCTTTTACTATGGCTAAACCTAATCCTACTCTTACACAGAACTCTCCCTCCCAACAACACCCCCCCCCCCACACACACACCCCCCCACCCCCACACACACAGCCTTCCTAATGCTTAACATCCCCCAACCCCCCCCCCCCCCCCCCCCAGCTGCCTACACATAATTTCAAATTGTTAATTCAACTGATTTTGTGTAATCACTTGGAATTTTGCATGAATTATCGTATAATTTCGTGCCAATTTTGGCAGTGAATGGCTAACTCCCCATTCATGCTACTGTCACCGAAACTGCTACATATGTTAGAGAATACTGGATACAAGTTAAAAACATTTTTTAAAAAAGACCTGGTGGTTTAAAAAATTTGATTTTAAAATGCAAAAAAAAATTTTTAAACCAGGGCTGTGGCATTGGTACAAAAAACATCCGACTGCTCAGTTTATGAAACCTCCGAGTCTAATTTTTACAAAGGCTATGGATTTGGTTCAAAAATAATCCGACTCAGACTTCTCAATTTATTGAAACCACCGACTCCAACTCCAGGTACCCAAAATTGCTCCGACTCCACAGCCCTTTTAAACTCAGAAAAATGAGTTGAGAAATGTTCTTGGCTTTTTTTTTTTTAACTTGTACCCACTATTGTCCTTAAAGGGACAACTGTAGTGAGAAGTATATGGAGGCTGCCATATTTATTTCCTTTTAAACAATACCGGTTACCTGGTAGTGTCTAACACCAGAAGCAAGCATGTAGCTAATCTTGTCAGATCTGATGTCAGAAACATCTGATCTGCTGCATGCTTGTTCAGGGTCTGTGGTTAAATGTATTAGAGACAGAGGATCAGCAGGATAGCCAGGCAACTGGTATGGCTTAAAAGCAAATTATGGCAGCTCACAGGTTTGCCTCAGGGAGCAAAAAGTCTAGAACCGGCCCTGTTCGGAACATATAGCAGCATTTAAAATGATTGTTGTGCCTAAAATTACTTATTTTACTAAAAGGGAGTGTCCAAACATTGCCATTATATGGAGGTCTGACTGTTAAAGGGACTCTGAGAGGTAAACAAAAACAAAATTTTAACTTAGATGGGGCTTCCTCCAGCCCCCTGTAGCCCCCGAGGTCATCCGGCATCCTTTTCTTCTTACTCCTCCTCATGCCGGTTGCCGTAAGTCTCCTGCGCATGCTGCTTACAGCATCCGGCACGATGATGCGGGGGGGCACATGTGACTTCACCCAAAGTCGACGATTACCGGAGCCGCCAGCGGGACCAGGAGAAGGAAGAGGATGCTGGAGGACGACAGGGCTACGGGGGTAGAGGGAGTCCCAGGTCAGTCCTAATTTTGTTTTAATTTACTGCTCAGGGCCCCTTTTAAGTAAAGTTATGCAACTATCTTTATATACAGTGGTGTGAAAAACTATTTGCCCCCTTCCTGATTTCTTATTCTTTTGCATGTTTGTCACACTTAAATGTTTCTGCTCATCAAAAATCCTTAACTATTAGTCAAAGATAACATAATTGAACACAAAATGCAGTTTTAAATTATGGTTTTTATTGTTTAGTGAGAAAAAAACTCAAAACCTACATGGCCCTGTGTGAAAAAAATTGCCCCCTGAACCTAACTGGTTGGGCCACCCTTAGCAGCAATAACTGCAATCAAGCGTTTGCGATAACTTGCAACGAGTCTTTTACAGCGCTCTGGAGGAATTTTGGCCCACTCATCTTTGCAGAATTGTTGTAATTCAGCTTTATTTGAGGGTTTTCTAGCATGAACCGCCTTTTTAAGGTCATGCCACAACATCTCAATAGGATTCAGGTCAGGACTTTGACTAGGCCACTCCAAAGTCTTCATTTTGTTTTTCTTCAGCGATTCAGAGGTGGATTTGCTGGTGTTTTGGGTCATTGTCCTGCTGCAGCACCCAAGATCGCTTCAGCTTGAGTTGACGAACAGATGGCCGGACATTCTCCTTCAGGATTTTTTGGTAGACAGTAGAATTCATGGTTCCATCTATCACAGCAAGCCTTCCAGGTCCTGAAGCAGCAAAACAACCCCAGACCATCACACTACCACCGCCATATTTTACTGTTGGTATGATGTTCTTTTGCTGAAATGCTGTTACTTCTACGCCAGATGTAACGGGACACGCACCTTCCAAAAAGTTCAACTTTTGTCTCGTCGGTCCACAAGGTATTTTCCCAAAAGTCTTGGCAATCATTGAGATGTTTTTTAGCAAAATTGAGACGAGCCTTAATGTTCTTATTGGTTAAAAGTGGTTTGCGCCTTGGATATCTGCCATGCAGGCCGTTTTTGCCCAGTCTTTCTTATGGTGGAGTCGTGAACACTGACCTTAATTGATGCAAGTGAGGCCTGCAGTTCTTTAGATGTTGTCCTGGGGTCTTTTGTGGCCTCTCGGATGAGTTTTCTCTGCGCTCTTAGGGTAATTTTGGTTGGCCAGCCACTCCTGGGAAGGTTCATCACTGTTCCATGTTTTTGCCATTTGTGGATAATGGCTCTCACTGTGGTTCGCTGGAGTCCCAAAGCTTTAGAAATGGCTTTATAACCTTTACCAGACTGACAGATCTCAATTACAGTACTTTTGTTCTCATTTGTTCCTGAATTTCTGTGGATCTTGGCATGATGTCTAGCTTTTGAGGAGCTTTTGGTCTACTTCTCTGTGCCTATTTAAGTGATTTCTTGATTGAAACAGGTGTGGCAGTAATCAGGCCTGGGGGTGACTACAGAAATTGAACTCAGGTGTAATAAACCACAGTTAAGTTATTTTTTTAACAAGGAGGGGCAATCACTTTTTCACACAGGGCCATGTAGATTTGGAGTTTTTTTTTTCTCACTAAATAATAAAAACCATCATTTAGAACTGCATTTTGTGTTCAATTATGTTATCTTTGACTAATAGTTAAGGATTTTTGATGAGCAGAAACATTTAAGTGTGACAAACAAACATGCAAAAGAATAAGAAATCAGGAAGGGGGCAAATAGTTTTTCACACTGTAGATTCTCCGAATGGTGATACTAGATATGATCAAGAGGTAATTTGTCTCTGGGCCTCATCTATATTCAGAGGGAGAATCAGAGATTTACTTCCATTCGTTTTATAGGACACATTAGAGAGCTCCACTAAGGTAGCTCTTACATGGGGTAAAGATGTGAGCGGATCATCTGTCAAAATCACTTCATCCGCAAATAGTCCAATCTTATTTTGGGAGTGTAATCCTCCAAATATAGGAGGATGTGACCGAATACTTTCCACCAGTGTCTCCAATCACAGTGACTGTTAGCTAGAAGGAAATGAGTGTGCGTCTCGTTGCAACAGCAATCATTTCAATTTAAACACTTAGATTGGGTTTAGGAACATATGTTCCTATTCCCCAATCTGTGCACCACTGCAGGGGCCATGTGCATGTTTGGGTGGGGCGTGCACAGACAGGGAAGAGGATCAAAGCCCCTGGGAGCTCAGGTGAGATTTTCAGGAATGTAGATCCTTATCTTGCGGGAGGAGAAGTGGTTAAAGGAAATAAGGGGTACCCCTGATGGGCAAAACAGGAAACTTGGGTGCACAGGGCTAATGGATAAAGCAGAAATTTGGGCATCTGACAAATATTATTTTGAAAATTATACAGTAGTTTTTTTTAATTTATCATTTTGAACATTAAAGAGTTATACTTTTAGTGTGTGCGTGCGTGGCGGCTAGGCGTCAGAAAGGGTGTTTGAGCCAGGGTGGATGGTTAGGCATCAAGAAGGGTTTTTTCTTATTTCGGTTTGACAAGAGGAAAGGTGTGTGTGTGGGGGGGGGGAGGGGACAGTGGTTTACGGCTAGGGTTAAGCATCAGGAAGAGTGTTTGGGGGGCGGTTATATCAGGTAGGGTATTTTTGTACTGGGGGACGGTAAGGTTGAGGTTTCAGGGGAGGTTTAGTTCTCGTAATATATTGGTAAAGATTACCAATGTTTTAATATTACCACTAAATATTTTTGTTTTCAATTAGCACCCAATCACAGTGATATTTATCATTTAGGGCCCGTTTCCACTAGTGCGGTGCGAATCACCGGGATTCCACCGCTGACAAAATCGCATGCGGATGCGATTCCGCGTGCGGTTTTTGCCGCGATTTCGCATAGGCAGGGTATATGCGAATTTAACCATGTCACTGCCTGGTTCAATTTACATTACTTTTCGTGCGAAATCGCGGCAAAAACGCATGTGCGATTTCCCCTATTAAATACATTGCCTACGAATCGCCTGCATTCCACACGCAGGCGAATTCTGCAGGCTCTACCGTGCAGAAAAATCCTGCACAGAAAAATGCACCAAAAAACTGACAAGTGGAAACGGGGCCATCCACTTGTATTGGTTATGCGAATCCGCATGCAGACAACGCATGCAGATTCGCTCTAGTGGAAACGGGCCCTTACACGTATTTGGCTACACCCATGCCCATTTTTCCTTGCACCCCTACTTTAAGCACGCCCAGACAGTACTATTGGAGATCTGTGAAGGTTAAGATAAGAAACCCGGTCCTGTAACGCTAGCAGAAGATGACAAATAGGACATGGAGGAGAGGGTAGGAGGACCTGCAAATCCAAACTATTAGAACAGCTGAGACAACCCCAGTGTACTCCGTCACTGCATCTAAAGCTAGAAGAGAGGAGTTCTTCCACTAAGCTCCGTATGTCTCAGCAAATTTAAAGGACAACTGAAGAGAGGTATATGGAGGCTGCCATAATTATTTCCTTTTAAATAATACCAGTTGCCTGGCAGCCCTGCTGATCCTCTGCCTCTAATACTTTCAGCCATAGCCCCACAACAAGCATGCAGCAGATCACGTGTTTCTGACATTGTCAGATTTGACCGGATTAGCTGCATGCTTGTATCTGGTGTTATTCAGCCACTACTGAAGCCAAATACAGTAGACCAGCAGGACAGCCTGGTAACTGGTATTGTTTAAAAGGAAATGAATATTGCAGCCTCCATATCCCTCTCACTTCAGTGTCCTTTAACACTCTTCTAGTGCCATCTGTGGCCTGCCTACCTCTTGTAAAGCCAACCTGATCATAATCTAATAATGATGGCCAAATGTTGAGCAATCTGATTGCCAGCAATTTGGCAAATAATTTTGTATCTCCATTTAAGTGAGATGGGCCGGTAAGTGGAGGGACCTTATCTTTGCCTGCTTTACAGTCATTTTTGAAATCCAAGAGGAATATGAGTTGTATTAATGAGACAGGTAAACAATCCTGACCTTTTTGGAGCAAATAGTAATGTATTATGTTTACAGTAGTCACTTATAAAGCTAGTAAGGCCAGGGGATTTATTCATTTTTAAGGAATTGATTAATTCACACATTTCTTCAGTCTCTACTACAGGAGCACTGAAAGAAGCTAATTGGGAATCATTTATGATAAGAAAGATTAAGGTTACGTAGGAAGATTGAATAGTGTTTGGGGTGTGTTGTACAGTTGCTGGGTCTTTGCTTAAATTATACAGAGCACAGTAGAAATCGCTCATATCTTTGGGGTTGGACAGTGTGTTGCCTGTAGTGGGTGGATCAACTGACAGTTTTGCTCAATAAGGAGCTTGCTTTGTTAGACAGAGATTATAAAAGTTTTCTCTTTGGCAAGATAAAGTCCTATACTTCTGATAATACTTACTCAGCCCGTGTAAGAATAAAGAGCTCTTCAGATAGTGTGGGCTGTATATTATGAGATTCTAGCTCCTGTATTTCAAATAGTTTCTTGAATTTAGTTTGATCTCATTATTTTCTTAATAGAGCCTATTTGTATATGGAACCCCCTAAGATACGCCTTATGAGCGTCCATATCGCCGTCTCTCCAACCAGACCGTTATTGATCATAAAAAAAACTCAGTATGTTTATCTTGGAATTTGGCCTTTAACAACTAATTACTGTCAGGCCCTAAGTTGAAGAGTACCCGAGCTGAAGCTCAGGTACAAAATTAGATACTTACCTAAAGAGAGAGAAGCTTCCGGATCCCATAGAGGCTTCCCTCGCTGCTCTGATGTTCCCGTCGCTGAGCGCAGCCCCCCAGAAGATTAATGACAATGTATTTGTCTCTAATCTTATCAGGGCTGCGCAGCTCTTCTTCCTCCAGAGTGGCCAAGCAATAGCCAACCCAGCCCACCCGCGCATGCGCAGTAAGCCGGAGCCACGGACTCTATGTTACTGCACATACACGGACTGGCTCACACGGCTACTGCGCGACCCCGATTGTGGAAGAAAAGCTGCGCTGCCCCACCCCGATGTGAAGGGGGGCCGTGCTCTGCAACTGGGGACTTTAAAGCAGCGAGGGAAGCCTTTATAGGATCCTGAGTAGGGATGATCTGAAATTATGCAAATTGTTATGCAAATGTATGCAGTTTAAACCTGGGTTTACATTGATTGGTCCATTTTCAAAGGACAACTGAACAAGAGGGATATGGAGGCTGCCATATTTGTTTCCTTTGAAGAAATACCAGCTGCCTGGCTGTCCTGCTAATCCTCTGCCTTTAATAGTCATAGCCCCTGAACAAGCATGCAGCATCTATATATATATATATATATAATAGAGTAAGTGCCTCAACCTTCAAGCAAGAAGAAGTAGTAGCGCCCTGCCCCCAGGGCGTGCCTCAACCTTCAAGCAAGAAGAAGAAGTAGCGCCCTGCCCCCAGGGCATGCCTCAACCTTCAAGCAAGAAGAAGAAGTAGCGCCCTGCCACCAGGGCGTGCCTCAACCTTCAAGCAAGAAGAAGAAGTAGCGCCCTGCCACCAGGGCGTGCCTCAACCTTCAAGCAAGAAGAAGAAGTAGCGCCCTGCCACCAGGGCGTGCCTCAACCTTCAAGCAAGAAGAAGAAGTAGCGCCCTGCCACCAGGGCGTGCCTCAACCTTCAAGCAAGGAGAAGTACTTTGCATGAGAATTTATGCGAGCTCAAACACCAAGTTTAAGGCCTCTTTTCCACGGACTGTTGAGCTGTGTGCAAATCTGGCCTAATTGGCTATGCATGAGGCAATGATCATGCAAATTTGCTTTCGCATGCCAAACTATGCAGGGTCAAAAAAACAATACCGCAAAGCGGTCGCCCTGCTACATTCTACATTAGCACTATCCAGGAGCGCCACGGGGAGGATTCCAAATGCCCCCTTTTTATACAACCGTGGGGTCCCAGGCTCTCTCACTGCCTGGGAACAACAGCGGCACCCCGGAGGGGGAGGCTGGGTGGTGCAGGCGACCCACCCCCCCACAAGCATGGCCAGTTCCGGGGAGAGCCATCCGCACCCACCTCCCAATATTAAAAACAGGCACTTACCTCAACGTCCATTGCCTTCTGCTACATGCGCATTAACTTGGGGGCACCACATGAGAAAGGAGTGAAGTATGGGTCACCCCGAGCTTTAGGGCTCAGGGCTGGCTCACATACAACACTCCAGAGGGGGGGAGGACAGGCGCAGACATCTCACTCCAGGGCTCACACCACCGGAGCAAGCCATCCACCACCTGCCTCCAAAGGATACAAACTGCACAAAATGCTTTCCATGAGAAAATTAATGCACATGTAGCAGAACGCAATGGACGTTAAGGTAAAAGCCTGTTTTTAATATCAGGAGGTGGGTGCGGACATCTCTCCCCGGCGCTGGCCACATTTCGGGGGGTCGGCTGCGCCACCTAGCCTCCTCCTCTGGGGTGCCGCTGTGGTTCCCAGGCAGTGAGAGAGCCTGGGACCCCGGGGTTCCCCCGGTTGTATGGGGGCATTGGGAATCCTCCCCGTGGCGCTCCTGGATAGTGCTAATGTAGCATGAACTAATTCCCGCAGGGCGATCGCTTTGCGGTATTGGTTTTTGGACCCTGCATAGTTTGGCATGCGAAAGCAAATGCATATTTGCATGAGCATTGCCTCATGAATAATAATAATTGCAGTATTTGTATAGCGCCTTTCTCCTGTCGGACTCAAAGCACTTGCGAGGCAGCCACTAGAGCACACTCAGTAGGCAGTAGCAGTGTTAAGGAGACTTGCCCAAGAAACTCCTTACTGAATAGCTGCTGGCTTACTGAACAGGCAGAGCCGAGATTTGAACCCAGGTCTCTTGTGTCAGAGGCAGAGCCCTTAACCATTACACTATCCAGCCACTGCTAAGGAGTGAATAGCCAATTAGGCCCGATTTGCAAAGCCAGACTTGCTAGGGTTAAACTTGGTGTTTGAGCATGCATACATTTTCTCATGGAAAGCCTACTTCTTCTTCTTCTTCTTCTTGCTTCAAGGTTGAGGCACGTACTCTATTAGATAGATGCGGCGTATGCTACGACGCGGGTCGGCTAGTAGCGTACATTTGAATTTGGCGCCGGTAGACTTGGGCGCAGGATACAGCCGGTATATGGCTGATCCTGCTTCTGCACAGGTTCCCGGCCGTGTTAATTACTATTCCCCCTCCAGGCCGCCATGGATAGTGGGGGAATGAAATAATTCGGCTTCCAGCGATTGCTGGAGGCTGAATTATTGTGTTTTTTAAGCAACTTCGGCTCCGTCTTCTGACAGCGCCGACGTTACTCACTGTGCGCCGCTAGACTGATTCCCATTACAGTCTATGGAGGCGCCGGCTGCGCCCAAAGCTAGCAGCGCTGAAAAGCACTGCTCCGGGCTAGTACGAGTTATTTCTGACAAGGTCAGATCTGACAAGATTAGCTGCGTGCTTGTTACTGGTGTTACTCAGACATACTGTAGCTAAATAGACCAGCAAGGCTGCCAGGTAACCAGTATTGTTAAAAAAAGGAAATAAATATGTCAGCCTCCATGTTCTTCTCACTTCAGTTGTCCTTTAAAATCGACTAGTCCACTTTCAAGCTGCATATATTTGCATCAACGCTGAATTTGCATTTCTTGGATCATCCCTAGAGGCTTCCCTCTATTAAGCATATAACTGGTTTTGATCCTTACCTTTGGCTCGGGATCACTTGGTCTCCAAGGTGACTTTTAGGAACAAGTGAGTGGATTCCGCTACACCACGGACACCAAGATGGTGCTGGAACCAGGTGACTTGACCCAAATATGCAGCAAAAGCCATACAGTCAAGGAGCTGACCACAGGTCCTTAATCATAGCACGCTATGATTAAGGACCTGTGGTCAGCTCCTTGACTGTATGGCTTTTTACCTGTATCAATAAAGTTGGGACTCGATTTGGTGCGGAACTTTCTTCGTTTTTGCTGACTTTTAGGAAATTGGAGTGGTCAAGTTGATTATGGCTATAACATTCTTACAATTAGACTAAGAAATGGCATTAATATGGGTTTTAACTATTTTCTGAAGTGTTGCAGTTGTGAGGAAAAAGGTCAAGTCTGGAGAATGATTTGTGTACATTTGGGAAAAAAAAAAAAGGATGTAGTCCGTTTCAGTACCAGGCTTAGCTCTCTATGGATCATACAAGTTTTCCTAAAGTCACACCCTATCTGGAGAACTAGGCCTTTTTCTCAATTTTTTTTTTATTAGAAATATCTAAGGATGGGTTAGTACAGGCATTAAGGTCTCCTCTAACGAATAGATCGCCTGATTTGAACATATCAATTTTCTTAAATACTAAACCAAGGTAAGACATTTCCCCAGGCTGAAACTGGTTGCACAAATTGGTCAGATTTGCTGCAAGATGTCGGGCCGTCGTGGTCGGTTGAGTGCACGGCGGTAACAGCAGGCGGTCTCGGGACAAGCTGCGAACACGACAAACCTCCCAAAGCTGTGTGACGTCACACACACTCCCGTTACTCTGGCAACCTAGTGGGGTGTGTTTATGGATGAGGGACCCAGCCTGGAGGCAGCAGCGGACAAGTGGCAGGTAATCTAAAAAGCACCAGGCACTGGGGAGCACATCGACTATTGGCTGGTGAGGCGGCAGATGCGACATCACAAGGCCGATTCTGGATCAATTTCAGCATGATCAATATGAGAAATCTGCCTTGGGCATCTGAATGAAAGTCTGGCATGATAAACAATGAAAATGCCCCTTTTCTTCCTTGAAAGCTGTTGTTGAAGATGATGTGAAGAAACAGAGAGAGCTTTTCCCTTCAATAAAACGTGATTCCAATTGCCCTACATGATGGGGGCTGGAGATTACTCCTAGTTCCTGAAAGTTTAATATAAAGGCAGGTATACCGCTACACTTGCTGAAAGACAGAGCTGGACCTGGGCAACCACCACATGGATCAATAGAAAAAGAAAGGGGACCGCTTCAATGTCGTACAAAAATTTAGCGGAGTGTTCTTTTTGCTGTTCTGGGATAAGTCCCCAATAACTTTTGTACTAGAGACTGATGGGAATGGATCAGTGATCTGTGTACAGCGCTGTGGTGTATGTCAGAGCTATATAACTGTATAATAATAATAATAATAATAGTGTGTGGCTGTGGTGAGGACATTAGAGTGTAAGCTCCTCTGGTGCAGAGGCTGATGGGAATGGATCAGTAATCTCTGTACAGCGCTGTGGAATATGTCAGAGCTATATAAATGTATAATAATAATAGTGTGCGACTGTGGTGAGGACATTAGAGTGTAAGCTCCTCTGGTGCAGAGACTGATGGGAATGGATCAGTGATCTCTGTACAGCGCTGTGGTGTATGTCAGAGCTATATAACTGTATAATAATAATAATAATAATAATAATAATAGTGTGTGACTGTGGTGAGGACATTAGAGTGTAAGCTCCTCTGGTGCAGACACATTGCAGTGAGGTAGGTATGACTACAGGTATAGGATGTGTTACATTCTGAACAGCAGGAAATAACACAGACTTCACCCAATTAAACCATTTTATTACATATCTATAAACTGTACAGAAATAGCAGATAAGCACTTGTGAATTACAGTCAGAAGCAGAGATTGCTGATTGGAGGAACTATTGCTTTCATAACACATTTAAAGGTGGCCACAAATGGTCCACTTTGTATGGGCACAATTGATTCCTAACGATTATAAAATTGTCCCATTAGATTTTAGTTGAACCAAAATTTGGATTTTCTTGTCAGTTGTGATAGGTAGGAAGCAAAGATTGGTTAGTTGATGGTGTAGTGAACGATGTATTACAATATTTCACTTCCGATCAGAGTTATCTGATGGTTCCAAGTATTTTCTTCTAGAAATTGGATCATTAGTGGCCACCCTAACACTTCTATGAAACTCCCTTGTGAACAAGTGAGGGGTTCTTTAAACCCATCACCTGTTAATGAACACTTTGCTTTCCACCAATAGAAGGCTCCAGGTCTGTGGCAGAGCATAGGCTCCGCCCCATAAAAAAGGCATAAGGCACTTTTGTGTCCCTCCCCTCATATACCCATTTTAGGTAGCCACAGGGGCCCCCCAGCATTAAGTAGCCCTTTAGTAGTGTAGCCAGAGATAACCCCAGGTCAACCTGGAGGGGTCTGTCACTTGTCACTCCCGAGTCCTGCTGCCGCTATGCTGTACTCTGGGGGGTGGGGGGGAAGGGGCTGCTGCTACTCGGCTACAGACACCAGAAAACACTAAAAGAATAAAATAACACTGGCTTATATAAAATTATTTTATCAGTTTAGATTTTCTCCCCTCATTTTTTATAACAATTTCTTCTCTACCAATCTCAACTTTCCACAATTAATAAACATAAAATTGAGAAATCTTTCCTCCAAAGAAAAAGTAAAACCACACAAGAAGGTGAGGCCTCATGTGGCGGCTATCACCGCTCATCACTCATTATTGAGCTGCGGACAGAGAAGGAAGTGCGGGGATTGGCCCTAATGAGGGTGGAAGTTGAGGATCCTCTCCTATCCTGATATATAAAAGCAAGTTTACCATCAGAGATCCAATGTAACCTCTTCAGATGCAGGGAAAATAATACCAGCTTAAAGAGACTTTGAAGAGAGCAAAAACACCCTCTTTTTCTCAAAATCCTCCTCAGGAGTATCAGCCAAGATGATTTGCCGCATCCCCGCGGCCGTCCAAGGTCTTTATCCCCCACAAATCCCCCGGGCAGAATCCTCCGTTACTTCCTGTAGGAGGCAGAGCTTTGGGCTGTAACTCTGCCTCCAGTCCATTCAATCACGCTGATTACTGCCTCTCCCCGCCCCTCTGTCTTTTTTCAAAGAGAGGGGTGGGGGAGAGGCGGCGATCGGCGGTTATTGAATGGACTGGAGGCAGAGTTACAGCCCAAAGCTCTGCCTCCTACAGGAAGTAACGGAGGATTCTGCCCGGGGGATTTGTGGGGGATAAAGACCTTGGACGGCCGCGGGGATGCGGCAAATCATCTTGGCTGATACTCCTGAGGATGATTCTGAAAAAAAAGGGTTTTTTTGCTTGCTTTAGACTCCCTTTAAAGGACCACCATCGTGAAAAATGTACATATAAATGTACGGTTCTCTCAGAGTAAGATGAGACTAGTCCATCTCCTCATGGAGGCTTCTCAGTACTACCCTTATTCTGTACAAAACTAATCCCTGGAAAGGATGGGAACAAAGATGTCAGCCAGCCTCCCAACTCACTGCACACTATTCTGGCAGCTGGACTGAGAACTGTGTAATACTTTCGTAACTAAGGAAAACTCTAAGAAACCCCCATGAGATGGACTAGTCCAAAACCTGTCAGATGTTCACTACCTACTGTAAGTGACGGCAACATAGGAAAAAAAAGTAATTTATAGCTTGTTTTACTCTGGGAGAAATCTACATTTTATATATATTTAATTTTTTTGCAATCACTGTCCTTTGACCAGTGACTACTGCAGCTATTGATGTATTGACTCTAGAATAGATCCTGAGTAATATTACTGGGATGGAGTGCTGGGTCTGGATGCCTCCGCAGTGGACCAGTGACAGTTGGAGACTCTTCCTCACACTACACTCTGGATGAGGGAATGCGTCTGCAGGTGAACAGACACTGCGGATTTGCCAGGAAAGTGTTCAGTATAATAATAAAACTGGGAGACATCTTGTAATCTACCAGCGAGTCGTACAGATCCAGGATATCTGCAGATTTTGACTTGAGGTGAAGAACCGGCATATTCCTCCTCACTTCACTGATGTTGTCAGTCAGGACTTCAGCCTGGAAGATATAGAGGAGGCCATCCTCTTCTTCTGGGGTCTGAAAAATCTCCAGAGTCTTCTTCAAATTCTCTGCAAAGTAAATCCCTGGACTGTACTTTGGATCTAATTAGAAGGAAAACATTAGTGGATTACCATAATTAGACAGGAGCAGTGCAGAGGTGTGGAAGGGTAAAATAAGTAAATAGAAGCAGTACAGGGAAAGGAGGTGGAGATGCAGGTAGGCAGAAGGAAGCAGTACAGGGAGTGTGGAAGTGTAGGGTAAGCAGACAAAAATCTGGAAAGGAGGTGCGAGGTGCAGGGTAAGCTGACAGGAGTGGTATAGGGGGTTTAGCAGTACAAGGTAAGCTGACAGGAACGGTATAGGCAGTATGGGAGTGCGGGGCAAGCAGACAGGAGCAGTATAGGGGGTGTGAAGGAGCAGGGTAAGCTGACAAGTATTGCATAGAAGGTGTGGAGGTGCAGGGGAAGCTGTCAGGAGCAGTATAGGTGCACAAGCTTCCAACCCCCGCGTCTCTTCGCCACTTTCAACTCCCTGCTTAACCCTCCCCCCCCCCCCCCCCCCCCCACACACACACCCTCTGTTTCCTCCCTCTCTGCCACAGATTTAGCAACCCACTTCACCAACAAAATTGTCTCCATTCATCAGTTAATATCCAATCTTCAATCTTCACCTCCCACCCCCTCCCAACCAGCTTTTCCTCCACCCTATCCTCCCCTCACCTCCTTCACTCCTACTACCATTAAAGAAAACCTGTACTGAAAAAAGTTCCCCTGGCGGGTACTCACCTCAGTAGGGTTAAGCCTCTGGACCCTATTGAGGCTTCCCCCATCCTCCTGTGTCCCACGGCGGTCTCGCTGCAGCCCACGGAATGCACAGGCGACAATTTGTCGGGCTGTGCAATATTTAACTTTTCTGGTTCCAGCGGGGGCGCTGCTGCGGCTCTTCCAACGGAGATAGGCGGAAATAGCCAATCTCAGTCGACTCCGCTCTACTGCGCAGAAGACTTGCGCCAGCGCAGTAGAGCGGCCCGACGGAGATCGTCTATTTTCGCCTATCTCTGTGGGAAGAGCGGATACTGCGCCTGCGCTGGAGCCAAGGAGATAAATACTTACATCGCCGCCGCCGTGGGACACAGGAGGACAGGGGGAGCCTCAATAGGATCCAGAGGCTTTCCCCAACCGAGGTGAGTACCTCCCAGGGGAGGTTTTTTCATTACAGATTTTCTTTAAGTCAACCACCTACTGCAGACCTCCCATACCACTACCTCCCCCCTTGACCCCGTCCCTTGTGATTTACTCCAGCCTCACTTCACGGATTTGGCCCCAGTCCTCACTACCCTGTTTAACCTCTCCCTATCCACAGGCACCTTCCCTCAGTCTTCATGCAGGCCACTGTACTTCCTCTGCTCAAGAAACCCTCCCTCGAACTCTCACTACCCTCCAACTACCGTCCTATCTCCCCCCTCCCCTTTGTGAACCAGGCACTCAAGGAGTTTTAAGGCAAACGCCTCACCCAGTACCTCAATGCCAACTCCCTGCTAGACCCACTCCAATCTGGATTTCGGCCTGCCCACTCAACCGAAACAGCTCTCCAAAGTGGTCAATGACCTTGCCTTAGCTAAAGCTGAAGGCAAATGCTCCATTCTCCTCCTCCTTGACTTTTCAGCAGCTTTTGACACAGTAGATCATCCCCTACTCCTCCAGTCCCTTCAGTCCATGGGCATTCATGACCTCGCCCTGGCTTGGCTCACATCCTAACTCTCCAACCACACCTTCACGACCGCCTTTAATGAGTCCTCATCCACCCCCAACCACCTCTCGGTGGGAGTCCCCATGGCTCGGTCCTTGGCCCCCCACCGTTCTTATACACATCCTCCATTGGAAAGGTTATCTCCTCCATGGGTTTTAACTATCATCTGTATGCAGATGACACCCAAATCTACCTCCACACCCCTGACATATCCCCCACTACCATGGACAAGGTCTCCTCCTGCCTATCAGCCATCTCCTCCTGGAAATGGCTAAAATTGAATTTATGATCTTCCCACCCCGGCCATCCCTGAACCTCCAAGATCTGCATGTCACTGTTAACCACACTACCATTCGCCCTACCTCTCAAGCCCGCTGTCTGGGTGTCACCCTGGACTCCGCACTCTGCTTCACTCCTCACATCCAAAACCTCACAAAGTCCTGCAACTTCCACCTTCGTAACATCTGTAAGATTTGCCCTTTCCTGACCTCTGCCACCACCAAACTCCTCATCCGTGCCCTCATAATTTCCCGCCTTGACTACTGCAATGCCCTTCTGTCTGGTCTCCCTATGACCCGAATAGCCCTGTTGCAGTCCGTCATGAATGCAGCAGCCAGAATTATCCACTCCTCCCGTTGCTCCACCAGGGCGGCTCCCCTCTGTGAATCCCTCCACTGGCTTCCTATCCAGTCCAGAATCAGTTGCAAGATCCTGTGTCTGACCTACAAATCCGTCCACAAAACCTGTCCAACCTACATTTCTGATCTTACTCAGAGGTACACACCTAGCCGCTCACTTCGCTCTTCCAATGAACTTCGCCTGACTGTCCCCCGCATCACCCAATCCCATGCATGTCTCCAGGACTTCTCAAGAGCTGCTCCAACACTATGGAACTCCCTACTTCCTGCCATTAGGGAAGCCCCCTCCATCATCTTCAAGAAGGCCCTCAAAACTCACCTTTTTACTCTGGCCTACCACCCCTCACTAGTGCTCTAAACTTGCAGCTGAACTCTGCTCCCCTACCTTTCGTGTCCCCACCTCTCCCTCTAGATTGTAAGCCTTCGGGCAGGGTCCGTACACCCATCCTATGGATCTGAGGGAGCTCAACTTGCCTAATCTCCATGCTCCATCCAGTGACTAAGCATTACCTTGTACTCATATTGTGCTGTGTGATCTCCATGCCCCCATCCAGTGACTAAGCATTACCTTGTACTCATACTGTGCTGTGTGATCTCCATGCTCCATCCAGTGACTAAGCATTACCTGGTACTCATACTGTGCTGTGTGATTTCCATGCTCCCCTCCAGTGACTAAGCATTACCTTGTACTCATACTGTGCTGCGTGATCTCCATGCTCCATCCAGTGACTAAACATTACCTTGTACTCATACTGTGCTGTGTGATCTCCATGCTCCATCCAGTGACTGACTAAGCATTACCTTGTACTCATACTGTGCTGTGTGATCTCCATGCTCCATCCAGTGACTAAGCATTACCTTGTACTCATACTGTGCTGTGTGATCTCCATGCTCCCATCCAGTGACTAAGCATTACCTTGTACTCATATTGTGCTGTGTGACCTCCATGCTCCATCCAGTGACTAAGCATTACCTGGTACTCATACTGTGCTGTGTGATCTCCATGCTCCCCTCCAGTGACTAAGCATTACCTGGTACTCATACTGTGCTGTGTGATCTCCATGCTCCATCCAGTGACTAAGCATTACCTTGTACTCATACTGTGCTGTGTGATCTCCATGCTCCATCCAGTGACTAAGCATTACCTTGTACTCATACTGTGCTGTGTGATCTCCATGCTCCCATCCAGTGACTAAGCATTACCTTGTACTCATATTGTGCTGTGTGACCTCCATGCTCCATCCAGTGACTAAGCATTACCTGGTACTCATACTGTGCTGTGTGATCTCCATGCTCCATCCAGTGACTAAGCATTACCTTGTACTCATACTGTGCTGTGTGATCTCCATGCTCCCATCCAGTGACTAAGCATTACCTTGTACTCATATTGTGCTGTGTGACCTCCATGCTCCATCCAGTGACTAAGCATTACCTGGTACTCATACTGTGCTGTGTGATCTCCATGCTCCATCCAGTGACTAAGCATTACCTGGTACTCATACTGTGCTGTGTGATCTCCATGCTCCATCCAGTGACTAAGCATTACCTTGTACTCATACTGTGCTGTGTGATCTCCATGCTCCATCCAGTGACTAAGCATTACCTTGTACTCATACTGTGCTGTGTGATCTGGTTTTCTTGTATTCCTGTATTGTCATATTGCTGTATGTCACCCCTAAATATTGTCTGTAACCTAAACTAATGTCCAGCGCTGCGTAATATGTTGGCGCTTTATGAATACAATAAATAAATAAAATAAATAACACATGGTGATCTGTATATTTGACCTGTCAATCCCTGTGAGAGGACTGCTATTTCAACATTGCTGAACATTTGGATACTGGGATGTAATTACCTATATCATTCTTGAATTCCTGTGCACTATGACTGTGATTGGCTCCTCATGCAAAGGCTCTGCTATAAGTGTCCTGTATTCTTGGCTCATCCTATAGTGTGGGAGGCTGAGAATGGGCCTCACTTTTGCAAATATCCTTGTTTACTTATTTGATCTGGAGTATCATTAAAGATTATTCTTTGCTATGTTAGAACCCTCATTGGGGAGGAGGGAGGGGGGCTTAAAACTAACCAACCCCCTGGTGCCTAAACACCCCCCCCCCCCAGGTGGTGCCTAACCCTAACCACCCCCTACTGGTGCCTTACCCTAACCACCCCCTACTGGTGCCTTACCCTAACCAACCCCCTGGAGGTGCCTAACCCTAACCACCCCCTACTGGTGCCTAACCCTAACCACCCCCTACTGGTGCCTTACCCTAACCACCCCCTACTGGTGCCTTACCCTAACCACCCCCTACTGGTGCCTTACCCTAACCACCCCCAGGTGGTGCCTACACCCCCCCCAGGTGATGCCTAACCCTAACCACCCCCTACTGGTGCCTTACCCTAACCACCCCCAGGTGGTGCCTACACCCCCCCCCCCCCCCAGCTGATGCCTAACACTAACCACCCCCTACTGGTGCCTTACCCTAACCACCAACCCACCACCCCACACACACATAGAAACGATAATATCTTTGATAACGTAAAATCTGTACATACAAACAAAATAATGACAAAAACTATTACGTTGCAGCTTCTAAAACAATACCATATTTCAAAAACTTTAATGTTCTAATGTTGTTAACGATATTTTTTTCTGCTTTTTTCGCCGTATTAACAATAATTCCATTAGAGTCTATGGCGGCGCCCTTTTTTCCTGCTTCTGTTTTAAACTTTTTCTAGTATCCACCTAAACCTCTTTCCATAAAAATTGCTATGAGTGGAACGATAAGATAGGAACCTTGTTGGCTAGGCAACTGAAGAAAAAAGGGCTAGACAGCAAATACACGCAATCAATAGCAAAGCAGGGACTACTCTCCACACTAACAACTTCATTCTAGATGCATTTCGACAGTACTTCGAAGAAGTATACAATTTACACCCAGAGTAAGCCAAAGGCTAGCAGAGAGAACAAAATCTCAGCGTTTCTGTCTTTATATATGGGTGTAAAGCTCTGGATCCTGAAGTGGTCAAAGATCTCCCCATCACTCAGGCAGAGTTCCTGTCCACAGTCAAGCATCCAAAACCGGGAAAGAGCCAGGGCCCTGACGGTCTGACATCATTGTGTTATAAAGCTTTTGTGAAGGTCTTAGCACCTTGCTTTATGCAAGCCATTAATTTGGTCACCTATCTCGTGCCAGCTACAGACCCATCTCTTTGTTCAACAATAATGTGAAGATTCTGGCCAATAGGATTTCACCCTTCTACCATCCATAATTCACCCAGACCAGGTATGGTTTGTTCTGGGGAGAGAATGGTTAGTGTTAGAATTCAGGCTATCCCTAGTATAGACCTACAGAATTCAGCCTTGGCCCAGTGGGGGTATATATTGGGTTGTGGGTTGATGTGAGCTCCCGGCACATGGGAATATTGAGTGTCCAGTGAATTAGGTTGGTCAGATTTAATCCTCCTTGTTCAGGGAAACGGCAGATGTATGGTGAGTGTACAATCTCTGTACCCTTCAGACGCGTGTATAGTATGTGTGTGTACAACCTCTATACTCCCCAGATCACGTCTCCTCACCTTTAGGATTGCTGTAGAGAGTCTGGAAGCCGACCTCACAGATCTGTTTCAGGAATTGTCTGGGGACCAGCTGGTATAACGGACGAGTCTTCCCACTGGCTGACTTCTTAGACTGGAGGATATCTGACAGATATGGGTTGTGGATCTTCTCCATCTGGAAAATGAGTCAGATGAATAAAGACCGAGCAATGTCATTGTTCTTACATTATAGAATCTTCCAGTACCAGATTACATCACACCAGCGAGTTGTGAGCGGAGGATGGTAAATGGACAGACAGTGCCTGACAGACATGTCAGTCATGTGACACAGATATACGACAGCCGCCGTTACGTCCAATAATCTGCCGGAGACTGATTGCTTATCCATACCAGTGTATAAAAATGTATTATCTCAACACATTACAGGTTACAACCAAATTCCCTATATTGGACTGTATAAATATTGGGGGCGTAGGTGCTGATTTCTCTCTGGGTCCCTCTCTCCGATAAGTAATGTCCCTTTATATAGATGACCTTAAGAAAATAATGTGACCTGTATTTAAGTGCAGCAGTGATCAATAATTTGGTAGGGGTACATTAATCTAAGTGCAATATTTGAAAAACATCCACAAGATGGAGTTAGAATGCACCAAATACAAAGTAAAGAGTACAATCCAATGTATCTGAATACGGAGGATGGCTGCAGCTATAAATAAGTACACAAGATGGAGTATTGAGCAGTTGAGTCACATGTTCTGAAGAAACCAGTATGGAACTAGTGAAACGCGTCAACTAAGTTTGGTCTATGTAGGCCACCATCCCTAGGTGGATAGCGGAAGCTGAGTTGACACGATGAGATGACGTTGACGTGAAGCGAGTGTGCACTTCAAGTGTTATCTGGGCCAGTACTCCAACGAAGTAGCCTACATCGTCAAACTAACCTACATCCCACAGACTTTACCATCCCCTCCCTAACTCTCCTGCCTATGCGTTTGTTACTGAATGTAGGCAGATTCAACAGGTAGACTATTTTGTTGGCAAACCGGCACACAGCAGCCTGTAAGCAATCCAGAACGCGGGGACGCTTGCATGAGAACTTCCTACGAGCGGTGACAGGCAAGTGCGAGTACCTTACTGCCCCGCAAGCACACACTATGTCAACTGCAAACGCAAGACCCCGACGTGTGCACAGAAGGGGGAACAGAGGATGGTAACAGCCTGTAGGACATTCTAATACACGGTAACACGCAAGTCCATGCTGGACAGCAAAAACTTTACCATGTCTGTGCATTTAATGGAATACATTGAATAGCCATTGGGAACTATAAAACAGAGGACACTGAGAGTCAAATATAGTGTAGTATGTATTGAAATACGTGGAAAAGTAAATGCGTGAGAATTAGATACTCACAAACATGGGTTACCTTCCAGGCAACCACTGTAGATGCAGGTGAGGAGATTAGACCTGTCCCCACTCAGGAATAAGATGTCGCTCTCTGTAGATAGGAAAGAAGGGGGTATCCCCCTCCACCAGGGGTGGACAACAATATAATAGCTAGTAGAACAGAGGCGCCAGCAGGATAAAAAGATCTAAAACGTTAAAAATGTTTAGGAGGCAGCAGGGGACCTACCTCCAAGAAGCAGAAACAATGACTGTCAATTCAAACAAATACATTTATTGTATACTTCCCAAAAAGATGCAACGCGTTTTGCAGGCATAGCCCGCTTCATCAGGTAATAAGAATAGGGGTACAGACTGTGGACAGAGACAAAAACATGCTCCATGAGCCCCATAACATATAATAATTAATGAATAATTATAAACGAGAGCAGGATCGGGTAATTTAAGAGGCGCGGGGGGGGGGGGGGCAAGGAAAAAGGCACAGTGGGGGAGGAGGAAGGAGCAAGCCCACATATGCAATAAAAAAGGTAGGATGATAGGTGGACTAGCTTGGTATCTATAGATAGTAAATGGTACATGGGGACGATAATAGTAACAAGTTGTAAAAGTATTCTACACCTTACTCTTACAATACTGCTTCGGGTATTCATTATGTCACACTAATGTGGACAAAAGCTTACCAGTATTTGTTTTTTGTTTTGTTTTTCATCACAGCTGTATTTTTCTTTCCCTTCCTCTCCCCATCTAATGTTATGTGATGTTTTATGCTCCTTTCACCACAGGAGGGCAGCATAACACCATGAATTGAATTCCTATATGATTTTCGCCCAGAGAGCCTTTGTTGTCTGTTTATATGAATATACATTGTATATGCAACACACACAGTATGCTGACAGGTCCTTGTCCTGTCACGCATCTTCCACTAATATTATCGCTGTCCCCCACTCCATTGCGGAGCTTATATTACAACACTGCCCACACATAGCCTTATCCAATATGGCCGCTCCCGAGCCCCCTGCGTCTATGGCGCATGCGTCACATGGCCCACTTCGTGCCAAGCGTAAATAGGGTTGCACCTCACTTCCTTTTCCTATTGTGCTTACACAATATCCCCTGCACTACGTTCTTCCAGGACACTTTGCGTGCCCTTGATAAAAAGAGACACCTTGTATCCTCTGCTCCATTACCACATGTGCATGCGTCCCATATACAGTACAACCGCACCCCGTTGGTGACATCATGCTGTCCCTGCTCGTACGCCCGCGCTGCTTCCTCCCATTCCCATTGGATAATTAATCCTTCACACTATAAAGCGCTGGCCGACCACTACTTATTACAGAGGCACTACTCGTGTTCAGGGCCGGACTTACCATAAGGCAGTGTAAGCACATGCCTACAGGCGCTTGATGATGGAAAGGCTGCTCACTCCCCTCCCCCTAGTGCCTCCCTCCCTCCTTCCCAATGCAGGGTCCTGAGTGGAGTTTAATTGAGGGTACTCACCTGGGTCTTGGCATTCCGTTGACCTGATCTCCCTTCAGTCTGGGCCACCTCTAGCTACCGAATACTTGGGGGCACCTGTAGCTGCTTAATACAGAGGATAGCGCTGGCTACCTAATACTTAGGGGCACCTGTAGCTACCTATGACTGCCAAGGTAAGTAAGGGAGGAGTTCAGTGGGTGTTTGTAGATTCATGGAGGGCGAGGTGTAGGGTGCCAGGACATCTGTGCCTATAGACTCCTGTGATGTAAATCTGGGCCTGCAGTCATGGAGGGCGGAGTCTAATGTGCCAGGACATCTGTGCCTATAGGCTCCTGTAATGTAAATCCGGGCCTGCTCTTGTTCCTGACAAATTACTAGTAAGCTTTAGTCCACATTATTCTACACCTTACTCTTACAATACTGCTCCGGGTATTCTTCATGTCACACTACTTTTACAACGTGTTACCATTATCGTCCCCATGTACTATTTACTATCTATAGATACCAAGCTAGTCGACCTATCATCCTTACCTTATTGCATACGTGGGCTTGCTCCTTCCTCCTCCCCCACTGTGCCTTGCAGCTTCAAGAACGTAAGCATAATTTTGCAGGGATATTGCAGATATCCGCATCACATTGGAACTGATTGATCTGTACAGCTCATCAGGAAGCAGCCTATTGCTCTCACACTCCCTCATACTGGTCACTGGAAGCTCAGCGTGGCTCCTCATGGCAGAGATCTCTCTGAGGAGCTTATTCTGCCCAATCAGACATTTTCCCTCCCTGGGGGTCATGTGACTGGTTAGTGTTACAAGGTCTCAGGTGTGACTGGGGAGCAGGAGGTGTGTTATATTTGGTGTTATCGCTCTCACACTCTCTCATACTGGTCACTGGAGGCTCAGCATGGCTCCTCATGGCAGAGAACTCGCTGAGGAGCTTATAGAAGAATTCTGCCCAATCAGACATTTTCCCTCCTCTGGGTCATGTGACTGCTTAGTGTTACAAGGTCTCAGGTGTGACTGGGGAGCAGGAGGTGTGTTACATTTGGTGTTACCGCTCTCACACTCTCTCATACTGGTAACTGGAAGCTCAGCATGGCTCCTCATAGCAGAGAGCTCTCTGGGGAGCTTAGAGGAATTCTGCCCAATCAGACAATTTCATGTGACCGGTTAGTGTTACAAGGTCTCAGTTGTGACGGGGAGCAGGAGGTGTGTTACATTTGGTGTTATCGCTCTCACACTCTCTCATACTGGTCGCTGATGTTATAATTTAAGTAGGTCTCAGTTATTTGGCCTGAGTTTTAGGTAAAAGGCTTGTCCGCAGAGTATGCCTTTAAAATAGAGTTTCTTGTGATGCAGGCATAAGCATCTCAGTGTCTGTTTGAAGCAGAGGAATAACAAACAGATACTGAGAACAGGTTCCTGAAAGAAGGCCACAGGCCTACACTGCCCCAGACATATGGACTACGAGAACAATCAACATAGGCCATATTTACAAAATACCACATTCCTGTATGTAAGTGAAAGGCATCATTAAATATTAATCAAGTAGGTGGGTATTATGACACCACGAGGGGTCGAAGCCAATAGCCGGGTCTGGGGGATGGCTAAGATGAGGTCACATTTAACTCTTTCCTGGTCAGTATTAAAGGGCCGGGTGGGCGAACAGAGCTCACTCTGCTTCCTACTTTCCTGCTATCTATATGCTGACTGGAACCTCTAAATATTTCCATTCTATATGTAATCTGATATGATGTATGCTGTACATAGGTAGTCTAGAAGATATAACGTAGTCTAGAAAGAAGGTAACTGACTAACATTCAGGAGGAAGGTTAGTCAAGAGCTGTAACGCCACAAACTTAAACAGAAGAATTTGCTTTGCTAGGATATGATGAACTGTATCTGTATTTCTGTTTCCTGAATAAATAACTTGTACATTGAAGAAGCCTGAGAACGGTCTATCTTCAATAATGCTTGCTGTGTTGAGAGTCACGTTATCTCACAGTCTGTGAGGCGCAACTACAAGAAGTTGCTGGTGTCGAAGCAAAAAGGTGATTTATAACAGCTGGAAGCTCAGCATGGCTCCTCATGGCAGAGAACTCTCTGAGGAGCTTATAGAAGGATTCTGCCTAATCAGACATTTTCCCTCCCCGGGGTCATGTGACTGGTTAGTGTTACAAGGTCTCAGGTGTGACTGGGGAGCAGGAGGTGTGTTACATTTGGTGTTATCGCTCTCACACTGGTCACTGGAAGCTCAGCATGGCTCCTCATGGCAGAGAACTCTCTGAGGAGCTTATAAAGGAATTCTGCGCAATCAGACACTTTCCCTCCCCGGGGTCATGTGACTGGTTAGTGTTACAAGGTCTCAGGTGTGACTGCGGAGCAGGAGGTGTGTTACATTTGGTGTAATCGCTCTCACACTCTTTCATACTGGTCACTGGAAGCTCAGCATGGCTCCTCATGGCAGAGAAATCTCTGAGGAGCTTATAGAAGAATTCTGCCCAATCAGACATTTTCCCTCCCGTGGTCATGTGACTGGTTAGTGTTACAAGGTCTCAGGTGTGACTGGGGAGCAGAAGGTGTGTTACATTTGGTGTTATCGCTCTCACACTCTTTCATACTGGTCACTGGAAGCTCAGCATGGCTCCTCATGGCAGAGAACTCTCTGAGGAGCTTATAGAAGAATTCTGCCCAATCAGACATTTTCCCTCCTCGGGGTCATGTGACTGGTTAGTGTTACAAGGTCTCAGGTGTGACTGGGGAGCAGAAGGTGTGTTACATTTGGTGTTATCGCTCTCACACTCTTTCATACTGGTCACTGGAAGCTCAGCATGGCTCCTCATGGCAGAGAACTCTCTGAGGACCTTATAGAAGGATTCTGCCCAATCAGACATTTTCCCTCCCCGGGGTCATGTGACTGCTTAGTGTTACAAGGTCTCAGGTGTGACTGGGGAGCAGGAGGTGTGTTACATTTGGTGTTACCGCTCTCACACTCTCTCATACTGGTAACTGGAAGCTCAGCATGGCTCCTCATAGCAGAGAGCTCTCTGGGGAGCTTATAGAGGAATTCTGCCCAATCAGACAATTTCATGTGACCGGTTAGTGTTACAAGGTCTCAGTTGTGACGGGGAGCAGGAGGTGTGTTACATTTGGTGTTATCGCTCTCACACTCTCTCATACTGGTCGCTGATGTTATAATTTAAGTAGGTCTCAGTTATTTGGCCTGAGTTTTAGGTAAAAGGCTTGTCCGCAGAGTATGCCTTTAAAATAGAGTTTCTTGTGATGCAGGCATAAGCATCTCAGTGTCTGTTTGAAGCAGAGGAATAACAAACAGATACTGAGAACAGGTTCCTGAAAGAAGGCCACAGGCCTACACTGCCCCAGACATATGGACTACGAGAACAATCAACATAGGCCATATTTACAAAATACCACATTCCTGTATGTAAGTGAAAGGCATCATTAAATATTAATCAAGTAGGTGGGTATTATGACACCACGAGGGGTCGAAGCCAATAGCCAGGTCTGGAGGATGGCTAAGATGAGGTCACATTTAACTCTTTCCTGGTCAGTATTAAAGGGCCGGGTGGGCGAACAGAGCTCACTCTGCTTCCTACTTTCCTGCTATCTATATGCTGACTGGAACCTCTAAATATTTCCATTCTATATGTAATCTGATATGATGTATGCTGTACATAGGTAGTCTAGAAGATATAACGTAGTCTAGAAAGAAGGTAACTGACTAACATTCAGGAGGAAGGTTAGTCAAGAGCTGTAACGCCACAAACTTAAACAGAAGAATTTGCTTTGCTAGGATATGATGAACTGTATCTGTATTTCTGTTTCCTGAATAAATAACTTGTACATTGAAGAAGCCTGAGAACGGTCTATCTCCAATAATGCTTGCTGTGTTGAGAGTCACGTTATCTCACAGTCTGTGAGGCGCAACTACAAGAAGTTGCTGGTGTCGAAGCAAAAAGGTGATTTATAACAGCTGGAAGCTCAGCATGGCTCCTCATGGCAGAGAACTCTCTGAGGAGCTTATAGAAGGATTCTGCCTAATCAGACATTTTCCCTCCCCGGGGTCATGTGACTGGTTAGTGTTACAAGGTCTCAGGTGTGACTGGGGAGCAGGAGGTGTGTTACATTTGGTGTTATCGCTCTCACACTGGTCACTGGAAGCTCAGCATGGCTCCTCATGGCAGAGAAATCTCTGAGGAGCTTATAGAAGAATTCTGCCCAATCAGACATTTTCCCTCCCGTGGTCATGTGACTGGTTAGTGTTACAAGGTCTCAGGTGTGACTGGGAGCAGGAGGTGTGTTACATTTGGTGTTATCGCTCTCACACTGGTCACTGGAAGCTCAGCATGGCTCCTCATGGCAGAGAAATCTCTGAGGAGCTTATAGAAGAATTCTGCCCAATCAGACATTTTCCCTCCCCGGGGTCATGTGACTGGTTAGTGTTACAAGGTCTCAGGTGTGACTGGGGAGCAGGAGGTGTTTTACATTTAGTGTTATCACTCTCACACTCTCTCATACTGGTCACTGGAAGCTCAGCATGGCTCCTCATGGCAGAGATCTCTCTGAGGAGCTTATAGAGGAATTCTGCCCAATCAGACATTTTCCCTCCCTGGGGTCATGTGACTGGTAAGTGTTACAAGGTCTCAAGTGTGACTGGGGAGCAGGAGGTCTGTTACATTTGGTGTTACCGCTCTCACACTCTCTCATACTGGTCACTGGAAGCTCAGCATGGCTCCTCATGGCAGAGAACTCTCTGAGGAGCTTAAAGAGGAATTCTGCCCAATCAGACACTTTCCCTCCCCGGGATCATGTGACTGGTTAGTGTTACAAGGTCTCAGGTGTGACTGGGGAGCAGCAGGTGTGTTACATTTGGTGTTACCGCTCTCACACTCTCTCATACTGGTCACTGGAAGCTCAGCATGGCTCCTCATGGCAGAGAACTCTCTGAGGACCTTATAGAAGGATTCTGCCCAATCAGACTCTTTCCCTCCCCGGGATCATGTGACTGGTTAGTGTTATAAGGTCTCAGGTGTGACTGGGGAGCAGGAGGTGTGTTACATTTGGTGTTACCGCTCTCACACTCTCTCATACTGGTCACTGGAAGCTCAGCATGGCTCCTCATGGCAGAGAACTCTCTGAGGAGCTTATAGAAGAATTCTGCCCAATCAGACATTTTCCCTCCCGTGGTCATGTGACTGGTTAGTGTTACAAGGTCTCAGGTGTGACTGGGGAGCAGGAGGTGTATTACATTTGGGGTTATTGCTCTCACACTCTCTCATACTGGTCACTGGAAGCTCAGCATGGCTCCTCATGGCAGAGAACTCTCTGAGGAGCTTATAGAGAAATTGTTGCACTACATAAAGATGACCGAGGCTATAAGAAGATTGCCAACACCCTGACACCGAGCTGCAGCACAGTGGCCGAGCCCACAGCAGAGTAACAGGACAATTTCCCTCAGAACAGGCCGCCGCCTCAACATGGTTGACCAAAGCGGTTGAGTGCACATGTTCAGCTTTATATCCAGTGGTTGTCTTTGGTAAATTGCAGCCATGCTACTAGCACTCATACCTCATTGGTGGATGGGAGGGGGGGGGAGGTTAGCCTGTCAGTGCTCAGACCATACACCACACACTGCACATGAAACTGGTCTGCATTGTTGTCGTCCCAGAAAGAAGCCTCTTCTAAAGTTGATGCACAAGAAAACCTGCAAACAATTCGCTGAAGACGAGCAGACTAAGGACAGGGATTATTGGAACCATGTTCGTTGTCCGATGAGACCAAGATAAACTTCTTTAGTTCAGATGGTGTCAATCATGTATGGCAGCAACCAGGTGAGGAGCACAAAGACAAGTGTATCTTGCCTTCAGTAAAGCATGGTGATGGGAGTGTCATGGTTTGGGGCTGCATGACAGCTGCCAGTACTGGGGAGTTCATTGAGTGAACCATGAATACTAATATGTACCCCATGAAGCAGAGCATGAACACAAAATATTGACATTTAGGGGTGAATTCACTTGTGTTGCGATCAGTTTAGACATTAATGGCTGTGTGTAGATGGGACAGTAAATTTACACTGTTATACAAGCTGTACACTTATTGCTTTACATTTTATCACAGTGCCATATCTGCAGTGCTGCCCCATGAAAAGATAAAAAAAAATGTGAGAGGTGTACTGACTTTTGTGAGATTCTGTAAGTCCTTTTGTCAAAACCGGTGGCAGAGAGGATGTAAATATACTGTAGAGCTAAAATAAGTGGTTAAGGTCAGGGACTTAGGATCTCAAGTTGTTTAATCACTGCAGTACTGAGGGGTTTTTCCCCTTCTGTACCAGAGCAATTTTCACCTGTCAGCGCTTGTTACATTCATTCGCCTATAACTTTATTACTACTTATCATAATGAAACGATCTATATCATTTTTCCCCAGCCAATTAGGCCTTCTTTGGGTGGTACATTTTTTACTAAGAATTATTTTATTCTAAATGCATTTTAGCGGGAAAGTAAAAAAAAAAAAAAAAATGAATATATGAATGAATATTTCTCAGTTTTTTGCCACTTTATTTTTTAAAATAATACATGCTATCGTAATTAAAACCCAAACATTTTATTTGCCCATTTGTCCCGGTTATTAAAACGTTTAAAATATTTCCCTAGTACAATGTTTGGCGCCAATATTTTATTTGGAAATATAGGTGCATTTTTCAATTTTGCGTCCATCACTTATTACAAGCCCGTAATTTCATAAATGACAATAATATAACTGTTTGACAAACATATTCAAAAAGTTAAGTACCTAAGGTAACTATTTATGTATTTTTTTTTTTTTTTGTCAATTTTTATATGCATGTAATTTATTTAGATAACTATGGGAGAGGGTGGGAGGTAAGGGGTTAATTTTAAATGTATATATAGGTCTTTTTATTAAAATAAATGTAGGTGTTATTTTACTATTTGGCCACAAGATGTCCTCACCCATTATTTACTATTAGCATACTATAAGAACGCTAACCAGAAGTAATGCGTGAATGTGTTATTTTGGAAGTTACAAACGATATTGGCGATCATTGACACAGGGACTTAGATTAATGAATGGGAACTGCGTTCTCATTCATTCATCTCCCCTCTAACGGGGGTCGACGAGTACCGCGCGGTTGGCCGCGCACAGGAACGAGCGGCGGCCACCCACCCACCCAATAGACGAATATCTACGTCCCTGTGCAGGAACTGAAGTCTTGTGGGGCGTAGATATACCGTCCTCACCACACAAAGTGGTTAAAGTGAACCTGAAAGTGTAATATGACTCCACACAAAGGGCCAATGTGATAAGTGTGTGAGCAGAAGCAGCAGGCTAGAGGGAGCAGGGGAAGCAAGGCTGTAGGCAATTCCCCATCAACCAATAGAATAAGCAGTTATTTAGTCAGCATGATCACATGACAGGGCTCTATCAGATGCAGGAAGTAAGTAAATTCATATTGCACACATTAATATAATGATGCTTTTTGGGTCAGTTGAAATAATTGTAATGACCACAACACAAGCATATTATTCATCTATACTGACCACCAATTATTCACAGTAGATTACAGTTATGACAGTGAGCATAGCTCCCAACTGTCCCTCTTTGGGAGCCCTGTCCCTCTGTCTTCCTAATTTGTCCCTTCTTCAGGACTTTGTCCCTCTTTCTATGTAAATATATATATTTCTCTACTCAAAAATGTGTTTGATCGACTCTAAACTTTATTCCCATCCTTTAACCAGTTCGGCCTTTCTGGACGAGCTTTCTCGTCCAGAAAAGCACTGCTGTGTTCCCTGCGTGGTGCGCGCGATCGGGCGCGCGCCCGCGCGCGCACCCGCCGCCCGCCGCTAGCCCCCCGATCAGTGAATGGGAATATAATTCCCATTCACCGATCTGACTTCCCCGCAGAAATACCGACGCTTTCTCTCCAGAGAGCGTGGTATTTCTGCCCCCCAGGAAACAACTCCTCTGAATTTTAGTTCCTGGATGCGACATAGTTCGCATCCAGGACTTTGCTCACTGTGGCCATCTTGTGGCCAAATAGTAAACTGCACCCACATACATTTTTAATAAAACAATTACATTATTTTACATTAGAAAATAGCAGTTTCCCTCCCACCCCAAAAATTACCCACATACATTTTTTTATTTAAAAAAAACAAAAAAAAAAATACAATAAAAAAAAACAAAAACAACATAAATAGTTACCCAAGGGTCTGAACTTTTTAAATATGCATGTCAAGAGAGTATGTTATTATATTATTTAAAATTATAAGCCTATAAATAGCGATGGACGCAAATTGAAAAAATGCACCTTTATTTCTAAATGAAATATCGGCACTATAAATTGTGATAGGGACATCGTTTAAACGGTGAAATAACCGCGACAGATAGGCAAACAAAATAAATGAGTTTTAATTACGGTAGCGTATATTAATTTCAAACTATAATGGCCAAAAACTGAGAAATAATGATTTTTTTTCATTTCTTTCTTAATCTTCCTGTTAAAATGGATTTAGAAAAAAATAATTCTTAGCAAAATGTACTACCCAAAGAAAGCCTAATTAGTGGCGGAAAAAACAAGATATAGATCAATTCATTGTGATAAGTAGCAATAAAGTTATAGGCGAATGAATGGGAGGTGAACGTTGCTCGGATGCATGAGATTTTCGGCACTGCGGCGCTGAACCGGTTAAATTGATCTATTACTAATTTTAACCTTCCTGGCGGTAACCCCGAACGTAGTTCGGGGTAAGCCACGCAGGAGGTTTTCTCAGGCCCTGCTGGGCCGATTTGAGTAATTTTTTTTTTGCTGAACGCAGCTAGCACTTTGCTAGCTGCGTCAGCACTTCGATCGCCGCCGCCCCGCGCTCGATCGCCGCTATCCGCGTCGCAACACAGCCCCCCCTCCCCCTAGACCCCTGCGCTGCCTGGCCTATCAGCGCCAGGCAGCGGCAAGGGGTGGATCGGGACTCCCTTAGACGTCACGACGTCCATGACGTCGGTGACGTCATCCCGCCCCGTCACCATGAACAGGATTTCCTGATCGCCGGAGGCGATCGGCCGGGCTGGGGGGATGCCGCTGAGCAGCGGCTATCATGTAGCGAGCCCTAGGCTCGCTACATGATTAAAAAAAAAAAAAAAAAACGGCTGCGCTGCCCCCTGGCGGTTTTTAATAGACCGCCAGGAGGGTTAAAATGTTACTATGAAGGAAAATGTCCCAGGATAGAAAGGACCAGTGTGGTTTGGATTATAAAACATATTTTTCTTATGAAATCTTTATGGTATGTGTGACTAGGGGCCGTGATGGGGCGTGGCCATGGGTGTGGCTTAAGTGATCCTCTTTCTCATCTCAAAAAGTTGGGCGGTATGCAGTGAGCAAAATAGTATATAGTTAGTATTACCGCAACCAGGTGAAGTTTTTCTTTGCTGAATTTGTTCCACTGGTCCCGGAACTCTTGGGCACTGGTTGGCACTGAGACAGTCTGTGACAGCCACTGATCAGTACTGCGCTGCCTCTGGCCATTCTTCGTATTGCTATTCACACCTGAAGAAAAAGACATCATTACGGGGAACCAGGAAGGGATGAAACAAGATGCCCCTGGGCCTACAAGCAGAGTTTCCATGAGGCACTCATGCTTGGCCAGTCATACATGTACATGCCCGGGCTCTCCCCCCCCCCCCCCCCCCCGGCATCATTCAGCAGAGTAAGCACAGGAGGAAGCAGTGTGCAATCTACCTGCTCCAGCACTAGGTTCGGTCGCCTCCTCCTCCCGGTGTTGTGTCTGATTACGCTGCCTGCTGATTTGCGCTGCCCCGCATGCGCAGTAGGCGACTGTGCGGCCACATTTCCTATTGAATGATGCTGCTGGTGGTAAAATACTAAATATCTCCGCTCCCACACCTCTTACACTCCCCACATTTTAAGGGTAGGGAGGGAACCCCCCGAAGACCTCTATGCCAAATTGCAGTCCCCGAGACCCGCTGGTTCAGGAGATAGATTAGAGAAACCTATCTCGGGAACCAGCGGGTCTCGGGGCTGCAATTTGGCATAGAGGAAGTTCGGGGGGTCCCCTCCCTACCCTGAAAATTTGGGGAGTGTAAGAGGTGTGCAAGTGAAGATATTTAGTATTTTACCTCCAGCAGCATCATTAACTTCACACTGAGCATGCGTGCTACTCAGTGTGGAAGGCAGCCCCGGAACCAGCATGCGTGCTACTCAGTGTGGAAGGCAGCCCCGGAACCAGCATGCGTGCTACTCAGTGTGGAAGGCAGCCCCGGAACCAGCATGCGTGCTACTCAGTGTGAAAGGGAGCTTCCGGGCAGTGCAATCAGACATTACACCGGCAGCCAACGGTCTATCCTTAATACCTGGCTCCTGATCACATGACATGCTTCAGGAGGTGGATTTTAGAAGCAGCACTGAGCATGCAGCTGCCAGAAGGAAGAGGAGACCCAACTTAGCGCTGGAGCAGAAGACGAGCAGTCTACATATTTTATCTTGCGTGTCTACTATTTTGTATTATTGTCTCTGACAGATCTAGAAGGCTTTAAGAGATCCTGTAAGCAAAAAAGTGCCCCTGTTGGGTACTTAGTCTCTGGATCCTGATGAGGCTTCCCCTGTCCTCCTGTATAGCCCTGATCTAGCACTGAAACCGCCGAATTGCAGCACGCGATGATATTTACCTTTGAGATCCAGCGCATGCGCAGTACCAGCTTCTCCCTCAAGCCTGATTGGGTCTGCTCTACTGCGCAGATGCAAGACTACTGCACCCGTGCAGCAGAGCGGACTCGATCGGGCTCGACTCTTTCCGCCAGAGCCCGAGGAGAAGCTTGTACTGCGCCTGCGCTGGATCAATATTGCTGTGTGCTGCTGTCCGGGGGCCCCAGTGGTGGATTGGTGCTGCACAGGAGGACGGGGAATCCTCATTAGGATCCAGAGGCTTCACCCTCCTGAGGTAAGTACCCCCAGGGTCAATTTTCTTTATTACAGGTTTTCTTTACAGCACACCTGTGGGGATATGGAGGCGGACATTTATTTCCTGTTAAACCATACAGATACTAGGGATGGGAGGTGCTCACTCCCATGTAACACCTGGCTATTTAAGCTTAGCGCTCCCCACAGGGAATATAGCTACAGTGTTCTCACCAGAATTTTTTTCCAGTCGGGTGGGGCGAGATGACAGCATGCAGGGCTGGCGCTTCTCTGTTTACAACAGAGGAGGAGGTGACCGGATGACGGCCGGGTGCTCACCAAAACTAGCTGGGTGGAGCACCCAGCTAAAAGAGCCATTGAGCTACCAGGCCACACAGCAGCGGTTAGGAGGGGGCGGGAGACTGGCTGCCACATAACTGCATTATTATGTGAAACTGATATCTCTTCCTAGAACAGAGGAGATGGTGTAATCAGTTCAGCCCTCGCTAGATCTGGTGCCTTTAAATTGGCTGACAGGCCTGCCCTGTAGACCATTAAAGGGACTCCGAGCAGTGCAGAAACTATAGTTACATTGTATTACACAGGGCAACTTTTTCTCAAAGTCAGCAGCTCCATTCAGCAGAAAAAGTCGCCCTGTGTAATACAATGTAACTATGGAAAGATGGATATCATTTTAAAGCTCTCTTTCTCCTCTTTCTGACGACCCCTAAATCGCCGCCTTACAGTTTTCTCTATTTTTGCGATCGAATTTCGCGGCCGCGACAAATTTCAATCGCGAAAATAGCAAAAACTAAAAGGCGTAGGGCGATGATATATATATTATTGGAAAGAGGAGAAAGAGAGCTTTAAAATGATATGCATCTTTCCATAGTTACTGCACTGCTCAGAGTCCCTTTAAAATAGCCAGACGCTGCCTGGGAGTGAGCACTTGCCATCCCTTTCTTTCTTGTGTCTCTATTTTTGGGGAGTAGTTGTGGGCGTTTCCCAGGCGATGAGGGCATTGCCTGCACTGCTCCCACCCCCCTAAGGTGTAGCCTATGGTGCTTAGGTGAACTCATAGAGAAGCATGTGATCAGTTTGGTCAGCTGATAGATTTGTAAGGTTCTGATTTGATGTGATGACTTCCTGGTTGAACACATGACCAGCAAATCAGAACCTTACAATTCTATCAGCTGATGAAACTGATCACATGCTTCTCCTAGGCAGGGCCATCCCTACTCATGGGCAGTGGTTTTAGGCGGTGTGGGGACCCCACCAGTACTGCTCACCTCTGTTTGAAAACCATACAAACAGCCTGCCAGCCCTGCTGACCCTCTGCCTCTAATACTTTTAGCCATAGCCCCTGAACAAGCATGCAGCAGATCAGGTTCTCTGACTGAAGTGTGACTGATTATTATTGATTTATAAAGAGGCAACATAATCCGTGGTGCTGCATAAAGTTAGATAAACAAACAAGGGGAACATAATGATACAGACAATGATATCCATCAAATATGGACACTGGTACAACATACAGAACTGGTGGTTACAATGGCAGAAGCAACGTGGTGAATAAAATGTATAACAGAGTACAAGCTATGAAATGAACAACAAATTCCAAGACACAAAAGGGGGAGAGAGCTCTGCCCTTGTGAGCTTACAATATAAAGGAATGGGGGGGGGGGGGGGAGAGGTGGGGACAGGGATGGACCAAGACCAAGTTGCGCCTGGGGCAAGGTCAGGTTTTGGCGCCTAAACTGCCATTCATTTTGCCGCCTTTTTAAGAATTCAACAAACTGCGCCTGGGGCAAGATACCCGCTTGCCCCCCCCCTAGATCCGTCCCTGGGTGGGGAGGTATGAAGTATATATACAGGCAGTGTGTGTTTAAGTTATTTAGTAAGGTGTACAACTTGGCGAGTGGTTGAAGGGGATATTGCATAAGGTAGAGTGTATGCTTGTCAAAAAAGGTGAGTTTTGAAGGAGCATTCAAAGATATCAAAGGTTGAAGAGTGACGGATGTGCTGGGGAAAGGCATTCCAGAGGAGGGGTGAAGCTACTTCTAGAGGAGGACAGCAGAAGATCATGTGCAGATATCAGATTGCTGTGAGGTTGGTGAGGATATGTACCGGGGAGAGAGATTGTGGAGAGTTGTGTAGGTTAGGGTTAGGAGTTTGAACTGGATCCTCTGGGTAATTTGCAGCCAGTGAAGAGCTTGACAGAGAGGAGCAGCAGAGGAAGATTGAGAAGAAAGATGAATGAGACGAGCAGCTGAATCCAGTACAGATTAGACAGGTGCCAGTCTGTTAGAAGTTAGTCCACAAAGCAATATGTTACAGTAGTCCAGACGGGATATAATAAGAGCACGTACTAACATTTTTATTGTGGCCAGAGTGAGAAAAGGTCGGATGCGAGATATGTTTTTGAGTTGGAGAGCTGGTTAGCAAGTGAATATGAGGAATACATTAGAAAGAAGAATCAAATATTACCCCCAAACTCCGTGCTTTGGGAACTGAAGTCATGAGAGTGTTATTAACATTTATTGATACTTCAGGCAGACAGGTGGACAGAGATGGTGGAAAGATGATTAGTTCTGTTTTATTTTATGTTTTAAGAAGTGAGAGGACAAAGGAGGATATAGCAGACAAGCAGTCAGGAACATGTGTGAGGAGGGGGAGTTAAGGTCTGGGGCAGAGAGGTACAGTTGTCTATCATCTGCATATAAGTGGAAGTGAAAACCAAGCGAGTTGATTAAGTGGCCAAGACTGCATGACGATGGAAAAGAGGAGGGGCCAAAGACAGAGCCTTGAGGCACCTCCACAGACAAAGGATGAGGAAAAGGGATCTGATCTGAGTAAGAGACGGTGAAAGACCTTACAGAGAGATGGGAAGATATCTAGGAGAGAGCGAGGCTCTTTATGCCTACATATGAAGGTATCTGTAGCAGTAAGTGTGGTTAACAGTATCAAACGCTGGTGACAGATCAAGAAGGATTAGCTGCATGCTTGTCTCAGGTTTGTGATTCAGACACAACTGCAGCCAAAGATCAGCAGGGCTGCCAGGCAACTGGTATTGCTTAAAAGGAAATAAATATGGCTGCCTCCATATTCTTCTCACTTCAGGTGTCCTTCAAGAACCTGCCAAAGAAAAGGTTTACCCTGAGTTCCAAGAACAGGATCACTTCTAGGGCTCCCCTCAGCTTGGTACTGGATACTACATGTACCCCCAGATTTGTCTGACCCCAGCATGAGATAAAGCTTCTGTACTCACTTTTCCTCTGCAGATGAAACACTCCATCCGGGCCCTCCGCAGTGAGACCCTTTATATTGATCACATGACATGGTGGTGACCGCAGAGTGATGTCACTTTGTGTCACATACGCCTTCTCCAGCTCTCGGTTTGCTGCCGCCGGGTACATACGTTTTCCATCTTTATTCTCATAGGACCAAGCAACAGCCTCCGCCACCAGCTCCTCCTCCAGAGATTCAGCATGTTTCTCCTGAACCTTCAGAAGGAGTCTCTCCACCTCTATGACTGCTCGGATCTTGTCCTGTGCAGGACCATCGATCTTCAGAGAAGACGACCCATTCTTCAGCTCCTCCTGGATGGACACATTCCCTAAACAAGAGAGAGTGTCGTGTTCAGCTTTCCCAAGCTGTAGAATGAGATTGTTCTGTATGGTGACGGGTCCATGGTGCACCACACTGTTCAGCCAAGACTCCGCTAGAACTATATGGTCATCATCAGGTCCACTAATGACCAAACATGGAGTTTCCGAGAGACCTGAAGACGTTTCTGAGAAGCCAGATCTCTCATCTATAGAAATAAAAAACAAAAAATGTGAAAAAAATAAACAAATCCAGGGAGCCAGACCTGGTTCAGTAGAATCTTGTTATAGTAAACTCCGATACAGTAAACCTCTGGATATAGTGAACTCAGTCCTGAGGTCCGAGCAAATGCTTCTGTATAAATGTACAATTTGTGACCAATTCTCATATAGTAAACTTCTGATATAGAAAACTACTTTTCCTGGTCCCTTGGAGTTTACTATAAAGGGATACTACTGTATATTAATCCATATTCAAATTGTAATGATCATTACACTAATCACAAAATCGGGTTGTCTGATGAGTCTGGCACCCTGTAGACTTTTAGCATTCTCTTCTGAATATGGTTCCTCTCCTCACTTGATTTTTTTCTTCGGAGGTCATATTCTAAGGCCTGGTACACACCATGCAATTTTCCTGTCAGATCGATAGGAAATTTCCCATCGATTGATAATTACCAGCATATACTGTACGATCTGTACGATCTGCTTCGATCAAGAAAAGGATTGATTTTGAGATCGGCATTGCACAAAAATCAATCTATTTATAGATCAGATTGGACATGTTGGAAATGATTGATCGATGGGACATTTCCCACTGGTCTGATGGGAAAATTGGATGGTGTAGGCATTAGTGAGTGATATCTGAGTCTCCCCCTTTGTGAAAAAGGAGATGATGATTAGACAAACCCTTCTTTAAGCCCCATCTACACGATACAATTCTTTGTGCGATTCGATTACGATTCTATTTACGATCCGATTAAATCCGACATGTCCGATCAGGATTCGATTCGATTCAATTTGATTTGCCATTGCAAAAAAATGGCAAATCAAATTGAATCGAATCAAATCCCGATCGGACATGTCGGATTTAATCGGATCGTAAATAGAATCGTAATCGAATCGCACAAAGAATTGTATCGTGTAGATTGGGCTTTAAGGCTGCTCACCATATGACCTATGTTCGTCTAAGAAGTCCCCTGAGAAAGCTGGCAGCATCCGGTAAAACTCGTTATGTTAATTAATGTCTGTGTATATTATCTAGGAGGTTGTCCTCATGTAGAAGGTAAGCTTGTCTTTCTTACTATAGGGCACCTCTCAGTACTCCCCCAATTTAGAAGAACGTAATTTCCTGCTAGTGTTTGCAGCATTAGGAATAGAAAACATCAGATTGGCAACTGCATAACGGAAGCTGATCTACACAGGGAAGATACTGATAATAATAACTACATGCATGCAGTCCAATGTGATAAGGAAAAAATAAATATTCTGGGGCTAAACTCAGTATAACCTCCCTCCACCTTCAATATAATAGCACAATCATAGCCACCAATTCCACCTATTTTATATTTACTGGTAAAATTCTAGCCTCAGAGATGAAGAATGTTCTATGTTTCTACTAATTTCAAATGGAGAGCGCCTCAGACATGATTATAAGCTTCTGTTGCCGACCTTTCTCAAAGTTATCTTTGTTTGTTCAGCCAAAATTCACTCTGACCAATGATCTCGACTCTAATGCCGTATTCAACTCTCTTCAATCTGGATTCCGCCCAATCCACCCCACAGAGACAGCACACACGAAGGTCACCAACGACCTCATCCTGGCAAAATCTAACAGCCACTATTCCATCCTTCTCCTCTTGGACTACTCCTCTGCCTTCCATGCCTTCTACCATCCCCTCCTGCTCCAAATTCTATACTTAATTGGTTCCTACTAGAGATGTCGCGAACCTCCGATTTTCGGTTCGCGAACACCGTTCGCAAACTTCCGCGGAAGGTTCGGTTCACGTAAAAGTTTGCGAACCGCAATAGACTTCAATGGGGAGGCGAACTTTGAAAAATAGAAAAAATTATGCTGGCCACAAAAGTGATGGAAAAGATGTTTCAAGGGGTCTAACACCTGGAGGGGGGCATGGCGGAGTGGGATACATGCCAAAAGTCCCGGGGAAAAATCTGGATTTGACGCAAAGCAGTGTTTTAAGGGCAGAAATCACATTGAATGCTAAATGACAGGCCTAAAGTGCTTTAAAACATTTTGCATGGGTATACATCAATCAGGGAGTGTAATTAGAGTACTGCTTCACACTGACACACCAAACTCACTGTGTAACGCACCGCAAACAGCTGTTTGCGTAGTGACGGCCGTGCTGGGCTGGTGCGCAACATGGCCAGAGTGCAGGCCGTGGCAGTTTTCCAGCCCATATGGTCGCCGGGCTGTGGTAGCCCAATGATAGAACAACAGTGACTGACTAGCTGATCAAATTTGGTCTGTCCACAATGAAGCAACGAACTTATTATCTTCTTGTATGTAGGTAGGCATAGGTAGGAGTCCCAGTATAGGTAGGTAGGTAGGCATAAGTAGGAGTTCCAGTATAGGTAGGTAGGCATAGGTAGGAGACACAGTATAGGTAGGTAGGCATAGGTAGGAGTCCCAGTATAGGTAGGTAGGCATAAGTAGGAGTTCCAGTATAGGTAGGTAGGCATAGGTAGGTGCCTCAGTAGTTAGCTAGGCATAGGTAGGAGACCCAGTATAGGTAGGTAGGTATAGGTAGGAGTCCCAATATAGGTAGGTAGGCATAGGTAGGTGCCTCAGTAGTTAGCTAGGCATAGGTAGGAGACACAGTATAGGTAGGTAGGCATAGGTAGGAGTCCCAGTATAGGTAGGTAGGCATAGGTAGGAGTTCCAGTATAGGTAGGTAGGCATAGAGTTCCAGTATAGGTAGGTAGGCATAGGTAGGTGCCTCAGTAGTTAGCTAGGCATAGGTAGGAGACCCAGTATAGGTAGGTAGGCATAGGTAGGTGCCTCAGTAGTTAGCTAGGCATAGGTAGGAGACCCAGTATAGGTAGGTAGGCATAGGTAGGAGTCCCAGTATAGGTAGGTAGGCATAGGTAGGTCCCCTAGTATAGGTAGGTGTCCCCGTATAGGTAAGTAGGTGCCCCAGTAGTTAGGTAGGCATAGGTAGGTGTCCCAGTATAGGTAGGTAGGCATAGGTAGGTCCCCTAGTATAGGTAAGTAGGTGCCCCAGTAGTTAGGTAGGCATAGGTAGGTGTCCCAGTATAGATAGTTAGGCAGGGCCTGGCTGGCACAGTAATAACAATTACCAAGGTCCAGCTGCAACAGATAGGGCTGTATAATGTCAGTGAGCAACACACACACACAAAAACCACATCAGGAAAACATTAGCTCTCAAAAGAGCTGTTGAGGGGTGCAATTTTAGCAATAACAATCAGCCAGGAGCAAGCCAAGAGCCTAACTAATCTGTCCCTTGGAGAAAAAAATCTGCAGCAGCTCTCCCTAGTCTATTTGCAGCAGGCACATGAGTGAGTGTCATGGCCAGCGAGCCTGCCTTATATAAGGGGGGGTGGGGCTCCAGGGCTTAGTGTAGCCTGAATGGCTACAATGTGCCTGCTGAGTGTGATGCAGAGGGTCAAAGTGCATTATGGGGCGAATCGAACTTCCGCAAATGTTCGCATGGTCCAGGCGAACGCGAACCCCCAAAGTTCACCTGGAACCGTTCGCGACATCTCTAGTTCCTACCACTCAGCCCTGACCTGGTTTTCTTTCCACCTCTCTGACCAATCCTTCCAGACCTCCTTTAACAGATCCTCCTCTATCTCCACCCCTTACTGTTTTAGTCTCCCAGAGCTTCGTCTTCGGCCCCCTACTCTTCTCCCTCTACAACTCCTCCCTTGGTAAACTCATCTACTCAATTGGCTTCAACTATCACCTCTATGCTGATGACACCTATATCTACCTCCACACTACTTATCCCCCCCCCCCCCCCCCCCATACACACACACACACTCTCTTTCTCTCTGTGCCATCACTACCTGGATGTTCAGCAGATTTTTGAAATTCAATCTGGAAAAGACTGAACTTATAATCGACCCTCCCCAATCATCCAGCGCTCTCCACATCATCTCCATTGCTATTAACCTTCCTGGCGGTAAGCCCGAGCTGAGCTCGGGCTATGCCGCGCAGGAGGATATCTCAGCCCCTGTGGGGGCGATTCGCCCTATTTAAAGTGCTGTACGCGCAGCTAGCACTTTGCTAGCCGCGCGTACAGCTTGATCGCCGCCACTCTGCGGCGATCGCCCGCACGCAGCGGCGGAAGAGCCCCCCCCCCCGCTAGAGCCCTGCGCTGTCCGGACCAATGAGTTCCAGGCAGCGCTATGGGCTGGATCGGAGGCGTCTGACGTCAGGACTTCGGCTGACGTCCATGACGTCATTCCGATCGTCGCCATGGCGACATGAGAAGCAAAACAGGGGAACGCGTTATATACGCGTTCCCCTGTTTGCTATTGATGCCGCCGACGATCGCACTAGAGGGACACATGCGCCCTCTAGTGGTGTTTCATGTAGCTACCACTCTGGTAGCTTTACATGAAACAAACAAATTTTTAAAAAAAAAATGGATTTCTGCCTGTTTGGCAGAATAAATGAACCGCCAGGAGGGTTAACAACTCTTCCATCCAACCAGTCCCTCAAATCCCTGCCTGAGTGTCATATTTCAAAACAAATATCCAATGGGCTCGCACACTCTTAGATACCAAATCCAATTTATTCGATTTCGTGACACACCATTCCAAAAACCAACGAATCGTTTCTGGGCCCCTCAGGGTCCCCTTTGTCAAGGTAACAGTACAGAATTGACAAAGGGGACCCTGAGGGGCCCCGAAACGATTCGTTGGTTTTTGGAATGGTGTGTCACGAAATCGAATAAATTGGATTTGGTATCTAAGAGTGTGCGAGCCCATTGGATATTTGTTTTGGACTTTGACACGGCTCAGCACCTCGATTGTGGTGTGCGATCCCACACTCTGTGCATTGAGTGTCATATTTGACTCATCAACTTCCATCTTCACAACATCGGTAAAAGTTGCCCCTACTAACCCCCGGAAACCGGCAAATCCCCGGTCTATGCTCTGGACATCTCCAGTCTTGATTACTGCAATAGAATAACAGGGATAATAGAGGCGCCAAACAAGTATAGAATAGGTTAAAAAATGTCTAAAAGGAGGGAAATGGGTGGATTCACCTCCCCCAGATACAAGAATGACCAGGCTAATTCAGCCGTAAGATCTATAAATATATTTATTAAAACAATTCTCCAATAGTGATGCAACGTGTTTCATGGGCCAACATCCCGCTTCATCAGGCAATATAACAAGGAGAATACTGGAGGAAAGAAGGGAGGGGGGAAAAAGAAGGGAGGAGACAAAAAGAAGGGGGAAAAAAACACAAAAAGAGATTGATGCTAGAAGGTGCTCAGAACTTCAGCAGAACTTGTCATATTCTGAAACAATTTTCATCGTAAACTGTCTTATTGTGGTTTTAACAGAAAAGAAATTGGCACAAAATAATATTGTCTCGATTATTATGTTAAACCATTGTCCAAGCTACTATAACTCTAGCATCCTTGCAGAATGCTTGAATATGTATACATATATATATATATATATATATATATATATATATATATATATATGTGTGTGTGTGTGTGGCCCCCAACGCCCATAAACAAGTCTACTGAGTACAGTTCATTCAGTATAATTCAATTATGTGAATCATATGTCACAAAGGCTCAGGTGGTTCATGCACGGCGGCATGTATCCTATATAATGATAAAGAGAAAATAACCATTTGTAGCTTACCACATCCAGGTCAGTATATGGCCAGAGCGCCTCTATGGGACTGGGAGACTGCCTGTCCGCTTCTTATACTGTAAAGTGGCGCCAGGCTTCTAAACGAGCTGGCACAGAAGCTGGAAATGACGTGGCCGCAGTACCATGCGTCACAAAGTACGCATGGTGCTATAGATGATATGGGCAGTGGCAGCCGGATGCGACGGTGGTGTCCTTCACACGTACACGCTCAGGCGGATGCAAACATGATGCCGCATCCGCCCAAACGGGTGGCTATATTTGGGATAGACGGCGCATGCGCGGCCAACGGAGGGCTGCGCCGTCTAATATATTAAAGAATACTGGGGGAGTGTAATGAATAGCGGAGATACCGCTGCGCGGGTAAGCGGCAGGGCGGCTATCTCCACGTCCCAGCTGGCGGCCTCTGCCGCGCAGCAGCATGTCGCTGGTTCGCCTGGTCCTTCTAGTGCACACAGATGGAGAGCTACACGCGCGTCAGGCGACAGGACCTTTATGCTAGCAGAAGGGGAATCAGCTGATCCCAGCTAGGCTCCGGATTGCTGAGTGACTGGGGCGGCGCTGCGGAGCGCTGTAGGTATATATAGGACTTGCTTGTTAGTTGCAGGTTGTCTTCCGTTGCGAATGCTTACGTGTGAGCACCCAGACCTCAGTCAGATCTTACAGTGTATTAGAACCAGCCGGAGCTGGGAATTCACACTTAGCCAGATTCTGTTGATAGCCTCTATGGTACTGTTTATGTACTAGACTAGTTCCCAGCTGTTGAGACCAAGGACCTCACACCTAAGACTAGGATATTGCTGTATTGCTACTGTCATCTACTAGACTAGTTCCCAGGTGTTGAGACCAAGGACCTCACACCTAAGACTAGGATATTGCTGTATTGCTACTGTCATCTACTAGACTAGTTCCCAGGTGTTGAGACCAAGGACCTCACACCTAAGACTAGGATTGTGTAATACTGTTACCCATTATGATCTCTGTCTTTCCTGACCATTCTCCTGCTTACTGATTTGGTACCTTTGCCTATCTGTCTACCTGTTGCCGACTTAGCCTGTACCCGGATACCGAATCAGTTTTCTGTCTCTGTACCTTGCCTGTCCGTGTGTTGCCGACCTGGCCTGTCTGACCCTCCGGGTTGTCACTCACTCCTTGGGTGATCAGCCTGACTGTTCTACTGGTGACACCTAACTTCCTAGGTGTCCATTAGCTGCAAAGGCCACCTGCTCCTCAGGTGGACCATCTTGCAGTTCAATCAGTGGTCTCTACACTATAGGAGTCCACTGGCTGCAGAACAGTCTGATTCCCAGTCCATCAGGGAATCCTTGGCTGCAGTACAGTCTGATTCCCAAACCATCAGGGAATCCCTGGCTGCAGTACAGTCTGTATCTCCTCTTCTTAAGGAGGTCAGCTTCAAACACAGTCAGTGGCCACCTGCCCCTCAGGGGTCCACTGGCTGCAGTGACAAAAACACTTGGATGACTGAAAAGAGAAATTAAATGGATCTTTTACATGATTTTGCTACGTTTTTGTCAAGTATAAAGCTCTGCTGCCATCTGGTGGTATATAATATGTATGACATTAACATTAGCAAGTAGGGAAAAGTAATAGTATGAATGTTGATTCTAGATGCCCTTAGGGGATATCTAATTGGCCTGAACACCACTTCTGTGCTGTCCACATATCTAGAATTACTCAAACATGCGTCTAGATCACCTAAAAACAAAAAACAAAAGTGTGATAAAATAAATTACGGTATCCATATTGATACATCCATATACAATATGCAATTGTATAACCTAAAATTAGATAAAAGAGAGGACTATATAAACGAGCTCAAAGGGCTTGGTATTGAATTAATATAATTTCTCTAAAACTTCATTGAGCCCCTCTGGTGCGAGGGTTCTCAATACTTGAATCCAGTACATTTCTCTGGTCCGTATGGCCTCAGAAATATTCGGTGCCTGTATAAGGTCTATGTACGTGACGCTTAGGTGTTGAGGGTCACCACTGTGATGGGTGCTGAAGTGCCTCGAGACGCTATGTGAAGGGTACTGTTTGAGAACATTTCTTTTGTGTTGTCCAATTCTATCTCTCGCTAGCTGCGTTGTGTGTCCTACATATTGTAATTTGCAGGGGCATGTTATAAGGTATATTATGTTTTGGAAGTTGCAACTTATATTTTGTTTAATAGTGAAAATGGTATTAGTGGTTTTGGAACAGAAGGTTTCTGTGGTATTCACAAACTGACAAGCTGTACACCGGGTATGATTACAGGGGAAGGATCCAGGGGCAAGACCAGTGGTCTTGGGTATATCAGGAGAAGATAGGGATTGGATTTTGCTAGGAGCCAGCAAACCCCGGAGATTCGGAGCCCTTCTGAATGTTAGGAGGGGATTCTTTGGTATTGTGGATCTGAGATGTGGGTCCTGCATTAATATTTCCCACCTATTTTGTAGAATGGACCGGATTTCTCCGTGTTGAGTGCTGTATCCAGTAATGAATCTGGGAAAATTGGTATTTTTCGGGGGGTCATTTATTGAAGCGCGTGTCACTGTGGTCATCATGGCTTTATGTTTTGCGTCTTTAGTAAGTTTAGTCGGAGAACCCCGTTCTGAAAATTTTTTAGTGAGCGTGGTGGATTGAGAATGAAATAGGGATGGATCAGTGCAGTTGCGGAATATTCTACAATATTGGCAATATGGTGTGTTTGTGGTCCATGGATGATAGTGAAAACTCTTGAAATGTATATAATTATTAGAATCTACGGTTTTGAAGTGTGTTTTGGTTTTAATTATGTCATCCTCCACATATAGAACCAAGTCCAAAAATTCTATAGAAGTAGGGTGGTATTGAGCAGTAAAAATGAGGCCGGCTGGGTTGTTGTTAAGGAACTCCAAAAATTGTGGAATGTATGTTTGTTCCCCTCTCCAAATGATTATAAGATCATCTATATATCTTCTATAAAAAATGATGTTATCAATGAATGGGTTATGAGTGTCAAGTTTAAATGCCTCTAAATATCCCATGGTTAAGTTGGCATACGATGGTGCAAACGGACTCCCCATGGCTGTCCCTGTGGCTTGGTGATAAAAATTGTCTGCAAAGGAGAATACATTGTGTTGTAGGATGAACTCTGAACAGTTCCTAAGAAATAGCTGTTGTGTGGGGGGCATACTGGAATTGGTTGCTAAATAATGTTCTAATGCTCTGAGGCCAAAGGAGTGTGGTATGTTTGTGTACAGTGAAGAAACATCACATGTTAACCATATGTATTCCGGTCTCCATGCGGTGTTTTTCAGCAATGTAATGAGGTGTTGAGAGTCCTTAAGATAGGAAGGTAATGACTGTACTAGCGGTTGTAGGTGTGTATCAATGAATTTGGGCAAATTACTAGTCATAGAATCAATGCCAGATATGATCAGTCTTGCAGGTGGTTTGGTGAGATGTTTATAATTTTTGGGGAGATAATTAAAAAACAGTGTTTTGGGATGATGGTTGATAATGTAGTTGCGTTCATTTTTTGTTATAATGTTATCAAGTTCTTCTTAAATATTAATGCAGGACCCACATCTCAGATCCACAATACCAAAGAATCCCCTCCTAACATTCAGAAGGGCTCCGAATCTCCGGGGTTTGCTGGCTCCTAGCAAAATCCAATCCCTATCTTCTCCTGATATACCCAAGACCACTGGTCTTGCCCCTGGATCCTTCCCCTGTAATCATACCCGGTGTACAGCTTGTCAGTTTGTTAATACCACAGAAACCTTCTGTTCCAAAACCACTAATACCATTTTCACTATTAAACAAAATATAAGTTGCAACTTCCAAAACATAATATACCTTATAACATGCCCCTGCAAATTACAATATGTAGGACGCAAAACGCAGCTAGCGAGAGATAGAATTGGACAACACAAAAGAAATGTTCTCAAACAGTACCCTTCACATAGTGTCTCCAGACACTTTAGTACCCATCACAGTGGTGACCCTCAACACCTAAGCGTCACGTACATAGACCTTATACAGGCACCGAATATTTCTGAGGCCATACGGACCAGAGAAATGTACTGGATTCAAGTATTGAGAACCCTCGCACCAGAGGGGCTCAATGAAGTTTTAGAGAAATTATATTAATTCAATACCAAGCCCTTTGAGCTCGTTTATAAAGTCCTCTCTTTTATCTAATTTTAGGTTATACAATTGCATATTGTATATGGATGTATCAATATGGATACCGTAATTTATTTTATCACACTTTTGTTTTTTGTTTTTAGGTGATCTAGACGCATGTTTGAGTAATTCTAGATATGTGGACAGCACAGAAGTGGTGTTAAGGCCAATTAGATATCCCCTAAGGGCATCTAGAATCAACATTCATACTATTACTTTTCCCTACTTGCTAATGTTAATGTCATACATATTGTATACCACAAGATGGCAGCAGAGCTTTATACTTGAAAAAAACGTAGCAAAATCATGTAAAAGATCCATTTAATTTCTCTTTTCAGTCATCCAAGTGTTTTTGTCATATATATTTACATAGATATAACTTCCTGTTTAATTTTGTATTAATTTGATTGCTCCCCCAATATACTTTAATATATTACAGACGGCACAGCGCTCCGTTGGCCGCGCATGCGCCGTCTATCCCAAATATAGCCACCCGTTTGGGCGGATGCGGCATCATGTTCGCATCCGCCTGAGCGTGTACGTGTAAAGGACACCACCGTCGTATCCGGCTGCCACTGCCCATATCATCTATAGCACCATGCGTACTTTGTGACGCATGGTACTGCGGCCACGTCATTTCCAGCTTCTGTGCCAGCTCGTTTAGAAGCCTGGCGCCACTTTACGGTATAAGAAGCGGACAGGCAGTCTCCCAGTCCCATAGAGGCGCTCTGGCCATATACTGACCTGGATGTGGTAAGCTACAAATGGTTATTTTCTCTTTATCATTATATAGGATACATGCCGCCGTGCATGAACCATCTGAGCCTTTGTGACATATGATTCACATAATTGAATTATACTGAATGAACTGTACTCAATAGACTTGTTTATGGGCTGTTGGGGGCCACACACATACAGATAGATAGATAGATAGATAGATAGATAGATAGATAGATAGATAGATAGATAGATAGATAGATACATATTCGAGCATTCTGCAAGGATGCTAGAGTTATAGTAGCTTGGACAATGGTTTAACATAATAATCGAGACAATATTATTTTGTGCCAATTTCTTTTCTGTTAAAACCACAATAAGACAGTTTACGATGAAAATTGTTTCAGAATATGACAAGTTCTGCTGAAGTTCTGAGCACCTTCTAGCATCAATCTCTTTTTGTGTTTTTCCCCCCTTCTTTTTGTCTCCTCCCTTCTTTTTGTCTCCTCCCTTCTTTGCTCCAGTATTCTCCTTGTTATATTGTCTGATGAAGCGGGATGTTGGCCCGTGAAACGCGTTGCATCACTATTGGAGAATTGTTTTAATAAATAGAATTATAAAATCTTACGGCTATATTAGCCTGGTCATTTGCATATTTGGGGGAGGTGAATCCACCCATTTCCCTCCTTTTAGACGGTTTTTAACCTATTTTATACTTGTTTGGCGCCTCTATTACTCCCGTTATTCAATATCTTAGTCAACCCTTGGTGGAGGGGTGTATCCCCATTCTTCCTATCTATAGAGAGCGACTTTTTAGACCTGAGTGGGGTCAGGTTACAATTCTCCCCACCTGCTATATCAGTGGTTGCCTATGTGGTAGGGCTGCACGATTAATCGTTTTAAAATCGAAATTGCGATGTGGGGCACGACTATTACATAATCGTGAAAGCGGCGATTTTTTGACGGGTATGTTTTTCCGCATCCCGCCATAACCCGACGCTGCACGACGCGTATAATTATAGCGCAACTCACCTTCCCACTTCCAGGCTCTTCCTACTTCCTCTCCCAGGCGTCGTCAGTCGCGTTGGTAACAACACCCCTTGTGATGACAAAACCGGAAGTCATCACAGGGGGGGCGCTGATATTAACGTGATGGACGGCTGGGAGAGGAAGAAGGAAGAAGATAGAAGCTGCCTTTTTCATCCCGAAAGGTAAGTTGTTACTATGCCCACTCTCCCCCTCTGCTACTCCTATGCTGCCTGGCTACATATACTGGAGGCAGCCACCTACCTAGCTAACCTATGGGGCAATATTGGCGGCACCTACCTAGCTAACCTTAACCAGGGGCAACTATACTGGCTACATATACAGGTGGCAACTATACTGGCTACCTATACTTGAGGCACCTACCTAGCTAACCTATACTGGGGGCACCCACCTAACCTATACTGGGGCAACTCTACTGGAGGCGCCTACCTGGCTAAACTATACTGGAGGCATTGTGAATTTAGTGCTAAAGCTTGATTTGAAGAAAATTGTGAAAAAAATCTAATTCGCAATTTTTGAGAGAAATATCGCAATTTCAATTTTTTCCTAAAATCGTGCAGCCCTACTATGTGGTAACCCTGACTTGTGAGTATAACTTTTATTCCACTATAATTCCAATTTTTGTCAAAATTACTACACCAGATTGGGCTCTCGGTTTCTTTCACTCTTGTTTTTCTAATTGATTACTGCAATGCTCTCCTCTCCAGATGTCCCAAGACCAGACTTCACATCTGCAATCCATCATGAATGCAGCTGCCAGGCTCATTCTCCTCCTCTCTCCTCTTCAGTTTCCCCTCTTCACAAGTCCCTTCACTGGCTCCCTGCCTACCTCAGAATTATATTCACACTGCTCTGCCTGACATACAAATCCATCCACCATACCTCCCCTTCATACATCTCCCATCTCATCCAGAGATACTCCCCAACCTGCTCTCTCTGCTCCTCGAACACTCTACAGATGTCCATCCACCATACCTCCCCTCCATACATCTCATCCAGGGAAAACCCAAACCCGCTCCCTCCACTCCTCCAACACTTTACAGATGTCCCTCCACCATACCTCCCCTCCATACATCTCCCATCTCATCCAGAGACACTCCCCAACCTGCTCTCTCTGCTCCTCGAACACTCTACAGATGTCCATCCACCATACATCTCATCCAGGGAAAACCCAAACCCGCTCCCTCCACTCCTCCAACACTTTACAGATGTCCCTCCACCATACCTCTCCTTCATACATCTCCCATCTCATCCAGAGATACCCCCCAACCTCCTCTCTGCTCCTCCAACATTCTACAGATGTCCATCCACCATACCTTCCCTTCATACATCTCCCATCTCATCCAGAGATACCCCCCAACCTCCTCTCTGTTCCTCCAACACTCTACAGATATCCATCCACCATACCTCCCCTTCATACATCTCCGATCTCATCCAGAGATATTCCCCAACTTGCTCTCTCCACTCCTCCAACACTCTACAGATGTCCATCCACCATACCTCCCCTCCATACATCTCATCCAGAGATATTTCCCAAACTGCTCTCTCTGCTCCTCCAACACTCTACAGATGTCCATGCACCATACCTCCCCTTCATACATCTCATCCAGAGATACTCCCCAACCTGCTCCCTCCACTCCTCCAACACTTTATAGATGTCCATCTGCCATACCTCCCCTTCATACATCTCCCATCTCATCCAGAGATACTCCCCCAACCTGCTCTCTCTGCTCCTCCAACACTCTACAGATGTCCCTCCACCATACCTCCCCTTCATACATCTCATCCAGAGATACTCCCCAACCTGCTCTCTCTTCTCCTCCAACACTTTACAGATGTCCATCCATCATACCTCCCCTTCATACATCTCCCATCTTATCCAGAGATACTCCCCAACCTCCTCTCTGCTCCTCCAACACTACAGATATCCATCCACCATACCTCCCCTTCATACATCTCCCATCTCATCCAGAGATAACCCCCAACCTGCTCTTTCCACTCCTCCAACACTCTACAGATGTCCCTCCACCATACCTCCCCTTCATACATCTCATCCAGAGATACCCCCCAACCTGCACTTTCCGCTCCTCCAACACTCTACAGATGTCCCTCCACCATACCTCCCCTTCATACATCTCCCATCTCATCCAGAGATACTCCCCAACCTCCTCTCTCCACTCCTCCAACACTCTACAGATGTTCATCCACCATACCTTCCCTTCATACATCTCCCATCTCATCCAGAGACACCCCCAACCTGCTCTCTCTGCTCCTCCAACACTCTACAGATATCCATCCACCATACCTCCCCTTCATACATCTCCCATCTCATCCAGAGTTACCCCCAACCTCCTCTCTGCTCCTCCTACACTCTACGGATGTCCATCCACCATACATCTCCCATCTCATCCAGAGATACTCCCCAACCTGCTCTCTCCACTCCTCCAACACTCTACGGATGTTCAACCCCTCACATCACCTGCTCACTTGCGAGGCTCCAGGACTTCTCCAGAGCAGCCTCTATTATATGGAACTCCCTTACTCTAAACATCAGGATCGCCCCCACTTTCAATTCATTCAAGCAGATGATTCTTCATCTCATTTTCATAGCTTCAACCCCTTCCTTGGACTTACACCCCACTTATGCGTTTCTTTCCACCTGCAGATTACAGGCGTATTTGGCAGGTCCTCCTTCCTTGTGTGCTCTTCTCTGATTCAAGCCAGTGTGTAAAACAGTAAGGAGTCATTGGGCAAGGCTCCCTAATGATCCTGGTCAACCATGAAGCGTACCCTAAGTGCCTGCAGCCCTGTCGCTTTGAGTCCACCAGGAGAAAAGCGTGATATAAATGTTCCGTGTCTTGTTCTGGGTCCGCCACTATATGGACTCAGTGACTCATCTGCAATTTTATTACCCACATTGCAATTTGCCACCATTCTTTATTGCTGCTTCACTATTTGTGTGCTATTGTTGAATGCTATGACCATGTGTAACATTGTTTAACCTCCCTGGCGGCATGATTATTTCTGGATTTTAGGGTCTTTTTAAGCACATTTCAGACCCTAAAATCAGGGGGGAAAAATCATGCCGCCAGAGTCTCTGCAGCAGCCCCTGCTATCACCTCTCTGGGCTCCAGCGCTGCAATTTTACCTCCATCCTCCGGGTGGAGCTGTAACTCTGTAGTGAGATCACTGACGGCGACCAGAGTGATTCAGAGCCTCGGAGGACAGGAGGGAGAACGGCTACCAATGTCTGGATCCCCCGGGAGGTGAGTAAAAGCTCCCGCTGTGTGCTGTACTCTGCATTGATCTCCCGGCAGCTAGCCTAAGTGTAGGTCGGGATTATCTCCAGGGAGGTTAATGTTGTAATGTCTTCCATATCTATGTAGTGGCTCGATAGTGTAGTGGCTATAGAGCGCCCCCTATTGGCTGCAGCTCTGGCACGACTGCAGAGTCCCCCAGGAGAAAAGTGCAATATAAATGTTCTGTGTCTTGTCCATGTACAGCGCAGTGTCAGCACTTAAAACAAGACACAGAACATTTATATCACGCTTTTCTCCTGGCGGACTCAAAACGCCAGAGCTGTAGCCACTAGGGGAGCTCTATAGGCAGTAGCAGTGTTAGGCCAGAGCTGCAGCCACTGGGACGCGCTCTATAGGCAGTAGCAGTGTTAGGCCAGAGCTGCAGCCACTAGGGGGCACTCAGAAGGCAGTAGCAGTGTTAGGCCAGAGTTGCAGCCACTAGGGAGCGCTCTATAGGCAGTAGCAGTGTTAGTCCAGAGCTGCAGCCACTAGTGGGAGCTCTATAGGCAGTAGCAGTGTTAGGCCGGAGCTGCAGCCACTAGGGGGTGCTCTATAGGCAGTAGCAGTGTTAGGCCAGAGCTGCAGCCACTAGGGGGCACTCTATAGGCAGTAGCAGTGTTAGGCCAGAGCTGCAGCCACTAGGGGGCGCTCTATAGGCAGTAGCAGTGTTAGACCAGAGCTGCAGCCCCTAGGGGGTGCTGTATAGGCAGTAGCAGTGTTAGGCCAGAGCTGCAGCCACTAGGGGGTGCTCTATAGGCAGTAGCAGTGTTAGGCCAGAGCTGCAGCCACTAGGGGGGCTCTATAGGCAGTAGCAGGAAGACTTGCCTAAGGTCTCCTACTGAATAGGTGCTGGCTTACTGAACAGGCAGAGCCGAGATGCGAATCCTGGTCTCCTGTGTCAGAGGCAGAGCCCTTAACCAGCACACTATCCAGCCACAATAATGTTTACACAGTAATCCTCTCTAATAAAACTCCTGCGTGTGCAGTCTCTGTGTAGCTGGGTCCGTGCTTTTTGCTACTGCACATGTGCGCAGCACGGTCCCAGACAGCCTTTGAGACAGGACGGTGCCAGGGAGCCAGGGCGGCGGGTGCGTGTTGCGTAAGCACACTGCGCAAAAACAGACCTAGAGCCTGTTTTGAAACGGGCTTGGGTCAACTAGTGTTTAATAATATGACTTACACTGCTAGTTAAAGGTGATGGCTAATGGGGTGGGGGACAACAAAGCAGGATACTCAGACCTCAGTCACCGGATCTTTAGAAAAAAACCTTAGACACTTCTATGTTTCATCAATAATAATAATATTCAGAACAGTCCTCTTACCTCTGCGCTCCACAGCACTCTCTGCAGGCAACATCTTGGTGTACGTCTTGAACTGGTCCTGAAAAGCCTTCAAATTAAGGTTGCACAATTTAGATATTTTGTTTTTAAACATGCTATTTTAAAAGTAAATGTGTAGTCACAATTCTGCTGAGCATATATTTTTTTTTTTTTACAAACACTTCTATGTTTTAGTTTTTGGTTTTTTTTACAAAATACTACAGACTGTTTACAGTACATGCACTCTTGTAAGGTCTATGGCCTGTGTGTCTTAACAGCATGAGAGGGATTTATAATGCAGCTTTTAGACACACAAACATTATTAAAACTGTTCAATTCTCCTGGCATATACAGAGGGATGCAAAAGTTTGGGCAACCTTGTTAATCGTCATGATTTTTCTGTATAAATCGTTGGTGGTTACCATAAAGATATATCATATAGGAGACACACACAGTGCTATTTGAGAAGTGAAATGAAGTTTATTGGATTTACAGAAAGTGCACAATAATTGTTTAAATAAAATTAGGCAGGTGCATAAATTTGGGCACTGTTGTCATTTTATTGATTCCAAAACCTTTAGAACTAATTATTGGAACTCAATTTGGCTTGGTAAGCTCAGTGACCCCTGACCTATATACACAGGTCAATCCAATTATGAGAAAAAGTAAGGGGGTCAATTGTAAGTTTCCCTCCTTTTTTTTTTTTCTTTCTCTGAAGAGTAGCAACATGGGGGTCTCAAAACAACTCTTAAATGACCTGAAGACAAAGATTGTTCGCCGTCATGGTTTAGGGGAAGGATACAGAAAGCTGTCTCAGATATTTCAGCTGTCTGTTTGCACAGTTAGGAACATATTGAGGAAATGGAAAACCACGGGCTTAGTTATAGTTAATGCTTGAAGTGGCAGAACCAAGAACAATCTCGGATAGACAGAAGCGACAAATGGTGAAAACAGTCAGAGTCAACCCACAGACCAGCACCAAGACCTACAACATCATCTTGCTGCAGATGGACTCACTGTGCCTCGTTCAACCATTCGGCGCACTTTACACAAGGAGATGCTGTATGCTAGAGTGATGCAGAGGAAGCCTTTTCTCCGCCCACAGCACAAACAGAGCCGCTTGAGGTATGCTAAAGCACATTTGGACAAGCCAGCTTCATTTTAAAATATGATGCGGTGGACTGATGAAACTAAAATTGGGTTATTTAAGCATAACAAGGGGTGTCATTCATGGAGGAAAAACAACACAACATTTCAAGAAAAACACCTGTTACCTACAGTAAAATATAGTGGTGGTTCCATCATGCTGTGGGGCTGTGTGGCCAGTGCAGGGACTGGGAATCTTGTCAAAGTTGAGGGACGCATGGATTCCATTCGGTGTCAGCAGATTTTGGAGACCAATGTCCAAAAATCAGTGACAAAGCTGAAGCTGCGCCGGGGCTGGATCTTTAAAGGGAACCTGAACTGAAAATAAAAAGTCAAAATCACCATACACAGGTAATACTTACCTTCCATGTAGTCTACTCCTCAATCTCTTCCTCCTCTCCTGCGTCCGTTTGTCTGTGATCAATGGAATTCTGCGTCATCCATTAAAAAAAAAAACAAAAAAAAAAAACCAGCTTCCTGGTCAGCACACTGTTAAACTGTAATATCGCCCACTTGAGCCATAGGGAAACATGGACATTACCTTGCACATTCAACTGTGCAATTGTAACTAACAGCTGCTGATATATCACTGACAGCAACTGGTATATTTCAGTTCTGACAAAATATTTTCAGACCTGGAAGGGATCACTGTAAGAAGAAAATGGTGAGCTTCTGAGAGGAACTGACGGTGAGGTTAGTATGTAATATTCATTTGCAGCTACATCATGTGTTTATTTTAAATAAAAATTTTACTTGCTTCAGGTTCCCTTTAAACAAGACAACAACCCTAAACACTGCTAAAAATCCACTAAGGCATTCATACTGAGGAACAAGTACAACGTTCTGGAATGACCATCTCAGTCCCCAGACCTGAGTAAAATTGAAAATCTGTGGTGTAAGTTAAAGAGAGCTGTCCATGCTCGGAAGCCATCAAACCTGAATGAACTAGAGATGTTTTGTAAAGAGGAATGGTCCAAAATACCTCCCAGCAGAATCCAGACTTTCATTGCAACCTACAGGAAGTGTTTAGAGGCTGTAATTTCTGCAAAAGGAGGATCTACTAAATATTGATTTCATTTCTTTTTTGTGGTGCCCAAATTTATGCATCTGCCTAATTGTGTTCAAACAATTATTGCACACTTTCTGTAAATCCAATAAACTTCATTTCACTTCTCAAATATCACTGTGTGTGTCTTCTGTACGATATATTTAACTGACATTTTTTATAGTAACAACCAACGATTTATACAGGAAAATCATGATGATTAACAAAGTTGCCCAAACTTTCGCATCCCACTGTAATGCATACGGGTCCCTTCTCAGTTCCAGTGTCAGGGTGGGGTTGTCCTTGGGCAAGCATCTAGCAAAAGTTAACAGCCTGGGAAGGATCGTTTATTTCCAACATGTCCAATCTGAATTCTGGAAAATTGATTAGAATTTAGAATGGATATGTTGGAAATAATCGATCTGGCAGTAAATCTGCCAGGAAATCTGATGTGTACCAGGCATTAAGATGCACACACACCTCTTGACTTATTTCACCCGTCGGAGATCGAGACTCGATCCCCTTAGGCGACATCTCTGGCCAGCCTGCACAAACACGTATCAGCTGTGTATCTGACGACATGTTCTGTAGCTGTGCGGGGGGGGGGGAGAGGTGTGGCGCAGACAATGCGATTGACCGTCACGGGGGCGAGTTGATGCACCCGGGCGGATCACTCGAGGGTTTGGGGCTGCTGTACACACACCTGACTATCAGCTCATGCGGTCGTTATTGGCCACCTTAGTCATGCGTGTGTATGGGCCATTACACTTAGGCCTTGTTCACATTGCACTCCGATCGCGTTTGCTTTGGCCGTTTTTTGATGCTTTTTTGTGATTTCTGTGCGCTGGGCGTTTTTGCTAAGCGGTTAAGCAGAGCAATTATTTAAATCACTTTCTGACGTCAGTCAGGAAGTGATTACTTTGTTTCCGAAAATGAATAAATACAATGTATTTAATCACTAAAGCGCTGGGGAAATCGCTATACAAAGTGTTTTTTCCAAGCACTTTACGATTTCCCTAGACCTTCCATTCAGGGCAATCATCCTGAAAATGGTACAGGCAGCGCTTTTGTCAGTGACAAGCAAACGAACGCCCCCATGAGAACTCTCTCATTGGAAAGCATAGTGTAAACACTTTCAGGGGGATTTGTACAAATTGTCTGCACTTAAAAAATCCAAATAAACGCCTCTAGTGTGAACGAGCCCTTAAAGCAAACCCGCTCTATGAAATCCCTTCTACTCCTTCCTATTTAAAGCTCACCACAACTGAATATATAACAATGATGTGGCCATACCTGGGGCTCCTTCCAGTCCCCGATAATCTTCCTAGCTTCTTTTTTTTTTCTTTCAGTTCAGGCACCCTTTAATCAGCCATGTTGCATATGACACAAGTGCCCAGATGCAATTCGCTTTTTCTCCTGAGTTTTCTCCTAGGAGATAACTTTTCCTCTTCTATTTAAAATAGCTTTTCATCATTTTATAATTTAAAAAGTACCAAAATGTTGGTGAAAAAGTACTATTATAATTATTTTGAATATTTTCTTGCTTGCTGGTGGTTTAAAAGGCATTTTATGACAAGCTGTAAAAATATCACTTAGGAGAAACAGTGAATTGCATATGGGCCGAGCGGTTATAATTTGCTAGATGCCACAATGAATGAGCATTATAACTGTGAATGGCTGTCTGATGTGCCTCCAGCCTCTGAGGGACAGGCATCACTATCAGCCTAATTTCATGACATCTCATCATTTTCTGTAACTGTTATTTATATACCAATAGCTGTATTTCGCTATAATAACGACACTAAACTTCTCAGTATGAAGTGTACCAGAGCTGTGGAAAAAAATAAGATTTGATACTTACCCGCAGCTTCCTCCAGCAGCATAAACACGTCCCACGCCGACCTCCCACGGTAAGGCTGGGTGCACACTTAGCAGAAACGCTAGTGTTCAGGAAAACGCTGCGTTTTTGCTGCTAATGGAAGTCTATGGGCCGCATATAAAAAACGCATATGCGTTTGGAAGGGTTTTGAAACATGCGTTTTTAAAAACGCTGGTTTTGTTGTATAATATTCAAAACACATCAAAAACACAAAACGTCAATGGGAACACAATGTATTGCTTTTTGTATGCTTTTTTTTATTATTGTTTTCTGATGTATTTCTACTTCCTGTTGTCTTCCTAGTGATCTGCATAGAACACAATTGAAAACGCATGGAAAACGCATACAAAAACGCATATGCGTTTTGTATATGCGAAAAAGCAAACGTGTAAAAATGCATGCAAAACGCTAGAAAAACGCAAATGCAGAAGCACAAAAATAAACCCGCACATGACTGAAAACGTGACCTTTCACGCTCTGTTATGGGTGCACCCAGCCTAAAAGCCCACCACACGCAGCAGGGAGGGAGAGAGCACGGGTACCATGGATGGAAGGTCCCTGCACACAGATGAGAGAAGGATACACATGTTCTGCTTTACTGAACCTGCAAACTTGCAGTGTATGGAATGATGGAGCTGAAACGTTTCTTGCCAAACAGAGGATGTATGTTGCGCACCGGCCACAGTAGCCCAGCCACTTTGCATTTTGGCCAGCCAGAACCCCGAAGTTGCCATAAAGGCCCGTTTCCACTTGTGCAGTGCACGGCTGCGAGACACTTGGCGGCACTTACTGGTCTGTGGGTACACAGACGAATCCAAATTGCCATTCACGGCTATGGGTTTCGTAGCCTCCTGCACAGAAACGGATGGCAATGTTGACTGAATCGCTAGCGCAAGCGATTCAGGCGACGGCGCCATTGTTTCCTATGGCAGTATTTCCCAGCACGATTTTCCTGTGGGGAAACTCTGCAGATTTGGCGTGGAAACCGTGCAAGTGGAAACGGGCCCTAACCTATTCAGCAATAATTTCTATATTAATTAAAAACTAGTTTTCTTTTTTCTACTTCAACAAAGATTAGCATTTCTGTATTTCTATTATGAATTTGAGGCAACTCATATTAAAGCCCACATTGGGTAGATTATTTTACCACTTATGGTTTTGGGATGCAAGCCTCACGTCCAAATTATCTACACTACAGGTTCCTGGACGTGAGACTTGCATCCAGCACCAAAAACCACTGCGGCTGCAATTGTGCGTGTGTGTGAACGCCCCCGCGCGTGCAATTCAGCACCCCCTGACACTCAAGCATGTGCATTTATCCCATTGTGAATGGGATTCACATAAAGTTACAGTGGGAAAAAAAAAATATTAGTGACAGTGTAATATATATATAAAAAAAGTTTTTTTTATAAAAGTTTTTTTAACGTTTTAACCCCTACCAACCTAATAAACCCTTGTGTTAACTGTACTTGACTGATTTGTGGACACTTGAAATGGCTGCCGCCAGTAGTGGTTGGATGTGATCCCTATGGTGACAGGTAGGGGACCCAACACTATATAGATGCATTTAAATGTTGTTGCCTAGCAACACATCTATACAGCACCGGGGTCCCCAAACTGTGCTCTAGTGATGGCATGCAATCGCTACAGATGCACAGGCTGGCGATTATGACACGCTACATGCCCAACTAGTGATGAAATATGGCATGTATGGTATCGGTTTAACTGGGATGAGTTAGGCCCAGTTCACATTAGCGTTTTTCTGCGGACCCGGACGTATGGATCCGGCCATCAGGATCAGGTAAAAACTGTCCGTTTTTACAGCCAGTGTGCTGTAAACTGTCAGTTTTCCATTTGTTCCTATGTAGCTGCAAAACTTTCCGTGTCCGTTCCACTGAGCAAAACGGTCCGGGAAATTGGGTCCTGCTGCATTTTGTTGTCCGTTAAGCGGAGCGGACAACCAATCCATGCAAGCGGATGGATGTGAACGAATCCATTGGTTTAACATTGGATCCGTTCACATACCGGTCCATTTGTACAGTATTGGTTCCACTCCCGTTCCACTCACCGCTAATGTGAAACGGGCCTTAGAACTAATGTATTTTGAGTTGTTTCACAACTGTGGCACTTGTTATGTTAAAGTTGGGAAGGGGAAAACCTGAAGAAATGTGTAATTTTTGGGTTTACGCCTAATTTTCCCTGATAAATTGCCTGTGAAATTAAATATTACCTAGAATGTCCTGAAAAAAAAAAAAAAAATGTATCACTTTGATGGCATTGGTAACAAAAAGTTATTGCTGTATCAAAAGTGACAGTTGAAAATTGTCAGGAACCTTAAAGTGGACCCAAATTAAAAATAAAATGTTTCTAAATTATAATAATAAATAGCAGCCTTTTTTCAGCTGCATGATGACAAATATAAAATATGTTACATTTATTGGAGGAACCCCTCCCTTCCTTTCATATTGCCGGGACAGAATCCGGCAGACTGGTGGAGTAGGTGGTGCCCGGCAAAGGAGGAATTGCTAATGGCTGCCACCAGTATAACCCTAGTTATGGAAAGAGAAGGGTGAAAAGCATGCACTGAAATGCTCATAGGCTTGAAGGAGTGTTTATTTATCTTTGTATGTGTCATAGTGCTGCAACTAAATATTTTGAATTAAAAAAATGTTTGGTTTGGGTCCGCTTTAAGTGGTAAAAACCCCAGAACCTGAAGTGGTTAAGGGTAGTTTGGTGAATTAGATATATTTCTCATTTCTCGCATATCTGTGTCTGCCTCTCGTTCCTTGTAGGTTTCTGACCTGGTAGGTGCTCCAGTCTTTGGGGTGTATGACAAAATACACATCCATGGTGCAATGGCGATTTCTGGCAAATTTGGTGAAAGTCTCTGTCATAACTCGAGCCACAACATCTTTCTGAAGACCGATATTTCCAGATCCCAGAGCAGGAAATGAGATAGAAGAGCACTTGTTCATGAATGCTTGTTGTAGACACTCAAATGTAGCCATCTCCAAAAGCTGAAAGACAAATAACAGAAGCATAAAGTCAGCTACATAATACTGTGAAAGAAAGAAATTCTCAGTTATAGAGATAAGCAGATCAGAAGTTAATCTCGTTATAATAAACTGATATAGTAAACATTCAGGTATAGTAAACTATGTATTAAAGAGGAACTTCAGCCTACACAAACATACTGGCATTAGGTTACATTAGTTATGTTAATTAGAATAGATAGGTAATATAATCTCTTACCCACCCTGTTTTAAAAGAACAGGCAAATGTTTGTGATTCATGGGGACTGCCATTTTTGTCATGGGGGCAGCCATCTTTTTGGTTGGAAGGAGGTGACAAGGAGCAGGAGACACAGTTCCAACTGTCCTGTGTGCTGATTACCCCTCCCAGCTGGGCACGCTAGGCGTCAAATCTCAAATTCAGAATTGAAAAAAAAAAAAAATTGCACCAAACAGCAGAAGGAGAACAACATCATCAGAAATCCCATCATGCTTTGCACAGCATCAGGAGAAAAATGCCCGGGCAGATTTTTTTCTGTGCAGCTAAAAATGAGGCTTGGGTAAGAAAAACAAAGATATGATGCTGTGAAACTGTTAAAGATACACCAAGCCTTTTCAGTGCTGCTGAGTAGATTTTTAGTCTGGAGGTTCACAGTTAAGGTCCCAGGCAAGCCCCCATTATAAGTCTATTGGAGCAACGCCTGGTATAGTAAACCCGGATATAATAGAACGTCTGTTATGATGAACCTGTTTTTGTCCCCTGCAGTATTCTGTATCTGGCTATAGTAGAAAGTGGGCGGGGCATGCGTTATACATCAGTCCGAGAACCATGAGCCATGGGCAGGCTGGCAGCCACTTGTAGCCTGCTCGCTATCTGCGCAATACTCTGTGTCCATGTGGATAACCTCAAAAGCATCAGCCAATGACACCTATGCTTCCTGTCGCAGCTGCTGCCCGATTACTGAGGGAATGACCTGTCATCTGTGACTTGCTTGTGCATGGCTGCAATGCTACAGCAGCATTATCATCCAGGCTGCACAGACACATGGACAGAGGAGCACACTATCAATACTGTACCTGCATTACCTGCTGAGATCTATGCTTCCTGTGTAAGCTGCTGAAAGATAACTGAAGGAATTGGCTGTTATCTGTGACTTGCTTGTGCATGGCTGCAATGCTACAGCATCTTCTGGGCTGCACAGAAAGGTGGGCAGAGGAGTACACTATCAGTACTGTACCTGCATCACCTGGTGAGACCTATGCTTCCTGTGCAAGCCGTTACATCATTATTGCATACTGAGCACTGTGCATTGTGATCTAGCTTAGACACTTTGTGCTCTGTTGCTGAAGCATTGAAAAAATGACTCCCAATTATTGACTGAATTAAGATCCAGTACTATAGTACTCACATTCCCTGCTCCATACTGTGCAGTCACATGACACACATCACACCCCTATTACTCATCACACTCCCTGCTCCATACTGTGCAGTCACATGACACATCACACTCCTATTACTGCTCACATTCCCCGCTCCATACTGTGCATGTGCAAAGTCTCCAAACAAGTATTCTTTGCAATACATCATGGTGGGAACCTAATGCTTTGGGGGTGTTTTTCAGCCAATGGACCAGGGAACCTAATCACAGTAAACGGCACCATGAAAAAAAGGCCAATACATGAGGATTCTCAATGACAACATCAGGCAGTCTGCACAGAAACTTGGCCTTGGGCACCAGTGGACATTTTCAGCATGACAATGAAGAAATGGTTAGCAGACATCAACATTAATGTTTTGGAGTGGACCAGCCAGAGTCCTGACTTGAACCCAATTGAGAATCTGTGGAGGGAGCTAAAGATCAGGGTGATGGCAAGACCACCCTGCAACCTGAAAGATTTGGAGCTCATTACTAAAGATGAATGGGCAAAAATACCTGTGGAGACATGCAAAAAGCTGGTCTGCAATTATAGGAAGCGTTTGATTGTTGTAATAGCCAATAAAGGCTTTTCTGTTGATTATTGAGGAGGGTATGAATCATTTTGCACTGGACACTTTTTGCTCAAATGTAAATAAAAGCTGAGCAATGTTTTTTTTTTTTTTGTTTTGTTTTTACACAATAATGCCTCTTGTACATCGTTTTATTATCTTTTGGGAGACACCTATGCCATTTCCCGTCAAAAAATTACTTGCTGGTTGAATAAAAGTAACTTAAAGAGACTCTGAAGTGCCTACAAAAACGTATTTTTATTTCATAAATACGTTCAATATGTTATCCCTACCTAAACCGCCGCATTCTCGCCGCTCTAAACTATCTAATTCCCCCCAAACTCCCTGGGGGGCAATCCGTGCATCTCTTCTGTTTTTATTTAAATAGTTTAGAGCGGCGGGAATGCGGCAGTTTAGGTAGGGATAACATATTAACAATAACAATAACAATAATATTTATATAACGCTTTTCTCCCTGCGGACTCAAAGCGCTGTGACCCTGCATTATGCAGTCTCAAAGGCTAGGGAAAAGAGGTGAGTTTTTAGCCTTTTTTTAAAGCTGTCCAGAGAAGGAGCCTCTCGTACTGATTGTGGAAGTGAGTTCCATAGAGTAGGGGCTGCGTAGGAAAAGGCCCGAGCACCAAATGTTAAGTGTATCCTGGGAATAACCAGCTTCATCTTGTTGGCAGAGCGGAGGGTGCGTGGAGGGGCATAAAGTTCCAATAGATCCGCTATGTATTTGGGTCCCATGTGGTGTAGAGCCTTGAATGTCAGCAGGCAGATCTTACAATTGATTCTCCATTTTACTGGCAACCATATTAAACATATTTATGAAATAAAAATACTTTTTTAGAGACTTCAGAGTCTCTTTAAGTCAAAATTTATCAGTGGTGTGAATAATTTTGGGCAGCACTATACATAAATATTCTATTTTTGATTCCATAAACGAAGAAGATGTGAAAGATATGGATTTGTCTACCTGTGCAGTGATATATAGCCATGCAATAAATACAGAAGCAGATACAATAACACGCTGTAAAAGAAATAAAGACTTATAAGAAGTTACATGAAGAAAGACATTCTACAGGAGAAACAAGGAGATAACTGATCACAATAATGACACACAGCAATCAAGCTGGTTCTGCAGAAGACACAACACTACATTATATGTACAAGATGACTAAAGGCCTAGTGTGAAGAATGAGGCCTGGATTGATAAAGTATTTTAAATATACCAAGGAAATAAGTTTTATATACACTAAGGCTGGATAGTGTACTGGTGGCTGGGTGGTGTAATGGTTAAGGGCTCTGCCTCTGACACAGGAGACCAGGGTTCGAATCTCAGCTCTGCCTGTTCAGTAAGCCAGCACCTATTCAGTAGGAGACCTTAGGCAAGTCTCCCTGCTACTGCCTATAGAGTGTGCCCTAGTGGCTGCAGCTCTGGTGCTTTCAGTCCGCCAGGAGTAAAGCACCATATAAATGTTATTTGTCTTGTCTTGTCTAAGAGACTGGAAGAGGAATCCATGCCTTAGGTATTCAACTGATGATGTCCAAGGAGAAAATTTTCAGGTAATACACTATTCAAGAAGTGTAAAATCTCAAGAAAGCAGTTTACTACAGGGCTGTGGAGTCGGAGATTTCATAAACTGAAGAGTCGGATTATTTTCTACAAAATCTACAGCCCTGGTAAGTATTAGACTAAGGAGTCAGAGTCGAGGAGTCGGAGTCATTTTGGGAAACCGGAGTTGGAGTCGGTGGTTTTTATAAACTGAGGAGTCGGAAGATATTTGTACCGCACAGCCCTGGTTTACTAAAGTGATGAACAGATAACAAGAGAAAATGCTGCTGTAAATGGATAAGGACTTACTTACTGATGTCAAGCTATGATAAAAACCACGACACACATGATGCCACAAATGAAGATACATGATATGCTATTGATGCATTCTGATGCACAACTTGAACATTAAAGAGAACCCGAGGTGGGAATTACTTATACTATTGGGGCACAGAGGCTGGTTGTGCACACTAACACCAGCCTCTGTGCCCCATGGTGTGCCTCCATGTCCCCCCTGCGCGCCGATATAACCCCCGCAGTGCTAGCGACACGCAGCGTGTCACCAGCACAATGTTTACCTTAGCGCTGTCTGTCTCCCCCGCCTCTTCCGTATCAGCGCTACCCGCCGCGTTACTTCCCTCCCACTGATAAGAGGGAAGTGACACGGGCGGGTAGCGGCGATGCGGGGGAGCGGCGCTGACAGACAGCGCTAAGGTAAACATTGTGCTGGCGACACGCTGCGTGTCGCTAGCACTGCGGGGGGTATAGCGGCACGCAGGGGGGACATGGAGGCACACCATGGGGCAACAGAGGCTGGTCTTAGTGTGCGCAACCAGCCTCTGTGCCCCAATAGTATTAGTAATTCCCACCTCAGGTTCTCTTTAAAGTTTTTTATTTCAGAGGAAAAAAAACACAATTCTAAGAGAAGTGATCTTAACTTTCACAGAAAATGGATACTACTTATTTGATTTTTAAAAGACAAACCAGAGCTTTGGAATCGGAGTTGGAGCAATTTTGGGTACCTGGAGTCAGAGGTTTCATAAACTGAGGAGTTGGAGTCGGATGATTTGTGAACCAAATCCATAGACTTTGTAAAAATTAGACTAAGGAGTTGTAGTCGAGGAGTTAGAGCAATTTTGGGTACCCGGAGTCGGAGATTTCATAAACTGAGGAGTTTGGGTCGGATGATTTTTGTACCGGCTCCACAGCCCTGAGACAAACTATGATGAACTTAAGAAAAGGTATAAGCAAGAAGAGAGTGAAACTGCTGTTATAGAGTACATTTAAACACTAGACCAAACTAGTAAGAATGCATCCAGCATCATATAGCATCAACTTATATTTTTCTTTTTTAACCACAGGTGGGAAGGTAGTTAAGTTTATTTTTTTATGCTGGAAATTCATCAGAATGTTGCATACTTTTTGTGTTTTTCTTTTTTTTCCCCCTTCCCCTTCTTTTTCCTCATAGGTGCTGAAAACAATACCAATTATCCACAAAAATGCTGCTACAATGGTGTGTGCTGTGCCTGATACTGTTGATGAAGACAAATGCTGAACCTCACATTTTACTTGGAAGACTTCAAAATAAATTGATTGATGAATGCATCAACAATATGCCCAGTGCCTGAACAAGATGGACTGCTGCATTTGCTCATACAGCCCTTATCCTTGCAGATGATGCCCTTTCCAGTACCGGTTGAAGACTTAGTAAACACTACACATGAAGTTAAGGAAAATATTCTTCAGAAATATTTAAAGGAATACATAAGTGTCCTAAAAAAAATGACTTGTACTCACCCGGGGCTCCCCTCAGCCCCCTGCAGCTGAACGGTGCCCTCGCCCTGTCTCTCCGATGCAGCTGGACTCGCTGGTTTCGCTTCCGGTATGGCCGTCACCGGCCGACAGGCTGGGAACGCAGCCGGCCGGTGACGGCCAAACCGGAAGTGGCCGCCGGCGAGTCCAGCTGCATCGGAGAGACACGGCAAGGGTACCGTTCAGCTGCAGGGGGCTGAGGGGAGCCCCGGGTGAGTACAAGTCATTTTTTTTAGGACACTTAAGTTTTCCTTTAATTATGCAATACATGAACTGCAAATGACAACTTAGACTTCTGCTCCTTGGTGGACAATTAAAAGAGAAAATTCAATTCACAAAAATAAAGTCTAACATTTGTTTGAATTCAAAGAGAGATGAAATATGCTAAATGATGAAAAGATATGTTCAGCAGGAACTATCATAAATCTGCACATAGCTCTGCTTTACGGATGGAAAACTAGACTAACTTACAACCTGACTGATAAAAGGAGAACAATACAAAGATTTGTTTGAAAATGCAATGTGGAGATTACTGTTACCTATCCTTTTAAAGTTTCAAGAAAGCATCCTGGGGCAATTTAAAATGCACTATGACTGGTTCTGTGAATGTACAGGGAGGGCCATTTACATGGATACACCTTAATAAAATGGGAATGGTTGGTGATATTAACTTCCTGTTTGTGGCACATTAGTATATGTGAGGGGGAAACTTTTCAAGATGGGTGGTGACCATGGCGGCCATTTTGAAGTTGGTCATTTTGATGAAGAGGGTCACGTGACACATGAGTTTTTTCCAGCAAGATGGTGCACCACCACATTATAGGTGTCAGGTCTGAGCATTCCTAGATGAACATTTTCCTGGAAAGTGGATTGGTCATCATGGGCCAGTTGAATGGCCCCCAAGGTCTCCCAATCTGACCCCATTACATTTTTATCTTTGGGGTCACCTAAAGGCAATTGTCTATGCTGTAAAGATACGAGATGTACAGCACCTGAAACTACAGATACTGGAAGCCTGTGCTGCGGTGTTGCTATCAGTGAGTGAGGAGCGGGAGAAGAGGGTACGGATACTGGAAGCCTGTGCTGGCATTTCTCCTGCGGTGTTGCTATCAGTGTGTGAGGAGTGGGAGAAGAGGGTATGGATACTGGAAGCCTGTGCTGACATTTCTCCTGCGGTGTTGCGATCAGTGTGTGAAGAGTGGGAGAAGAAGGTACAGATACTGGAAGCCTGTGCTGGCATTTCTCCTGCGGTGTTGCGATCAGTGTGTGAAGAGTGGGAGAAGAAGGTACAGATACTGGAAGCCTGTGCTGGCATTTCTCCTGCGGTGTTGCTATCAGTGTGTGAAGAGTGGGAGAAGAGGATACGGATACTGGAAGCCTGTGCTGGCATTTCTCCTGCGGTGTTGCTATCAGTGTGTGAGGAGTGGGAGAAGAGGGTACGGATACTGGAAGCCTGTGCTAGCATTTCTCCTGCGGTGTTGCTATCAGTGTGTGAGGAGTGGGAGAAGAGGGTACGGATACTGGAAGCCTGTGCTAGCATTTCTCCTGCGGTGTTGCTATCAGTGTGTGAAGAGTGGGAGAAGAGGGTACGGATACTGGAAGCCTGTGCTGGCATTTCTCCTGCGGTGCTGCTATCAGTGTGTGAGGAGTGGGAGAAGAGGGTACAGATACTGGAAGCCTGTGCTGGCATTTCTCCTGCGGTGCTGCTATCAGTGTGTGAGGAGTGGGAGAAGAGGGTACGGATACTGGAAGCCTGTGCTAGCATTTCTCCTGCGGTGTTGCTATCAGTGTGTGAAGAGTGGGAGAAGAGGGTACGGATACTGGAAGCCTGTGCTGGCATTTCTCCTGCGGTGCTGCTATCAGTGTGTGAGGAGTGGGAGAAGAGGGTACAGATACTGGAAGCCTGTGCTGGCATTTCTCCTGCGGTGCTGCTATCAGTGTGTGAGGAGTGGGAGAAGAGGGTACGGATACTGGAAGCCTGTGCTGGCATTTCTCCTGCAGTGTTGCTATCAGTGTGTGAAGAGTGGGAGAAGAGGGTACGGATACTGGAAGCCTGTGCTGGCATTTCTCCTGTGGTGTTGCTATCAGTGTGTGAGGAGTGGGAGAAGAGGGTACGGATACTGGAAGCCTGTGCTGGCATTTCTCCTGCGGTGCTGCTATCAGTGTGTGAAGAGTGGGAGGAGAGGGTACGGATACTGGAAGCCTGTGCTAGCATTTCTCCTGCGGTGTTGCTATCAGTGTGTGAGGAGTGGGAGAAGAGGGTACGGATACTGGAAGCCTGTGCTAGCATTTCTCCTGCGGTGTTGCTATCAGTGTGTGAGGAGTGGGAGAAGAGGGTACGGATACTGGAAGCCTGTGCTAGCATTTCTCCTGCGGTGTTGCTATCAGTGTGTGAAGAGTGGGAGAAGAGGGTACGGATACTGGAAGCCTGTGCTGGCATTTCTCCTGTGGTGTTGCTATCAGTGTGTGAGGAGTGGGAGAAGAGGGTACGGATACTGGAAGCCTGTGCTGGCATTTCTCCTGCGGTGCTGCTATCAGTGTGTGAAGAGTGGGAGGAGAGGGTACGGATACTGGAAGCCTGTGCTGGCATTTCTCCTGTGGTGTTGCTATCAGTGTGTGAGGAGTGGGAGAAGAGGGTACGGATACTGGAAGCCTGTGCTGGCATTTCTCCTGCGGTGTTGCTATCAGTGTGTGAAGAGTGGGAGAAGAGGGTACGGATACTGGAAGCCTGTGCTGGCATTTCTCCTGCGGTGTTGCTATCAGTGTGTGAGGAGTGGGAGGAGAGGGTACGGATACTGGAAGCCTGTGCTGGCATTTCTCCTGCAGTGCTGCTATCAGTGTGTGAGGAGTAGGAGAAGAGGGTATGGATACTGGAAGCCTGTGCTGGCATTTCTCCTGCAGTGTTGCTATCAGTGTGTGCAGAGTGGGAGAAGAGGGTACGGATACTGGAAGCCTGTGCTGGCATTTCTCCTGCGGTGTTGCTATCAGTGAGTGAGGAGCGGGAGAAGAGGGTACGGATACTGGAAGCCTGTGCTGGCATTTCTCCTGCAGTGTTGCTATCAGTGTGTGAGGAGTGGGAGAAGAGGGTACGGATACTGGAAGCCTGTGCTGGCATTTCTCCTGCGGTGTTGCTATCAGTGAGTGAGGAGCGGGAGAAGAGGGTACGGATACTGGAAGCCTGTGCTGGCATTTCTCCTGCAGTGTTGCTATCAGTGTGTGAGGAGTGGGAGAAGAGGGTACGGATACTGGAAGCCTGTGCTGGCATTTCTCCTGCGGTGTTACTATCAGTGTGTGAGGAGTGGGAGAAGAGGGTACGGATACTGGAAGCCTGTGCTGGCATTTCTCCTGCGGTGTTGCTATCAGTGTGTGAAGAGTGGGAGAAGAGGGTACGGATACTGGAAGCCTGTGCTGGCATTTCTCCTGCGGTGTTGCTATCAGTGTGTGAGGAGTGGGAGAAGAGGGTACGGATACTGGAAGCCTGTGCTGGCATTTCTCCTGCGGTGCTGCTATCAGTGTGTGAGGAGTGGGAGAAGAGGGTACGGATACTGGAAGCCTGTGCTAGCATTTCTCCTGCAGTGTTGCTATCAGTGTGTGAGGAGTGGGAGAAGAGGGTACAGATACTGGAAGCCTGTGCTGGCATTTCTCCTGTGGTGTTCCTATCAGTGTGTGAGGAGTTGGAGAAGAGGGTACGGATACTGGAAGCCTGTGCTGGCATTTCTCCTGCGGTGCTACTATCAGTGTGTGAGGAGTGGGAGAAGAGGGTACGGATACCGGAAGCCTCTGCTGGCATTTCTCCTGCAGTGTTGCTATCAGTGAGTGAGGAGCGGGAGAAGAGGGTACGGATACTGGAAGCCTGTGCTAGCATTTCTCCTGCAGTGTTGCTATCAGTGTGTGAGGAGTGGGAGAAGAGGGTACGGATACTGGAAGCCTGTGCTGGCATTTCTCCTGTGGTGTTCCTATCAGTGTGTGAGGAGTGGAAGAAGAGGGTATGGATACTGGAAGCCTGTGTTGGTATTTCTCCTGCGGTGTTGCTATCGGTGTGTGAGGAGTGGGAGGAGAGGGTACGGATACTGGAAGCCTGTGCTGGCATTTCTCCTGCGGTGTTGCTATCAGTGTGTGAGGAGTGGGAGAAGAGGGTACGGATACTGGAAGCCTGTGCTAGCATTTCTCCTGCGGTGTTGCTATCAGTGTGTGAGGAGTGGGGGAAGAGTGTACAGATACTGGAAGCCTGTGCTAGCATTTCTCCTGCGGTGTTGCTATCAGTGTGTGAAGAGTGGGAGAAGAGGGTACGGATACTGGAAGCCTGTGCTGGCATTTCTCCTGTGGTGTTGCTATCAGTGTGTGAGGAGTGGGAGAAGAGGGTACGGATACTGGAAGCCTGTGCTGGCATTTCTCCTGCGGTGCTGCTATCAGTGTGTGAAGAGTGGGAGGAGAGGGTACGGATACTGGAAGCCTGTGCTGGCATTTCTCCTGTGGTGTTGCTATCAGTGTGTGAGGAGTGGGAGAAGAGGGTACGGATACTGGAAGCCTGTGCTGGCATTTCTCCTGCGGTGTTGCTATCAGTGTGTGAAGAGTGGGAGAAGAGGGTACGGATACTGGAAGCCTGTGCTGGCATTTCTCCTGCGGTGTTGCTATCAGTGTGTGAGGAGTGGGAGGAGAGGGTACGGATACTGGAAGCCTGTGCTGGCATTTCTCCTGCAGTGCTGCTATCAGTGTGTGAGGAGTAGGAGAAGAGGGTATGGATACTGGAAGCCTGTGCTGGCATTTCTCCTGCAGTGTTGCTATCAGTGTGTGCAGAGTGGGAGAAGAGGGTACGGATACTGGAAGCCTGTGCTGGCATTTCTCCTGCGGTGTTGCTATCAGTGAGTGAGGAGCGGGAGAAGAGGGTACGGATACTGGAAGCCTGTGCTGGCATTTCTCCTGCAGTGTTGCTATCAGTGTGTGAGGAGTGGGAGAAGAGGGTACGGATACTGGAAGCCTGTGCTGGCATTTCTCCTGCGGTGTTGCTATCAGTGAGTGAGGAGCGGGAGAAGAGGGTACGGATACTGGAAGCCTGTGCTGGCATTTCTCCTGCAGTGTTGCTATCAGTGTGTGAGGAGTGGGAGAAGAGGGTACGGATACTGGAAGCCTGTGCTGGCATTTCTCCTGCGGTGTTACTATCAGTGTGTGAGGAGTGGGAGAAGAGGGTACGGATACTGGAAGCCTGTGCTGGCATTTCTCCTGCGGTGTTGCTATCAGTGTGTGAAGAGTGGGAGAAGAGGGTACGGATACTGGAAGCCTGTGCTGGCATTTCTCCTGCGGTGTTGCTATCAGTGTGTGAGGAGTGGGAGAAGAGGGTACGGATACTGGAAGCCTGTGCTGGCATTTCTCCTGCGGTGCTGCTATCAGTGTGTGAGGAGTGGGAGAAGAGGGTACGGATACTGGAAGCCTGTGCTAGCATTTCTCCTGCAGTGTTGCTATCAGTGTGTGAGGAGTGGGAGAAGAGGGTACAGATACTGGAAGCCTGTGCTGGCATTTCTCCTGTGGTGTTCCTATCAGTGTGTGAGGAGTTGGAGAAGAGGGTACGGATACTGGAAGCCTGTGCTGGCATTTCTCCTGCGGTGCTACTATCAGTGTGTGAGGAGTGGGAGAAGAGGGTACGGATACCGGAAGCCTCTGCTGGCATTTCTCCTGCAGTGTTGCTATCAGTGAGTGAGGAGCGGGAGAAGAGGGTACGGATACTGGAAGCCTGTGCTAGCATTTCTCCTGCAGTGTTGCTATCAGTGTGTGAGGAGTGGGAGAAGAGGGTACGGATACTGGAAGCCTGTGCTGGCATTTCTCCTGTGGTGTTCCTATCAGTGTGTGAGGAGTGGAAGAAGAGGGTATGGATACTGGAAGCCTGTGTTGGTATTTCTCCTGCGGTGTTGCTATCGGTGTGTGAGGAGTGGGAGGAGAGGGTACGGATACTGGAAGCCTGTGCTGGCATTTCTCCTGCGGTGTTGCTATCAGTGTGTGAGGAGTGGGAGAAGAGGGTACGGATACTGGAAGCCTGTGCTAGCATTTCTCCTGCGGTGTTGCTATCAGTGTGTGAGGAGTGGGGGAAGAGTGTACAGATACTGGAAGCCTGTGCTAGCATTTCTCCTGCGGTGTTGCTATCAGTGTGTGAGGAGTGGGAGGAGAGGGTACGGATACTGGAAGCCTGTGCTGGCATTTCTCCTGCAGTGTTGCTATCAGTGTGTGAGGAGTGGGAGGAGAGGGTACGGATACTGGAAGCCTGTGCTAGCATTTCTCCTGCGGTGTTGCTATCAGTGTGTGAGGAGTGGGAGAAGAGGGCACGGATACTGGAAGCCTGTGCTGGCATTTCTCCTGCGGTGTTGCTATCAGTGTGTGAAGAGTGGGAGAAGAGGGTACAGATACTGGAAGCCTGTGCTGGCATTTCTCCTGCGGTGTGGCTATCAGTGAGTGAGGAGCGGGAGAAGAGGGTACGGATACTGGAAGCCTGTGCTGGCATTTCTCCTGCAGTGTGGCTATCAGTGAGTGAGGAGCGGGAGAAGAGGGTACGGATACTGGAAGCCTGTGCTGGCATTTCTCCTGCAGTGTGGCTATCAGTGAGTGAGGAGCGGGAGAAGAGGGTACGGATACTGGAAGCCTGTGCTGGCATTTCTCCTGCGGTGTTGCTATCAGTGTGTGAAGAGAGGGAGAAGAGGGTACAGATACTGGAAGCCTGTGCTAGCATTTCTCCTGCAGTGTGGCTATCAGTGAGTGAGGAGCGGGAGAAGAGGGTACGGATACTGGAAGCCTGTGCTGGCATTTCTCCTGCGGTGTTGCTATCAGTGTGTGAAGAGTGGGAGAAGAGGGTACAGATACTGGAAGCCTGTGCTGGCATTTCTCCTGCGGTGTGGCTATCAGTGAGTGAGGAGCGGGAGAAGAGGGTACGGATACTGGAAGCCTGTGCTGGCATTTCTCCTGCGGTGTTGCTATCAGTGTGTGAGGAGTGGGAGAAGAGGGTATGGATACTGGAAGCCTGTGCTGGCATTTCTCCTGCGGTGTTGCTATCAGTGTGTGAGGAGTGGGAGAAGAGGGTACAGATACTGGAAGCCTGTGCTGGCATTTCTCCTGCGGTGTTGCTATCAGTGTGTGAGGAGTGGGAGAAGAAGGTACGGATACTGGAAGCCTGTGCTGGCATTTCTCCTGCAGTGTTGCTATCAGTGTGTGAGGAGTGGGAGAAGAGGGTACAGATACTGGAAGCCTGTGCTGGCATTTCTCCTGCGGTGTGGCTATCAGTGTGTGAGGAGTGGGAGAAGAGGGTACGGATACTGGAAGCCTGTGCTGGCATTTCTCCTGCAGTGTGGCTATCAGTGTGTGAGGAGTGGGAGGAGAGGGTACGGATACTGGAAGCCTGTGCTGGCATTTCTCCTGCGGTGTGGCTATCAGTGTGTGAGGAGTGGGAGGAGAGGGTACGGATACTGGAAGCCTGTGCTGGCATTTCTCCTGCGGTGTGGCTATCAGTGTGTGAGGAGTGGGAGGAGAGGGTACGGATACTGGAAGCCTGTGCTAGCATTTCTCCTGTGGTGTTGCTATCAGTGTGTGAAGAGTGGGAGAAGAGGGTACAGATACTGGAAGCCTGTGCTGGCATTTCTCCTGCGGTGTGGCTATCAGTGAGTGAGGAGCGGGAGAAGAGGGTACGGATACTGGAAGCCTGTGCTGGCATTTCTCCTGCAGTGTGGCTATCAGTGAGTGAGGAGCGGGAGAAGAGGGTACGGATACTGGAAGCCTGTGCTGGCATTTCTCCTGCAGTGTGGCTATCAGTGAGTGAGGAGCGGGAGAAGAGGGTACGGATACTGGAAGCCTGTGCTGGCATTTCTCCTGCGGTGTTGCTATCAGTGTGTGAAGAGAGGGAGAAGAGGGTACAGATACTGGAAGCCTGTGCTAGCATTTCTCCTGCAGTGTGGCTATCAGTGAGTGAGGAGCGGGAGAAGAGGGTACGGATACTGGAAGCCTGTGCTGGCATTTCTCCTGCGGTGTTGCTATCAGTGTGTGAAGAGTGGGAGAAGAGGGTACAGATACTGGAAGCCTGTGCTGGCATTTCTCCTGCGGTGTGGCTATCAGTGAGTGAGGAGCGGGAGAAGAGGGTACGGATACTGGAAGCCTGTGCTGGCATTTCTCCTGCGGTGTTGCTATCAGTGTGTGAGGAGTGGGAGAAGAGGGTATGGATACTGGAAGCCTGTGCTGGCATTTCTCCTGCGGTGTTGCTATCAGTGTGTGAGGAGTGGGAGAAGAGGGTACAGATACTGGAAGCCTGTGCTGGCATTTCTCCTGCGGTGTTGCTATCAGTGTGTGAGGAGTGGGAGAAGAAGGTACGGATACTGGAAGCCTGTGCTGGCATTTCTCCTGCAGTGTTGCTATCAGTGTGTGAGGAGTGGGAGAAGAGGGTACAGATACTGGAAGCCTGTGCTGGCATTTCTCCTGCGGTGTGGCTATCAGTGTGTGAGGAGTGGGAGAAGAGGGTACGGATACTGGAAGCCTGTGCTGGCATTTCTCCTGCAGTGTGGCTATCAGTGTGTGAGGAGTGGGAGGAGAGGGTACGGATACTGGAAGCCTGTGCTGGCATTTCTCCTGCGGTGTGGCTATCAGTGTGTGAGGAGTGGGAGGAGAGGGTACGGATACTGGAAGCCTGTGCTGGCATTTCTCCTGCGGTGTGGCTATCAGTGTGTGAGGAGTGGGAGGAGAGGGTACGGATACTGGAAGCCTGTGCTAGCATTTCTCCTGTGGTGTTGCTATCAGTGTGTGAGGAGTGGGGGAAGAGTGTACGGATACTGGAAGCCTGTGCTAGCATTTCTCCTACAGTGTTGCTATCAGTGTGTGAGGAGTGGGAGAAGAGGGTACAGATACTGGAAGCCTGTGCTGGCATTTCTCCTGCGGTGTGGCTATCAGTGTGTGAGGAGTGGGAGAAGAGGGTACGGATACTGGAAGCCTGTGCTGGCATTTCTCCTGCAGTGTGGCTATCAGTGTGTGAGGAGTGGGAGGAGAGGGTACGGATACTGGAAGCCTGTGCTGGCATTTCTCCTGCGGTGTGGCTATCAGTGTGTGAGGAGTGGGAGGAGAGGGTACGGATACTGGAAGCCTGTGCTGGCATTTCTCCTGCGGTGTGGCTATCAGTGTGTGAGGAGTGGGAGGAGAGGGTACGGATACTGGAAGCCTGTGCTAGCATTTCTCCTGTGGTGTTGCTATCAGTGTGTGAGGAGTGGGGGAAGAGTGTACGGATACTGGAAGCCCGTGCTGGCATTTCTCCTGCGGTGTGGCTATCAGTGTGTGACGAGTGGGAGAAGAGGGTACAGATACTGGAAGCCTGTGCTGGCATTTCTCCTGCTGTGTTGCTATCAGTGTGTGAGGAGTGGGAGAAGAGGGTACGGATACTGGAAGCCTGTGCTGGCATTTCTCCTGCAGTGTGGCTATCAGTGTGTGAGGAGTGGGAGGAGAGGGTACGGATACTGGAAGCCTGTGCTGGCATTTCTCCTGCGGTGTGGCTATCAGTGTGTGAGGAGTGGGAGGAGAGGGTACGGATACTGGAAGCCTGTGCTGGCATTTCTCCTGCGGTGTGGCTATCAGTGTGTGAGGAGTGGGAGGAGAGGGTACGGATACTGGAAGCCTGTGCTAGCATTTCTCCTGTGGTGTTGCTATCAGTGTGTGAGGAGTGGGGGAAGAGTGTACGGATACTGGAAGCCCGTGCTGGCATTTCTCCTGCGGTGTGGCTATCAGTGTGTGACGAGTGGGAGAAGAGGGTACAGATACTGGAAGCCTGTGCTGGCATTTCTCCTGCTGTGTTGCTATCAGTGTGTGAGGAGTGGGAGAAGAGGGTACGGATACTGGAAGCCTGTGCTAGCATTTCTCCTGCAGTGTTGCTATCAGTGTGTGAGGAGTGGGAGAAGAGGGTACGGATACTGGAAGCCTGTGCTAGCATTTCTCCTGCGGTGTTGCTATCAGTGTGTGAGGAGTGGGAGAAGAGGGTACGGATACTGGAAGCCTGTGCAGGCATTTCTCCTGCGGTGCTGCTATCAGTGTGTGAGGAGTGGGAGAAGAGGGTACAGATACTGGAAGCCTGTGCTGGCATTTCTCCTGCGGTGTGGCTATCAGTGTGTGAGGAGTGGGAGGAGAGGGTACGGATACTGGAAGCCTGTGCTGGCATTTCTCCTGCGGTGTGGCTATCAGTGTGTGAGGAGTGGGAGGAGAGGGTACGGATACTGGAAGCCTGTGCTGGCATTTCTCCTGCGGTGTGGCTATCAGTGTGTGAGGAGTGGGAGGAGAGGGTACGGATACTGGAAGCCTGTGCTGGCATTTCTCCTGCGGTGTGGCTATCAGTGTGTGAGGAGTGGGAGGAGAGGGTACGGATACTGGAAGCCTGTGCTAGCATTTCTCCTGTGGTGTTGCTATCAGTGTGTGAGGAGTGGGGGAAGAGTGTACGGATACTGGAAGCCCGTGCTGGCATTTCTCCTGCGGTGTTGCTATCAGTGTGTGACGAGTGGGAGAAGAGGGTACAGATACTGGAAGCCTGTGCTGGCATTTCTCCTGCTGTGTTGCTATCAGTGTGTGAGGAGTGGGAGAAGAGGGTACGGATACTGGAAGCCTGTGCTAGCATTTCTCCTGCAGTGTTGCTATCAGTGTGTGAGGAGTGGGAGAAGAGGGTACGGATACTGGAAGCCTGTGCTAGCATTTCTCCTGCGGTGTTGCTATCAGTGTGTGAGGAGTGGGAGAAGAGGGTACGGATACTGGAAGCCTGTGCAGGCATTTCTCCTGCGGTGCTGCTATCAGTGTGTGAGGAGTGGGAGAAGAGGGTACAGATACTGGAAGCCTGTGCTAGCATTTCTCCTGCGGTGTTGCCATCAGTATGTGAGGAGTGGGAGAAGAGGGTACGGATACTGGAAGCCTGTGCAGGCATTTCTCCTGCGGTGTTGCTATCAGTGTGTGAGGAGTGGGAGAAGAGGGTACAGATACTGGAAGCCTGCTATCAGTGTGTGAGGCGTGAGAGAAGATGGTATGGATACTGGAAGCCTGTGCTGGCATTTCTCCTGCGGTGTTGCTATCAGGGTGTGAGGAGTGGGAGAAGAGGGTACGGATACTGGAAGCCTGTGCTGGCATTTCTCCTGCGGTGTTGCTATCAGTGTGTGAAGAGTGGGAGGAGAGGGTACGGATACTGGAAGCCTGTGCTGGCATTTCTCCTGCGGTGTTGCTATCAGTGTGTGAGGAGTGGGAGAAGAGGGTACGGATACTGGAAGCCTGTGCTGGCATTTCTCCTGCGGTGTTGGTATCAGTGTGTGAAGAGTGGGAGAAGAGGGTACGGATACTGGAAGCCTGTGCTGACATTTCTCCTGCGGTGTTGCTATCAGTGTGTGAGGAGTGGGAGAAGAGGGTACGGATACTGGAAGCCTGTGCTGGCATTTCTCCTGCGGTGTTGCTATCAGTGTGTGAAGAGTGGGAGAAGAGGGTACGGATACTGGAAGCCTGTGCTGGCATTTCTCCTGCGGTGTTGCTATCAGTGTGTGAAGAGTGGGAGAAGAGGGTACGGATACTGGAAGCCTGTGCTGGCATTTCTCCTGTGGTGTTGCTATCAGTGTGTGAAGAGTGGGAGAAGAGGGTATGGATACTGGAAGACTGTGCTAGCATTTCTCCTGCGGTGTTGGTATCAGTGTGTGAAGAGTGGGAGAAGAGGGTACGGATACTGGAAGCCTGTGCTGGCATTTCGCTAGCATTTCTCCTGCGGTGTTGGTATCAGTGTGTGAGGAGTGGGAGAAGAGGGTACGGATACTGGAAGCCTGTGCTGGCATTTCTCCTGCGGTGTTGCTATCAGTGTGTGAGGAGTGGGAGAAGAGGGTACGGATACTGGAAGCCTGTGCAGGCATTTCTCCTGCGGTGTTGCTATCAGTGTGTGAGGAGTGGGAGAAGAGGGTACAGATACTGGAAGCCTGTGCTAGCATTTCTCCTGCGGTGTTGCTATCAGTGTGTGAGGCGTGAGAGAAGATGGTATGGATACTGGAAGCCTGTGCTGGCATTTCTCCTGCGGTGTTGCTATCAGGGTGTGAGGAGTGGGAGAAGAGGGTACGGATACTGGAAGCCTGTGCTGGCATTTCTCCTGCGGTGTTGCTATCAGTGTGTGAAGAGTGGGAGGAGAGGGTACGGATACTGGAAGCCTGTGCTGGCATTTCTCCTGCGGTGTTGCTATCAGTGTGTGAGGAGTGGGAGAAGAGGGTACGGATACTGGAAGCCTGTGCTGGCATTTCTCCTGCGGTGTTGGTATCAGTGTGTGAAGAGTGGGAGAAGAGGGTACGGATACTGGAAGCCTGTGCTGACATTTCTCCTGCGGTGTTGCTATCAGTGTGTGAGGAGTGGGAGAAGAGGGTACGGATACTGGAAGCCTGTGCTGGCATTTCTCCTGCGGTGTTGCTATCAGTGTGTGAAGAGTGGGAGAAGAGGGTACGGATACTGGAAGCCTGTGCTAGCATTTCTCCTGCAGTGTTGCTATCAGTGTGTGAGGAGTGGGAGAAGAGGGTACAGATACTGGAAGCCTGTGCTGGCATTTCTCCTGCGGTGCTGCTATCAGTGTGTGAGGAGTGGGAGAAGAGGGTACAGATACTGGAAGCCTGTGCTGGCATTTCTCCTGCGGTGCTGCTATCAGTGTGTGAGGAGTGGGAGAAGAGGGTATGGATACTGGAAGCCTGTGCTGGCATTTCTCCTGCGGTGCTGCTATCAGTGTGTGAGGAGTGGGAGAAGAGGGTACAGATACTGGAAGCCTGTGCTGGCATTTCTCCTGCGGTGCTGCTATCAGTGTGTGAGGAGTGGGAGAAGAGGGTACGGATACTGGAAGCCTGTGCTGGCATTTCTCCTGTGGTGTTGCTATCAGTGTGTGAAGAGTGGGAGAAGAGGGTACGGATACTGGAAGCCTGTGCTGGCATTTCTCCTGTGGTGTTGCTATCAGTGTGTGAGGAGTGGGAGAAGAGGGTACGGATACTGGAAGCCTGTACTGGCATTTCTCCTGCGGTGTTGGTATCAGTGTGTGAAGAGTGGGAGAAGAGGGTACGGATACTGGAAGCCTGTGCTGACATTTCTCCTGCGGTGTTGCTATCAGTGTGTGAGGAGTGGGAGAAGAGGGTACGGATACTGGAAGCCTGTGCTGGCATTTCTCCTGCGGTGTTGCTATCAGTGTGTGAAGAGTGGGAGAAGAGGGTACGGATACTGGAAGCCTGTGCTGGCATTTCTCCTGCGGTGTTGCTATCAGTGTGTGAAGAGTGGGAGAAGAGGGTACGGATACTGGAAGCCTGTGCTGGCATTTCTCCTGTGGTGTTGCTATCAGTGTGTGAAGAGTGGGAGAAGAGGGTATGGATACTGGAAGACTGTGCTAGCATTTCTCCTGCGGTGTTGGTATCAGTGTGTGAAGAGTGGGAGAAGAGGGTACGGATACTGGAAGCCTGTGCTGGCATTTCGCTAGCATTTCTCCTGCGGTGTTGGTATCAGTGTGTGAGGAGTGGGAGAAGAGGGTACGGATACTGGAAGCCTGTGCTGGCATTTCTCCTGCGGTGTTGCTATCAGTGTGTGAGGAGTGGGAGAAGAGGGTACGGATACTGGAAGCCTGTGCAGGCATTTCTCCTGCGGTGTTGCTATCAGTGTGTGAGGAGTGGGAGAAGAGGGTACAGATACTGGAAGCCTGTGCTAGCATTTCTCCTGCGGTGTTGCTATCAGTGTGTGAGGCGTGAGAGAAGATGGTATGGATACTGGAAGCCTGTGCTGGCATTTCTCCTGCGGTGTTGCTATCAGGGTGTGAGGAGTGGGAGAAGAGGGTACGGATACTGGAAGCCTGTGCTGGCATTTCTCCTGCGGTGTTGCTATCAGTGTGTGAAGAGTGGGAGGAGAGGGTACGGATACTGGAAGCCTGTGCTGGCATTTCTCCTGCGGTGTTGCTATCAGTGTGTGAGGAGTGGGAGAAGAGGGTACGGATACTGGAAGCCTGTGCTGGCATTTCTCCTGCGGTGTTGGTATCAGTGTGTGAAGAGTGGGAGAAGAGGGTACGGATACTGGAAGCCTGTGCTGACATTTCTCCTGCGGTGTTGCTATCAGTGTGTGAGGAGTGGGAGAAGAGGGTACGGATACTGGAAGCCTGTGCTGGCATTTCTCCTGCGGTGTTGCTATCAGTGTGTGAAGAGTGGGAGAAGAGGGTACGGATACTGGAAGCCTGTGCTAGCATTTCTCCTGCAGTGTTGCTATCAGTGTGTGAGGAGTGGGAGAAGAGGGTACAGATACTGGAAGCCTGTGCTGGCATTTCTCCTGCGGTGCTGCTATCAGTGTGTGAGGAGTGGGAGAAGAGGGTACAGATACTGGAAGCCTGTGCTGGCATTTCTCCTGCGGTGCTGCTATCAGTGTGTGAGGAGTGGGAGAAGAGGGTATGGATACTGGAAGCCTGTGCTGGCATTTCTCCTGCGGTGCTGCTATCAGTGTGTGAGGAGTGGGAGAAGAGGGTACAGATACTGGAAGCCTGTGCTGGCATTTCTCCTGCGGTGCTGCTATCAGTGTGTGAGGAGTGGGAGAAGAGGGTACGGATACTGGAAGCCTGTGCTGGCATTTCTCCTGTGGTGTTGCTATCAGTGTGTGAAGAGTGGGAGAAGAGGGTACGGATACTGGAAGCCTGTGCTGGCATTTCTCCTGTGGTGTTGCTATCAGTGTGTGAGGAGTGGGAGAAGAGGGTACGGATACTGGAAGCCTGTACTGGCATTTCTCCTGCGGTGTTGCTATCAGTGTGTGAGGAGTGGGAGAAGAGGGTACGGATACTGGAAGCCTGTGCTGGCATTTCTCCTGTGGTGTTGCTATCAGTGTGTGAGGAGTGGGAGAAGAGGGTACGGATACTGGAAGCCTGTGCTAGCATTTCTCCTGCGGTGTTGCTATCAGTGTGTGAAGAGTGGGAGAAGAGGGTACGGATACTGGAAGCCTGTGCTGGCATTTCTCCTGCGGTGTTGCTATCAGTGTGTGAGGAGTGGGAGAAGAGGGTACGGATACTGGAAGCCTGTGCTGGCATTTCTCCTGCGGTGTTGCTATCAGTGTGTGAAGAGTGGGAGAAGAGGGTACGGATACTGGAAGCCTGTGCTGGCATTTCTCCTGCGGTGCTGCTATCAGTGTGTGAGGAGTGGGAGAAGAGGGTACGGATACTGGAAGCCTGTGCTGGCATTTCTCCTGCAGTGTTGCTATCAGTGTGTAAAGAGTGGGAGGAGAGGGTATGGATACTGGAAGCCTGTGCTGGCATTTCTCCTGCGGTGTTGCTATCAGTGTGTGAGGAGTGGAAGAAGAGGGTTGCATTGACAATCCAACACAATGGGCAGCACGTTGAACACATTGTATAAGTGGTCAGAAACTTGTAAATAACTCATGAAAGAATAAAGTTACAGTAAAACAAAGCACACCATTGTTTTTCCTGTGAAATTCCCATTAAGTTTGATGTGTCACATGACCCTCTTCCTACTGAAAAAACAAAAGTCAGATTCAAAATGGCCGACTTCAAAATGGCCGCCATGGTCACCACCCATCTTGAAAAGTTTCCCCCCTCACATACACTAATGTGCCACAAACAGGAAGTTAATATCACCAACCATTCCCATTTTATTAAGGTGTATCCATATATATGGCCCTCCCTGTAGAAATATAGCCATATATAGAGAGAGAGCAAGAAAATCTCAAATATAAATTACATTTCTAGTCATTATATACACAAGAGAAGTACTAAAGAAACGAAGAGAGAGAAACTCATTCAAGTGAAAAGACTGGCGTATACACTAGACTTATAGGTGCAAGATGAGGAGCCATGGTCAACTCAAAAAAAATAGCGTTATTTGCTGGCGTATTTGATAATTTAACAGATGAACTGTCTAAAACAATCTGATGTGTTAAAATGGCCTACTAAACTGCTAGGAAAACATTGGACTGGTACTAGTTCACCCTAAAGCTGGACAAGGGGGTTGTGCGCTATCGTGGGAACTGCATGTTGTAAATTTGTACACAAGAATTACAGACACTTGATTGAAAGCTATCTGAAAGATGTGATAACTGTTAAAAAAGTTTCCAGAAAAGAAAATTCTGAATGACTACTTCTTCCAATTCAAATGAATCATTGGGGCAGAGTACTACCTTGATCAGAGAGGGAAAATCTACAAGTGACATATCCTGGATCAAGAATGCTATTTCTTTGAATAATTATATCTGTGAAGAATCATATATCAAACTTAACCTTTTCTGCCTCCACGGCAGTATATCTATGCCCCTAAAAGCTTCACATAAGCCTCAAGGGCATAGATATACACACCGCCACCGCGATCGCCACTCTGTACGCTCCCCAACGCTCGTGCACGCGCACCCACGCTCGTTCGTGCCGCGGCCCGTAAGCCCAGAGATTAATGAATGGGAATGCCGTTCCCATTCATTGTTCTAAGTCCCCGTAGCAATGATCGGCGGCTTCTAATATAAGCTGCAATCATTCTGAAAAAAAAAAAAAAAAGTTTCCCATCCGCCCTTCACTTCCTGTATATATATTTTTTTATAGAGGACATCTCGTGGCCAAATAGTAAAATGACATCTACAAATATATATATATATATATATATATATATATATATATATTTTTTTTTTTTTTTTTCATTAAAGACTTTTTTTTTTACATTTAAAATTAACTCATTCCCTCCCACACTCTCCCAAAAAGTACCCACATTTTTTTTGTATGATTAAAAAAAACAAAATTACAATAAAAAAAAAACATACATTAGGGGCTGAACATTTTAATATGTAATTCAAGAGGGTATATTACAGTTATTTTTTTCAATTGTGGGCTCTTAAATAGTGATAGATGCAAAACTCAAAAAAATGCACCTTTATTTTCAAAGAAAATGTTGGCGCCATTTATTGTGATAGGGACATAATTTAAATGGTGTAATAACCGGGACAAATGGGCAAATAAAATATGTGGGTTTTAAGTATGGTAGAGTGTATTATTTTAAAGCTATAATGTCCAAAAACTGAGAAATAATGATTTTTCCCATTTTTTCTTATGATTCCTGTTAAAATGCATTTAGAATAAAATACTTCTTAGTCTAATGTACCACCCAAAGAAAGCCTAATTGTTGGCGGAAAAAACAAGCTATAGATTAATTGTGATAAGTAGTGATTAAGTTATTAGCTAATTAAAGGGAGGAGCACTGAAATGTGAAAATTGCTCTGGTCCATAAGGGGAAAATACACTGAAGGCAGAAGTGGTTAATTTACAGAATATTCTATCAGATTTGCCTTTTTGAGAAAATAAACATACCAAGACTCATATACAAGAATACTCACAGTCTAAAACTTAAGTTTCAAAAGACTTTTAAATCATTGGTAAAGATACTGATAAATTCAAGAGATAATAATTAACAACTTCAATAATGTGATGTTAATACATGTGATTCATGAAGAACATATTTGAAAAAAAGCTACTGTAACTAACTATCTTGCAATTTAAATTACCAATACTTAAACTTCCGATATGAAATCTACATTAAATGGGAAGATGACATCACTTCATGGGATCCTGCTGACAAACTACACACACTTTGTACGACTACATACCATTGGGAAAAAAACCTTGTGGTAAAAGAAAGATGTGATTACAGTGGGATGCGAAAGTTTGGGCAACCTTGTTAATCGTCATGATTTTCCTGTATAAATCGTTGGTTGTTACGATAAAAAATGTCAGTTAAATATATGATATAGGAGACACACACAGTGATATTTGAGAAGTGAAATGAAGTCTATTAGATTTACAGAAACTGTGCAATAATTGTTTAAATAATATTAGGCGGGTGCATAAATTTGAAATTTGATTCCAAACCCTTTAGAACTAATTATTGGAACTCAAATTGGCTTGGTAAGCTCAGTGACCCCTGACCTACATACACAGGGGAATCCAATTATGAGAAAGAGTATTTAAGGGGACAATTGTACGTTTCCCTCCTCTTTTAATTTTCTCTGAAGAGTAGCAGCATGGAGATCTCAAAACAACTCTCAAGCGACCTGAAGACAAAGATTCTTCACCATCATGGTTTAGGGGAAAGATACAGAAAGCTGTCTCAGAGATTTCAGCTGTCTGTTTCCACAGTTAGGAACATATTGAGGACATGGAAGACCACAGGCTCAGTTGAAGTTAAGTCTTGAAGTGACAGACCAAGAAAAAATCTCAGATAAACAGAAGCGACAAATGGTGAGAACAGTCAGAGTCAACCCACAGACCAGCACCAAAGACCTACAACATCATCTTGCTGCAGATGGAGTCACTGTGCATCGTTCAACCATTCGGCGCACTTTACACAAGGAGATGCTGTATGCAAGAGTGATGCAGAGGAAGCCTTTTCTCCGCCCACAGCACAAACAGAGCCACTTAAAGTATGCTAAAGCACATTTCAACAAGCAAGCTTTGTTTTGGCATAAGGTGCTGTGGACTGATGAAATAAAAATTGAGTTATTTGGGCATAACAAGGGGCATTATGCATGGAGAAAAAAAGAACACAGCATTCCAAGAAAAAACACCTGCTACCTACAGTAAAGTATGGTGGTGGTTCCATCATGCTGGGGGGCTGTGTGGCCAGTGCAGGGACTGCAAATCTTTTGAAGTTTAAAGGACTAGTGTAGGGGGTCAGGGGAAAATGAGTTGAACTTACCCAGGGATTCTAATCCCCCCCGCAGACATCCTGTGCCCGTGCAGCCACTCACTGATGCTCCGGTCCCCACCTTCGGTTCACTTCTGGAATTTACGGCTTTAAAGAGAATCTGTATTGTTAAAATCGCACAAAAGTAAACATACCAGTGCGTAAGGGGACCTCTCCTATTACCCTCTGTCACAATTTCGCCGCTCCTCGCCGCATTAAAAGTGGTTAAAAACAGTTTTAAAAAGTTTGTTTATAAACAAACAAAATGGCCACCAAAACAGGAAGTAGGTTGATGTACAGTATGTCCACACATAGAAAATACATCCATACACAAGCAGGCTGTATACACCCTTCCTTTTGTATCTCAAGAGATCATTTGTGTGTTTCTTTCCCCCTGCAGCTATCTTCCACTGAAGTGTCAGGCTGTTTCTTCCTGCAGAGTGCAGACAGCTCTGCCTGTATGTAATTCTTCAGTATGTGAAATGGGCTTTCACATACTGAAAGTATGTGAAATGGGCTTTCACATACTGCCAGCTCAGAGGAGGATTTATCCAGCTTGTAAAAGATAAGAGAGAAGAGAGAAGCTGCCCTAATCTAAATAATAGACAGGCAGTGTGCAGAGAGGGGCCTGTAGGGGGGAGATGCATCACAGAACCACAACACTGAAAAACTTGGCAGCCTTCCAGACACAGGCTGACAAGTCTGACAAGAGAGAGATAAGTTGATTTATTACAGAGATGGTGATAGTAGAACGTGCTGCAGTAAGCCAGAACACATTAGAATAGCTATTGGAACTTGTAGGATGATAAAAAACAGGATGCAATTTTTGTTACGGAGTCTCTTTAAAGTCGGAAAACCACTGCGCCTGTGCAGCCATGTCCTCGCTTCCGCTGACGTCACCCGGAGTGTACTGCACAGGCCATACTGGATATGAATAATGAAGGAGGCACTCCAATGGCGAATAAATTTGCGTTTATAGTTCAGGTAGCAAACACGACATGTTTCGGGCGAACTCTTTCTCAAGTGTACATGCAACCACGTGAAACACAACATATTTATGAACAGCAATGCACCACACCCTTCATGGTGGACCCGCCCCCTTTGGCCAGCTGACCAAAATGACATCAAATGTCCAGATTAACCCTTTCAGTGCAAGTCCATAATCCACATAAATCCAATCTTACTGGGCACTAAAGCTCAAGTGTCTACCCATTGAAACACCCGAGAAACATAAGTGTAAGCAAACATTCAGTAACAATACATACAGTTGTGTTCAAAATTATTCAACCCCTGCTGAAATTGAGTGTTTTGGCCAGTTTGACATTGATTTTGATCATTTCAGTCATCTTGTTTACAATTAAATCAAAGAGGCACTTGTAAGTCAGACAAATATAACATAACATTTATAATGAAATAACCACAAATGTCTTTTCTGTGCTCACATAATTATCAGTTTTATTCATCCCCCAAGTGACATTCATTCTTAGTACTTAGTACAACATCCTTTTCCATAACAGCTACAACTATCCCAAAACTTTTGTAGTAGTGTTCTGTGGACTGATGATGAAATTAGAACTGGTTGGGCCCATGGATCAACGCTATATTTGGAGATGGAAAAACAAGGCCTATGAAGAAAAGAACACCTTGCCTACTGTGAAGCATGGCGGGGGGTCAATCATGCTTTGGGGCTGTTTTGCTTCTGCAGGTACAGAGAAGCTTCAGCATGTGCAAGGTACCATGAATTATCTTCAGTACCAGGAGATATTGGATGAAAATGTGATGCAGTCCATCACAAACCTGAAGCTTGGGAGATGTTGAACCTTTCAACAGGACAATGATCCCAAGCATACCTCCAAGTCCACTTGACTAGAGCATGGTTGCAGATTAAAGGCTAGAACATTCTGGAGTGGCCATCGCAGTCACCAGACTTAAATCCAATTGAGAACCTCTGGTGGGACTTAAAGTAGCAGTTGCAGCACGCAAGCCTAAGAATGTGACTGAACTGGAGGCTTTTCCCATGAAGAATGGGCTAAGATACCTGTAGATCGCTGCAAGACACTTGTGTCAAGCTATGCTTCACGTTTAAGAGCTGTTATAACTGGAAAAGGATGTTGTACTAAGTACTAGGAATGAATGTCACTTGGGGGTTGAATACAACTGATAATGATGTGAGCACAGAAAAGACATTTGTGGTTATTTCATTATAAGTGTTATGTTATATTTGTCTAACTTACAAGTGCCTCTTTGATTTAATTGTAACCAAGATGACTAAAATGATCAAAATCAATGTCAAACTGGCCAAAACACTCAATTTCAGTGGGAGTTGAATAATTTTGAACACAACTGTATATAGCAGACATTAAGCCATTTTTGCATAGACCCAGGGATGTGAATTCGCGACAACCGATCCAGCTATAACATCACCTGTCCGTTGACGCAAGTCCCCCGGTCCATGCTGTCTCACTTCTTCTGACTGGCCTTCTTCTCCTTGCCATCTTCACTTCATGTCGCATTCTGTGAAGAGCCGAAGTTCAAGCAGTGAAGCATCCTCTACTGTTAGAACTTCCGCTTGCCAACGGACGAGACAGGAAGTGAAGAGGATATGGAGGACGCCGATAGAAGTGAGACTGCACGGATCCCAGCGACTTGCGCCGGCGGATAGGTGATGCTATTGCTGCTGGCCGGGGGGAGCATGAGTGACCTTGGGCGACGAGGCAGGCAGCAGTGGTGGCTCCAAAGGTTTAGAATCCATTTCATGCCTCTGTGATCCGATTAGATCAGAGAGGGCTATATCTGTTGGTCGATCTGGTGGCAATCGGCCGGTATATGGCAGCCTTTATACAAAGACTACGGTACATCCAAATCTAGACCAACAAAATGTTCATTGGAGTGGATATTAATCTTACTACTGAATCTATTGTCCATATGACAACGCCACAAACAACGCCACTCAATGAACAAGGATTTGCCTGAATTAAATATTACTTTTAATTTTGATTGTAGACTCTGAGAAATATAATAGGGACAAACAGAGTTCGCTAATCATCTGCCATTTCTTGCAAGGGGGATGTCAGAATTCTTGTGGCTTCTTCATGTAGGAAAACCGGCCACATGCACATGTTTTAAGTTTGAATGTGCTATGCAAAATTTGAGTGTAAAACTGTGAAGCTAGAGTACTTTTTTAAATTGTTGCTCTGGGACTTTCAGACAGTGAATTTTAGACAGTGATTCTCATAAGATTGCTTTAATTAAACAAACTAGAACATTTTGTTTATATTACAAGCATCTTTGAAATGTCAAAGTTATAGACAAGCATATTGTGTAAAGACTGAAAAGAAGCGCGCGTTATCTACTAATCCCGCCCACCGCACTTTGACTCTCCCCCCGCCCATCGCCGTTAGGCATTTAGGAAAGGGTTAATATATATATTAGTAAAAAATGCCAAATGGTGTATTTAGCACAGATTATTTATAATCGATAGCACCTTATAAAAGAAGTAAATAATTATTGTTAAACCCTATAATTAAATAGACTTTATAACTTGGAAACACACTCATTTATAACTGTATTCTTCAAGTAAAAGTTGAAGATACATATTAGCAAGAGCGTTCAGCTAGAAGAAGGTGCGTTGGTTATGTATGTCCTATCAGACCTTCTGGAATGTCAGTGTAAGGCTTGGCAGACTATGGGCTTGATTCACAAAACTGTGCTAACTCATAGCACGGTCGCGCTATCGTGTTATAACGCGACTAACGGTTTTTGCACGCAATCGCAAATTTTCACACGCAAATGCAAATTTTTACGCGCAAAAAGTTGCGATTACGTGCAAAAATTCTCAATTGCATGCGAAAATCGTTACATGCGTTATAACGCACAAAACGCTAGCGTGACCGTGCTATGAGTTAACACGGCTTTCTGAATCAAGCCCTATCTGTCCACAGATCAGCTCCTATGCCCCAATCTATCACCACTGTCTTCACCCTATGTACACAAGGATGAGGCAATAACAACGTCGAGGTAATCCAACATCAATCCAGGCGGCAATCAAGCAAGGTCGTATAATAGGCAAAAGGTCAGTCCAGGCAGCAATCAAGAATGGTTGAGGAACAAGCAAGGGTCAAATCCAGCAATCCAAATAACAGCAGAAATAGCACCCAGCAACTAGCACAGCTATCGCTATCACGGGCAATGAGCAAATGCATAGAGCAGACTTTTATACAGCAAGCATCCAACCAGTGGCCGACCACACATCCAAACAACCAATCAGGAACAGCAACACCTGTCTGAATGTCAGCTGACCCAATTCTACCTGAGTGTCAGCTGACTAGGTAGATTAGCTGACACAAACTTAAAAAGCCTCCCTGGGTGTCAGCTGACCAGGAATGTCAGCTGACATTATGTTCTACGGCATCTGAGCGCGTATGGCTGATGCCTGTATGCGTTGTCCCCCGTCTGGCCGCTATGTGCGTGTGCATCTCCATCAGGAGGGACACTGGGGATGCCAAGTGCACATGGAGACCCTGAAGTGCGCGGATTAGACAGACCGGCGAGCAGAGCGGCTGCCTCACAGGACACCTCAGGTAACTTCCTGACATTTGACAATATAAAATAATATAAGGATTTTTCCTATTTAAAAGTGACATCTGCCAGTGGAAATGATTAACCACATACCGACCGCCCACTGCACAGGAGCGGCCGGAAAGTGGATCCCGCAAGGACCGCCGCATGTACAATTGGCGGCGGTCCTTGTACGGGCATGGGCGGAGCGATCGCGTCATCCGTGACGCGATCCTCCGCCGGGGATCGATGGCCGGGGATTTAGCCTCCAGCTCGCCGGCCACTTAGCAGTGCCGGCGAGCGGAGGAATACAAATCTCCGCCGATCGACGCGTATAATAGGCTTTGTAATGTATACAAAGCCTATTATACAGGCTGCCTCCTGCCCTGGTGGTCCCAGTGTCCGAGGGACCACCAGGGCAGGCTGCAGCCACCCTAGTCTGCACCCAAGCACACTGATTTCCCCCTCCCCCTGCCCCCTGATCGTCCACAGCACCCCTCAGACCCCCACCTGCCCACCCCCCAGACCACTGTTTGCACCCAGTCACCCCCCTAATCACCCATCAATCACTCCCTGTCACTATCTGTCAACACTTTTTTATTCCCTAAATTGCCCCCTGCTCCCTCCTGATCACCCCCCCACCCCTCAGATTCTCCCCAGACCCCCCCCCCCCCCCCTGTGTACTGTATGCCTCTATCCCCCCTGTAATAACCCACTGATCACCTGTCAATCACCTGTCAATCACCCACCAATCACCCCCTGTCACTGCCACCCATCAATCAGCTCCTAACCTGCCCCTTGCGGGCAATCTGATCACCCACCCACAATCACCCGCCTACACGCTCAGATTGCCCTCAGAACCCCCTTATCAATTCGCCAGTGCATTATTTACATCTGTTTTTCCCTGTAATAACCCACTGATCACCTGTCAATCACCCATCAATCACCCCCTGTCACTGCCACCCATCAATCAGCGACCTGCCCCTTGCGGGCAATCTGATCACCCACCCACACCAATAGATCGCCCGCAGATCCGACGTCAGATCACCTCCCAAGTGCATTGTTTACATCTGTTCTCTACCCTAAACACCCACTAATTACCCATCAATCACCCCCTATCACCACCTGTCACTGTTACCCATCAGATCAGACCCTAATCTGCCCCTTGCGGGCACCCAATCACCCGCCTACATGCTCAGATTGCCCTCAGAACCCCCTTATCAATTCGCCAGTGCATTATTTACATCTGTTCTTCCCTGTAATAACCCACTGATCACCTGTCAATCACCCATCAATCACCCCCTGTCACTGCCACCCATCAATCACCCCCTGTCACTGCCACCCATCAATCAGCCCCTAACCTGCCCCTTGCGGGCAATCTGATCACCCACCCACACCAATAGATCGCCCGCAGATCCGACGTCAGATCACCTCCCAAGTGCATTGTTTACATCTGTTCTCTACCCTAAACACCCACTAATTACCCATCAATCACCCCCTGTCACTGCTACCCATCAGATTAGACCCCTATCTGCCCCTAGGGCACTCAATCACCCGCCCACACCCTCAGAACGCCCTCAGACCCCAGCCCTGATCACCTCCCCAGTGCATTGCTTGCATCTATTCCCCCTCTAATCACACCTTGAGACACCCATCAATCACCTCCTGGCACCCCCTAGCACACCTACCCATCAGATCAGGCCCTAATTTGCCCCGTGTGGGCTCCTGATCACTCGGCAAAACCCTCAGATCCCCCTCAGACCCCCTTCCGATCACCTCCCCAGTGCATTGATTGCATCTATTTTCCCCTCTAACCACCCCTTGAGACACCCATCAATCACCTCCTGTCACCCCCCCCCCTAGCACTCCTATCCATCAGATCAGGCCCAATACAACCTGTCATCTAAAAAGCCACCCTGCTTATGACCGGTTCCACAAAATTCGCCCCCTCATAGACCACCTGTCATCAAAATTTGCAGATGCTTATACCCCTGAACAGTCATTTTGAGACATTTGGTTTCCAGACTACTCACGGTTTTGGGCCCGTAAAATGCCAGGGCGGTATAGGAACCCCACAAGTGACCCCATTTTAGAAAAAAGACACCCCAAGGTATTCTGTTAGGTGTATGACGGGTTCATAGAAGATTTTATTTTTTTTCAAAAGTTAGCGGAAATTGATTTTTATTGTTTTTTTTTTCAAAGTGTCATTTTTCACTAACTTGTGACAAAAAATAAAATCTTCTATGAACTCGCCATTCACCTAACAGAATACCCTGGGGTGTCTTTTTTCTAAAATGGGGTCACTTGTGGGGTTCCTATACCGCCCTGGCATTTTAGGGGCCCTAAACCGTGAGGAGTAGTCTAGAAAACAAATGCCTCAAAATGACCTGTGAATAGGACGTTGGGCCTCTTAGCGCACCTAGGCTGCAAAAAAGTGTAACACATGTGGTATCGCCGTACTCAGGAGAAGTAGTATAATGTGTTTTGGGGTGTATTTTTACACATACCCATGCTGGGTGGGGGAAATCTCTCTGTAAATGGACAATTGTGTGTAAAAAAAATCAAACAATTGTCATTTACAGAGATATTTTTCCTACCCAGCATGGGTATGTGTAAAAATACATCGCAAAACACATTATACTACTTCTCCTGAGTACGGCAGTACCACATGTGTGGCACTTTTTTACACCCTAAGTACGCTAAGGGGCCCAAAGTCCAATGAGTACCTTTAGGATTTCACAGGTCATTTTGCGACATTTGGTTTCAAGACTACTCCTCACGGTTTAGGGCCCCTAAAATGCCAGGGCAGTATAGGAACCCCACAAATGACCCGATTTTAGAAAGAAGACACCCAAAGGTATTCCGTTAGGAGTATGGTGAGTTCATAGAAGATTTTATTTTTTGTCACAAATTAGCGGAAAATAACACTTTGTGAAAAAAAAAACAATTAAAATCAATTTCCGCTAACTTGTGACAAAAAATAAAATCTTCTATGAACTCACCATACTCCTAACGGAATACCTTGGGGTGTCTTCTTTCTAAAATGGGGTCATTAGTGGGGTTCCTATACTGTCCTGGCATTTTAGGGGCCCTAAACCGTGAGGAGTAGTCTTGAAACAAAAATGACCTGTGAAATCCTAAAGGTACTCCTTGGACTTTGGGCCCCTTAGCGCAGTTAGGGTGCAAAAAAGTGCCACACATGTGGTATCGCCGTAATCAGGAGAAGTAGTATAATGTGTTTTGGGGTGTATTTTTACACATACCCATGCTGAGTGGGAGAAATATCTCTGTATATGGACAATTGTGTGTAAAAAAAAAAATCAAACAATTGTCATTTACAGAGATATTTCTCCCACCCAGCATGGGTATGTGTAAAAATACACCCCAAAACACATTATACTACTTCTCCTGAATACGGCAATACCACGTGTGGCACTTTTTTGCAGCCTAACTGCGCTAAGGGGCCAAAGTCCAATGAGCATCTTTAGGCTTTACAAGGGTGCTTACAATTAGGCACCCCCCAAAATGCCAGGACAGTAAACACACCCCACAAATGGCCCCATTTTGGAAAGTAGACCCTTCAAGGTATTCAGAGAGGGGCATGGTGAGTCCGTGGCAGATTTCATTTTTTTTGTCGCAAGTTAGAAGAAATGGAAACTTTTTTTTTTTTTTTTTGTCACAAAGTGTCATTTTCCGCTTACTTGTGACAAAAAAATAATATCTTCTATGAACTCACTATGCCTCTCAGTGAATACTTTGGGATGTCTTCTTTCCAAAATGGGGTCATTTGGGGGGTATTTATACTATCCTGGAATTTTAGCATCTCATAAAACATGACAGGGGGTCAGAAAAATTAGAGATGCTTCAAAATGGGAAAATTCACTTTTTGCACCATAGTTTGTAAACGCTATACAGTGTTCTCCCCAGGATTTTTTTTCTAGCCGAGTGGCATGAAAAAGTAGCCGGGTGGGGCGCAACGGTGGGAATGCTTACAGCATAGGACATCCCTGCACCCCCTATCACATCCCATGCACCTCTGCACCCTCTATCATGCCCTATACATCTCTGACATCTCAAAAAATACTGGGTCCTATTTCCTTATAACAGGTTATTGCACTCTTAAAACACATTTCATACACTATGCACCAGCACCACTATCACATTCCACATATTACTGCACTTCAGCATGCCCCCATACAGCACCAGCCACATATTACTGCACTTCAGCATGCCCCCATGCAGCACCAGCCACATATTACTGCACTTCAGCATGCCCCCATGCAGCACCAGCCACATATTACTGCACTTCAGCATGCCCCCATGCAGCACCAGCCACATATTACTGCACTTCAGCATGCCCCCATGCAGCACCAGCCACATATTACTGCACTTCAGCATGCCCCCATGCAGCACCAGCCACATATTACTGCACTTCAGCATGCCCCCATGCAGCACCCACCAGCCACATATTACTGCACTTCAGCATGCCCCCATGCAGCACCAGCCACATATTACTGCACTTCAGCATGCCCCCATGCAGCACCAGCCACATATTACTGCACTTCAGCATGCCCCCATGCAGCACCAGCCACATATTACTGCACTTCAGCATGCCCCCATACAGCACCAGCCACATATTACTGCACTTCAGCATGCCCCCATACAGCACCAGCCACATATTACTGCACTTCAGCATGCCCCCATACAGCACCAGCCACATATTACTGCACTTCAGCATGCCCCCATACAGCACCAGCCACATATTACTGCACTTCAGCATGCCCCCATACAGCACCAGCCACATATTACTGCACTTCAGCATGCCCCCATACAGCACCAGCCACATATTACTGCACTTCAGCATGCCCCCATACAGCACCAGCCACATATTACTGCACTTCAGCATGCCCCCATACAGCACCAGCCACATATTACTGCACTTCAGCATGCCCCCATACAGCACCAGCCACATATTACTGCACTTCAGCATGCCCCCATACAGCACCAGCCACATATTACTGCACTTCAGCATGCCCCCATACAGCACCAGCCACATATTACTGCACTTCAGCATGCCCCCATACAGCACCAGCCACATATTACTGCACTTCAGCATGCCCCCATACAGCACCAGCCACATATTACTGCACTTCAGCATGCCCCCATACAGCACCAGCCACATATTACTGCACTTCAGCATGCCCCCATACAGCACCAGCCACATATTACTGCACTTCAGCATGCCCCCATACAGCACCAGCCACATATTACTGCACTTCAGCATGCCCCCATGCAGCACCAGCCACATATTACTGCACTTCAGCATGCCCCCATGCAGCACCAGCCACATATTACTGCACTTCAGCATGCCCCCATGCAGCACCAGCCACATATTACTGCACTTCAGCATGCCCCCATGCAGCACCAGCCACATATTACTGCACTTCAGCATGCCCCCATGCAGCACCAGCCACATATTACTGCACTTCAGCATGCCCCCATGCAGCACCAGCCACATATTACTGCACTTCAGCATGCCCCCATGCAGCACCAGCCACATATTACTGCACTTCAGCATGCCCCCATGCAGCACCAGCCACATATTACTGCACTTCAGCATGCCCCCATGCAGCACCAGCCACATATTACTGCACTTCAGCATGCCCCCATGCAGCACCAGCCACATATTACTGCACTTCAGCATGCCCCCATGCAGCACCAGCCACATATTACTGCACTTCAGCATGCCCCCATGCAGCACCAGCCACATATTACTGCACTTCAGCATGCCCCCATGCAGCACCAGCCACATATTACTGCACTTCAGCATGCCCCCATGCAGCACCAGCCACATATTACTGCACTTCAGCATGCCCCCATGCAGCACCAGCCACATATTACTGCACTTCAGCATGCCCCCATGCAGCACCAGCCACATATTACTGCACTTCAGCATGCCCCCATGCAGCACCAGCCACATATTACTGCACTTCAGCATGCCCCCATGCAGCACCAGCCACATATTACTGCACTTCAGCATGCCCCCATACAGCACCAGCCACATATGACTGCACTTCAGCATGCCCCCATACAGCACCAGCCACATATGACTGCACTTCAGCATGCCCCCATACAGCACCAGCCACATATTACTGCACTTCAGCATGCCCCCATGCAGCACCAGCCACATATTACTGCACTTCAGCATTCCCCCATGCAGCACCAGCCACATATTACTGCACTTCAGCATGCCCCCATGCAGCACCAGCCACATATTACTGCACTTCAGCATGCCCCCATGCAGCACCAGCCACATATTACTGCACTTCAGCATGCCCCCATACAGCACCAGCCACATATTACTGCACTTCAGCATGCCCCCATACAGCACCAGCCACATATTACTGCACTTCAGCATGCCCCCATACAGCACCAGCCACATATTACTGCACTTCAGCATGCCCCCATACAGCACCAGCCACATATTACTGCACTTCAGCATGCCCCCATACAGCACCAGCCACATATTACTGCACTTCAGCATGCCCCCATACAGCACCAGCCACATATTACTGCACTTCAGCATGCCCCCATACAGCACCAGCCACATATTACTGCACTTCAGCATGCCCCCATACAGCACCAGCCACATATTACTGCACTTCAGCATGCCCCCATACAGCACCAGCCACATATTACTGCACTTCAGCATGCCCCCATACAGCACCAGCCACATATTACTGCACTTCAGCATGCCCCCATACAGCACCAGCCACATATTACTGCACTTCAGCATGCCCCCATACAGCACCAGCCACATATTACTGCACTTCAGCATGCCCCCATACAGCACCAGCCACATATTACTGCACTTCAGCATGCCCCCATACAGCACCAGCCACATATTACTGCACTTCAGCATGCCCCCATACAGCACCAGCCACATATTACTGCACTTCAGCATGCCCCCATACAGCACCAGCCACATATTACTGCACTTCAGCATGCCCCCATACAGCACCAGCCACATATTACTGCACTTCAGCATGCCCCCATACAGCACCAGCCACATATTACTGCACTGACCTTCAAACTTCATATCTTTTTATCTTATTAGTTATCACATCCCATCACCCTCCTTACATTACAGCACAATCCATTGCAGCACGTACATCGCAGCACAGTACATCGCAGCACAGTACATCGCAGCACGTACATCGCAGCACGTACATCGCAGCACAGTACATCGCAGCACGTACATCGCAGCACGTACATCGCAGCACAGTACATCGCAGCACATTACATTGCAAGCCACGTATTACTGCAAACATATTTATAATTACACAACCATTCTGTACCACTATGATTATGCCCTGCAGTACAGGGCACCTCTCTGCCCTGATCCAGTGTGCTTGCACTCTAGCACCTCCCCCTCCCCTTCTTCATGTAGTATCACCCGTTCCCCCACCACCAACACTCCTTCCTGCCGTTTGCCGGGCTCCATGCACCCCAGGATGTTGTGGGTGAAGTTATTCAGTGGGGATGCTGGAACTGGTGACCCGCTTCCCAGCCCACCGATTCTGGACACTTGCTGCAGCCCAGGGGAGCACTGGCCAGGCCGATATACGGACGGAGGAGAAGTACTGGAGGATGTGCTCCCTAGTTCCTGCAGCGCTGCCTGCCCGCCTTTGTCGTCTGCCAAATGTCCTCTTGGCAGGGGGGCTCTTACAGAGCGGATGATCTTCTGCTTAGCTGCCGCTAGTTTCTGTAGCGCTGCCTGCCTTAGCCGTGCACCAAATATCCGCGCTTACAGAGCGGATCCCCTTCTACATAGCTGCCGCTCGTTCCCGCAGCGCTGCCCGCCCGGGCAGTCAGTCAGACCTCTAGATCGGCGGCAGCCCGCAGGGATAGGAGAGAGGGGAGCGATGTGTGGTACTGCGCCATAGACTTGAAATACAGAATGTGACAAGTGATGTAACTTCCTGTATTTCAAGTCTATGGCGCAGTACCACACATCACTCTCCTATCCCTGCGGGCTGCCGCCGATCTAGAGGTCTGACTGACTGCCCGGGCGGGCAGCGCTGCGGGAACGAGCGGCAGCTATGTAGAAGGGGATCCGCTCTGTAAGCGCGGATATTTGGTGCACGGCTAAGGCAGGCAGCGCTACAGAAACTAGCGGCAGCTAAGCAGAAGAAGATCCACTCTGTAAGCACGGATAATTCGGCACATGGCAGAGCAGGACAACTACTGTGTGAAAATGCAGGCGGGCCTTTGATAGCACCCGGGCGGGGCCTCAAAACAGCCGGGCGGCCCGCCCACCTAATTAGTCCTGGGGAGAACAGTGCTATAACTTTTACCCAAACCAATAAATATAGGCTGAATGGGTTTTTTTTTATCAAAAACATGTTTGTCCACATTTTTCGTGCTGCATGTATACAGAAATTTTACTTTATTTGAAAAATGTCAGCACAGAAAGTTAAAAAAAATCATTTTTTTGACAAAATTCATGTCTTTTTTGATGAATATAATAAAAAGTAAAAATCGCAGCAGCAATCAAATAGCACCAAAAGAAGGCTTTATTAGTGACAAGAAAAGGAGCCAAAATTCATTGAGGTGGTAGGTTGTATGAGCGAGCAATAAACCGTGAAAGCTGCAGTGGTCTGAATGGAAAAAAAGGGTCTGGTCCTTAAGGGGGGTAAAGCCTACGGTCCTCAAGTGGTTAAAGAATGTATTTGTTCATAAAAAGACAGTATATAGAAAATGGGTTTAAATTATTAAGTTTTAATATGCAATTATATCTTATATGATGAATTGTCTTAAGAAGAATTACATAAATCAGCTTTATATTTAAATGAGTATATTGGTTGCAGCCCTGTATACTTCAATAAACAAAGATGGCTTTATAGTACAGGACAGACACATTCCAAACTAATTAGTACAGGGACATTTTATCAGAATCATGAAATGATAGAATCAAATTTGTTTAACAACTTCACGCCACAGGCTATTTTACCCTTAGCACCAAAAGCCATTTTTCCCTGTCAACACTCCTCCCATGAATTTGTCAATATCTTTATTACTGCTTATCACGCCTAAATGATCAATATCTTGTTTTTTGGGTTTTTTATCAACACAAATTAGGCTTTTTGTGGGCGATGCTTGTTTTCAGTAATTGCTTTATTTTCTATGCGTTTTGTAGGCAAAAACAGGGAATTTTTTTTTTAAAATACACTATTTCTCCAATTCCACCCCCTATAGCTTTAAAATAAACAATACTACTGTAAATAAGACCCACAAATTTTATTTGCACATTTGTCCCGGTTACTAACACTTAAATTATTTCCCTAGTACAATGTATGGTGACAAGGCCCGGATTTATATCACAGGAGCCTATAGCCACAGATGTCCTGGCACCCTAGAGTTTGAACTCCATGAACCTATAAACACCCACCGAACAGCACTGCAAGTCTGCTGTCTGTCCTAGTTGTCACTCCTCCCTTACTTCCCTTGCTTGTCATAGGTAGCTACAAGTGTCCCTTAGTAGATATGGAAGGAGTATGGCACAACTGTAAACCTACCAAGACAAGGCCGTCCACCTAAACTCACAGGCCGAACAAGGAGAGCGCTGATCAGAAATGCAGTCAAGAGGCCCATGGTGACTCTGGACAAGCTGCAGAGATCTACAGCTCAGGTGGGAGACTCTGTCCATAGGACAACTATTAGTCATGCACTGTACAAAGTTGGCCTTTATGGAAGATTGGCAAGAAGAAAGCCATTGTTAACAGAAAAGCATAAGAAGTCCAGTTTGCAGTTTGCCACATGCCATGTGGGGGACACAGCAACTATGTGGAAGAAGGTGCTCTGGTCAGATGAGACCAAAATAGAACTTTTTGGCCAAAATGCAAAACGCTATGTGTGGCGGAAAACTAACATTGGACATCACTCTGAACACACCATCCCCTCTGTCAAATATGGTGGTGGCAGCATCATGCTCTGGGGGTGCATCTCTTCAGCAGGGACAGGGAAGCTGGTCAGAGTTGATGGGAAGATGGATGGAGCCAAATACAGGGCAATCTTGGAAGAAAACCTCCTGGAGTCTGCAAAAGACTTGAGACTGGGGCGGAGGTTCACCTTCCAGCAGGACAACGACCCTAAACATAAAGCCAGGGCAACAATGGAATGGTTTAAAACAAAACATATCTATGTGTTAGAATGGCCCAGTCAAAGTCCAGATCTAAATCCAATCGAGAATCTGTAGCAAGATCTAAAAACTGCTGTTCACAAACGCTGTCCATCTCATCTGACTGAGCTGGAGCTGTTTTGCAAAGAAGAATGGGCAAGAATTTCAGTCTCCAGATGTGCAAAGCTGGTAGAGACATACCCTAAAAGACTGGCAGCTATAATTGCAGCAAAAATAGTGGTTCTACAAAGTATTGACTTTTTTTTTTTTTTAATATTTGGAATGATGTATGATTTTCGTTCCACTTCTCACATGTACATCACTTTGTATTGGTCTTTCACGTGGAATTCCAATAAAACTGATTCATGTTTGTGGCAGTAATGTGACAAAATGTGGAAAATTTCAAGGGGGCCAAATACTCATGCAAACCACTGTATATATTTAAAAATCTCAGACCCTAAGGTACATATTTATGTTGTTTTTTTTCTTTAATTGTCACTTCTTTACCCCCTTCCCAACCGACTAACGACAAGAGTGGTGGACGGAGATTAGCGGGTATTGCACGCATCCCCACCAGCCTGCGATTGCGGCTAGCAGGCTGTTCGAAGAAAAAAAAATACTTTTTTTTCATACAGCGCTGCGATCTATGCACAGTGCTGTAAGGGGAGACAGCTTAATGACAAAGCTGTCCCCTCGAGTGTCTCACAATGTGATCCCCTCTCAAAGGCTGATGCCTATGAGAGGTGATCACTGATTGGATCTAGGGGGGTGGGATGTAAAAAAGAAAGAAAATAATGACATTTATTTAAAGAAAATAAGATTAAAATGAATAATAATAATAATAATACTATGATTGCAGCAGCAATCAGATGCCACCAACAGAAAGCTCTGTTGGTGGCAACAAAGGGGGGAGAGATTCATTGTGTGCCAAGTTGTATGGCCCTTCAGTGAGCTGTTAAAACATGATAAAGATTGATGCATGGAAATTTCAGCTAATCAGAACCAGAGATTGAAGAAATTCCAAATTAGGCAGCCATATTGAATCCACTGTGTATAAAAATAGGCATTTCAGAGCTAGTCAGAGACATCCTGACTGAATCCCTCCTGAAAGACACCTACTCAGCTACAAGTCAGAAGCTACCTTCCCACACGTGGTTCTAGATACTGAAGAGATGACAGAGAAGGGGTAATATGCTAATATTCTAGAGATTTACGTTATACATTTTTCAGCATTAAAGCGGAATATAACCCTGCATTTCAACTTTGCTGTAAAACATTATTTACTGCATATTATATGCAACCAGCATTTTTTTTTTACTAGATCAGCATTGGAAGGGTTACACACAGAGCTTTAAAGTTTCGTGGAGAGAAATGCAGACGCATTCGAAGTTCAGATAGATACATTTAACTAAACAGAATGTAACAAGTGAGGAATGTTACACACTCTTTTGGCTGTCCTCCAGCTCCTGCAGTCAGAGAGAGTGAGTCACATTCCTCACTTGTTACATTGTGTTTATTTAAATGTATCTATCTAAACTTCGGATGCGGCACCATGTCTCTCCACGGAACTTTAAAGCTCTGTGTGTAACCCTTCCAATGCTGGTCTAGTAAAAAAAAATGCTGGTTGCATATAATATGCTGTAAATAATGTTTTACAGCAAAGTTGAAATGCAGGGTTATATTCCGCTTTAAGTTCTGTTAAGATGTTACCAAGAAGTTTTGTTAGAAGCTATTTTTTAGGTTATTTTTTTCAAGAACATCACTGCAAGTTTTTCTACAGCTACTATATACACAGCTACTAGATACACAGCTACCAATACAGATGAGACTACTTTTGATCTTATTCTACATAACACAACCGTTATGTTACTTTTTGAATGTACTTAGAAGATTGATAATTGCTTGGCTATAAAGCCTTGATGAGATGGAATACTGTTAGAAGGAAACACTACTTGGAACTGTTCATATTTTGTATATATGCTGTATGATAAGCAAATACAATTTTTTATATAAAATTATATACTGAGTGCTCTGATTAATTTCAAGGTATACCGTCAATCTATAATTACTGTTATAGAGGGTTCAGACCCCGCTATGCCGGATTTATATGATAGCAACGCTTTAAAGGCTGATCCTTTACTGAGGATCATGAAAAAGGCAAGAGCCGCTCAGGTATCTCACATGAGTCTGTATCCTTGCACATAGTTCATCAACATGTAATTCTACAAGAAACAAGTATATCAAGCCTATAAAAACAAAAAAATACATCTTAGGCCTGGGACCCACAGGAGCTGTTTCAGACGTACTTTGGAATTGCAGGTGACTCCACAAGTGCTAGGCTAATGAAAGTCAATGGAGGCAACACCACAGGAGCGATTGCCATTAGCACAAATTGCAATCGCCGGCTTTGTACAAAGTGATTTAGCAGTGATTTTACTAACCAAATATACAAAAAGGAAATCACAATACAAAACGCTAGTACTAAAATAAAAAAACACTTCAAAAGCTCCAGAAATCAGTCCGGAAAAGCTGAGACAATTGCTACCAAAAGCGCTCAGGCCTTCCAATTGCAATTCATGGTTGCCGGTGGGTTCTCAAATATTAGCAGATAAATGAAGATGTTAAGAGATCTGGGCCCATATGCATTTAACTTTTTCTCATGAGTTTTCTCCTAGATAATTTTTCAACTTCTTTTTTAAATACATTTTCAGCATTTTGTAATTGAAAAAGTACCAAAAAGTAAGTGAAAAAGGACTTGCATAGGAATTGCATATGGCCCCTGGTGTCAGAGCTAGATCATCCACAAGGCAATGCTAGGCAGTTGCCTGGGGCCTAGAGAGAGTCTAGGGGCCTAGAGAGTGCTAGCCACACCAAATCTTACTAAAAATGAAAAAAAAAAGCCAGCTGATCATCAGCGGTGGACAAAAACTGCTATCTTCCCTAGTGCACCATATCATCCTGATCCTTTTCTGGCTGGTGTAGGACTATTAGAAGTCACTCAGTGAGGAGCTTGTAAGTAAACAAAGCAGAACTGTAAATCCGCTGAAAACAAACTGTTTCACTTACCCGGGGCCTCCCCAAGCCCCCAACAGCCGTCCTGTCCCCCACCGGTCGTGCACAATCCTCCGTTCTCTCGCCGTGGCTATGTTTCGTTACCGCCAACTTGTAAGTCCACGGCAACTGCGCCTGCGTGCCCCGGGCTACGAGAGGTTTTCTTCGCATTCCAGCCCGCAATAGCGCCCTGCGCTAACGATTTACAGTTCCGCTTTAAATTTTGGGACAGATGCTGAAATTTCAGTGGACTACATTTCTGTGGCTGAGGTTTAGTCATGGTGTATGCATGAATGTGGGAAGTGATAATGAAATGTATAGTTTGTTCTCACGCAGACCTTCAAAGGAAACCATGTGAAAACTCACCTTTTCAGATTCTATTTTAGAATAACTTTCTAAGAGGACGTGGTACACACGGTCACAGGACAGGCTGAAGCCTCTGGTGGGGATCATGATGCGGTTTGCACTACTTTGCTTCTTGATTTCTTCCTGTAACTTCCATCCCGCCTTCTGCAGAATTGCCGTAGAGACAGCGCCACCACTCAGGTTTAGATTGGAACCCACTGAATTCACAATAACGGACGTCTGAAAAAAAAATGTATGTAAAATGACAAAAAAATACAGAAAAAAAGACTATGGAAGTGAGTGAATCTACACTGACACACTGTAAAACGACACAGGGAAGATAATTACTGCTGTCCTGTGAGACAACACATTCCCCCAACAATTAATCCAAAGAAACCTCCGGTATAATATTATTACCCAAACATGGCAGATCTGAATGTAATGACATCCTTTGTCATTGAGGTAAGATACCTCATTTCCTTATCATTTTAAGCTGTTTCTAGATGCTTTTATTCAACCAGGGTGCCTCTTACCCCTATTGTGCTTAGTATACCCCCGTACACATTCTGTCCGAGGGGTGGTGACAGAACATCCATGGTTTCCACCACGGTGGATACTTGTCCCCTTTTTCTTCAAGAAAGTGACCACATCTGGGTCCTGGCTAGGACCACCCCGAGTGGAGTCGGGTTTATGGTCTGTCTCCATCTGCTTTCTGTGGTTGGTTGCCCCTTGCAACCCTCCTTTGTGAGTAGCATTTTAATTATCTACTTGGCATACCAACTTTTGACATATTGCACTACTGGGCTCCCGTTACAGGGTGCCGAGACACCCCTACTACACTTCTTTCTTTGGGGGGTACTTTTTGCTAAGAATTGTTTTACTCTAACTGCATTTTAACCAGAAAAATAAGAAAAAAAAATCATTATTTCTCAGTTTTCGGCCATTATAGTTTTAAAATAATACATGCTACCGAAATTAAAACCCACATATTTTATTTGCCCATTTTTTTATTTGTCCCAGTTACAGTTGCAACGTTTATAACATTTCCCTAGTACACTTTATGGCGCCAATATTTTATTTGGAAATAAAGGTGCATTTTTTTCAGTTTTGCATCTATTCCTAATTACAAGCCCATCATTTACAAAAGTAACAGTAATATTCTTGACATACATATTGTATATAACTATTATTATTTTATTTTTTTTTACAAAAAAATGTTTTGGGTAACTGTTGGGGATTGTGGGAGGTAAAGGGTTAATTTTCAATGAAAAAAAAATACCTTTTAATGAAAATAATAATAATTAAAAAAAAAGGTTTGTAGATGTAATTTTACTATTTGGCTACAAGATGGGGGAAAGTTATTTTCCTGTGCGTAGTATTACGCTTTTTTTGTGAATCACGGCATCTCATTGATGGCGACAGTCATTCACACGGGGGCTTAGATCAATAAAGGGGAACTGTATTCCCCTTCATTGATCTCTTGTCTAGTGATCAGCGGCAGTAACGAGCGCAGGGCGGGGGTGTTAGCGGGAGTGCGTGGCAGCAAGGGACATAGTAGCTATGTCCCCGAGAGAAGATATATGGAAATGCACGGACATAGTGACTTGTCCTGGGGGAGGGGATGTGGTTAAAGCGGACCTGAACTCAGAACTTCCTCTCTGTATTAAAAGATAAGCAACAGCATAATAACCTTTACAGAAAAAAAAAACATTTGTTTGTTACAGCTGATTCTTCTAGATCAGGGTGTACCACCAGTGGCACTTTGCTGTTGGCCAGGTGGTACACACCATGTTTGCCTGCTACTTTATTGCCCGCCTGTCACTTGTCCTGGTCTCATCCTGCCTCCACAAAGTTTGGCTCCACCTCTACCTCCCTTGCTCCTTGCTGTGCTAACCTGCGGCATACCAGACCTCAGATCAGTGGGGAAGAGACAGCCAGACGAATAGTGCACAGTGATGGTACATATACAGGAAGTGACATCACTGCCCACTTCCTGTATTTGAAGTGCACACACCGTCGGCGTGCACCGTTTGCCTGGCTGTCTCTTCACTGCGGCTGGCTATTCCGCAGGGCAGCACAGCAAGGAGTGAACGAGCCGAACTTTGTGGTGAGTCACTGCCCAGCTGTCTGGTGGTGGGGCCAGGTTACCTATAATTAAGCGGGGGGGAGGGGGGAGGAGGAGGAACTTTCAAGGCTACCTATATTGGCAATCTACCTACGGATTGTCAATACTGAAAATCCATAGGCTAGCAATCTGATTGTAGTCTTTTCCACCAATGCCTCCTACTTTTCCCCTCCCATATGACTTCTCTATTCTTAAAGTGTACCTGTAAGTAAAAAAGGGTGCCTACCACGGGAAGGAGGGGAGGGGGGGGGGGTTTGGATCCTAAAGAGGCTTCCCCCTTTCTCCTCAGCAGTGGAGCCCCAAAGTTCTCCTCGTAAGTGCGTCCGCATACGCAGCAGCTGCTCTCCATTCAGGCACCAGCAGAAAAAGCTGAGCCCGGTTAGAAGATTATAAATAGAGATAGTATGTCTAGGTTTTGCTCGAGCCGTTGCTTTAAGTTCAAATAGAGAAAGTGGCTGGGATAGGTTGTGCATTTTTGCGGTTTCATCAATAAAGCTCCTGATTTGGAAGAATGCGGGAGTTTACCATCTGTGGTATGTAAAGCTAGCTCCTCATAAGTTTTACATCTCCCAAAAGAGGTGATCTCGCCCAAATTTTAGTTTCTACTGTGAAGGCTGGGGAGGAAGGCAGATTCTAGTCCAGGAGGAAACCGAGAGTTATTGATCAGTTGGGTTAAGGGTCCAGGTATGGAAGCTAACTTTTTATGTTTACCTAGTACCGATATGTACTTAATCAAGGCAGAGATTAGAGAGTGTTCAAGTTGATCTCTATGTGTAGGTCAGATTTAATTTAGTGGTCACCCCGATTTTACGGTGTTGCACCACGTCAGTTGCTTTTCTTTGGTTATCAGGCTCCTGTTTCATACCAATTACAGTGCTTTTATAACCTTTATTTTGATTGTCATAACTCTTAAAGAGAATCTGTACTGTAAAATTCTTACAATAAAAAGCATACCATTCTATTCCTTATTTTCTCCTGTGCCCTTCTGTGCTGTTTCTGCCACTCTCTGCTGCAATCCTGGCTTGTAATTGCCATTTTTATGCAGTGTTTACAAACAAAAGGCATAGCAATTTGATACGCTGAGAGTAGCTTAGTGTGTGAGTCATAAAGAGTGTGCAGGGGGCCTGGAGTGGGTGTGTATAGCTTCTGCCAATGACAAGCAGTGCAGCACATTCCACACATTCCAGCCTCAGCCGACAGAGGAGAGAAGATTAGATCATATAACAGAGATAACACAGCCACTGTGCAAATAGGAAAGGCTGCAGTAAGACAGAGCACATTAGAACAGCTATAGGAACATAAAGGATAGAAGAAATAAGGCTCAAAATTTTGTTACAGAGTCTCTTTAAGTACTACAAATTTATGCTGTACATGCTTGTCCTTACGCCCATATTATTATTATTTGGGATGAGCATAAATCTATCAATTGCAAATGTTGTGCTCAAGGGGCTGATCCTGAGGGCAGATTTATTTTCCTACAAGGCACAATTGAAGGAATTGATGTCACCCTAGCAAACATTTACGCTCCTAACACTAACAAACATTTACGCTCCTAACACTACACATAGTACGCTTCCAGGACTTTTTTGACTGTGGCCATCTTGTGGCCAGATAGTAAACTACACCCACATATATTTTTAACCACTTCCCGACCGCCGTATTGACAAATGGCGGCTGGGAAGTGGACTTCGCAAGGACCGCCGTATTGACAAAATGCGGCGGTCCTTGTATGGGCATGGGAGGAGCGATCGCGACATCCGTGACGCGATCCTCCGCCGCCGCTCGATTCCGCGCACCCGCCGCAAAATCCCGCCGGCCATACGGAAGCGCCGGCTGGATGTTAACCCGACGATCGCCGCATACAAAGTGTATAATACACTTTCTAATGTTTACAAAGTGTATTATACAGGCTGCCTCCTGCCCTGGTGGTCCCAGTGTCCGAGGGACCACCAGGGCAGGCTGCAGCCACCCTAGTCTGCACCAAGCACACTGATTTTCTCCCCCCCCCTGCCCCCTGATCGCCCACAGCACCCCCCAGACCCCCCCCTGCCCACCCCCCAGACCCATGTTTACACCCAATCACCCCCCTAATCACCCATCAATCACTCCCTGTCACTATCTGTCAACGCTATTTTTTTTTATCCCCCCCCCCTGCTCCCCCCCCCAACCCTCAGATTCTCCCCAGACCCCCCCCCCATGTACTGTATGCATCTATCCCCCCTGATCACCTGTCAATCACCTGTCAATCACCCGTCAATCACCCCCTGTCACTGCCACCCATCAATCAGCCCCTAACCTGCCCCTTGCGGGCAATCTGATCACCCACCCACACCAATAGATCGCCCGCAGATCCGACATCAGATCACCACCCAAGCGCAGTGTTTACATCTATTCTCTCCTCTAAACACCCACTAATTACCCATCAATCACCCCCTATCACCACCTGTCACTGTTACCCATCAGATCAGACCCTAATCTGCCCTTTGCGGGCACCCAATCACCCGCCTACACGCTCAGATTGCCCTCAGACCCCCCCTTATCAATTCGCCAGCGCAATATTTACATCTGTCCTTCCCTGTAATAACCCACTGATCACCTGTCAATCACCTGTCAATCACCCATCAATCACCCCCTGTCACTGCCACCCATCAATCAGCCCCTGTCACTGCCACCCATCAATCAGCCCCTAACCTGCCCCTTGCGGGCAATCTGATCACCCACCCACACCAATAGATCGCCCGCAGATCCGACATCAGATCACCTCCCAAGCGCAGTGTTTATATCTATTCTCTCCTCTAAACACCCACTAATCACCCATCAATCACCCCCTAACACCACCTGTCACTGTTACCCATCAGATCAGACCCTAATCTGCCCCTTGCGGGCACCCAATCACCCACCTACACGCTCAGATTGCCCTCAGACCCCCCCCCCCCCTTATCAATTCGCCAGGGCATTATTTACATCTGTCCCTGTAATAACCCTCTGATCACCTGTCAATCACCTGTCAATCACCTATCAATCACCCATCAATCACCCCCTGTCACTGCCACCCATCAATCACCCCCTGTCACTGGCACCCATCAATCAGCCCCTAACCTGCCCCTTGCGGGCAATCTGATCACCCACCCACACCAATAGATCGCTCGCAGATCCAACGTCCGATCACCTCCCAAGTGCAGTGTTTACATCTGTTCTCTACCCTAAACACCCACTAATTACCCATCAATCACCCCCTGTCACTGCTACCTATCAGATTAGACCCCTATCTGCCCCTAGGGCACTCAATCACCCGCCCACACCCTCAGAACGCCCTCAGACCCCAGCCCTGATCACCTCCCCAGTGCATTGCTTGCATCTATTCCCCCCTCTAATCACACCTTGAGACACCCATCAATCACCTCCTGGCACCCCCTAGCACACCTACCCATCAGATCAGGCCCTAATTTGCCCCGTGTGGGCTCCTGATCACTCGGCCAAACCCTCAGACCCCCTTCCGATCACCTCCCCAGTGCATTGATTGCATCTATTTTCCCCTCTAACCGCCCCGAGACACCCATCAATCACCTCCTGTCACCCCCTAGCACTCCTATCCATCAGATCAGGCCCAATACAACCTGTCATCTAAAAGGCCACCCTGCTTATGACCGGTTCCACAAAATTCGCCCCCTCATAGACCACCTGTCATCAAAATTTGCAGATGCTTATACCCCTGAACAGTCATTTTGAGACATTTGGTTTCCAGTCTACTCACGGTTTTGGGCCCGTAAAATGCCAGGGCGGTATAGGAACCCCACAAGTGACCCCATTTTAGAAAAAAAGACACCCCAAGGTATTCTGTTAGGTGTATGACGAGTTCATAGAAGATTTTATTTTTTGTCAAAAGTTAGCGGAAATTGATTTTTATTGTTTTTTTCCACAAAGTGTCACTTTCCGCTAACTTTTGACAAAAAATAAAATCTTCTATGAACTCGTCATACACCTAACAGAATACCTTGGGGTGTCTTCTTTCTAAAATGGTGTCACTTGTGGTGTTCCTATACTGCTCTGGCATTTTAGGGGCCCTAAACCGTGAGGAGTAGTCTACAAAACAAATGCCTCAAAATGACCTGTGAATAGGACGTTGGGCCCCTTAGCGCACCCAGGCTGCAAAAAAGTGTCACACATGTGGTATCGCCGTACTCAGGAGAAGTAGTATAATGTGTTTTGGGGTGTATTTTTACACATACCCATGCTGGGTGGGAGAAATCTCTCTGTAAATGGACAATTGTGTGTAAAAAAAAATCAAAAGATTGTCATTTACAGAGATATTTCTCCCACCCAGCATAGGTATGTGTAAAAATACACCCCAAAACACATTATACTACTTCTCCTGAGTACGGCGGTACCACATGTGTGGCACTTTTTTACACCCTAAGTGCGCTAAGGGGCCCAAAGTCCAATGAGTACCTTTAGGATTTCACAGGTCATTTTGCGACATTTGCTTTCAAGACTACTCCTCACGGTTTAGGGCCCCTAAAATGCCAGGGCAGTATAGGAACCCCACAAATGACCCCATTCTAGAAAGAAGACACCCAAAGGTATTCCGTTAGGAGTGTGGTGAGTTCATAGAAGATTTTATTTTTTGTCACAAGTTAGCGGAAAATGACACTTTGTGAAAAAACCAATTAAAATCAATTTCCGCTAACTTGTGACAAAAATAAAATCTTCTATGAACTCACCATACTCCTAACGGAATACCTTGGGGTGTCTTCTTTCTAAAATGGGGTCATTTGTGGGGTTCCTATACTGCCCTGGCATTTTAGGGGCCCTAAACCGTGAGGAGTAGTCTTGAAACCAAATGTATCAAAATGACCTGTGAAATCCTAAAGGTACTCATTGGACTTTGGGCCCCTTAGCGCAGTTAGGGTGCAAAAAAGTGCCACACATGTGGTATCGCCGTACTGAGGAGAAGTAGTATAATGTGTTTTGGGGTGTATTTTTACACATACCCATGCTGAGTGGGAGAAAGATCTCTGTAAATGGACAATTGTGTGTAAAAAAAAGTTAACAAATTGTCATTTACAGAGATATTTCTCCCACCCAGCATGGGTATGTGTAAAAATACACCCCAAAACACATTATACTACTTCTCCTGAGTACGGCAATACCACATGTGTGGCACTTTTTTGCAGCCTAACTTCGCTAAGGGGTTCAAAGTCCAATGAGCACCTTTAGGCTTAACAGGGGTGCTTACAATTTAGCACCCCCCAAAATGTCAGGACAGTAAACACACCCCACAAATGACCCCATTTTGGAAAGTAGACACTTCAAGGTATTCAGAGAGGGGCATGGTGAGTCCGTGGCAGATTTCATTTTTTTTTGTCGCAAGTTAGAAGAAATGGAAACTTTTTTTTTTTTTTGTCACAAAGTGTCATTTTCCGCTTACTTGTGACAAAAAATAATATCTTCTATGAACTCACTATGCCTCTCAGTGAATACTTTGGGATGTCTTCTTTCCAAAATGGGGTCATTTGGAGGGTATTTATACTATCCTGGAATTCTAGCCCCTCATGAAACATGTCAGGGGGTCAGAAAAGTCATAGATGCTTGAAAATGGGAAAATTCACTTTTTGCACCATAGTTTGTAAACGCTATAACTTTTACCCAAACCAATAAATATACACTGAATGGGTTTTTTTTAATCAAAAACATATTTGTCCACATTTTTCGTGCTGCATGTATACAGAAATTTTACTTTATTTGAAAAATGTCAGCACACAAATTTAAAAAAATATTTTTTTTGCCAAAATTCATGTCTTTTTTGATGAATATAATAAAAAGTAAAGATCACAGCAGCAATCAAATAGCACCAAAAGAAAGCTTTATTAGTGACAAGAAAAGGAGCCAAAATTCATTTAGGTGGTAGGTTGTATGAGCGAGCAATAAACCGTGAAAGCTGCAGTGGTCTGAATGGAAAAAAAGTGGCTGGTCCTTAAGGGGTGTAAAGCCCACGGTCCTCAAGTGGTTAAATAAATAAGTACATTACACTGACCCCGAGTCAGCATCCATCTACTACTCCACCACAGTCACCGCTGCCATGAACACAGCCCCCCTCTCATCAACTTCCGCCCCCCCCCCCCCCCCTTTTCAAAAGAAAGCCTAACTGAACCCATCAAACAACTGAAAAGACAGTCCAGGGCAGCAGAACGGCAGTGAAGGAAAAGCTCCAATGCAGACGACTTCGTTCACTATAAAAACACGCTGCTCCAGCTCAGGGACGCTCTCTCACTTCCAAAGCAGTCATACTTCTCTACACTTATTTCTTCACAATCCAATAACCCTAAACAACTTTTTAACACCTTTAGCTCTCTTCTCCACCCCCCGCCTCCCCCTACAACCACATGCTTGTCTGCAGAAGACTTTGCAGCATATTTTGTGAGCAAAATTGAAACACTACAGAACAGCTTTCAAAAGCAACCCTCTTCACCGGTCCAATCACCTCTTCTTTTTTCCTCTCTGCCCGGCAGCTCCCCTACTATTAACTATCCCTCTCCACATAACCACTCACCCACTCAAACCCCCTCCCTGCTAACAATCTTCTCTGCCTTAACTGAACAGCGTCTTTCTTCACTAATCTCTAAAGCTCATCTTACTACATGCGCCTCAGACCCTATTCCCTCTCATCTTATCCCCCAGCTCTCCTCCCCCCTCATTCCTGCTTTAACAACACTGTTTAACCTTTCCATCTCAACTGGCATTTTCCCTTCTTCATTTAAACAAGCTATCATAACACCCCTAATAAAAAAAAAATCTCCTTAGACCCTACTGTCCTTTCTAATTACCGCCCAGTCTCTCCAGAAGTTTGCTGGAACGCCACATTTACTCAGAGTTGTCTAACTTTCTCTCTGCTAATTCCCTGTTGGACCCCTTCCAGTCTGGCTTCCGCCCTCAACACTCTACGGAAACCGTTCTCACTAAGGTTGCCAATGACCTCCTAGTTGCTAAAGCCAAAGGCAGATTTTCGGTACTAATACTCCTAGATCTGTCCTCTGCCTTCGACATTGTTGATCATACCCTACTTCTCCAGACCCTCTCAACACTGGGAATCAAGGGCCTAGCACACTCCTGGATCAACTCTTACCTGTCTGGACGTTCTTTCATGGTCTCCTATGCCAATACCAACTCCTCTCCGCGCCCACTGTCTGTGGGAGTACCACAAGGGTCCGTCCTTGGACCCCTCCTCTTTTCCATTTACACCCATGGCCTGGGACAGATAATAAGCTCTTTTGGGTTTCAATATCACCTCTATGCTGATGACACCCAAATTTATTGCTCTGCCCCAGACCTCTCCTCACTACTATCAAAAGTCCCCGAATGTCTATCCGCTGTATCTACATTTATGTCACCCCGCTTCCTTAAAATCAATATGAGCAAAACGGAGATTGTGATATTTCCACCTTCGCTCTCTGTTCCACCTCCCATTGTCACAATCAATGTAGATAACACCCCAATAGCATCAACCCCCAAAGCTCGTTGCCTAGGGGTAACTCTGGACTCTGAGCTCTCCTTTAAACCACATATTAACACTTTAACTACCAGTGTTCTCCCCAGGAATTTTTTCCAGCCGGGTGGCATGAAAAAGTAGCCGGGTGGGGTGTGACAGGGGAATGCCGGACCAGTGCAACTCTGCTTACAGCATAGGTGGAGGAGGAGACAAGCCGATGTACCTGCTAGGTACACACAATGCAATTTTTTGACAGATTCAGATCGATTTTCCGTTCACTTCTATGAGAAACAGAGCAGAAATTTGATCAGAAATCAGATTGGACGTGTTGGAAATAGTCGATCTGATGGTAAATTGTAACGCTCGGTGAAGCACAGAGAGGTCTGATTACCGGTGACCTGCAGCGTCACGGGGAATACAGACGTATACTAGATTATATGTGATCTGCAGTATCACCGATAATCCAATATACTAGCTAACCTCTGTTCACCGGAGTAGAGTGTAGTGTTAGGTGTAACAGTAACACTTAGAGGACTAGGCCTCAGTACAGTAAGACGTACTGTACAGATTACTTCCGCAACCCTGAGCTCTCCAAGACGGGAGGAGTCAGACTGCTAGCAGGAAGTATCTTCTGAAAGTCACCCTCAGGCGGAAGGGTTACTAACAGAACGAGGAACCTCCTCCAATGGTGAGGTCGGTTCTCGAGGTCGGACAAGCCAGGTCGTACACACACAGACAGATAAAGTACAAGATCGAGAGGCAGAGGCGGAGTCAAAGTACAGGCAGGGTTCGGCAACGGGGTATCAGAAATATCGGAGTACAAAATCAGGAGGCAGAGGCGGAGTCAAGGTACAGGCTGGGTTCAGCAACGGAGTATCAGAGATAACGAGGTACAAGGTCAAGGTTCAGAAGGATAGTCGAGGCAGGCAAAGGTCATAACAAATAATCACAATCAAACTAGTACTTTAGGCTATCAACAAATCTAGCTTAGTGTAGGATTACAGCTCCAGCTGGTCCCGGCACACTAACGGATCTGACTAACGGATCTGGGTGCTCCCACGTATGTGATCGCATGCCAGACAAGGAACAAATGAACAGCTAGCAGTATATATACATATCCTCCCTCCAGCACCTCCCTAAGTGCTGGACCAATGAGATGTGGAGCCAGGATCAGCTGACCAGCCTGGTCAGCTGACCCCTTCCTTGCTGCCATATATCCCCTGCCTGAGTGCGCGCGCGTCACTCTAAAACTAGAGGGACTACGAGTCCCAGCCAGCGCAGCCCCGCTCAGCGGTGACTCCGCAGCGGGGACCTGCGGGCTACTCGCCGCACCCAACGCGGCGGTTTCGCCGCGTTCTGCGGCCTCATGCACGGAGGCAGCCGCCTCATGATGCGAGGAGGCGGCTGCCTCTCCGTGCGAGACAAGGCTGAGTGCGGAAGGAGCCGCCCGCCGCCGGCTCATGGCGGCGGCTCCTCCGCGCTTTCTCACAGTACCCCCCCCCCCCCCGAGGAGTGGACTCCGGACAGCTCCTTCAAGGTTTCCCTGGATGTGCCGCATGAAACTCTCTCACCAACTCGTCCGCATGCATGCGGTTCCCAGGCACCCATTGCCTCTCCTCAATGCCGTACCCCTTCCAATGTACGAGATATTGCACCGAATTCTGTACAGTACGTGAATCAATTATCTTTTCCACCTCGTATTCAGGTTGGGCATCCACCAACACAGGAGGGGGAGGAGTGGGACCCACCTGGACCGCTGGCTTAAGAAGGGAAACATGAAAAGACCTTACCCCCCGCATGCTAGTGGGAAGTTCGACAGTATAAGTAACATTGTTGATCTTTTTGGTTATCGGAAATGGACCCACAAACCTGGGACCAAGCTTATTAGAAGGTTGTTTTAGGGCCAAGTGACGTGTGGACACCCAAACCGGGTCTCCTGGTTGGAATCTCCACTCCACCGACCGTCTCTTGTCGGCTTGACCCTTCTGACTCAAGAAGGCCTTCTCCAGGTTATTTCTTACTGTCCCCCACAGGTCCTTGAATGACCTTTGCCAGACCTCCAGGGCTGGAAACGGAGTGGAGGCTATAGGCAATGGGGAAAATTTGGGTGATCTTCCCGTCACTACTTGAAAAGGCGAAAAACCGGAGGACGAGTTTTTTAAATTATTTTGGGCAAATTCTGCAAACGGCAGAAATCTGACCCAATCGTCCTGTGCTTCAGCTACATAACACCTTAAGAACTGCTCTAACGATTGATTTATTCTCTCAGTCTGGCCGTTGGTCTGAGGGTGATATCCAGACGAGAAAGACAGTTTTATGTCCATGAGCTGGCAAAAAGCTTTCCAAAAACGTGAGACGAATTGAACTCCCCTGTCTGAGACTATGTTTTCGGGAATACCGTGCAAACGAAAAACATGCGTAATGAACAACTCGGCCAGTTCTTGAGCGGAGGGGAGTCCTTTCAAAGGTACAAAATGGGCCATTTTGCTAAACCGGTCGACCACGACCCAAATGACCGCCATTCCCTCAGACCTGGGAAGTTCGCCTACAAAATCCATGGACAGGTGGGTCCACGGTTCAGTCGGGGTGGGCAATGACTGCAAGGTACCGACAGGTGCCAGCCGGGAGGGTTTACTCTTGGCACATGTCACACACTCCTTCACATATTCCTTGCAATCCGCCGCCAGAGAAGGCCACCAGGCGCATCTGGCTACTAAATCTTGTGTTCTGGATGCCCCCGGATGCCCTGCATTCTTATGTGCGTGGAACATCTCCAGAACCTGAAGGCGAAACGGCAGAGGAACGAACAGAACCCCTGCGGGCTTCCCTTCCGGGATGTCCTGCTGAAAGGGACTCAGCGTCTCCCTCCAATCCTCCCAAGTACCAGTGGCTGCCAGTATCAATCTCTGAGGAATAATGGTCTCAGGAACGGAGGGCTGTGCTGTCTCTGCCTCAAAGCATCTGGACAAGGCATCTGCCTTAACATTCTTGCTCCCCGGGGTATATGTAATGATGAAGGTGAACCTGGAGAAAAATAGCGACCATCGAGCCTGACGAGGGCTCAACCTCTTAGCCCCCTCGATGTATTCTAAGTTCTTATGATCGGTGTAAACCGTAATGGTATGCTCAGCTCCTTCTAACCAATGTCGCCATTCCTCGAAAGCTAATTTGATGGCCAGGAGCTCCCTATTACCAATATCATAATTCTTCTCTGCAGGGGAAAACCTGCGAGAGAAATAAGCGCAAGGGTGCATTCTACCCTGCAAGCCTGATCGCTGAGACAGCACAGCCCCCACTCCTACCTCTGAAGCATCCACCTCCACAATGAACGGGAAGGACGTATCCACATGTCTGAGGATGGGTGCTGAACAGAATAGGCCCTTCAGAGTGGAAAAAGCATGTAAAGCCTCAGGAGACCAGTGAGTTGTATCTGCCCCTTTCTTGGTGAGACTTGTAAGGGGAGAAATGACTGTGGAGTACCCCTTTATAAACCGTCTATAGTAATTGGCAAAGCCAAGAAAGCGCTGCAGAGATTTCAACCCCACCGGCTGTGGCCACTCCAGCACAGCCGAAACCTTGGCAGGATCCATTGACAGGCCTGTGGTGGAAATTATATACCCCAAGAAGGCGACGGACGTTACTTCAAAGATACATTTTTCAAGTTTTGCATATAAGGAGTTCTGCCTTAACAGATTCAAAACAAACCTCACATGGTCTCTATGTTCAGAGAGGTTGTTGGAGAAGATAAGAATATCATCAAGATAGACTAAAACAAATTTCCCCAACACCTCTCTAAATACCTCGTTAATGAGTTCCTGGAAGACGGCCGGGGCATTACAGAGCCCAAAGGGCATCACCAGGTACTCGTAATGCCCGTCTGGTGTATTAAAGGCCGTCTTCCACTCATCGCCCTTTCTTATGCGTATCAAGTTATACGCGCCCCGCAAATCTAGTTTAGAGAAGATTTTAGCGTCTGTAATTTGTGTGAACAAATCGTCTATCAGTGGCAGGGGATAGCGGTTCTTGACTGTAATTTTGTTAAGGCCGCGATAATCAATGCAGGGTCGCAGGCCTCCGTCTTTCTTTTTAACAAAAAAGAAACCAGCTCCAGCAGGTGACCGAGACGGCCGAATGAAACCTTTGGCCAAGTTTTCACGTATATAATCCTGCATGGCTACTTTTTCGGGTCCCGACAGGTTGTACAAATGACCCCGGGGAGGTACACATCCTGAACGGAGGTCAATGGGACAATCGAAAGGGCGATGTGGGGGCAACTTGTCTGCTGCCTTGGGACAGAACACATCGGAATACTCGGAATATTGGTCGGGTACCCCCTCCACCTGAATTCTGGTTTGCCCCAGGGTCAACTTCCCCAAACACTGCTGAAAACAACGAGGTGACCAAGTGGTTAACTGCCCTGTGGCCCAGTCTATTTGAGGTGAGTGGAGTTGCAACCAAGGCATGCCTAGGATAATAGTGGAGGTTGACATGTGCAATACAAAAAACGATAATTATTCCCCATGAAGTACCCCTATGGTGACCTTCACCTCCGGAGTCTGAGACAGTGCACGATTCCGTTGCAGAGGGGAATCGTCCACTGCTGTGACCTGAATGGGGGGTCTCACAGGAGAAAGGGGGATACCCAATTCCTGCGCAAACTCAAAATTCATAAAATTGGCCGCTGAGCCCGAATCAATAAATGCCTCAGTGGCCATAGACTTATTCTCCCATGTAACCGTACAAGGGAGCAGTAACTTCTTTTCCTTAAGGGGTGCAGTTTGTGTGCCTAGGGTGTCACCCCCCACTATTCCTAGGCAAACTCGTTTCCCGACCTGTTGGGACAGTTTCGCACCCTATGCCCTGCTGCTGCACAGTACAGGCACAGCTGTTCTGTCATTCTTCGCCTTCGCTCTACCTGGGTCAGTCTCGACCGACCAATCTGCATTGGTTCGGGCGGCGGCAAGGCTGGGGAGGGAGAGACAGGCGGAGAAGGTGTTACTAGGGGTGTAGCGGACGGTGCCACATATGATGTCACCCTGACACGGTGACTGCCCCTAGCCTGCCTCTGATGGCGCAACCTGCGATCCACTCGGATGGCCGATGATATGGCCTCGTCAACTGTCTTGGGCTCGGGTACTGTTAACATTAAGTCGGAGACCTCCTCCGACAACTCAGACAAGAAGTAATCCATTAAAGCAAAGTTGTCAAATCTAGCCGTGACTGACCACCTACGGAACTCTGCCGCATAATCCTCAACCGAACCTCTGCCTTGCCGCAGGAGTTTGAGCTTCCGCTCAGAGGACGCAGCAAGGTCAGGGTCGTCGTAAATTACGGCCATGGCCTTAAAGAATTCTTCTACTGAGGTCAGAGCTATATCAGTAGAGGGTAGGTTATATGCCCAGGACTGGGAGTCGCCAGTCAGCAACGTTTTAATAAAAATGACCCGTTGGGTCTCAGTCCCCGAGGATCGGGGTCTCAATTCAAAATATGATAGCACTCTACTCCTGAAATTCCGGAAGTCAGACTTGTGGCCGGAAAATTTTTCGGGTACAGGCATACGTATATCATCACTAGGAGGGGATCGCACTGAATCAACTGACGTCTGGAGGGTTTTCACAGAGCCTGATAGGGCATCAATTAAGGCTTTGTGCTGGCCCAAAGCTTGATGAATGTTATCCACCGAAGTGGCAAGCACAGTCAGAGGATCAGTGCGTGATTCCATAGTTTTGGGGTCTGGCGTTCTGTAACGCTCGGTGAAGCACAGATAGGTCTGATTACCGGTGACCTGCAGCGTCACGGGGAATACAGACGTATACTAGATTATATGTGATCTGCAGTATCACCGATAATCCAATATACTAGCTAACCTCTGTTCACCGGAGTAGAGTGTAGTGTTTAGGTGTAACAGTAACACTTAGAGGACTAGGCCTCAGTACAGTAAGACGTACTGTACAGATTACTTCCGCAACCCTGAGCTCTCCAAGACGGGAGGAGTCAGACTGCTAGCAGGAAGTATCTTCTGAAAGTCACCCTCAGGCGGAAGGGTTACTAACAGAACGAGGAACCTCCTCCAATGGTGAGGTCGGTTCTCGAGGTCGGACAAGCCAGGTCGTACACACACAGACAGATAAAGTACAAGATCGAGAGGCAGAGGCGGAGTCAAAGTACAGGCAGGGTTCGGCAACGGGGTATCAGAAATATCGGAGTACAAAATCAGGAGGCAGAGGCGGAGTCAAGGTACAGGCAGGGTTCAGCAACGGAGTATCAGAGATAACGAGGTACAAGGTCAAGGTTCAGAAGGATAGTCGAGGCAGGCAAAGGTCATAACAAATAATCACAATCAAACTAGTACTTTAGGCTATCAACAAATCTAGCTTAGTGTAGGATTACAGCTCCAGCTGGTCCCGGCACACTAACGGATCTGACTAACGGATCTGGGTGCTCCCACGTATGTGAACGCAACGCCAGACAAGGAACAAATGAACAGCTAGCAGTATATATACATATCCTCCCTCCAGCACCTCCCTAAGTGCTGGACCAATGAGATGTGGAGCCAGGATCAGCTGACCAGCCTGGTCAGCTGACCCCTTCCTTGCTGCCATATATCCCCTGCCTGAGTGCGCGCGCGTCACTCTAAAACTAGAGGGACTACGAGTCCCAGCCAGCGCAGCCCCGCTCAGCGGTGACTCCGCAGCGGGGACCTGCGGGCTACTCGCCGCACCCAACGCGGCGGTTTCGCCGCGTTCTGCGGCCTCATGCACGGAGGCAGCCGCCTCATGATGCGAGGAGGCGGCTGCCTCTCCGTGCGAGACAAGGCTGAGTGCGGAAGGAGCCGCCCGCCGCCGGCTCATGGCGGCGGCTCCTCCGCGCTTTCTCACAGTACCCCCCCCCCCCCCCCGAGGAGTGGACTCCGGACAGCTCCTTCAAGGTTTCCCTGGATGTGCCGCATGAAACTCTCTCACCAACTCGTCCGCATGCATGCGGTTCCCAGGCACCCATTGCCTCTCCTCAATGCCGTACCCCTTCCAATGTACGAGATATTGCACCGAATTCTGTACAGTACGTGAATCAATTATCTTTTCCACCTCGTATTCAGGTTGGGCATCCACCAACACAGGAGGGGGAGGAGTGGGACCCACCTGGACCGCTGGCTTAAGAAGGGAAACATGAAAAGACCTTACCCCCCGCATGCTAGTGGGAAGTTCGACAGTATAAGTAACATTGTTGATCTTTTTGGTTATCGGAAATGGACCCACAAACCTGGGACCAAGCTTATTAGAAGGTTGTTTTAGGGCCAAGTGACGTGTGGACACCCAAACCGGGTCTCCTGGTTGGAATCTCCACTCCACCGACCGTCTCTTGTCGGCTTGACCCTTCTGACTCAAGAAGGCCTTCTCCAGGTTATTTCTTACTGTCCCCCACAGGTCCTTGAATGACCTTTGCCAGACCTCCAGGGCTGGAAACGGAGTGGAGGCTATAGGCAATGGGGAAAATTTGGGTGATCTTCCCGTCACTACTTGAAAAGGCGAAAAACCGGAGGACGAGTTTTTTAAATTATTTTGGGCAAATTCTGCAAACGGCAGAAATCTGACCCAATCGTCCTGTGCTTCAGCTACATAACACCTTAAGAACTGCTCTAACGATTGATTTATTCTCTCAGTCTGGCCGTTGGTCTGAGGGTGATATCCAGACGAGAAAGACAGTTTTATGTCCATGAGCTGGCAAAAAGCTTTCCAAAAACGTGAGACGAATTGAACTCCCCTGTCTGAGACTATGTTTTCGGGAATACCGTGCAAACGAAAAACATGCGTAATGAACAACTCGGCCAGTTCTTGAGCGGAGGGGAGTCCTTTCAAAGGTACAAAATGGGCCATTTTGCTAAACCGGTCGACCACGACCCAAATGACCGCCATTCCCTCAGACCTGGGAAGTTCGCCTACAAAATCCATGGACAGGTGGGTCCACGGTTCAGTCGGGGTGGGCAATGACTGCAAGGTACCGACAGGTGCCAGCCGGGAGGGTTTACTCTTGGCACATGTCACACACTCCTTCACATATTCCTTGCAATCCGCCGCCAGAGAAGGCCACCAGGCGCATCTGGCTACTAAATCTTGTGTTCTGGATGCCCCCGGATGCCCTGCATTCTTATGTGCGTGGAACATCTCCAGAACCTGAAGGCGAAACGGCAGAGGAACGAACAGAACCCCTGCGGGCTTCCCTTCCGGGATGTCCTGCTGAAAGGGACTCAGCGTCTCCCTCCAATCCTCCCAAGTACCAGTGGCTGCCAGTATCAATCTCTGAGGAATAATGGTCTCAGGAACGGAGGGCTGTGCTGTCTCTGCCTCAAAGCATCTGGACAAGGCATCTGCCTTAACATTCTTGCTCCCCGGGGTATATGTAATGATGAAGGTGAACCTGGAGAAAAATAGCGACCATCGAGCCTGACGAGGGCTCAACCTCTTAGCCCCCTCGATGTATTCTAAGTTCTTATGATCGGTGTAAACCGTAATGGTATGCTCAGCTCCTTCTAACCAATGTCGCCATTCCTCGAAAGCTAATTTGATGGCCAGGAGCTCCCTATTACCAATATCATAATTCTTCTCTGCAGGGGAAAACCTGCGAGAGAAATAAGCGCAAGGGTGCATTCTACCCTGCAAGCCTGATCGCTGAGACAGCACAGCCCCCACTCCTACCTCTGAAGCATCCACCTCCACAATGAACGGGAAGGACGTATCCACATGTCTGAGGATGGGTGCTGAACAGAATAGGCCCTTCAGAGTGGAAAAAGCATGTAAAGCCTCAGGAGACCAGTGAGTTGTATCTGCCCCTTTCTTGGTGAGACTTGTAAGGGGAGAAATGACTGTGGAGTACCCCTTTATAAACCGTCTATAGTAATTGGCAAAGCCAAGAAAGCGCTGCAGAGATTTCAACCCCACCGGCTGTGGCCACTCCAGCACAGCCGAAACCTTGGCAGGATCCATTGACAGGCCTGTGGTGGAAATTATATACCCCAAGAAGGCGACGGACGTTACTTCAAAGATACATTTTTCAAGTTTTGCATATAAGGAGTTCTGCCTTAACAGATTCAAAACAAACCTCACATGGTCTCTATGTTCAGAGAGGTTGTTGGAGAAGATAAGAATATCATCAAGATAGACTAAAACAAATTTCCCCAACACCTCTCTAAATACCTCGTTAATGAGTTCCTGGAAGACGGCCGGGGCATTACAGAGCCCAAAGGGCATCACCAGGTACTCGTAATGCCCGTCTGGTGTATTAAAGGCCGTCTTCCACTCATCGCCCTTTCTTATGCGTATCAAGTTATACGCGCCCCGCAAATCTAGTTTAGAGAAGATTTTAGCGTCTGTAATTTGTGTGAACAAATCGTCTATCAGTGGCAGGGGATAGCGGTTCTTGACTGTAATTTTGTTAAGGCCGCGATAATCAATGCAGGGTCGCAGGCCTCCGTCTTTCTTTTTAACAAAAAAGAAACCAGCTCCAGCAGGTGACCGAGACGGCCGAATGAAACCTTTGGCCAAGTTTTCACGTATATAATCCTGCATGGCTACTTTTTCGGGTCCCGACAGGTTGTACAAATGACCCCGGGGAGGTACACATCCTGAACGGAGGTCAATGGGACAATCGAAAGGGCGATGTGGGGGCAACTTGTCTGCTGCCTTGGGACAGAACACATCGGAATACTCGGAATATTGGTCGGGTACCCCCTCCACCTGAATTCTGGTTTGCCCCAGGGTCAACTTCCCCAAACACTGCTGAAAACAACGAGGTGACCAAGTGGTTAACTGCCCTGTGGCCCAGTCTATTTGAGGTGAGTGGAGTTGCAACCAAGGCATGCCTAGGATAATAGTGGAGGTTGACATGTGCAATACAAAAAACGATAATTATTCCCCATGAAGTACCCCTATGGTGACCTTCACCTCCGGAGTCTGAGACAGTGCACGATTCCGTTGCAGAGGGGAATCGTCCACTGCTGTGACCTGAATGGGGGGTCTCACAGGAGAAAGGGGGATACCCAATTCCTGCGCAAACTCAAAATTCATAAAATTGGCCGCTGAGCCCGAATCAATAAATGCCTCAGTGGCCATAGACTTATTCTCCCATGTAACCGTACAAGGGAGCAGTAACTTCTTTTCCTTAAGGGGTGCAGTTTGTGTGCCTAGGGTGTCACCCCCCACTATTCCTAGGCAAACTCGTTTCCCGACCTGTTTGGACAGTTTCGCACCCTATGCCCTGCTGCTGCACAGTACAGGCACAGCTGTTCTGTCATTCTTCGCCTTCGCTCTACCTGGGTCAGTCTCGACCGACCAATCTGCATTGGTTCGGGCGGCGGCAAGGCTGGGGAGGGAGAGACAGGCGGAGAAGGTGTTACTAGGGGTGTAGCGGACGGTGCCACATATGATGTCACCCTGACACGGTGACTGCCCCTAGCCTGCCTCTGATGGCGCAACCTGCGATCCACTCGGATGGCCGATGATATGGCCTCGTCAACTGTCTTGGGCTCGGGTACTGTTAACATTAAGTCGGAGACCTCCTCCGACAACTCAGACAAGAAGTAATCCATTAAAGCAAAGTTGTCAAATCTAGCCGTGACTGACCACCTACGGAACTCTGCCGCATAATCCTCAACCGAACCTCTGCCTTGCCGCAGGAGTTTGAGCTTCCGCTCAGAGGACGCAGCAAGGTCAGGGTCGTCGTAAATTACGGCCATGGCCTTAAAGAATTCTTCTACTGAGGTCAGAGCTATATCAGTAGAGGGTAGGTTATATGCCCAGGACTGGGAGTCGCCAGTCAGCAACGTTTTAATAAAAATGACCCGTTGGGTCTCAGTCCCCGAGGATCGGGGTCTCAATTCAAAATATGATAGCACTCTACTCCTGAAATTCCGGAAGTCAGACTTGTGGCCGGAAAATTTTTCGGGTACAGGCATACGTATATCATCACTAGGAGGGGATCGCACTGAATCAACTGACGTCTGGAGGGTTTTCACAGAGCCTGATAGGGCATCAATTAAGGCTTTGTGCTGGCCCAAAGCTTGATGAATGTTATCCACCGAAGTGGCAAGCACAGTCAGAGGATCAGTGCGTGATTCCATAGTTTTGGGGTCTGGCGTTCTGTAACGCTCGGTGAAGCACAGAGAGGTCTGATTACCGGTGACCTGCAGCGTCACGGGGAATACAGACGTATACTAGATTATATGTGATCTGCAGTATCACCGATAATCCAATATACTAGCTAACCTCTGTTCACCGGAGTAGAGTGTAGTGTTTAGGTGTAACAGTAACACTTAGAGGACTAGGCCTCAGTACAGTAAGACGTACTGTACAGATTACTTCCGCAACCCTGAGCTCTCCAAGACGGGAGGAGTCAGACTGCTAGCAGGAAGTATCTTCTGAAAGTCACCCTCAGGCGGAAGGGTTACTAACAGAACGAGGAACCTCCTCCAATGGTGAGGTCGGTTCTCGAGGTCGGACAAGCCAGGTCGTACACACACAGACAGATAAAGTACAAGATCGAGAGGCAGAGGCGGAGTCAAAGTACAGGCAGGGTTCGGCAACGGGGTATCAGAAATATCGGAGTACAAAATCAGGAGGCAGAGGCGGAGTCAAGGTACAGGCAGGGTTCAGCAACGGAGTATCAGAGATAACGAGGTACAAGGTCAAGGTTCAGAAGGATAGTCGAGGCAGGCAAAGGTCATAACAAATAATCACAATCAAACTAGTACTTTAGGCTATCAACAAATCTAGCTTAGTGTAGGATTACAGCTCCAGCTGGTCCCGGCACACTAACGGATCTGACTAACGGATCTGGGTGCTCCCACGTATGTGAACGCAACGCCAGACAAGGAACAAATGAACAGCTAGCAGTATATATACATATCCTCTCTCCAGCACCTCCCTAAGTGCTGGACCAATGAGGTGTGGAGCCAGGATCAGCTGACCAGCCTGGTCAGCTGACCCCTTCCTTGCTGCCATATATCCCCTGCCTGAGTGCGCGCGCGCGCGTCACTCTAAAACTAGAGGGACTACGAGTCCCAGCCAGCGCAGCCCCGCTCAGCGGTGACTCCGCAGCGGGGACCTGCGGGCTACTCGCCGCACCCAACGCGGCGGTTTCGCCGCGTTCTGCGGCCTCATGCACGGAGGCAGCCGCCTCATGATGCGAGGAGGCGGCTGCCTCTCCGTGCGAGACAAGGCTGAGTGCGGAAGGAGCCGCCCGCCGCCGGCTCATGGCGGCGGCTCCTCCGCGCTTTCTCACATAAATCTGTCAGAAAATTACATCATGTTTACCAGGCATTAGGGAGAAATTGTTTCAGATGATGGTGCTCAGGTTCCCCCAGCAACATGATTGACGGTAAAGATTAGATTCTAAGATCTTCTGAGTACAGTTAGTAACATTACGGTAGGGTTTAGATTGCAAACTCCTCTGTGGATAGTTAGTGACATCACAGCAGGGATTAGATTGTAAGCTTCTCTGTTTGTAGTTAGTGACATAATGGCTGGGATCAGATTGTAAACTCCTCTGTGGGTAGTTATGCCTGGTACACACCATGCGATGTTCTGGCAGATTTACTGCCAGATCAATTATTTCCAACATGCCCAATTTTCCCTAGGATTGAATGAAAAATCGATTGGAAATCAGATAGAACATGCTGGAAATAATCGATCTGGCAGTAAATCTCATTGTGTGTACCAGGCATTAGGGACACAACGGCAGCGATTAGATTGTAAAATAGTTTGTGGATAGTTAGTGTCATCACAGCAGGGATTAGATGGTAAGATCCTCTGTGGATAGTTAGTGACAGAACAGCAGGGACTAGATGGTAAGATCCTTCCTGGAGAGTAAGTGGCATAAAGGCATGAATTAGATTGTAAGCTCTTCTGTGGATAGTCAGTTACCTGATGGCAGGGGTAATTCAATTATCATAAATGATCATAGATATTGATCCAAAATAGGCAGCAAAAAGCTGGATTAATAAAAAAACACACAGGTGACAGCCACCACGTATGTTATCTCAGATGATCACCTGCACACTGCTATCAGGCTATGTAACAAAGCCTTGTGACAGGACAAGCAGAGTCCCCTCGGTATGCAGCTGGCCAGTGTCCTGTCTGGGAGACTCCGAGATCTGCAATCCACACACACCGGGTCATCTTGAGGAGTAAGGGGGAGGGAGGGGGAAGGGGTGTGAATCCACACTGCCAGCGCAGCCGCTCAGTACGTGAAAATAAATTCCTAACATTCTAGCCAGGCAGACTTCACATTAAGCTAACCTGTATTTGTAGCTGCTTCTCTCTGCCTGGCTGTTCGGTGCGCGGTGCCCCGGCTCCCTCCTTGATCTATCATTTGCCGCCAGCTGCCTCCACGTGTGTCACAGCACTGCATAAGCCACTCCCCAAGCCATGCTAAGAGCGCAGCGATTGGCTGAGCTGTTACACAGGCCTGTTTTCAAAGTAAGGAAGCCTGGCAGCTCTAAAAGTTTCACCGGAGCCTAGAGAAAGAATGCCAGACACAGAATCCGTGATAAGCGAGCCCCTCCAGCCTGCCCGCGGCCACACCCACTGCTGCCTATCTGCATAATAATGCAGGCTACAGACGGAGGTAGAGATGAGGGCAGCCAGAGGACTGACTAGGAGGGCAGAAGGCGTGCATGCAGACTGCAGCTGTCGGCATGATGTACTGTAGCGCGGTCAGACGCTTCTGCTTTGGCTGTTTTTTTTCCTAGCTAGGTGGGCCAATGACAACAGGCGGGCGGGGTTTAAAAACAGCCGGGCGGCCCGCCCCCCTGATTGGCCCTGGGGAGAACACTGACTACCTCCTGCTACTTCCACCTCAAAAACATCTCCAGAATCCGTCCCTTCCTTTCACAAGAAGCAACTAAAATGCTTGTGCATGCCCTAATCATCTCCCGTCTTGACTACTGTAACACTCTACTCTGTGGTCTACCAAAAAGCAGACTGGCACCTCTCCAATCCCTACTAAACTCTGCGGCCCGTCTCATCCACCTCTCTTCTAGATCCTCTGAGGCAGCCCCTCTCTGCCAATCCCTCCATTGGTTACCAGTTGCCCAAAGGATCCAGTTTAAACTCCTCACGCTTGCATACAAAGCTCTACACAAGCTATCACCTCCATACATTTCCTCTTTAATCTCCAGATACCTCCCCGGCCGGACCCTCCGTTCCTCACAGGAGACCCTTTTGTCCTCCAGCCTAGTCACCTCCTCTCACTCTCGCATCCAAGACTTCTCACGGGCTATCCCTTTCCTTTGGAACTCTCTCCCTCAGCCGGTTCGTCATGCCACGAGTCTGGAAACCTTCAAACGTACTCTGAAAACACACCTGTTCAGACAAGCCTATAATTTGCTATAGGCAAAACTGAAGGCACACTGGCTCACCCACTAATCCTTGTGTTTCCTTCCCTTTTGTTTCCTCCCCACTACCCTCTAGATTGTAAGCTCGCAAGGGCGGGGACCTCCTCCTAGTGTTTCCTCCCCACTACCCTCTAGATTGTAAGCCCGCAAGGGCAGGTACCTCCTCCTAGTGTTTCCTCCCCACTACCCTCTAGATTGTAAGCTCACAAGGGCAGGGACCTCCTCCTAGTGTTTCCTCCCCACTACCCTCTAGATTGTAAGCCCGCAAGGGCAGGTACCTCCTCCTAGTGTTTCCTCCCCACTACCCTCTAGATTGTAAGCCCGCAAGGGCAGGTACCTCCTCCTAGTGTTTCCTCCCCACTACCCTCTAGATTGTAAGCTCACAAGGGCAGGGACCTCCTCCTAGGGTTTCTCATACTGCTGTTATTTTAACATATGTATATGTACCAACTACATATCAACTATGTATGTATCTGTATTTATTCTATTCAATGTCATGACTGTACAGTGTCTTGTATTTCTTATGTATATTTGTTCCCCATTATTTGTTTGTACTATGTACAGCGCTACGGAAGATGTTGGCGCTATATAAATAAAAAATAATAATGATAATAATTTAAAAATTAGCTGTTTACTTCCTCACACCAAAAATTACCCAAATAAAATTTTTAATAAAAAATCAAAAATTACAATAAAAAAAAAAATAGTTACCTAAGGGTCTGAACTTTTTAAATATGCATGTCAAACGAGTATATTAATATACTTTTTTAAATTATGGGCTTGTAAATAGTGATGGACGCAAATTGAAAAAAAGCACCTTTATTTCCAAATAAAATATCGGCGCCATAAATTGTGATAGGGACATAATTTAAGTAGTGTTATAAGCGGGACAAATAGGCAAATAAAATACATGGGTTTTAATTACGGTAACATGTATTCATTATGATGGCCAAAACTGAGAAATAATGAATTTTTTCCATTTCTTTCTTAACCCCCTGGGCGTTATGATTCTTTTTGTATTTTAGGGTCTAAATGCGGTGCAATTTTTTTGCACCCTGCCAGACCCAAAAACCTGGAAAAAATCATGCTGCCAGGGAGATCTGCAGCAGATTTTCAATCGCCTCCCTGGCACCAGAGCTGCAGTTAGGCCTCCATCCTCCGGGTGGCGCTGCAACTCTAAAGTGAAATTGCCAGCTGTCGTCATGACGACAGCCGGCGATCTCACCAGCAGGAAGCAGAGCCCCGGAGGAGAGGAAGAAAAATGCCGGTCAGGATCCCCCGGGAGGTATGTAGAAACGGTCCCGCTGCGCGCATTGCTCTGCACACAGCCTCCGGCGGCTACCCCGAGCAGAGGTCGGGATTACTGCTCTTAGTTGCAGTTTTCCGCCCCGACCCTAGCTCGGGATTACCGCCAAGGAGGTTAATATTCCTGTTAAAATGGATTTAGAATAAATTAATTCTTAGCAAAATGTATCACCCAAAGAAAGCCTAATTGGTGGCGGAAAAAAACAAGATATAGATCAATTCATTGTGAGGAGTAGTGATAAAGTTATTGGCAAATGAATGGGAGGTGAAATATGCTCAGATGCAAAAAATGTACAACCCCGTGGGCTGAAGTGGTTAAATTAAAGAAGGGAGGATATCTCTTCTCCTATTAAATCAAGATGTGAGGGATCAGATAGTAGGAATGGTTTTAGGCGCCGGCAAAATGATTTAGGTGCATTCAAGGGAATTCTCAAGGAACACGAAATAGGTGAGCGATCTACCAGATTTTAATGTCTATCTTGGCGTCGATAAGGAGAGGTAAGTCTGTTGTAAAAAAGTAATTTATCCTCGCATTTTTTTTGTGTAGTCCAGAATAGAAGGTATAATATTTCCCTGCTGGATGGAGGAGATGCCAGGAATCAATTAGAGACAGTTTATCTAGGGCTAGCTTGATTCTTTTTAATGCTCTGTATGTGATGGAGGCAGAGCCTGTAGATATATCAATAAGGAGATTCATCGGTAGATTGAAGTCCCCTCCCAAAATCACTATCCCTTTATGGATTAGCATAAGTTCCTCAATCACCTTCAGCATAAAGGGGACTTGTATAGTGTTAGGAGGAAAAATGTTTGCTAGGGTGACATCACTTCCTTCAATTGTGCTTTGTAGGAAAATAAATCTGCCCTCAGGATCAGCCTCTTGAGCACAACGTTTGAAATTGATAGATTTATGCACCACTATAGAGACACCATGTTTTGTTAATTGGAGAGGAAGCAGAATAGTGAGTAGGGTAGTAGTTATCTTTAAATTTAGGTATGGTGTCTGAAAATGGATCACTTGAAAGAAGCCAAAATGGGCTCCTTCTCTTTTAAGATCATTGAGAAACATCTTTTTTCAGGGACATTTAGTCCATTGGCGTTTGCAGAAATGAATTTCCACATTTGGTGGTAGTCTCCAGAGTGATGCATATTCCCAAATAATAATAATATGAGCATAAGGACAAGTATTTATAGTGTAAATTTGTAGTACCTAAGAGTTAAGACAATCAAAATACAGGTTATAAAAGCACTGTAATTGGTATGAAACAGGAGCCTGATAACCAAAGAAAAGCAACTTACATGTGGCGTAACCCCGTAAAATTGAGGTGACCACTAAATTAAACCTGACCTAGACAGTGAGATCAACTCTCAGCAGTAGGAGAGTGACTCGGAATCAGAACAGAGGAAACAAGCAGTTATGTTGTAACTAAAGGCAATAGCAAAATACAGGTAGCTCACTAAACATCTATACGACCCTGACTAATAAAATAAACATTGTAATAATGTCTCAACAACCTGCAAGGGGAGAGCAGAAGGTAAAACATTATTAGCAAAGGAATGTAGTGATACTATCAGGAGAGATAACAATATGGCACCATAGCTGAGGCTGTAAGAAAAGGAGCTCAGCGGGGCTGGGAACAAGTCAGACATGAGAGATAGAAAGACCATCCTAGTAGGATATAGTCAGTGAGGGAGATGAAAAAACAGGCGCTTCTTCAGGGAAGACACAGGTAAGTCATCGTCTGAGAGGAAAAAAAAACAAACAAATACAAAGTAGGTTCCAGAAAGCAGTTACTCATCATCGGTAGTTGGTCTCCGTGGGGTGGATTGTAGGTCACCGGAGAACGTTTGCTTGCTCTTTGGAGTGTTGGATTTTTTAGAGTTTGATCTCACAGGGTTTGATACTTAGAAGAAGGAAAAGGTGATTTCACACTCACTGCACCACTGTTGGATATAGGGATTCTAAATTCAGCATACCACATAGGTAGATCACGAGTGTCTATGTCTAATGCTGAACAGAAGTCAGGTAGGGCATCAGGTGCACAGAGAGTATGTACTCAAGCTCTGTCCATAACAGATAGAGCGAATGGAAATTTCTATCTGTACTTCAATCCTTATTCAGTGAGTAGTTGCAGTAGTGGTCTAAGAGCTCTCTGGCTTGTGAGAGGGGAGAGATCTTGGAATACAGCAATGCGACTTTTATTGAAGACACTTTGTTCCCTAGCAGCACGCATGATTCCTTCTTAATTGACAAAGGACTGTAGACAGCAAATAATGTCCCTTGGAGGGTCCCCCTCATTACCCTGGGGATGCCCTGGGGATGAAGGGATCTATGTGCACATACAAATTCAATATGATTCTCTTTTGGCTTCTCCAGCAGCTTGTTGAAAATCGGTGTGAGCGCTTCAACGATGGAGCCATTGCCTACTGATAGGCCCTGTATCTGCATATTGCAGTGCTGACCTCTGTTATCAAGGTCTACGGGGTGGCGTTCATGTTCTACAAGCTTATTGTTATGGATAAAGGTGGCTTTATGTATGAAGATGTATGAAGGGGAGGTATGGTCTTAAAGGACATCTGAAGTGAGGAGAATATGGAGGCTGCCATGTTCATTTACTGTTAAACAATACCAGTTGCCTGGCAGCCCTGCTGATCCCTTTGCCTACAGCAGTGTCTGAATCACACCAGAAACAAGCATGCAGCTAGTCTTGTCAGATCTTACAATAATGTCAGTAACACATGATCTGCTGCATGCTTGTTCAGGGGTTATGGCTAAATGTATTGGAGGCAGAGGATCAGCAGGACAGCCAGGCAACTGGTATTGCTTAGAAGGAAATAATTATGTCAGCCTCCATATACCTCTCATTTCAGGTGTGCTTTAATCTGAGCATCATGGCGGGATTCCGCCTTTTCAATAGTAGTAAAAAGTGCGGCAATGTCAACCATGTCCTCTCTGACTTCGGCAATAACCAATTTTAGCACAGTTTTAATTTCCCCTGGGAAGGACTTCAAGTCAGTAAAGGTTAAGTGATTTCCTCTCTTAGCGCCGGGCCTACCATACTCTTGGTCCGTTGATTCAGACTGCAACACTGATGGGGAGTAAGCACAAGTAGGCACCATCTTGGAGGCCTCTGTAGCTTTACTTGCTGATTGCGATCTGAAAAGCTCCAGAACAGTTCTCCCGAACTGCTAGGCAGACTCCTGGGGGTTTCGCTTGTCTGTCGGGAGCGACTTGATCTGCTCATCGCAGGCTAAGGGTTGTGAGGAATGAAGCAAGAAGCGTCCGGGTCAGGAGCTAAACTAGCAGGCGTCCATTCCGCTCTGGCGCCAAGCCACACCCCTATATTCCCCAACTCTGCCTAGTGCAAAAAGAGCAGTCTTCCTGTGCCCAGCTCAACACTGCCAGGAATGTAAGCATGCCTTTTTTTTGCATTGCCTTCCATAGGATAGATTTCTGGTCACTTGATACTTTGGCAAGCAAAGGCCTCAGGGGAGCACCCGGTGGGAGAGGCCTTAAAGGGATGCTTAAAGAGAACGCAAGGTGGCATATAGTAATCTTCAGAGGCATGTCGTGTGCACAATGACATGCCTTTGGGTCACTGTACCGCCGCTGCCAGAGCCCCCCCCTCCCCCGCACCGCTCTGTCCCCCCTTAAAGCGGTATCGTCACCATAAAAATCAAATTTCAACAGCAACTGGTCTGAGTGTATTAAGTGATAAAGATGCTAATCCTGCATTCAAAACTTTCAAAACTTTTTCTGCTGTTATGATTTGGAGTTATCACATACTTAAGGAACACTGGCCCTTTAGTAGTCGTGCCAAAGAATTGCATGCTGGGGGTTCTTTTTATCTTTAATCTATTCCTCCTCTTCCCTTTATTTCCCTGCCAGCTTCTTATCTGAAACCTAATCCCCTACTCACTTGTGTTTACAAGCAAGGCTGAGGCGACTCAGCGATTGGAGGAGACAAGAAAAAAAAGTAAAGGGCAGAAATTACATCACGAGTTAGCCTTAACTGTGGGTAAAAGACATGGCCCCCACCAGGAACAGAATTCTCGTAATTTACTATATAACATTCACTGAAATCAAAACATGGTCAGTATAATACATGTTATGTAAGTAGATCAAGTATTTATCTACTTATATATGTGTTTTTTCCCCTGGCATAGTATGGCTGATCCTACTGCTTTAAAAGATTGCCAGGCTAGCAACAATCTGCTTGTCGCCAGCCTGCTTCATTTATGTGAAACTGTCAGTCTCCTCCTCATCGCTGTCTCCATGACAGGCTCCCCCCCACCGCTCTCCACCTCTGTTAGCTTCCTCCAATAGGAAGCCAAGCCGCGACCCAGAAGTACTTCCTGAGATGTATGTATGCATGAGATGGGAGATGTATGAAGGGGAGGTATGTTGGAGGGACATCTGTAGTGTTGGAGGAGCAGAGAGAGCTGGTTGGGGGGTATCTCTGGATGAGATGGGAGATATATGAAGGGGAGGTATGGTGGATGGATATCTGTAGTGTTGGAGGAGCAGAGAGAGCAGGTTGGGGGGTATATCTGGATGAGATGGGAGATGTATGAAGGGGAGGTATGGTGGATGGATATCTGTAGAGTGTTGGAGGAGTGGAGAGAGCAGGTTGGGGAGTATCTCTGGATGAGATGTATGGAGGGGAGGTATGGTGGATGAACATCTGTAGAGTGTTGGAGGAGCAGAGAGAGGAGGTTGGGGGGTATCTCTGGATGAGATGGGAGATGTATCAAGGGGCAGTATGGTGGATGGATATCTGTAGAGTTTTGGAGGAGCAGAGAGAGCAGGTTGGGGAGTATCTCTGGATGAGATGGGAGATGTATGAAGGGGAGGTATGGTGGATGGATATCTGTAGAGTGTTAGAGGAGCAGAGAGAGGAGGTTGGGGGGTATCTCTGGATGAGATGGGAGATGTATGAAGGGGAGATATGGTGGATGGATATCTGTAGAGTGTTGGAGGAGCAGAGAGAGGAGGTTGGGGGGTATCTCTGGATGAGATGGGAGATATATGAAGGGGCAGTATGGTGGATGGATATCTGTAGAGTGTTGGAGGAGCAGAGAGAGGAGGTTGGGGAGTATCTCTGGATGAGATGGGAGATGTATGAAGGGGCGGTATGGTGGATGGATATCTGTAGAGTGTAGGAGGAGCAGAGAGAGGAGGTTGGGGGGTATCTCTGGATGAAATGGGAGATTGTTGTATTTTATCGGTATAAACTGTGTATTTCCAGGTGTGCCTTAATGGAAAAGTATGTCTAGACATTTATGTTGCTATGAGAGATTTACAGTGAATCTAGTTGATCAGCTGGGGCCTTGCGCAAAGCCTGTGTTTCATAAATGACTTTTTACAACCACACACATCTGCATATGAGTAAATAACACAGCAAAGACAATGGCCTCTGACACTGACCCCAGCCCCCGCAAATGGCCATTGAGGAACTGGCTACCCAAGGTGAGAGGAAACTGAGTTATCTGGTTTGTCAACAATGGTCCATGGGACTAGCTACAAGTTCCTTCCCCCCCAGCTGCTAAGGGCAGGAACTATTGATGATGTATGACACAGAGGAGGAGTCTCTATACCTGTGGTATCCCAAATAAAAGACAATGTTTGGGAATCTCTCTCTCTCTTGGAATGCTGCTGCCATGGAGTGTGGAACAGAATAGGGGCTCAGCTAATGAAAGTGTGTGACTGTGCATAGGGTATATAGAGCCATTATGTGAGACACACACTTTGTATGATCTAACTTGTACATATGTATATTTGTAAATAAACCCCTTTTATTTAACCCCTTTGAAACGACCTCCAGTGTCTGGTCATTAACATAGAAATAAGTTAGCATAAGCTAGAGTACATTCTACATTTGGCACCCCAAGATAGCGTGTGGATAATTAGTAAATCCACATAGAACCCTATAACAGAGAGTTACTCTAGCTAATAGTTCCAGAGAGCGTACAATTACGAGGAAGGACCTAACGGAAGACTCCAGCGTGGAACCTGGACGCGATGCAAGCATTCGAGAGGCGATAAGGTATTTTGTTTCTGTTATATCAATGCATGTATGTATTTTGGTTGCAGCTTGTGATGTTTAGTTGTATGTATGACGAGTTAACTGCTAGGAAGATAGTTTGTTGAAAGCATATAGGTATGCTATAGGAAACAATAGGTTTCAGGAATTGTGTGGATTGAATATGAATGGTCTGTGAGAGGCAGCAAAAGCTTCATCTCCTGTGGCTGTATTTGTGTATATAGTTTGGTCAGCCATTGTGAGTGTAGATCACATAATCTGAAGGCAGTTAGAAGTGAATGTGAGTGTATTACGAGGACAATAGCTTTTGTGTTGGTCATTGAAGCTTGTGTACAGTTTGGTGAAAATGGAGCTTGCACAGAAGTATGTTAGGGACAATGCCACGGTTGATGTGAATACATCTGCAAATGAATCCCAGGAGCAACAGTTTGCTTCATTGGTAGAAAAATGTGAGAAATATAATAATGGATTGCAGCAGACATATTTTGGAAAGAAAGTACAGAAGATAAAGCTTGCAAATGAAATTTCGATTTTACTTAGGATGAGGGTCATATCAGAGCAGAGAGCGAGAGATTGGGCTGCAGACAGACAGCAAATCAGAAAGGACTTGGATAATTTTAAGGATAATTTGGTAGTTATGGCAGATACATCGAGAGCCGATTTGCAGGAGTTGAAATTAGAGGCAGATGATTGGAAGGAAAGGAATAGTGAATTGGAGAAACAAATATAACAGCACAAGGTCAAATGCGCCTCTAATGAAACCTTAATTCACTCACTCAATGATAAATTGACCCAGATGCAAGAGCTGGTTGCCTCTTTAAAAAGAGAACTGTTACATACCAACTCAGTGTTGATACAGAAGGAGAATTACATATTATCAGTATGTGAACAAAAAGCAAAAACTTGTGATTCTGCAAATGTCTGCACTATTACTGATGACAGTACCTGCAGTGGGGTACAACTAGCAGATGTGTCCAGCCCTACTGTGCTAACAATTCAGGACAAACTGCGCTTATGTCAGATTCTGGGCGATTTTGATTCCCTAGAATCGCCTGTGAGGTTATCTAGTCAATTTGAGGCAGTGGTATGTCAGTTCAGTCTAAATGATGAAGATGCATGTGCACTTTTATGCGCCTGGTTGCCGGGGCCCTTAGCCACTCGCATAGTTCTGGAAAATGGTGGTTGTGTAGCAGATGCAGGAGGTAGGAGACAGGAAGTACAGCGTGTATTGGGAAGCCGTGATGAAAGAGGCGTGCAAGCGTTGGCAAGCATGAGGTTCATGAATGGAATGGATCCTGTGATATTTTGTCATGAGTACATTTCAATGTATAGAGTGGTACATAATTGCCAAGATATATCAGCTGATGATAGGGAGTTGTTATATTCCATGGCGAATAGATGTATGGTAAGCCACCCAGTTAAACTTGCTCTTAAAAATGCCATCACGTGTCAACAATTCATTAATATACTGAGGGATTGTTGTGAGGAGGGAAATGAGGGAGAGACATCCAATGTATCTGTGGCATATAAAAGTACACAGAGAAAAAATTTACGATGTTACCGATGTCATAGATCTGGCCACATAAAACGATATTGCAGAAACCACAAAGTTAAGAATAGACACACCAGCAATATCTCCAATTGTGTAAGCACCGTCTCCCCTCACGAACATGAAAAACATGAGAACTTTGGTGCATTTCAGGGCCCAGATAAGCTGGAAAACGGAATCGGAAATCATGGCCAGCAAGCGAAACCTAAACAATATTCTAGTTTTGCATATGGTGCCAGTGCACAGCAAGGACATTGGCCAAACATTCCAGTTTATTCCCCGCTAGCCAGTATGCCATATTGGCTAATCTGTAGTTTGTCAAACATTGCAATCCCTTTTTTCTTGGGATATATGGCAGAGTGTTCAAACATTAATGTGTAATAACGTGTTGCAAATGAAATACACTCTGTTGTCTCAACAGGTTTGCAGTATAGGGGTAACCTAACAGATTGTGAAGTAACAATGGTGTCTTAAGGTGAGGATATTAACATAATTATGCTTTGTTTTTCAGATATCTCTGAAAGGAAATGTATGTGGTTAAAAATTCAAGCCATCTAACATTTGATTATGTTGTATTCATGTATTGGGTTTTTCTTTCTCTCCTCTTTAGCCAAGGGCGTCTACATGGAATTTGGTTAGGATCAGGGTGCACCCATTCTAAATTATAGAGGTTAACAATTAGTCTGCAGAAAATACCATGAGCTCATGAGTTAAATCCGAATTGTTTGCAAACAATTAAACAATAGAAGGTTTAAGGAGTGAAACTGAAGTAAAGGTGGTTAACAATTAACTTGTACAGTCTGTATTGTTGTTGTTTCTTTTCTGTCTTGTTCCTATTGACACAGATGGCCCAGTACTGAAGACAATGAGCTCCACAGGATATCAGCATCTTTGTGTCAATGTACTAATTGTACAGACCTGTGTGTAACTAACTTATGTGTGTGTCCTGAAAGGCCTGTACGTTTCTGTGTGTTTGTTTGTTGGTTTGATTAGTAACAACCAAAGGGTTGTAATTTTTTTGCTCTCCCTGTTCAGTTTTTGAATAATTTCGTTTTCACAATACATTTTTTGCTTTTCGGTTGTGGGGATTTTTGATGCCTCCCCAAACACCATTTGTTATTTTGTTTTAATTTTTTCTCTTTTGTGGTTTTTTCTTTTTACATAGAAGTATTGATAAGTGGTACCTGTGCTTTGAGGTACCAAAGGGGGGATATATATACACGATATGGAAGGCAAGAGTAAACACAGCTATGAATGCTGTTTGCCTATTTATACTGTATATTCATAAAGAGTACTCAAATGCAATTGTACTGTTATGAATAAACATCTTAAGTTTATAATTGAATCTACAATCAAGGGAAGTCATGGAAAGGGTTGCCATACACATCGATTTTCTCAGTTATTTCCTTGCAGATTCAGCTGCTAGGAATCGATTCCCCAAATGTCAGATCAATTTTGGCGATTGAATAAATCGATCAGACAGGTGGAAAAGTTAAAAACAATCAGGAGCAACAACTTTGGCAAATTAATGGCCAATAACCTTGCACTGTATTGGGCACCGCAACTCTGCAATACGATCAATTAGTAATAGATTCCCGGCTGGAATCGATTGGGAATTGATGTGCAGTGGTTGGTAGGAATCGAGTTATTCTGAATCGATTATTTCCTAAAGGAATTTATCGTTTTGAAACATTGGATGGAAATCTATAGGTGTATGGTCAACTTACATTATTTAAGATTAAAGCGTTTGTTCTCTTGTGGGAGGTATTATCAAATATGTTATATTTTCCTGTGAGATCTTGCACACTACATGCAATTCCGATTGGCAATTTTGGACGCGATTTTACGTGCGATTATGAGTCGGTACTGCATGCCGAGTTTTTTTTCGTAGGCGTTTTTCTGCGTATGTCAACAGCACCCAGCGAAAATCGGAATTGCAAATCAGATTGGCAGTGTGCAGGGGGCCGCAGAGATAGTAACACGCAGCAGTAGTGGAGATATTTATTTTCTTTTATTGGGATTTATAAGGAAAGGGGGATGGTCTCTACACTAGAATGCCTTCCCAAATAGTCCCCTCCCAGGTTGGAAGGCTACAGAGAGTATTCTCATTGTTATGTAGGGTGTGGGATAGTTTCATTGACACAGATATTGTAGAAGGACTCATCAAAGGAAATTAATGGGTATTTAGCCCACAGGGATGGGGGAAGTCTACAACCAAAAAGAATGTATGTAAATTCACACAATTGAATGGTTAACAATAGTAGCCAGAGCTTCAAAGAAGCCAGTGGAAATTACCACCAACAATGGTTTATTATTAAATAGCTGGGCATCACCATCCATTTTTTTTGTTAGAAGATAAATTAAGCTTTGAAGGTGGATAAAGCCTGAACAGCAGTCGTATTCTTTGTGTGTAAAACCTTTATCCAGGTAATTTAATAACCAGGCCCACCCTTTCAGTATACAGTGGGGGTGGCTAACCTCTGGTAATGTAATGTCCGGACACCGATGATATAGAATCAAGGTACTGATAATTGATTAGAAGTTAAGCTTTTTTGTTTCATCTATACATATTTTGTGCCCAATCCACTAAGTACAAGACAATGTAGGTAATGTAATGTAAATGTGTTTTGCAGCAAGATTAGTCGAGTACTGACTTAGTTACATGAATACCGCATGACCTACAAGGATACAATAGATAGTTTTCTTCTATTTTATATTTTCATGTGCACAACCTACATACACAAACAAACACAGTGAGAGATATATTAGGTTGCAATGGATAATCCATGGGTATGATGTGTCTGTGTCATAAAGGTATACATTGATGCCAATAAACTTGCAGAACAAACTAAGGTGCACATGATAAGATATTGCGATCTGGTAAATCCAGGTGATACATATATATGGCATGAGGTTGTATATTCACACTTACAATCAATGCCATGTCAATGTACCGATTAGGTGTGAGTGGGAATGAATGTTGGGTTCCTGGTCATTGGCCCCTGCATAGCGAGGATGGTCTGTCCACAGGAGAAAAGATTCCCAATAACCTTGGACTGTGTCACACTGCCGGGGGTAACTGTTATTTGATACAGCCCAGCGGTGGCTTGCGTCCAGCAAGAACTGTTTTGCGACTCAATGTAGCTGTGCGGAGCATACAGAAGCCATCCGCTGAAGGGCACATGTTCCGGATCCCAGCCATGAGGGTGTGTCCATTAGGCACAACAGGAGGGAATGTTGTATTTTATCGGTATAAACTGTGTATTTCCAGGTGTGCCTTAATGGAAAAGTATGTCTGGACATTTATGTTGCTATGAGAGATTTACAGTGAATCTAGATGATCAGCTGGGGCCTTGCGCAAAGCCTGTTTCATAAAGGACTTTTTACAACCACAAACATCTGCATATGAGTAAATAACACAGCAAAGACAATGGCCTCTGACACTGACCCCAGCCCCCGCAAATGGCCATTGAGGAACTGGCTACCCAAGGTGAGAGGAAACTGAGTTATCTGGTTTGTCAACAATGGTCCATGGGATTAGCTACAAGTTCTTTCCCCCCCAGCTGCTAAGGGCAGGAACTATTGATGATGTATAACACAGAGGAGGAGTCTCTATACCTGTGGTATCCCAAATAAAAGACAATGTTTGGGAATCTCTCTCTCTCTTGGAATGCTGCTGCCATGGAGTGTGGGACAGAATAGGGGCTCAGCTAATGAAAGTGTGTGACTGTGCATAGGGTATATAGAGCCATTATGTGAGACACATACTTTGTATGATCTAACTTGTACATATGTATATTTGTAAATAAACCCCTTTTATTTAACCCCTTTGAAACGACCTCAAGTGTCTGGTCATTAACATAGAAATAAGTTAGCATAAGCTAGAGTACATTCTACAGAGATATATGAAGGGGAGGTATGGTGGATGGATATCTGTAGTGTTGGAGGAGCAGAGAGAGGAGGTTGGGGGTATCTCTGGATGAGATGGGAGATGTATGAAGGGGCGGTATGGTGGATGGATATCTGTAGAGTGTAGGAGGAGCAGAGAGAGGAGGTTGGGGGTATCTCTGGATGAGATGGGAGATGTATGAAGGGGCGGTATGGTGGATGGATATCTGTAGAGTGTAGGAGGAGCAGAGAGAGGAGGTTGGGGGTATCTCTGGATGAGATTGGAGATGTATGAAGGGGCGGTATGGTGGATGGATATCTGTAGAGTGTTGGAGGAGCAGAGAGAGGAGGTTGGGGAGTATCTCTGGATGAGATGTATGAAGGGGCGGTATGTTGGAGGGACATCTGTAGAGTGTAGGAGGAGCAGAGAGAGTAGGTTGGGGAGTATCTCTGGATGAGATGTATGAAGGGGAGGTATGTTGGAGGGACATCTGTAGAGTGTTGGAGGAGCAGAGAGAGGAGGTTGGGGAGTATCTCTGGATGAGATGTATGAAGGGGAGGTATGTTGGAGGGACATCTGTAGAGTGTAGGAGGAGCAGAGAGAGTAGGTTGGGGAGTATCTCTGGATGAGATGTATGAAGGGGAGGTATGTTGGAGGGACATCTGTAGAGTGTAGGAGGAGCAGAGAGAGGAGGTTGGGGAGTATCTCTGGATGAGATGTATGAAGGGGCGGTATGGTGGATGGATATCTGTAGAGTGTTGGAGGAGCAGAGAGAGGAGGTTGGGGAGTATCTCTGGATGAGATGTATGAAGGGGAGGTATGTTGGAGGGACATCTGTAGAGTGTAGGAGGAGCAGAGAGAGGAGGTTGGGGAGTATCTCTGGATGAGATGTATGAAGGGGCGGTATGGTGGATGGATATCTGTAGAGTGTTGGAGGAGCAGAGAGAGGAGGTTGGGGAGTATCTCTGGATGAGATGTATGGAGGGGAGGTATGGTGGATGGATATCTGTAGAGTGTTGGAGGAGCAGAGAGAGGAGGTTGGGGAGTATCTCTGGATGAGATGTATGAAGGGGAGGTATGTTGGAGGGACATCCGTAGAGTGTAGGAGGAGCAGAGAGGAGGTTGGGGGTAACTCTGGATGAGATGGGAGATGTATGAAGGGGAGGTATGGTGGATGGATATCTGTAGAGTGTTAGAGGAGCAGAGAGAGGAGGTTGGGGGGTATCTCTAGATGAGATGGGAGATGTATGAAGGGGAGATATGGTGGATGGATATCTGTAGTGTTGGAGGAGCAGAGAGAGGAGGTTGGGGGTATCTCTGGATGAGATGGGAGATGTATGAAGGGGCGGTATGGTGGATGGATATCTGTAGAGTGTTGGAGGAGCAGAGAGAGGAGGTTGGGGAGTATCTCTGGATGAGATGTATGAAGGGGCGGTATGTTGAAGGGACATCTGTAGAGTGTAGGAGGAGCAGAGAGAGTAGGTTGGGGAGTATCTCTGGATGAGATGTATGAAGGGGAGGTATGTTGGAGGGACATCTGTAGAGTGTAGGAGGAGCAGAGAGAGGAGGTTGGGGAGTATCTCTGGATGAGATGTATGAAGGGGCGGTATGTTGGAGGGACATCTGTAGAGTGTAGGAGGAGCAGAGAGAGTAGGTTGGGGAGTATCTCTGGATGAGATGTATGAAGGGGAGGTATGTTGGAGGGACATCTGTAGAGTGTTGGAGGAGCAGAGAGAGGAGGTTGGGGAGTATCTCTGGATGAGATGTATGAAGGGGAGGTATGTTGGAGGGACATCTGTAGAGTGTAGGAGGAGCAGAGAGAGTAGGTTGGGGAGTATCTCTGGATGAGATGTATGAAGGGGAGGTATGTTGGAGGGACATCTGTAGAGTGTAGGAGGAGCAGAGAGAGGAGGTTGGGGAGTATCTCTGGATGAGATGTATGAAGGGGCGGTATGGTGGATGGATATCTGTAGAGTGTTGGAGGAGCAGAGAGAGGAGGTTGGGGAGTATCTCTGGATGAGATGTATGAAGGGGAGGTATGTTGGAGGGACATCTGTAGAGTGTAGGAGGAGCAGAGAGAGGAGGTTGGGGAGTATCTCTGGATGAGATGTATGAAGGGGCGGTATGGTGGATGGATATCTGTAGAGTGTTGGAGGAGCAGAGAGAGGAGGTTGGGGAGTATCTCTGGATGAGATGTATGGAGGGGAGGTATGGTGGATGGATATCTGTAGAGTGTTGGAGGAGCAGAGAGAGGAGGTTGGGGAGTATCTCTGGATGAGATGTATGAAGGGGAGGTATGTTGGAGGGACATCTGTAGAGTGTAGGAGGAGCAGAGAGAGGAGGTTGGGGGGTATCTCTGGATGAGATGGGAGATGTATGAAGGGGCAGTATGGTGGATGGATAACTGTAGAGTGTAGGAGGAGCAGAGAGAGGAGGTTGGGGGGTATCTCTGGATAAGATGGGAGATATATGAAGGGGAGGTATGGTGGATGGATATCTGTAGAGTGTAGGAGGAGCAGAGAGAGGAGGTTGGGGGGTATCTCTGGATGAGATGGGAGATGTATGAAGGGGCGGTATGGTGGATGGATATCTATAGAGTGTAGGAGGAGCAGAGAGAGGAGGTTGGGGGTATCTCTGGATGAGATGGGAGATGTATGAAGGGGAGGTATGGTGGATGGTTATCTGTAGAGTGTTGGAGGAGCAGAGAGAGGCGGTTGAGGGGTATCTCTGGATGAGATGGGAGATATATGAAGGGGAGGTATGGTGGATGGATATCTATAGAGTGTAGGAGGAGCAGAGAGAGGAGGTTGGGGGTATCTCTGGATGAGATGGGAGATGTATGAAGGGGAGGTATGGTGGATGGACATCTGTAGAGTGTTGGAGGAGCAGAGAGGAGGTTGGGGGGGTATATCTGGATGAGATGGGAGATGTATGAAGGGGAGGTATGGTGGATGGACATCTGTAGAGTGTTGGAGGAGCAGAGAGGAGGTTGGGGGGTATATCTGGATGAGATGGGAGATGTATGAAGGGAAGGTATGGTGGATGGATATCTGTAGAGTGCAGGAGGAGCAGAGAGCAGGTTGGGGGTATCTCTGGATGAGATGGGAGATGTATGAAGGGGGGGTATGGTGGATGGATATCTGTAGGGTGTAGGAGGAGCAGAGAGGAGGTTGGGGGGGGGGGGGGGTATCTCTGGATGAGATGGGAGATGTATGAAGGGGCGGTATGGTGGATGGATATCTGTAGAGTGTTGGAGGAGCAGAGAGAGCAGGTTGGGGAGTATCTCTGGATGAGATGGGAGATGTATGAGGGGAGGTATGGTGGATGGATATCTATAGAGTATAGGAGGAGCAGAGAGAGCAGGTTGGGGAGTATCTCTGGATGAGATGGGAGATATATAAAGGGGAGGTATGGTGGATGGACATCTGTAGAGTATAGGAGGAGCAGAGAGAGCAGGTTGGGGAGTATCTCTGGATGAGATGGGAGATGTATGAAGGGGAGGTATGGTAGATGGACATCTGTAGAGTGTTGGAGGAGCAGAGAGAGGAGGTTGGGGAGTGTCTCTGGATGAGATGGGAGATGTATGAAGGGGAGGTATGGTGGATGGATATCTGTAGAGTGTTGGAGGAGCAGAGGGAGCGAAGAGAGCAGGTTGGGGAGTGTCTCTGGATAAGATCCGAGGTGTGTGAAGGGGAGGTAAGGAGGATGGACATCTGTAGAGTGTTGGAGGAGGGAAAAAACAAGGGGAAAGCATTGATTAGGATTCAAGGGGTGTTGACAGTGGGGTAATATGAGAGGATTCGGGACAGAGGTTGGGAAAGGAGTTTTTGTTCAGGACAAAGGAAAAACTTAACCTCCCTAGCAGAAAGGAGGAGTCAAGCTCGTCCATGCCGCGACAGAGATTTTAAGTTTCTCTGCTCCGCTTCTTACACTTATGCAAGCTTCCCTAGGATGGTTGGATGTTTGTCAGCACACTGTGGGTAGTGATCTGTGCTACTCACGGTGTGCAAACATCCAGCCAGCCATCCTAGGGAAGCCTACAAGCAGACCCAGCAGAGCAGAGAAATTGCTGTGGCTTTCCTGCAGTAATCCACCCTCCCTCAGCAATCCCCCAACAGCAGCGACCACCCGTCCTTGCAGTGATCTCCCCTCCCTTTCTTCACACCCTCTCTGCAGCGACCTCCCCCCCCCCAGCAATCCCCCGCCGTCCACAGTGACCTCCCCTCCCTTCCTTCACACCCTTCCTGCAGCGATCCCCTCCCCTGCCTGCTCCCCTCCCTGCTGCAACTGCCCCTCTCCTTCCCCCACAAGATCTCTGGCTTTTGGAGGAAGTGGATTACTCACTGTGCCTCTGTCCAGTGGCAGTCGCACATCCTCCTCCGTCATATAGCTCTGTCTACTTTCACGAGACGCGGCTTGATGACGTCATAAAGCCACATCCCGGTACTGTAGACAGAACTATATGGCGGAGGGGGATGTGCGACTGCTGCTGGAGAGAGGCACAGTGAGTAATCACTTCCAGTAAGCGCCAGAGATCTCACGGACGGGGGAGGAGGAGAGGGGGGTCACCTATACTTGGCTACCTATACTGCGGCACCTGTAGCTGTTTAACCTATACTGCAGAACCTATACCTTGCTATACTGCGGCACCTATACCTGGCTACCTATACCTGAGTAACCTATACTACAGCACCTACACCTGGCTACCAATACTGGGGACACCTATGCCTGACTAACCTATACTGTGACACCTATAGCTGAGTAACCTATACTACAGCACCTATCCCTGGCTACTTATACTGCGGCACCTATACCTGGGTAACCTATACTGCAGCACCTATACCTGGCTACCTATACTACAGCACCTATCCCTGGCTACTTATACTGCGGCACCTATACCTGGGTAACCTATACTGCGGCACCTATACCTGGCTACCTATACTACAGCACCTATCCCTGGCTACTTATACTGCGGCACCTATACCTGGGTAACCTATACTGCGGCACCTATACCTGGCTACCTATACTACGGCACCTATACCTGGGTAACCTATACTGCGGCACCTATACCTGGGTAACCTATACTGCGGCACCTATACCTGGGTAACCTATACTGCGGCACCTATACCTGGCTACCTATACTACGGCACCTATACCTGGGTAACCTATACTACAGCACTTATACCTGGCTATTTATACTGCGGCACCTATACCTGGGTAACCTATACTACAGCACCTATACCTGGCTATTTATACTGCGGCACCTATACCTGGGTAACCTATACTGCGGCACCTATACCTGAGTAACCTATACTACAGCACCTATACCTGGCTACTTATACTGCGGCACCTATACCTGGCTACCTATACTACGGCACCTATACCTGGGTAACCTATACTACAGCACCTATACCTGGCTATTTATACTGTGGCACCTATACCTGGGTAACCTATACTACAGCACCTATACCTGGCTATTTTTACTGTGGCACCTATACCTGGGTCACCTATACTACAGCACCTATCCCTGGCTACTTATACTGCGGCACCTATACCTGGGTAACCTATACTGCGGCACCTATACCTGGGTAACCTATACTACGGCACCTATACCTGGGTAACCTATACTACAGCACCTATACCTGGCTATTTATACTGCGGCACCTATACCTGGGTAACCTATACTGCGGCACCTATACCTTGCTACCTATACTGCGGCACCTATACCTTGCTACCTATACTGCGGCACTTATACCTGAGTAACCTGTACTACGGCACCTATACCTGGCTAGCTATACTGAGGGCACCTATACCTGACTAACCTATACTGCGTCACCTATACCTGGCTACCTATACTGCTGCACCTACACCTGGCTACCTATACTGCGGCACCTATACTTGAGTAACCTATACTGGGACAACTATGCCTGGCTACCCTATCCCGGGGGCACCTATAACTAACTACTTATACTGGGGGGCTAAATACTGCATCACAAACAATATTCTCTAGCCCACTGGTTGGGGGGGATGTTTAAACTCTGCAGTGTGTCTCTGCGCTGAGACTGGGCTACAGCACTGGCACGGTCTGCCTCCTACACGTCAGGCTGTCTATGGCTTCTGAAAGAGGTTAGGGAGCTTTGCTGTGTCCCCCAAATACAAGAGTCCAGCAGGAGGAAGGAGGTGTGTCAGGTGTGCAAGCTGGAAACTCAGGAGCACAGAGATCTCCCCACTGGAGTTCTTTAGAGATATAAGAATCCAGCAGGGGAAGGGGGAGCCTATACTAATAGGTGCAGTTTTGGGCTGGCTATTAAAGGTGCACTATGGCAAAAAAAACTGTAAAATGTAAAATATGTGCAAACGTAAACAAATAAGAAGTACGTTTCTCCCAGAGTAAAATGAGCCATAAATGACTTTTCTCCTATGTTGCTGTCACTTACAGTAGGTAGTAGAAATCTGAGAGAAGCGACAGGTTTTCGACTAGTTAATCTCTTCATAGGGGATTCTAAGCAAGGCTTTTATTCTTTATAAAGATATTCCCTAAAAAGGAATTAAATAATGATGCTGGCCAGCCTCCCTGCTCTCTACACAGTTTTTTGGCAGTTGGACAGAGCAACTGCCATTCACTAAGTGCTTTTGAAAATAAATATATCCCTGAGAATCCCCTATAAAGAGATGGACTAGTCCAAAGCCTGTCACTTCTGTCAGATTTCTACTACCTACTGTAAGTGACAGTAACATAGGAGAAAAGTAATTTATGGCTCATTTTACACCGGAAAAATGTACTTTTTATTTGTATGTTTGTGCATATTTTACATTTTACAATTTTTCGCCATAGTGCCCCTCTAAGGAGAGCAGAGATCTCTAACCCCCCAAAGCCCCATTGGCAAAGAGAAATCCAGAGAGGTAAAAGAAAGGCACCTGGCAATGGGTGTGGCAGGAATGCTGAGCACAATACTTGTGAGTGCAGAGATCTAACCCATGAGGTCCCATAGGCATAGAAAGATCCAGAAGGGGAAAGGAAGGCACCTGGTGATGGGTGTGGCAGGTGTTATGAGTTGGAAACTTAGTGCAATAAAGATCTCACCACCACACTGTTCAAGAAATCATAGATTTAATGCGGTGGTTTTATACTCTAGCTACCATGAAAACCTGAAACAGGTGTGTATTTACCATCGTCATTACACACTGAAGTCCCTGTCTATGTCTGGAGTGAAAGGACTATAGAGGTACGAGAGGCATGGAAAATATTCTCTCACTATGAGGAACTCGTAATAAACTTGTTAGAATAAGCATATTGTGAGAGATATGAAAGAGGGACTGGACTGTCAGACGGGAAGGTGACTTACCTGCTGATCCTGGATGAGGCCTTGCGTCAGCTGGAGTGTGAAGCCATTGATTGAGATGGAAGGTTGTCTGTCTGAGGACATCTGGCGTGTCAGTGTGGGAGGTGTCTGAGCTGCCCTGCTGCGGGTCTGGGGTCCTGTCTGGTAGGAGGAAGCTGATGAGGATCCGCTGCGGGCACCACTTGGCTGAACATGACTACCTGTGTTGTAGCTGTGTGACCCTGATGAGCTAGAAGATGCTGAAGAGGCACCACTGAGGACATCACTTGGTCCAAAACGTGCTACACAGGCCGTCTTCATGGCATCCACAGTTGGGTCATCGTTATTCACCAGCCGGATCTCCTTTAGGTGGTATGATGATGTATTATAACAGAATGAATGGATGGTGTTTACTATGGCTTTTGCACAGAGGGGGAGAGGAAACATGAAGATCCCGGAGCTCACAGCCGGGATGGCCACAGATTTCTGGTTACTTTTCTCCACATATTGTAAGACATTCTTGATACATTCAGCAAGGTCAGCATCACACTTGGCAGCGATATCGCTGAACCAAACTGGCCCCACGGCATGAACGAGACATTTACATGGCAGATTGCCGGGGCGCGTCACTGCAATACCTCCAGTTTTTACAATCCCATGGGTCTTTATCCATTCTTTACTGTATTCTATGATATGTGGTCCTCCAGCTTTGGCCAAAGCGTAGGCCAATCCCCCAGCATGGTCCAGGTCTTCATTGGCTGCATTCACCACCACATCTGTGTCCTCTCTGGTGAGGTCTCCCTTCAAAACACTGATCACTAGACCACCAAATAATCTCTTCTCATAAACCTTGACAGGCTGGTAGGGGGCGCCCTGATTCAGGTCGAGTTTAGGGCCGCTTAACTCTGCAAAACAATTAAATTTCTTCAGGACGAGGTCGCTCAGGTTTTCTGCACACCTGAAAAGAATTGTGTAAGTGAAGTCCGGGAGAGGAATCCTCCGGGGAGAAGCCATCTTTCTGGAAAGAGAAGAGAGGGTGACATCATTACTGAGCTTTCTCACCATCCAACAGCAATATTTTATTTCTACTATACTGATAGGGATGGAGGACATCAGCACTGACAGATAAGTCTCTTACTGATGACACCTGTGTCTACCAGTGCAGCACTTATTTCACCTCTCAAGTCAATTTCACGAGGGCAGGAAATAGTGCTGCATCCAGGAAGTGACCTGAGGGTATACCTCTGGGGGGCTGCACTACAGGTTATCGGTTTCTCCAACTCTCTTCTATAGGGGCCGGCTAACACAGATATCCCGCAGAGCTAAATAACGAGCTGCAGCATCCGTCGTTTAAGCACTGGCCGTTCAAATAAATGGACAGCGATGGTATGATCCTTTATTGCCATATACGTGAACGCTGCAACCCGATCCTGGTTTACCCCATCGTTTCAGGTGACCATGAACCAACATGCAGCTTCCGGGCGCGCTAAGTGCCGTGCCTCCGTGTGCCCCTGTGGGGGAATAAAAAAAACGTCACACAGCGGGAAGTGATGCCGGAAGCCGCTGAAGGCTCTCAAATGCTTTTCTGTATGCTTGCGGAGAAGCATTTGAACGAGACGCTGCAGGACGGAGAAAGTATGTAAAATAAAGAAGGTACTGAAACTGGCACATGGTTATTATTTATTGAATTTTTACAGCACCAACACATTGCGCAGCGCTGCATTATAAATAGGAATGCAGACAATGATAACAGGTGAACAACACAGTACTGGTAATAAGCAGTATGGGCTCAAACCCACTATCATGCTTTTCAAATCACTTGTGATTTGAAAAGCTCTTGCTAATGCAATGCTATGGGGGATTTTTATAAAATCACATCGTTCAAGTGGGATCACACCCATAGCATTACATTAGCAAGAGCTTTCAAATCTCAAGCACTTAGAAATGGCTTAGTAGCATACAGCTAGTGGGTTCCAGGACTGACACACAATGCCAGATGAAAAGTTATGTAACCATGTACAATGCCAAGCAGCAGCAGCTAAAGCAAATACAATTCTGGGATGCACATAATGGGAAATAAAATCACAAGTTGCTAGTACCTGTATTCGGAGTTCTTCTCAGACTTTTTTTCCAGCCAGTGGGCATAAAAAAGTAGCAGGTGGGGCGCAATGGGGGAATACAGGGCTGGTGCAACTCTATTTACTGCATTGGGGAAGGATGAGGAAGCCAGGCGATGACAGCCGGGTGCTCACCAAAATTAGCCGGGTGGAGCAGCCGTCTAAAAGAGCCTGGGGAGAACACTGCTGTATACCTACTCCCACTGTATAAATCCCCTGAGAGGCTATAACTGGAGTATGATACACAGCTTTGGGCACCACACTCTAGGAAGGACATTAACATGCTAGAACAGCTACAAAGACAGGCAACTAAGTTAATTAGAGGGATCAGAACAAACACTTCGAATTCAGTAATACATACACAGTTTCATACCCTTTCCACAGAGATATCTTAAAACGTAACTTTGAATAAATAGTGGTAATATCGTTAAGCCTGTAAAATTGTTCCCATAATGTAACTGGGAGAGGAGAAGGAAATTCAGAGTCCTGTGCTAGCACTTTTGAGCACTCCAGCACTTTGTTATAGTACCCCTGAGGAAGCCCCTATCTTTTACAGGGTGAAACATGTTGGGTTGTATGGTGGGGTGTGTTTAGGTAAGATACAGACTGGGAAAGAGGGGTTACATCTGGTGTGAGGACTTATATAGCCTCCCTCACAGGGCTCTAGGAATGCCCTTCCCCTCTCCCAGTTACATTATGGGAACAATGACTACACATCAGGCTTTATTCTTACAGCATAGATGTTATTTAGTATATATAAGAGATTCCTGTGTACACATCATATATACTGTACAGTCACAACACAGGACTGCTTTATTGCAGTAGCCCAAGTAACTATTTTTGATTGGTTCGTTTAATTTTTGTGGACTAAGCACAGCTATTACTGTATATATATAAATTATCTATGATGACTATTATATGAGAAATAGCACATTTTATCATATTTTCTCTTTTAATTACAGTTTAAATTTATTAGGAGTTGGAGCATTTTTCCCCCGACTCCAGGTACCAAAGATTGCTTCAACTGCGACTCCACAGCACTGTCCCGACTCTTCACTCCACAGCCCTGTCCCCGACTCTTCACTCCACAGCCCTGTCCCCGACTCTTCACTCCACAGCCCTGTCCCTGACTACACAGCCCTGTCCCCGACTCTTCACTCCACAGCCCTGTCCCTGACTCCACAGCCCTGTCCCCGACTCTTCACAGCCCTGTCCCCGACTCTTCACTGTTAAGCTTGGAGGTGTAATCTCCACAGTCAGCATACAACACATAAGCTGACGTGAAGGAGGTACACACACCAGCACAAGGGATCAGGATATCCCCAGTTTAGTGGAGGAGAGGACTGACTCCAATAGGAGATTGTGGTGCACAGAGCCGGTGCAGATCCGAACAGCCACAAACAACACTTTCGTAATAACGTCTCAGCGCAAAGTAGCGCTGAGCGCATAAACCAGGACTGAGGAGATCAGGACAGGTAGATAGAATGAACGCCTGCTTAACTAGCCACTACTTAGTGACAGCAAGCGTCCACAATAAGACAGACTGGAATGAGGCAGCCAATGCGTTTGCAGCGATGGCGTGCCTCACAAAGACAGGACAAGATAGTCAGGAAATAGCAGGATCAAGATAGATGAACGTAACACAGACAAATATACAATAAGTATGATTTCCTAGCGTATTACAATTACAGCTATCAATGAAACTATTTGTAACGTCTGACTAACATATGTATATATCGGCAATGAACCGATATATGACATAAGCAGGAACACTGACTAGCACTGGAGCAATACAGGGAACAGGACTCAGAAGGATTCGCTATCTCTTCGCAGAGATGAACGCAATCCACAAACGGTAACAGGACAGGATTCAGAAGGATTTGTTATCTCCTCGCAGAGATGAACGCAATCCACAAACAGGACCAGGAGCAGGATACTAGCTCAGCACGGGTGCTCACGATACACGCAAACTACCAAAACGTGCTGGAAGGCTGACTAACTGAACACAGGAAATAAACAGTTCGTGTACGTATATATCAGCGTCACTGATGTATCAACGTAACACGAATACAAGGAAAATAACAAAATGCGCAAGTATGCGTATATATTGGCGATGAACCAATATATGACACAAGACAAGCAAGTAACAACTTCTAGAACAAGAGCAGAACTAGGAGGACTTGCTGACCCCTTCGCAGGAGTCAGCGCAGTCCACACGGACCAGGAACGAGGTGGGGCACGAGCAGAGTAACAGACAGAATCTGAGACTATGGTAGCCCATCAAGCATTGCAGGAAGCAGTTCTTTATACTGAGGTCATCCAATGGGAGCAGACCTGCAGATTCCCACACAAGTGAATGGTAATTAATCACAGGCTGACAGCAGGAAAAGGCAGACAATGATATGCAGCCTGCAGGAAAGGGATTGCCCCTCCATTGCAGCAGACAATGTTTGTTTACACAAAAGCATATTAAACTGTCATTAACTTCAGAGTGACTGCAGATGGAATCAGCAACTAGTTTAAGTGCAAACCAAACTATGCAAGAAAATGCATGTAATGACATCAGAACTGCTTGGGTTACAATACCACTGCAGCCAGCAGTAAACGCTGCAGACATGATCATAACATTACCCCCCCCCCCCCCCCCCCCCCATAAAAGCGGATACCAGACGCTTTTCAAAACTGAAATTCCCAACAAAACAATCTGACTGATAATTCATGATGACCGGGACAGCCCGGCAAGACCAAATTCCAGAATCAGTCCCCACAAGACTGGATCCATCAGAACCAGAACCTACAGAACCATGCCCGTCAGCACTACAAGCCTCAGTGTGATACCCATCAGAACCACGACTTCCAGAAAAAAGCCCCCAGAAACTCTCTGAGCGATACCCGCCTTCCAGGGACTGTCCAAAAACGCCAAAGCCTTTGCAATGCCCACCGGAACTGTCCCTACCAACACAAAACCCACCGTTGAACCAGTCCAAGGTACCAGGACAAGTTTCCTCAGAGATCTCCCAGAACACTTGGAAGCTCCAAAGAGATCCCCACAGGTCAGAACGCCCCTTAGGCTCATATGGAGAACTATCAAGAACCCCTATGGAACCCAGGGCAACTCTAGAGTCAGGGTCACAAGGACAAACATCAAGATCAGGGCTTTTAGGGACCAAAACCATCTCCGGGCATGCAGGCCAACCGGCAACATCAGAACATGTCTCCACTAGGGAAGCACGTGAGCACGCTAACACAGACACACTTGGGCACTCTGGCATACGAAGCACATCTGGGCACACCGGCACAAGAGAGACTTCTGGGCATGTCAAGGAACTGCGAACCTCAAAGTCAGTCAAGGTAGGACCGAAACCAGGACTGGGCAAAAAAAAATCATCATGACTAGACTTCACAGTTACTGGATTCTCACTAAAAACTGCAGGATCAGACTTAGATGTCTCTGATTCCAGCAAGGTTATTAACAAATCATGTTCAGGGGCATTTACAAGACAGGACAAATCTTCTGATGTATGCACCGAACTAGACAGGGTTCCCATAACTTCTTCTGGACTAGACAGAGACTCATCAAATACACTGGATTGGAGCTCATGAAGGGCTGCAAAACAAGTCAGTAGTGCAGCAGCCCCCACTGAACTAGGCAAAACTGAGTAACTCACTGGACAGAAAGGGGACTCTGGAACTTCTGCCACACCGGCCAGAGAACCAGAATTTTCCAGGATACAGGGCTGGGTTTCAGAAACACTCATTAACCCGGACTGAAATTCTGAGATTTCTATTATTTTTTCCAGCGAGTCAGAATTATCCATGTTACAGGGCAAGACTTTTGAAACATTCAGAGGACAGGGCTGGAGTTCCTCGGCTGTTACAACACTGGAGAGGGACTCAACAACATTGGTTAAATCAGACTGTGTACAGGGCAAGGTATCTAACACACTTGCTGACGAGGACAATATTTCAATGGCTTCTGCTTCGCTGGGCAGAAATTCATCAAGTTTTATTAGAGCAGACTGTAATTCCAAAACAGCTGCTAGACAAGTGAATATTACTGCAACACCAACTGAGGTAAGCAGTGCCTCAGACTCCTCTGCTAGAGGGTTTGAAGTATCCAAAGTACTGGGTGAAGCATAAGACTCTGCGACCACAGCTTCACTGGACAGGATCACTGAACAGTCCATATTGCAGGGCAAAACCATGGAAGCACCTGCTGGACAGCATAATGATTCTGTGACCTGAGTTTCATAGGAGAGATCTACTGCACAATTCATGGTACAGGGCAAATTTACTGGAACATTTTCTGAACACGGTAATAATTCTGCGATTTCGGATTCACATAGCAGACGCTCTGAGTTATTCACGAAGCTAGAGTGAGGTGTAGAAACAGGAAGATCAAAACACAATGTTTGCGCATCTAAATCACCATTCAATTGTGAAATTGGAAAATTCAGATGCTGGGGTTCTGAGGTTTCTGGACAGGATTGCTGGGACTCGGAAACTGATGTAGTGCATCTATTGGCATCTGCTGGATCAGACAGGAGTTGAACTTTATTAACACAGGTAATTTCTGCAGAAGTGTTTGCAGAGACAGGCAAGATTTTTCTGGTGTCTGTTTCACTGAACAAAGACTCATGAGTACTGGCTAGGCTGGACTCAGAAGTCAGCAGGACCTCTGGATTCTCTGCTGAGAAATTTGTGCAGGGCAAAGTTAAGAAAGTATCAGTGGCTTCTGTTTTACTGGGAAGTAACACTGAGTTATCCATGGTACAGGGTGGAGTTACAGGAACATTCACAAGACATGGCAGGGACTCAGTAACTGGAGAAGTGGGACAGTCTCCAATTGACAGTGTGTCTTCCCTGGTATCAACTGATTGAATCGCATAAAAATCGTCCAAAATCATTTTCCACACATCGATCAATGGAGCCACAAGGTCATACCCACACACACCAGTTTTTATTAGGTTATAGGCAGACTTAATGCATGCATTCAATACTAATTCACTTTTTGCACTGTAAAATTGACAAAATGAACTTGAATCATTCTTCCATTCATTGACCAGAGCTTCCATCTCTCCTTTCTCAAATGGAGGATTTCAAGCATACTTAACAGGCAGATCACAGTTTGCAAATGTGGTTTTGGCAGAAACATACATTGGATTATTTAGCAGGCGATTGGCAGATTTCTTATTCCTAAGGATCTCCAATACCTGTAGCAAGTGTTGGACTGTAGTGTATGCAAATTTTTCTTGCTGCACGAATAGATTGATTTGTTCAATACTCTGTAATATATCCTCATAATCATACTCAGATAATTCTTTTAAACAAAAATCTTTATTTTCCCTAGCCAGTGATGAAAGTTCATTAGTAGTTTCATAAGTCCATTTAACTCCCCTGAAAGACAATTGCATTTCATTATCTGTTAATGGCAGAATCTCATTGCAGGTCTGATGCGCAGTCGCTAAAGATAACGATTCTGCAGATTGGACACGTTTCTTAGAACGTTTGCGTTTTGCCTTTGACCTTGCTGTTTTTGGTGATTTATTCAAAGCTGCAGGAAAATTATCAGTAACACTTTCTGCTTGCTGATCATTTTTGCAAGCAATTGAAGGAGCAGCTGATTGGCCTGCTTCCAGGAGTTCATTAAGAGGAAAAGGCAATGGATCTATGCGCAACCAATTGTGAATTACAAAAGCTATAAATTGCAAAGGACTTTGTCTAAACTGAGTGTGATCTAAGACATCGATTGCCCAATCAAAAAGTTTGCCCTTAAAAAGAGCACAAACGATCCAATCAGACCAGGTAGAAATTGCAGAAGCCCGAAAGTCGGGATTGGCCAGAACTTTAACCAATTCTGATATAAATTTGTCTGTAACTTCAGGACCAAGCTTTTCAAATTTTTTAAAGGAGCAGGACCCCTGACAAACAGTGTCATAATTTCTGGAAATTCCCCCCACAATAGGGATTGGTAATGGGGCTACCATAATGTTAAGCTTGGAGGTGTAATCTCCACAGTCAGCATGCAACACATAAGCTGACGTGAAGGAGGTACACACACCAGCACAAGGGATCAGGATATCCCCAGTTTAGTGGAGGAGAGGACTGACTCCAATAGGAGATTGTGGTGCACAGAGCCGGTGCAGATCCGAACAGCCACAAACAATACCTTCGCGATAACGTCTCAGCGCAAAGTAGGAGATCAGGACAGGTAGAAATAATAAACGTCTGCTTAACTAGCCACTACTTAGTGACAGCAAGCGTCCACAATAAGACAGACTGGAATGAGGCAGCCAATGCGTTTGCAGCGATGGCGTGCCTCACAAAGACAGGACAAGATAGTCAGGAAATAGCAGGATCAAGATAGATGAACGTAACACAGACAAATATACAAAAAGTATGATTTCCTAGCGTATTACAATTACAGCTATCAATGAAACTATTTGTAACGTCTGACTAACATATGTATATATCGGCAATGAACCGATATATGACATAAGCAGGAACACTGACTAGCACTGGAGCAATACAGGGAACAGGACTCAGAAGGATTCGCTATCTCTTCGCAGAGATGAACGCAATCCACAAACGGTAACAGGACAGGATTCAGAAGGATTCGTTATCTCCTCGCAGAGATGAACGCAATCCACAAACAGGACCAGGAGCAGGATACTAGCTCAGCACGGGTGCTCACGATACGCGCAAACTACCAAAACGTGCTGGAAGGCTGACTAACTGAACACAGGAAATAAACAGTTCGTGTACGTATATATCAGCAACACTGATGTATCAACGTAACACGAATACAAGGAAAATAACAAAATGCGCAAGTATGCGTATATATTGGCGATGAACCAATATATGACACAAGACAAGCAAGTAACAACTTCTAGAACAAGAGCAGAACTAGGAGGACTCGCTGACCCCTTCGCAGGAGTCAGCGCAGTCCACACGGACCAGGAACGAGGTGGGGCACGAGCAGAGTAACAGACAGAATCTGAGACTATGGTAGCCCATCAAGCATTGCAGGAAGCAGTTCTTTATACTGAGGTCATCCAATGGGAGCAGACCTGCAGATTCCCACACAAGTGAATGGTAATTAATCACAGGCTGACAGCAGGAAAAGGCAGACAATGATATGCAGCCTGCAGGAAAGGGATTGCCCCTCCATTGCAGCAGACAATGTTTGTTTACACAAAAGCATATTAAACTGTCATTAACTTCAGAGCGACTGCAGATGGAATCAGCAACTAGTTTAAGTGCAAACCAAACTATGCAAGAAAATGCATGTAATGACATCAGAACTGCTTGGGTTACAATACCACTGCAGCCAGCAGTAAACGCTGCAGACATGATCATAACATTCACTCCACAGCCCTGTCCCCGACTCTTCTCTCCACAGCCCTGTCCCCGACTCTTCTCTCCACAGCCCTGTCCTCGACTCTTCTCTCCACAGCCCTGTCCTCGACTCTTCTCTCCACAGCCCTGTCCTCGACTCTTCTCTCCACAGCCCTGTCCTCGACTCTTCTCTCCACAGCCCTGTCCTCGACTCTTCTCTCCACAGCCCTGTCCTCGACTCTTCTCTCCACAGCCCTGTCCTCGACTCTTCTCTCCACAGCCCTGTCCTCGACTCTTCTCTCCACAGCCCTGTCCCCGACTCTTCTCTCCACAGCCCTGTCCCCGACTCTTCTCTCCACAGCCCTGTCCCCGACTCTTCTCTCCACAGCCCTGTCCCCGACTCTTCTCTCCACAGCCCTGTCCCCGACTCTTCTCTCCACAGCCCTGTCCCCGACTCTTCTCTCCACAGCCCTGTCCCCGACTCTTCTCTCCACAGCCCTGTCCCCGACTCTTCTCTCCACAGCCCTGTCCCCGACTCTTCTCTCCACAGCCCTGTCCCCGACTCTTCTCTCCACAGCCCTGTCCCCGACTCTTCTCTCCACAGCCCTGTCCCCGACTCTTCTCTCCACAGCCCTGTCCCCGACTCTTCTCTCCACAGCCCTGTCCCCGACTCTTCTCTCCACAGCCCTGTCCCCGACTCTTCTCTCCACAGCCCTGTCCCCGACTCTTCTCTCCACAGCCCTGTCCCCGACTCTTCTCTCCACAGCCCTGTCCCCGACTCTTCTCTCCACAGCCCTGTCCCCGACTCTTCTCTCCACAGCCCTGTCCCCGACTCTTCTCTCCACAGCCCTGTCCCCGACTCTTCACTCCACAGCCCTGTCCCCGACTCTTCACTCCACAGCCCTGTCCCCGACTCTTCACTCCACAGCCCTGTCCCCGACTCTTCACTCCACAGCCCTGTCCCCGACTCTTCACTCCACAGCCCTGTCCCCGACTCTTCACTCCACAGCCCTGTCCCCGACTCTTCACTCCACAGCCCTGTCCCCGACTCTTCACTCCACAGCCCTGTCCCCGACTCTTCACTCCACAGCCCTGTCCCCGACTCTTCACTCCACAGCCCTGTCCCCGACTCTTCACTCCACAGCCCTGTCCCCGACTCTTCACTCCACAGCCCTGTCCCCGACTCTTCACTCCACAGCCCTGTCCCCGACTCTTCACTCCACAGCCCTGTCCCCGACTCTTCACTCCACAGCCCTGTCCCCGACTCTTCACTCCACAGCCCTGTCCCCGACTCTTCACTCCACAGCCCTGTCCCCGACTCTTCACTCCACAGCCCTGTCCCCGACTCTTCACTCCACAGCCCTGTCCTCGACTCTTCACTCCACTGCCCTGTCCTCGACTCTTCACTCCACAGCCCTGTCCTCGACTCTTCACTCCACAGCCCTGTCCTCGACTCTTCACTCCACAGCCCTGTCCTCGACTCTTCTCTCCACAGCCCTGTCCTCGACTCTTCTCTCCACAGCCCTGTCCCCGACTCTTCTCTCCACAGCCCTGTCCCCGACTCTTCTCTCCACAGCCCTGTCCCCGACTGGCAGGGCTATGGAGTGGGTACAAAAATCACCCGTTTCCTCAGTTTATGAAACCTGAAACCTTATGTAAAAATTCAACATTCAAAGCCAAATGGCAACAACACATGAAGCTAAGTGACAACACAGAATGCCAAATGACAAAATCTAATGCAAAGTGCCAACAACACTCGATGCCAAGTGACAACAACAGTTCTGTAAATCGAGAATTTGCACGTTGGAATGATGAACTGTCTTCTAGAATAGAAAGGTCTTCCAGTTGGAGTAACATTTTTCTTTGGAGATACCATGAAAGGATCATCTTCAAAGAGACATTACATCTCACAACACAATCCAGACACAATGCCGCCTGTTCTGGGCCCGAGCTCATTTCAGAGGATTCAACAAATTAAAACCGGTGCTCAACTTTAAAAATGCTGAACCTCTACTGAGTCATCCAAATTGAATAGAGTGTATCAAATTCCCCTATATACTGCAGTTCCCTTCCACCCCTAAAATCATGAATCGACCAATAGTGATGGCCTGAATGTCAAATTTTGGGTTCGCGAATTTCAAATTGGAATCTCCGCACACAAAAAAAAATGCAAAGACCTGTAGTGATTACGTCAGGTGAGCATATCTTTGTTTTTACTGACTGACACCTCCACAACATAAAGGTTAGTCCTCTTGGCGGCAGTCTTAGTGTAGTGGCCACCGTGGTTGTGCGCATAATCGTGGGAGTGCAAGTGATCACGGTTTTCCAGCCTCTATGGTCAGGCTGAGGTAGTTCTAGGACAGTTAAATGACCCAAAAAAAACTGATTCTGCACTGAGGCACTATACAGGGGGCAGTCGTGGATACAAGATGCTAGTAGTGGTCGCAAAGGATTATTGAGTTAGAGTCGGTGCACTACTAGGAGTCGTTGCACTACGGTTTCCGACAAGACTGAGGTCTTATACAGGGGTCAGTAGTGGAAACTATATGCCAGTAGTGGTGTGAAGGATTACTAGGTTATGGTCAGTGCACTACTAGGAACAGCAGACCTGTCTCCTACAGCACTAATGTTTTACAAAAGGGCCTGTAAATACTAGATGCCAGTAGTGGTATGAAGGTGGGTTATGATCAAACAATGTACCAGCCCTAAGAATGGCTTAGCTGTTCAGGACAATGTGGTGGCAGCAAGAATCTGCACTGAGGACACAGAACACAGGCCTACCTAACTCTCTCCCTGTCAGCAGCACACTGTCCCTGATCTGCCTAGCACAGAAGCCAAACACAGACTGCAAAATGGCTTCTGTGCTGGATTTCTGACAGGTGGGTGGGGGGTGGCGGTCCAGGTGGGAGGGATAGCTGGTTGGCTGCCATGTGCCTACTGACTGTGAGGAAAGGGGTCTACATTTAGCTCAATGATGCTGTATAGGGGGTGGGTCGAACATGCCATGTATAAGATGTACGTACACCCCTTGTTAGGCACGAAAACTATTCGCTGGACGAATAGTTCGACCCATCTCTATCGACCAAGCCACAGGTCTCCTACCTGCATAACAGCTGTATGCCTATACATTTCACAGCTGAACACCCTACATGGCCAGCCAACCAACACACTTAACCGGGACCCCAATAGTGCATCCATGGAGCCTTCAAAAGGTTTATGCAGCGTCCCAGCTTTCTAAATGAAGTCCTGGCTCCCGTCATTTAAAGAGAACCCGAGGTGGGTTTGAAGAATATTATCTGCATACAGAGGATGGATCTGCCTATACAGCCCAGCCTCTGTTGCTATCCCAAACCCCCCTAAGGTCCTCCTGCACTCTGCAATCCCTCATAAATCACAGCCACGCTGCTGACAAACAGCTTGTCAGAGCTGGCTGTGTTTATCTCTATAGTGTCAGTCTGCTGCTCTCCCCGCCTCCTGCAGAACTCCTGTCCCCGCCTGCCTCCCTTCCCTCCCTGCTGATTGGAGGGAAGGGACGGGGGCAGGGACCGGAGCTATGCAGGAGGCGGGGGAGCAGCTGAGACTGACACTACAGATGTAAACACAGCCTCACAACACGGCTGTGAGTTATGGGGGATTGCAGAGTGCATGGGGACCTTAGTGGGGTTTGGGATAGCAACAGAGGCTGGGCTGTATAGGCAGATCCAGCCTCTGTATGCAGATAACATTCTTTGAACACACCTCGGGTTCTCTTTAATCATCAGCAGTTACTAGTTCTGTAGCCAGCTGCAATGGTGGCATAGGGCTTTGCATGGCCACATTACCATTACTTCTGCCTTCTAATGCCACCACTAGAATTCAGACCTGACGCCCAGCTGATTTGAGCATTCTCCCTGCCACTTGACATCTCAAGCTTTGTCAAGGCAAATGGTGAATGACACTTTTCTAGGGGAGGAGCTATTCAAGCAAAGTGGCGGTGTCCATTGGCCCGTCACAGAGCTCAGGTTACGTCAAGGAGATAGCTCAAGCTGCACACAAAAAGTTCATTCTCTATGATCTTCCAACGCAATTATGCATAGCACTCTATTCAATACTTCTTTCAAGCATATTTTGCAGCCAGCTCTTCTACTTACCTAAGGAGAGGGAAGACTCCTATAGAGCCTTCCCGCTCCTCTCATGGTCCGCACATTCCACCGTTGGCTCCCCCGTTAGCAGTCTCCAACCAATGGGAGTCGGAGACTGCTCTCTGCCGCTGTGGTAGGCTTCTGGGAGCAATAGTGCTACAGAAGATGGGTGGCTATGTAATGCACATGCACAAGCATGCTCCCTCGCGCATGCGCAGTAAGGAGCACTCAGGCTCCCCAAGACTTCTGAAGCCTTGCACCGTGAGAGACCTGAACAGAGGAGCCTCCGGTGAAACAAGGAGACCAGAAAAGGGAGCGGGAAGGCTCTTTAGGACCCATAGCCTTCCCCCTCCTCAGGTGAGTAGGTTTTTTTTTTGGGGGGGGGGGGGGAATTTGCTTCAGACTTACTTTAATCTCTTAAAGACCGCTCCGCGCCAACCCCAGGACCACCTAACGCCGGTCGGCGTGCAGTCCTGGGGGCGTGTTCTGCAGTGGATCCATGCTAATGCATGCGCATTTTCGCTTGAATGACGGATCTCCGTCATCAGTAACCCGGCGGCGACCGCCGCTAGGAGACTGTTAGACGGTGAAACCATCTCTAGGTCGGCTTTCTGTGCGTTCCACCGTGTGGGTCACGCGATCTGGCCGACGTCATCAGCATTGCACTGCGCAGGTACAGTGGTTCTGCGCCTGCGCAGTACAATGCTGATGATGTCAGACGGACCACGTGACCTGCCCGGTGGAGCACAGAAGCCGACCAGGAAGCCGACCTGGCAAGCTTCTGCAGCGGAGGACAATGGGAGCTATGGCGAGGGCACAGGACGGCTGCCAGGGGCTGGAGGAAACCCCAGGTAAGTGGATTTAGTTTTTTTTTATTTTGCCTAGACCTTCCTTTTAAGTGGTTAAACATCAAACCATTGGGATTACTCTGGTGGAACTCCTTGAAATGCATGAATACAGGGCAGGATTTCTCAGTACAGTAGAATCCCCTTATAGTAAACTCCAGGGGACCAGGAAAAGTAGTTTACTATATCAGAATTGGTCATAGTAGAAGCAGTAGAGTGTTGTACCGTGTTAGCCATCAGTAAAGGCAAGGCATTCTGAATCAGGATGTCACAATTTATTGGCTAACTTAGAGATAAATAAAAAGTAAGCTTTCGGCTAATAAGCCTTCGTCGGACTTCACAGTTCCTGCACATTGGTCATAAATTGCATATTTACACAGATACATTTGCTGGGACCTGAGGACTGAGGTTACTGTATCCAGAGGTTTACTATATCAGAGCTTACTATAACAACATTCTACTGTGTTCTCAATATGTTTTACCTGTTCCGTTACTGGTTTTCTCAATTCCCATTTAATTTTTCCCACATCGTATGTCCCACATGAGCAACAAAGCTGATAAACCACATGGTCCATATTGCATATTGTTTGGAGCCTGTACTATTTGTAAATATCTCTGATCTATCCATAAAATCACAGGCATTGCAGCTACCACAAGGAAGCATCCCCCTTTAACCTCCTTGCCGGTTATTCCGAGCTCAGCTCGGGGTAACCTGTGCAGGAGGATTTCTCAGGCCCCGCCGGGGCAATTTGCATAATTTTTTTTTTTTGTTACATGCAGCTAGCACTTTTCTAGCTGCTTGTAACATTCGATCGCCGCCGCTCGTCGCCGATCCGCCGCCCCGCCCCAGACCCCTGCGCAGCCTGGCCAATCAGTGCCAGGCAGCGCTGAAGGGTGGATCGGGATTCCCTCTGACGTCCCGAGGTCGGTGACGTCATTCCGCCCCGTCGCCATGGCGACTGGGGAAGAATCCCATTCTGAACGGGATTTCCTGCTTACTCCGATCGCTGGAAGTGATCGGAGTGGCTGCAGAGCTGCCGCTGCTCAGCGGCTATCATGTTGCGAGCCCTGGGCTCGCTACATGATGTAAAAAAATAAATTAAAAAAAAGTGCTGCGCTGCCTCCTTGCCGGGGGAATTAGACCGGCAAGGAGGTTAAAGTGGACCTGAACTCTTGCACCGGACAGAAGGAAAACACAGAGAAATGCCCTCTGTGTGTATTTAGAGAGTTTAGCCTGTCTAGTTCCCTCTCATTTGTGACTAAGCACAAGTTGTAATTTGATTTCTCCCCTGCATCACCTGACTGCTATGGTAGACAAGCTAATTTAAAAGCACAGGATGTTAACAATATGCCTGTTTCCATGAAAGCAGGAAGTAAACACACTGCAAACGTATTGCAGGATTTGTACCCTCTGTAACAAGGAAATGTTTTTCTGTAAAGGTTATTATGCTGTTGCTTATCTTCTAGAGAAGAGAGGAAGTTCTGAGTTTAGGTCCGCTTTAATGTAACTTCTGCTATAAAGCCAGTCACAACCCGTTGCTGTTGTTTCGATTTTGATTCCAAGATGGGAACTCGCCAACCGGCCTCTCAGATTCTCAGCCCTTCCAGCTGTTAGGAAAGGTTGACAGCCCACCACTCATACAACTTACCAGTCTGACATTAAAATCTTTCAGTGCTTCGAAAGGAGCTCTTAATTGCCCTACCCCCCCCCCCCCCCCCCCCCCCCCCGTATGCGCTGCTGCTGGTTTCCCCTTACACCCATCTTTGGTCCAAGCAGACTAGATCTTCCCACCCCTTCTAGTCTCTCTCGACCTTCTTGCAGCATTTGTCTTGAATAGCCTCTAGATTAAAATATCGCACACATCTCCTCCAGCTCATCGTTCAGAACGTCACAGTTACTACAGTTGTGCTTGACCCTCAGGGGTCACACTTGTCTGCTTTCGTGTGCGTTTTCTGCACAGAAAAACTGATTTCAACTGAGAACTCATGTTAGTCAATGAGCTAGGTCACACTTGAAACATCTTGCGCAATTTGTCAGTTTTCTCTATAATTTACATTAGCTGCTGTAAGGCTGGGGTCACACTTGTCCTTCAGTTTTCTGAAAAGTGTAGAAAACTGAAAGACAAGTGTGACCCCTGCCTCAAAACTGGCCATAGGGGATGCTTCTCTTCACAACTCCAGGGTGAAAACTCCCTGCATGAAGAAAGACATTCCCCTACATGGGTTTTCTAAGGTTTACAATGACGTTCCGACCTTCCTGATAATGAGATTGAGACAATTCTCTCTCATTTGCTGTGTATGTCAGCTTCATGCTTAGATCGTTAACATTCAAACCACACAGAAATGGTCCAGCTCGGCCCTGCTTCCCCACCAGACCAGGCGCATGTCGTCAATGTACCTTATCCAGAGGGCAGCATGCGCCCCACACATCCCATCACAGTTCTGTAAACAAACAATTTGGAATGATGAGATGATGAACTGTCTTCTAGAAGAGAAAAGTCACCTAGTTTGAGTTACATTATTATTCTTACCATAAGCTGAAGAAAGGAGAACCTTCACAGAGAAGTAACATCTCACAACACAATCCAGACACACCACCGCCTGTTCTGGGCCTAAGCTCATTTAAGATGAGTTGAGGCAAAACGTGACACTGTTCTGTGGATTAACACATTAATATTGTACTTGGATATTATGGATGGTGCCTCCTCCAAGCTGAAGAGGAGAAGAACCATCCGGCTAGTTGTAGGCACACAGTTCTGAAGCCAACATCCGTCATGGTATGGGAGGTGTGCATCAGTGCACATGGCATGGGTAGCTAGCACAGATGGGAAAGAATCAATTATACTGAAGGATATACAAGGTTTAGAGGCAACATATGTGGTCATCCAGATAATGTCTTCTTCAGGGAAAGCCTTATCTATTTCAGCAAGACGCTAAACCGCATCTGTATGTATTACAACGCCACAACTCTGTAGTATAAAATGGGACTGCTACAACCACCATATATACGACCATCCAATCAGGAGCAGGGAATCGGTGAACCAGGCAATAGTTGTACGAAAGATAGCCCACTGCACTGTGAGATCGGTTAAAAGTTCAATCTTTATTGTGACACCAATGGACAAAAGATCAGAAGCTCATGCATGTCGGAGCAAACATGACTCCTTAGCCATAGTTCTGTAGTATAAGCCGAAAGTGTTAAACTGGTCTATATCCAGTCCGGACCTGATCAGGCACTTGGTTGGTGGAAGGGAGGGGAGAGATGCAGATCTGCAGCTCTTGGGGGGAGGTGTTTGACATAAGATTGAGGGAGTTGAGGTTATACAAAAGGTGGGGGCCATATTTATGTACAAGGTTTGGGGTGGTGTGAAGCATAAGATTGGGTAGAGGCTTCTTGAGGCAGCGTTCTCCCCAGAACTTTTTTCCAGCCAGGCGGCATGAAAAAGTAGCCGGGTGGGTCAAGACAGGGGAATGCAGCTCAACTTTGCTTACAGCATAGGAGGAGGCGAGCCGATGACAGCCAGGTGCTCACCGAAATTAGCCGGGTGGAGCACCTGGGCAAAAGAACCTGGGGAGAACACTGGGGGGGGGGGGGGGGGGGGGTTAGTTAACCACATGGTGTCCGGCATCAGTTTGAGGGGGTGTGGTTAGAATAAATCTCAAGGGAAAAAAAATTGTGAAAATACAGTGCGTTGCAAAAGTATTCGGCCCCCTTGAAGTTTTCCACATTTTGTTACATTACTGCCACAAACATGAATCAGTTTTATTGGAATTCCACGTGAAAGACCAATACAAAGTGGTGTACACATGAGAAGTGGGACGAAAATCATACATGATTCCAAACATTTTTTACAAATCAATAACTGAAAAGTGGGGTGTGCGTAATTATTCAGCCCCCTGAGTCAATACTTTGTAGAACCACCTTTTGCTGCAATTACAGCTGCCAGTCTTTTAGGGTATGTCTCTACCAGCTTTGCACATCTAGAGACTGAAATCCTTGCCCATTCTTCTTGGCAAAACAGCTCCAGCTCAGTCAGATTAGATGGACAGCGTTTGTGAACAGCAGTTTTCAGATATTGCCACAGATTCTCGATTGGATTTAGATCTGGACTTTAACTGGGCCATTCTAAGACATGGATATGTTTTGTTTTAAACCATTCCATTGTTGCCCTGGCTTTATGTTTAGGGTCGTTGCCCTGCTGGAAGGTGAACCTCTGCCCCAGTCTCAAGTCTTTTGCAGACTCCAAGAGGTTTTCTTCCAAGTTTGCCCTGTATTTGGTTCCATCCATCTTCCCATCAACTCTGACCAGCTTCCCTGTCCCTGCTGAAGAGAAGTATCCCCAGAGCATGATGCTGCCACCACCATATTTGACAGTGGGGATGGTGTGTTCAGAGTGATGTGCAGTGTTAGTTTTCCACCACACATAGCGTTTTGCATTTTGGCCAAAAAGTTCCATTTTGGTCTCATCTGACCAGAGCACCTTCTTCCACATGTTTGCTGTGTCCCCCCCATGGCTTGTGGCAAACTGCAAACGGGACTTCTTATGCTTTTCTGTTAACAATGGCTTTCTTCTTGTCACTCTTCTATAAAGGCCAAATTTGTGCAGTGCACGACTAATAGTTGTCCTATGGACAGAGTCTCCCACCTGAGCTGTAGATCTCTGCAGCTTGTCCAGAGTCACCATGGGCCTCCTGACTGCATTTCTGATCAGCGCTCTCCTTGTTCGGCCTGTGAGTTTAGGTGGACGGCCTTGTCTTGGTAGGTTTACAGTTGTGCCATACTCCTTCCATTTCTGAATGATCGCTTGAACAGTGCTCTGTGGGATGTTCAAGGCTTTGGAAATGTTTTTGTAGCCTAAGCCTGCTTTACATTTCTCAATAACTTTATCCCTGACCTGTCTGGTGTGTTCTTTGGACTTCATGGTGTTGTTGCTCCCAATATTCTCTTAGACAACCTCTGAGGCCCTCACAGAGCAGCTGTATTTGTACTGACATTAGATTACACACAGGTGCACTCTATTTAGTCAATAGCACTCATCAGGCAATGTCTATGGGCAACTGACTGCACTCAGACCAAAGGGGGCTGAATAATTACGCACACCCCACTTTGCAGTTATTGATTTGTAATAAATGTTTGGAATCATGTATGATTTTCGTTCCACTTCTCATGTGTACACCACTTTGTGTTGGTCTTTCATGTGGAATTCCATTAAAATTGATCCCTGTTTGAGGCAGTAATGTGACAAAATGTGGAAAACTTCAAGGGGGCCGAATACTTTTGCAAGCCACTGTATATATTTACCTTATATACAGGCCCAGTGTTCTCCCCAGTAAATTTTTCCAGCCGGGTGGCAAGAAATAGTAGCCGGGTGGGGTGAGATGAGAGAATGCAGGGCTGGTGCATCTGTGCACAACTCTGCTTACAGCATAGGAGGAGGTGAGCCGATGACAGCCGGGTGGTCACCAAAACTAGCCGGGTGGAGTACCCGGATAAAAGAGCCTGGGGAGAACACTGAGGCCCTCTCTGGACACGCTCTTGCACAGCTGTGTATAGCAGCGATTCCCAGGGGGGTTTCTGGGCATGTGCACCTCCGACTGTACCTGAACCGTGCATGTCCAGGACATTTTCGCCATGGCTGCTGTTCAGAGCACTGCAGGAGTATGATCCACCACGTGAGCAAACTACATGTGATGGGCTTTGACAGTTCCCAGTTATTAGGGGGACCTGCAGCTGCAAGACCAAGGGGATGCCCGACACAATTATGGAGCCTGCAGGAGTCCACGAAGCCTATACAGTGGCTGGATAGTGTACTGGTTAAGGGCACCACCTTTGACATGGGAGACCCAGGTTTGAATCCCGGCTAGGTCAAGTACCTATTCAGTAAGGAGTTGAAAGCAAGACCCCCTAACACTGCAGGGTGGCCTCCTGAGCGCGTCCCAGTGGCTGCAGCTCTTGAGCGCTTAGAGTCCGACAGGAGAAAAGTGCTATACAAATGTTCGGATTATTACAGTAGAGATAAGAATGGGATTAGGGACCTGGGGGTGAAGTAAGGTGGGGCACCAGGTTTTGGTGGATAGAATTAGGGACAAGGTGGGGTAGGGACAGAGGTGGGCTGACAAATCATGGGCCCCGGGGCGATAGGAGATTCTGGGGCCCTGTACCAGTGTCGCCAACCTTTCACATTATTTTTTACTGACAAAGATATAAACATTTACTGACAAAGGATATTTTTTTTTTTTACTGTTAAAAACCCCTGTGCCATACCAAAAAATGGGTGTGGTCATACATCAGAATGTGGGCGTGGTCCTGTGAGGGGCCAAATATACGTGACCTTAGCAGTGGTGTATAAGGTCTGCAGGGGAAGTTTGAGCTCTGCCGTAGTGTATCCCCCCAAAATACATGTAATCTGACAGCATTTCACCAAAAATACACGTAAAATACACATATTTTGCCATACGAGGTTCCTCCAAAATACAGATAATATGGATCCCACAAAATATACATAATCTGGCAGCAGCGATTCCCCAACATACACATAATTTGGCAGCAGTTCCCCAAAATACACGTAATCTGGCAGCGGATCACCCAAAATACACGTAATCTGGCAGCGGATCACCCAAAATACACGTAATCTGGCAGCAGCGGTTCCCCAAAAATCCACATAATCTGGCAGCAGTTCCCACAAAATAGGTGCCCCCAGTATAGGTATCCAGATCTATGGGTATCCCAAGTATAGGTAGTTTTCTATAGGTGTCCCCAGTATAAGTAGTCAGGTCTATAGTAGTCCCCAGTGTAAGTAGCCAGGTCTATAGGTGTCTCCAGTTTTGATAGCCAGGTCTATAGGTGCCCCCAGAATAGGTAGCCAGGTCTATAGGTGTCCCCAGAATAGGTAGCCAGGTCTATAGGTGCCCCCAGAATAGGTAGCCAGGTCTATAGGTGTCCCCACAATAGGTAGCCAGGTCTATAGGTGCCCCCAGAATAGGTAGCCAGGTCTATAGGTGCCCCCAGAATAGGTAGCCAGGTCTATAGGTGTCCCCACAATAGGTAAAGTCAAACAAGCAGCTAGAGCAGTCCTTCTCCCAGGACACACAGCCTGGTGCGCCGGTGCTCGATCCTTTAGTGGGTCACCACTTCCACTAACAAACAAATCCAATGCAATTAGAAGGATGAGGCAATCAAAAGGTGTATGAACTGTTGTTTATTCAACAGGTAGCCAAACACTACATGTTTCGGTGGTTCCCCCTTTCTCAGGTGCTTGGCTACCTGTTGCATAAACGGCAGTTTATACGCCTTTTGATTGCCTCCTTTTAATTGCATTGGATCCCCAGAATAGGTAGCCAGGTGTCCCCAGAAAGAGAGGTGGCAGCATAGTGAAGGGGGAGCATTGGGCACAGCAACGGGGAAGGAGGGCAGTCTCCCCCTTCCCTCACCTTTGGGCACCCCGTTCCTCGCTCCCCCTCCAGAATTGCGGTGCAATTGCAGGCGGCAGGCGCAGCGGAATACTTCCTCCTATACCCAGTGCGAGAGGAAGATCTGTGCGCCGCAGGTCATCTCTAGTCAGTGACGTCTCCAGACCAGCGGCGCACAGAGCTCACTCTTACGCGGGGCATAGGGGGAAGTGTTCCACTGCTGCCAGCTGCCACACCGCAATTATGGAGGGGGGAAAGAGGAAGGGGGAGCCCCAAGGTGAGGGAAGGGAGGGGATACGGCCCCCTTCCCCGCCACTGTGCCCTGCTCCCCTTCACTGCACTGCCACCCCAATGCGGGCCCCAGAGACCACAGGCCCTCGCTTCATGCCCGAATGGTCAGTCCGCCCCTGGGTGGGGATCAAGGTTTAGGGAGCTAGGATTCAGGACCAAGTGGGTCAGGTAAGGTGGGGTACCAGTTTTTGGGTGTTAGGATTAGGGACCAAGTTTGTGAGGTAGGGCACCAGGTTTGGATTAGAAACCAGGTGGGTTAGGTAAGGCGGGGTATTAGGAAGCAGGTGAGTGAGGTAAGGCGGGGTATTAGGAAGCAGGTGGGTGAGGTGGGGCGGGGTATTAGGAAGCAGGCGGGTGAGGTAAGGCGGGGTATTAGGAAGCAGGCGGGTGAGGTAAGGTGGTGTATTAGGAAGTAGGTGGGTGAGGTAAGGCGGGGTATTAAGAAGCAGGTGGGTGAGGTAAGGTGGGGTATTAGGAAGCAGGTGGGTGAGGTGGGGCGGGGTATTAGGAAGCAGGTGGGTGAGGTAAGGCGGGGTATTAGGAAGCAGGCGGGTGAGGTAAGGCAGGGTATTAGGAAGCAGGCGGGTGAGGTAAGGTGGGGTATTAGGAAGCAAGCGGGTGAGGTAAGGCGGGTATTATGAAGCAGGTGGGTGAGGTAAGGCGGGGTATTAGGAATCAGGCGGGTGAGGTAAGGCGGGGTATTAGGAAGCAGGCGGGTGAGGTAAGGCGGGTATTAGGAAGCAGGCGGGTGAGGTGGGCGGGGTATTAGGAAGCAGGTGGGTGAGGTAAGGCGGGTATTAGGAAGCAGGCGGGTGAGGTAAGGCGGGTATTAGGAAGCAGGCGGGTGAGGTAAGGCGGGTATTAGGAAGCAGGCGGGTGAGGTAAGGCGGGGTATTAGGAAGCAGGCGGGTGAGGTAAGGCGGGGTATTAGGAAGCAGACGGGTGAGGTAAGGCGGGGTATTAGGAAGCAGGCGGGTGAGGTAAGGCGGGTATTAGGAAGTAGGCGGGTGAGGTAAGGCGGGGTATTAGGAAGCAGGTGGGTGAGGTAAGGCGGGGTATTAGGAAGCAGGTGGGTGAGGTAAGGCGGGGTATTAGGAAGCAGGCGGGTGAGGTAAGGTGGGGTATTAGGAAGCAGGTGGGTGAGGTAAGGCGGGGTATTAGGAAGCAGGTGGGTGAGGTAAGGTGGGGTATTAGGAAGCAGGTGGGTGAGGTAAGGCGGGTATTAGGAAGCAGGTGGGTGAGGTAAGGCGGGGTATTAGGAAGCAGGTGGGTGAGGTAAGGCGGGTATTAGGAAGCAGGTGAGTGAGGTAAGGCGGGGTATTAGGAAGCAGGTGGGTGAGGTAAGGCGGGGTATTAGGAAGCAGGTGAGTGAGGTAAGGCAGGGTATTAGGAAGCAGGTGGGTGAGGTAAGGCGGGGTATTAGGAAGCAGGTGAGTGAGGTAAGGCGGGGTATTAGGAAGCAGGTGGGTGAGGTAAGGCGGGGTATTAGGAAGCAGGTGGGTGAGGTAAGGCGGGGTATTAGGAAGCAGGTGGGTGAGGTAAGGCGGGGTATTAGGAAGCAGGTGGGTGAGGTAAGGCGGGTATTAGGAAGCAGGTGAGTGAGGTAAGGCAGGGTATTAGGAAGCAGGTGGGTGAGGTAAGGCGGGGTATTAGGAAGCAGGTGAGTGAGGTAAGGCAGGGTATTAGGAAGCAGGTGGGTGAGGTAAGGCGGGGTATTAGGAAGCAGGTGAGTGAGGTAAGGCGGGGTATTAGGAAGCAGGTGGGTGAGGTAAGGCGGGGTATTAGGAAGCAGGTGGGTGAGGTAAGGCGGGGTATTAGGAAGCAGGTGGGTGAGGTAAGGCGGGTATTAGGAAGCAGGTGGGTGAGGTAAGGCGGGGTATTAGGAAGCAGGCAAGTGAGGTAAGATGGGGCAACAGGTTGGGGGGGAACTAGAGGGCAGGTGGGGCTCCAGGTTTGGGGAGCAGGTGAGTGAGAATATGGTGCATCTGGTAGTTATGGAGAGTTACAGAGCGGACACCCGGCAGGGGGCGGAGTTTGGAGTAATAGCCGGGTGTAGCCGCCCTCGGGTGATGATCAGGGAGGATAGAGTGGACACCCGGCAGGGGGCGGGGTCAGGCAGTAACAGAGCGGACACCCGGCAGGGGGCGGAGTTTGGAGTAATAGCCCTCAGGTGATCGGTTGCCCCGTGTGTAGCCCCTCCTCCCCCAGGCGATCACTCACCGCACACGGGGGCTCCGGGGGGGATCAGCGGAGAATGCCGACTGCCGAGAAAAGTTCCTGGAATTTACTTTCTGTTTCTCCGACTCCGCCCCGACCCCGCCCACTGCCCCTCCCTCTACCCCGCCCCCTCCCCGCCAACTCCCATTACTGGAAAGCGAAACCAACTCCGAGGCGAGAGACGCTGCGAGATACGCGGAGATACGGGAGACCGGCAGAGATAGAGAGGCACCGGGGGAGGGGAGAGAGAGGGACACCGGGGAGAGATACAGACTGAGGCTGGCAGCAGCACAGGAGGATCATATTGGCTTTGCCTCCTCTCCAGTGTAGTCATTCTGGTCATCTGAGCTGAGAAAGGGGTCAGAGAAGGTGGCAGCTGGGCCCTCTGACACGCTCTATGCCCCGGGCACCTGCCTAACTTGCCCTGAGGATGATCCTAAACTGAGAAGGGATACAGACAGGGTAGGCGGGCACTAGAAGGGATAGAGACAGGGTAGGCGGGCACTAGAAGAGATAAAGACAGGGTAGGCGGGCACTAGAAGGGATAGAGACAGGGTAGGCGGGCACTAGTAGGGATAGAGACAGGGTAGGCGGGCACTAGAAGGGATAGACGGGCACTAGAAGGGATAGAGACAGGGTAGGTGGGCACTAGAAGGGATAGAGACAGGGTAGGCGGGCACTAGAAGGGATAGAGACAGGGTAGGCGGGCACTAGTAGGGATAGAGACAGGGTAGGCGGGCACTAGTAGAGATAGACAGGGTAGGCGGGCACTAGAAGGGATAGAGACAGGGTAGGCGGGCACTAGTAGAGATAGACAGGGTAGGCGGGCACTAGAAGGGATAGAGACAGGGTAGGCGGGCACTAGTAGAGATAGACAGGGTTGGCGGGCACTAGAAGGGATAGAGACAGGGTAGGCGGGCACTAGAAGGGATAGAGACAGGGTAGGCGGGCACTAGTAGAGATAGACAGGGTAGGCGGGCACTAGAAGGGATAGAGGCAGGCATTGCAATGGCAGGAAAAGCACTACGGAAAGACATCCCCATAGCTGGAGACCCCCGAGATTTGCAGGTACAGAAGGCATCCCAAGACGTGGGGGATGTTGGGGGGCGGAGATACCCCATCCTGGTGAACACGCCTCCTGCTCAGAGAGACCTGTCGGTGATCCTGGAGAAATATTTTGGATCCAGATCTAAGTCGGGGGGAGGGGAGTGTGACGTGACCCGGCTGGATGGACTGAAGTATCGGGTCTCCTTCTATGACGAGGACGGTGAGTTACTGGGGGTCATTCTATGCTTCTGCAGCCTGAGCCAATCTTACACGTCTCGTTTTTACACAATTAAAGCAAAGCTGAACTAAAAATTTAAATAACCATTCACAGGTCATACTGACCTCCCACATAGTTGATCTATTTCTCCTCTCCTGCGTCCTGTTTGACCACTGTCATTGATGGAATTCTCCATCCTCCATTTTGAAAATGGCCATTACCCCATACCAAATTCCTGGTCAGGACACTGTTACACTGTAATATCGCCCAATTGAGCAATAGCTAAGCATGGACTTTACCTTGCACATCAGTTGTCATTTTAGTTATAACTGAAAGCAGCTGATATATTTCAGTTCTGACATAATCTTGTCACAATTGGAAGAAATCGTAAGAAGAAAATGTTGAGCTTCTGAGAGGAACTGATGGCGAGGTAAGTATGTAATGTTCATTTGCAGGTACATCATGTGTTTATTTGAAATGATTTTACTTGGTTCAGGTTCCCTTTAAGAGCATTTTTGCACATGTATGTGATTTCAAACTGCAGCTACATGCGATTTCCTATTTAATTGCCCCACCAATGTGTTTGTGTGCATTGTGGCGGTTTTCTGTGTGGCTATATAGGTAAACTTAAAGGACTAGTATGAAAGGGAAGCAGTGAAAATTGCGCAGTGCTTTCCTACGCGGCAGAGTGTCTGAGCCCCAGATGCCTCTCTCTCCGCTGCGTGCCCTTCCATGCGGGGTTCTAATCGCATGCAATTTCCCGCTCACAAGGACACTATCCGGCCAATCACGGCAGAGCTTCCTATCCACGGCTTGTGATACAATTCTAGCTGAATCGCACTCACTGCCTGCAGCATCAGGACTTTCCAATCACCCCAGAATCAGGAGAGGGATTGCGTGTGTGTGGAATACGGCCCTGAGATAGTGTAGTCCAGGGGTAGGGACGGTCATTGAGATGTGAATAATTCCCGGTAGTGAATGCAGCGTTCTTCCAATGAGGCTCTGCAGTACTTGCGGTACAGTTTGCGCACTCAGGACAGCCGCACCCCATAGAATGACAGGAATGAGCTCCAGGCCTAAACTGCAAAAAAAGAAGATTCATTATAACATAGACATAAAATGAACGCTCACGTTAGACGGTAACCACAGTGTGCACCCCGCATGCGCACCACTACAGCCAGCAATACTGGGCACGGCACACCTTCCAAAACACAAACACTGGTGCACGTAACAGGCAGGGGCCCCTGGGCTCTGCCACCACCCGGGACCCCCAAATCCCCATGCAGCACCAGGAGGGGCAGGTGAACCCCGGTACTACCAGGGAATTCATCCACACTGCCTCTATATGAATGCAATACACGCGGGAAGCCAATGCTCCCAGCCAGCAATCCGCCATTTTATATGGTCCACAAACAGCCCGTCAGCCAAGCTAGTGTAATGGTACAGTATACACCCGTGTCTGCAGAACCAGATCCAGCAGGAATTACATAAGTTCAGCAACATTCATCTGAGAGGGTTCAGTCGCACATAATCGCCAGGGGTGCTCAGATAGTACTTTTTAAAATCCAAATCCGGTTCGGATATCCGAATCCGACCATTTAGATATCGGCTTGAACACGGATATCTGGACGCATTATCCGCTGATATCCGACCTATTCGGATATCTGGATAGAAAAACCGGAAGTGCCCTTTAAATAGCTTTAAAAAGGGGTTTTTAGTGTAAATGAGGCATGTATCATCCTTATTTTGTAAAGGGAAACACTAATTGATGATGTGGGGACTTCAAATCCCCCCCCCCCCCCAAAAAAAATGGCTGTCAATTAACATCAGGCCTAGGTTCCAGACAGCGGTCGTGCAGCCCACATTGTGTCCAAAGTCCAACCGCACAACTGGGACATGACAGTTTTCAGCCCCGACACCTCCAAAAAATTACGCAGCAATTGTGTTTTGGGGTAAATATAGGTGGTATCAGCAGCAGTGGCCTGTGGCACCCTGGCGGTGGGAGCTGCAAAGGCAGCAGGGCAGTGCAGCAGGTGTAAAGTCTGCCAGGAGCATGCCGGACGTGGTACTTGCCAAGTGGCACTTGTCATGTGGCACGTGACAAGTGCCGAGTGACAGACAGCAGAGGAGAAGACAATAGTGCACACTAACACATTAATGATTTAACAATAGTGTAGTGATAGTGAAGGGGTTAATCACTGAACAGCTTTAGGTTTATCACTGTATACAGCACTTGCTAGGCCAGCAGCACTGGAGCATGTCTCTCAGGAAGCATTCAGCAAGCCAGGACGATCTGTCTCATCATGGCAGCCCTCCTTATTATACAGTGGGGCTGGCCAGTGTTCCCTTCTGTGATTGGGTGCCAGGGCGTAGCCTGGGAGGCCTCTGATTGGCTCAATGAGGTCAGGTGGGGCTGGCCAGGGTTCCCTTCTGTGATTGGTTGCTAGGGCTTCTGCTGGGAGACCCCTGATTGGCTCCAGGAACGTCATCACCTTAGTTACAGTATTCAGATACGGATATCCACCAGATATCCATGGATATCTGGGTTATGCGACCAAATATCCGCAGATAGCTATCTGGATTTCTATAGCTATCTGGGATCCGGAATCAGATCTGGATAGCTTAAAAATGGTCGGATATCCGGGTTACCCATATATCCGGAATCCGGATGAGCATCCCTGATAATCACAGACTGTCACCAGCAGGGGGCACCACGTGCAGCTATACCCTCTCAGTGCCCCCCTCCCTATGCCAGGCCCTGACATACTGTATGACCCTGATACACACTTCTGCCTTCATGTTGGTGTTGTCCAGGGAAAGTGCTCCTGTGTAGCATTTAGTCATTGCTTCTGTGGGTGGGGTCTGCTGCCAGGTCCACGAGGCCATGTAGTGGCACTTGTACCCGCCTCCATGAGCCGCTTCATGTTTTGGCCCCTTCCTGCCCCATCAAAATTTTTGGATGGATGCCATGGCGTGCACTGCTGACAAACCAAACTCCGAGGAAGCTGGAGACCTCAACAAAACCAGTTGGTCCTGCATTGCTAGCTATCTGGTACACCACCATCCCCCAACAGGGCCTTACCTCTCCATACACCCAATATCTACCGCTCTGATTCACTAGTCTACACAGCACACAAGGTTATTATTCACTGAGCCTACACTGTACACACCAGTGTTACACTCACTTGTGCCTCACTTTAGCAATGGGTATCTTGTCTTTGACTGCCTCCTCCAACACTGTCCGTGGAACAAGCCCTAATGTTAGGTACACACAATACAATTTTCTGGCAGATTTACCTTCCAGATCGACTATTTCCAACATGTCCGATCTGAATTCCATTGATTTTCCCAGGGTTGTGGAGTCGGAGTCGAGGAGTCGGAGCAATTTTAGATACTTGGAGTCGGATGATTGTTGTACCAAATCCACAGCCCTGGTAAGTATTAGAGTGAGGAGTTGGAGTTGGGGCTATTTTGGGTACCTGGAGTTGGAGTCCGAGACTTCATAAACTGCGAAGTCAGAGTCGGATGATTTTTGTACCGACTCCACAGCCCTGGATTTTCCATTCACTTCTATGGGAAAATCGATTGGATCAGATCGGGCCTGTTGGAAATAGTCAATCTGGCAGGTAAATCTGCCAGAAAATTGTATTGTGTGTACCTAACATAGGAGGTGGATGGTGCATGTGTAGGAGGCCTGTAAGACCTTTAGCTTCCAGAGAGAGACATTGATACATATGGCGATTACAGTATATTGATACCTTGGAACCAACCTGACAGACCCACAAAGTCAGAATATTTAAAGGTCGGAAATGCCATTTACAAAATGATTTAATGATAAAAGCAGGAATTGCTCCAACAAAATTAGAAAGATATGGGCTCAGTGGAGTGAAAGGATGTTATTTGATGTTGTCCTCTGTATTATGCTCTGGAGTAGGAGTAGGAAACTGATAATGTATAGTTGCCAGACATGTCAGTAACATGGCTCACGCATTACAGGCATACAATAAGCTTTCAATCATAACTAGACATGTCAGCAGCATGGCCTGCGCCACCCGCAGGCTGGTCAGTGTAGTGCATGAATAGGTAGCTGTGGGAGGCATGCTGTCTGGCAGTGATTGCGGTCGGATGCGTCAGTAAGTCAGGCACATGGTTGTCGTATCATTTATTTCTACAGCGATCTCCATCTTCATAACTCAGTGTTCTCTTTATCCTCACAGCTCAGAGGAGAGTCCTGGAGAGGAAGAATTATCTCATAGAATTCACCACCTCTGTCAGAGTGCATGATGTCACCGAGATACCGCTTCTCAGTAGTGCTGGGGCTATCCGAGGCCGCGGGACTTCTGCCTCACCAACGAGGGGAGGTCAGCCTCCTACTGATAGACCAGCCACCGACAAGATCCACCAATCACAGGGGGTGAGTTTGTATTGTCCACAGATAAGGAAGATGACATTTCTGTAGAACTTTTCTGGTAAGAATAGAGACAGAATCCAAGCAATGGCAATGCTTCTGTCTCTAAATAAACTCGGAAGAGACTTTTCTTCAGTTCTATATGTAAGAAAATGTCTGAAATCATCTCCCTGGAAACAAAAAAACTGGGTGCAGTGTGCAAAAGGGTGGCATTAGTCAACAAGCTTGAGGTCAAGTCTGGCCCCGCTTACACCTTATGGGCATCCTCTGGTCGCTGTAACGGACCGGTATCTCTAGGTGAGGACTGGGGAATGAACATTAAGCATGAGAAGTGCAATATGTGTTATCATTTAGCATCTGTGGAACACGCTTAAAGTGTACCTAAGATGAACAAAAAAGGCCTTCAGGCTAATGGCTCCCTCACTGTCCTCCTGGGCCACCTCAATTCTTTGGTAGGCAGCTCGGAAAACCCACCAGTCAGCACAGGCTCAGTCCGACCGTGTGTGCTCCCCCATTGCGCTTTGGTAAGAGGGAGCATTCTGCACAATATGCTCACAGTGTCAGGAGCGTGGTGGGGGCCACGTGCACAGCCAAGGCCGTGCATGCACTGAACACTGCCACAATGGGGCTTACTGGCCAGGCTATATGAGGATGGCGAGGGAACCACCAGCCTTAAACTGACCCAGAGACACTGTAAATGAAAGATTTTTACTTACCTGGGGCTTCCTCCTGCTCCATAAGCACGGATGCCTCCCTCGCTGTCCACCTCAGTGCCTCCGTTTACCAGCAATCAGCTCCGGTATTCGGCTTAGTCAGGCCTAGTCTGACTCAGTGACGTCAGCCGGGGTCTTTTGCGCTTGCTCAGAAGCTCCACGCATGCATAGAAGGCCCGCCTTTGATGTCACTGAGACGAATACCGGAGCTGATTGCCGCTTAAAGAGGAACTCCAGCCTAAACAAACATACTGTCATTAAGTTACATTAGTTATGTTAATTAAAATAGATAGGTAATATAATCTCTTACCAACCCTGTTTTTAAAGAACAGGCAAAGGTTTGTGATTTCATGGGGGCAGCCATCTTTTTGGTTGAAAGGAGGTGACAGGGAGCATGAGATACAGTTCCAACTGTCCTGTGTCCTGATCAACCCTCCCAGTTGCTAGGCAACGTGAATAACAACATAGGAAATCCCATCATGCTCTGCACAGCATCAGGGGAAAAAAAGCCCAGGCTTTTTTTCTTTGATGGGTGGAGCTTAGATAAAAATGCAGCTAAAAAATTATGCTTTGGTAAGAAAAACAAAGTTCTGATGCTGTGAAACTGTTAAAGAAACACAAAGCCTTTTCAGTGCTGCTGAGTAGATTTTTAGTCCGGAGGGGGGTACTCACCTCGGGAGGGGGAAACCTCATGGTCCCAATGAGGCTTCCCCCACTCCTGTAGCTGCAGGCAACCCAGCGCTGGCTCCCCCGAAGCATCCCGCTATCCTTCCCCTTTCCTGGCTCCAGCGGGGGCGCTGTTGCGGCTCTCCGCACAGAGATAGGAGAAAATAGCCGATCTCTATCCGGGTCCGCTCTACAGCGCAGGCTCAGGAACTTGCGCCTGTACAGTAGAGCGGCCCGACAGTGATCGGCTATTTCCACCCATCTCCGAGCGCAAAGCCGATACTGCGCCTGCGCTGGAGCCGGGAAGGTAAATATTTACATCCCCGCTGTTCGGGGAAATTTATCTCCACCGCCGTGAGACAGAGGAGGACGGGGGAAGCCTCAATAGGATCCGGAGGCTTCCCCCACCCGGGGTGAGTATCCTCCAGGGGAGGTTTTTTTTGTTACAGGTTTTTTTAAGGGGGCTGGAGGAGGCCCCAGGTATATATATAATTTTTTTTCCCCTGTTCATGTAAGGTTTCCTTTAACCTAAATGCATGAACATTCTGTTGCAGTATTGAAAGAAGCTTTCCCCTTCCCTGCAGTCCAGGATCTCGTCAGTCCACAATTCCTCGCTACTATCAACTAGGAGATTACATGCCCAATCAACAGCTGATCTCTGTACAAAATCATAGTGGAAGGGTTTCCTCTGCACAGTAGATGAGGGGAGGGGTCAGGCTCTCCTCTGTACAGTAGATGGGGGAGGGGTCAGGTCCTCCTCTGTATTATAGATGAGGGGTCAGGCTCTCCTCTGTACAGCAGATGAGGGGAGGGGCCAGGCTCTCTGTATAGTAGATGAGGGGAGGGGTCAGGCTCTCATGTACAGTAGATGAGGGGAGGGGCCAGGCTCTCCTCTGTATAGTTGATGAGGGGAGGGGTCAGGCTCTCGTGTACATTAGATGGGGGAGGGGCCAGGCTCTCCTCTGTATAGTAGATGAGGGGAGGGGTCAGGCTCTCGTGTACATTAGATGGGGGAGGGATCAGGCTCTCTTCTGTATAGTAGATGAATAGGGGTTTTAATTGTGAATAGAGTGTCCTAGTAAGGGAATTCTTTCTGCCTAGGCCTATTTTCCCCAAACAGAGATGGTGGCCACCGTATACAACTGTATAGTAAATCACAACACGTTGTATCAGCCATTCCGCATGAGAGAGGAGAGAATAAAATGCCGGCATGTGGATGGCATCTGTGTTACTTGTCACAAGTAAAACCTAATATTTATTTAGAATATTTAATTTAATATGTTTGGCTTAAATCTAATTTTTATGTAATGTTTTGAGGTCACCCCTTTGTTAAAGAATTTGCAATTGCAGGCCCTGCAGGAGCATAGAAACAAAACAAAATGTGATCAGTGACCAATCAATGCAAAAGAAAAGGAAAAACAGCAAATAACTGCAGATACAGCTAAGGCCCGGTTCACATTAGCGTTCCCTGTCCGGATTCGCCGGGCCGGATCCGGACCGTATACTGTACAAACGGAACGTACGTTCGGCATAGCAATGTAAAGGCTATGCGTACGTTCAGATGCGTACGTTCCGTACAGAACGGAGCCGGATCGGATCCGGACTCCGGACACTTTTCCAACATGCGCTATTTTTCGGGTCCGGATCATCCGGCCCACGCACACGGACCGGAGCCTGACTGCACCATCCGGAAATAGAAACCAATAGGGAACGGAAAGCACAGAACACACTGGCTATAAAAACCTGACGTTCTACCCCACTTCCTATGCGTATTCTAGCGGCCATTTCGAATGAGGACACATGGGCCCAGCATATCTGGAGTGGAGCAGCAGTGACAGACGTGCTGGAGCTGTTGGCAGTATGTCGGACGTGGAGGTGAGGCCCTAAACAGCGGAGGACCTGATTCTACAGGTGCAGCTTCTGCTGACCTCCCACACCCCAACAATTTTAATAGTTTATTTCGCTATTTTTACCACACGGATCCGGATGGCAGCCTGATTCATGCCTGATGCAAACGGGCCGGATCCGTATCGGAACCGTACGGTTCGGATCCGGTCCTGATCCGATCCTGATCCAAACCGTTTGCATCCCAGAACACAAGTGTGAACGGGGCCTAATGCTGGCACCTTTCTGTGCATCTTATGGACCGCATAATAAATATTCTCACCCCCCACCCGTCTGTGTCTCCACCCAAGCTAATAGCATTCCCCACGGTCCCTGAAGAGTGTCTTCTCTGGTTGGTGATCAGCAAAAACTCAGTATACAGAGGCGCCAGAGTAGAGTAAAACGTTTTAAAAACCGCTTAAAAGCAAAGGGGAATGTTAGGGTAGACTTACCTCCCTCTTACAAAAAAAGAAAACTCACTTGAGTCTCGATAAAACAGAATTGACAAATGATTTATTCAACTCCACAAATGCAACGCGTTTCGAGGGCGGGACCCCGCTTCCTCAGGCAAAAATGGGAGCACAACTCAAGCAATAGGTTTGAGCGCCTCACGCCCTCGAAACGCGTTGCATTTGTGGCGTTGAATAAATAATTTGTCAATTCTGTTTTCTTTTTTGTAAGAGGGAGGTAAGTCCATCCTAACATCCCCCTCTGCTTTTAAGCGGTTTTTAAAACGTTTTACTCTACTCTGGTGCCTCTGTATACCGAGTTTATGCTGATCTTCTAGTCCACCCTGGGTGGAGGGGTGCATCCCCATCTACTATCTACAGAGAGCGACTTCTTCACCTGAGTGGGGTCAGGTCCTAATGCTCCCCACCTGCATTTATAGTGGTTGCCTATGGGTAACCCGCGTTTGTGAGTATATATATACATAAAATTGTATTGAACTCTTCATTTTACCTGACAATACTGCACCATATTAGGCTCTCAATTCTCTTCTTGTTTTTAAGCATCTCTGGTTGGTGAGCTCTTCCCTGTCTGGTATCCTATCTTCATCGTCGTTAGCATCCTTTCAATTCACCGTGACCCAAAACATCTGTGCCACTGGGTGACGGTGTGAGGGGCCACCTGATGAAACAAGACAGGGAGGAGTGTGCTGGCCAAAGAGGTGGGGGGCTTCGCTGTTGTTATACTATGCAGTGATCACAAAAATTGCTATTAGCTTGGGGATGGTGGAAAGACGGCTTGGAGGAGACCTGGCCCTGGCTGCCGCTGCTCTGATAGAGTGCGACAGGGAGCACTTACCTTAGGAGGGGGAAACAGCTTGGGCAGATGCTCCACAAGACCCTCCTGCACCATGAAGATGCACCAGGTGTAGAATATACTTTTCCTGCTTTTCACCCTCTAAACCTTGGAGCATCTTATGGTCAGGTGGGTCTTATGTTGCGAAAAATGGGCAATTACTCTTCGTGATGGACCGTGGTATTACACCCTTGGGATGCCTTTGGCTTTTGTATCTACTGATTGATTTATCACTTTTATTTTATTTTTTAATCAATTGGTCACCGATCGCATACTGTTTTGTTTTTACTGCCTCTGCGGGCCCTGTAATTGAAAATCCCTTGACAAAGAGGTCCTACAGATCCCAAAACATTGAATACAATTAAATGAAATCAATAACATTTCAGAATTAAAAGTAGTGCTCTATAAAGCGAACGCCTTGTACACACGGATGAGGTAAGTTTCCCGGCAGGGAGCAGAATTCCATCCCTTGGGCAAAAGTGAAGGGCCAACACTGTAGCACGCATTGCTAGACTCCAGGGCCAACTCGATATGAATTGGGGACCGCCATACTCGAGCTAGATTCTCTGCAGAGGCAGTTGGTTTTGGTCATCTAGGTCCAGTGCACCGCAGGTGGGACTTTGGAAGTAAATAAGGGCACACATTGGCTGTTACTTATAGGCCAATTGGAGGCTTTGTTGCTACTGTACAATACTTCCAACTGCAGGTAAATTACTAAGGGGTCATTGGGCCCCTCTGTTATTACTTCTTACAAGTAATATTACAGCAGTGAGCGGTAATTTTAGCTTGACACTGACGTGTCACTTTAAAGTTGCCGGTCACAAGCTGTCCTGCAGCTTACAATGGAAATCTATTGAGGTAAAATAGCACCCCTCCACAGACTGCAATGAATAACTTAAACATATACCGTATTTTTCGGAATATAAGACGCACTTTTTCTTCCCCAAAAATGAGGGGAAAAAGTGGGTGCGTCTTATATTCCAAAGATGCGGTAAATGTGGCCCTGGAATATACTTACCGGCTCCTGTTGCCGCGATCCTCTCCTCTTCGTCTGGCGCTCTTCATCCCAGGACGTCTTGTCATTCATTGTGAACGTCTTCAGAGCCCCAGCTGCCCGCGCGCCTCTTCACTGCAATCTTCGTATAGACTGCAGCCTTTCGATATACATGTGCTGCCGCCGCCATCCTTCCTAGTTACGGCGTCCTCCCCCGATGTCCTCCCTAGTTACAGCGTCCTCCCCGACGTCCTCCCTAGTTACAGCGTCCTCCCCTGACGTCCTTCCTAGTTACAGTGCCTCTGACGTCACGCGCACATGTGCGTCGCAGATCAACCAGCAGAGGGCACTGTAACTAGGGAGGACGTCGGGGAAGGACGCTGTAACTAGGGAGGACGTCGGGTGAGGACGCCGTAACTAGGAAAGATAGCGGCGGCAGCACATGTATATCGCAAGGCTGCAGTCTATGCTAAGACTGCGGCGAAGAGGACCGCGGGCAGCTGGGGCTCTGAAGACGTTCACAATACATGACAAGACGTCCTGGGATGAAGAGAGGAGACTGCAGCTGAAGAGGAGTGCCGCAGCTTGGACCCTGAAGACCTGCATCCTGAATGATGGGCGCCCTCTGATGAAGAAAGCCAGATGGGGGAGCAGAGGATCGTGGCGACAGGATCAGGTGAGATGTTTCATCAGGGTTTAGCTAGTGTAGTGTATTTGGTGGTGGCAGAAGGGGTTGGTTAGTGTAGTGTAGTGTAGTAGGTGGTTACAGCAGCAGGGGTTAGTTAGTGAAGTGTAGTGTAGTGGGGGCAGCAGGGGTAAGTGAAGTGAAGTGTGTGGTGTGGTATAGATGGGCAGTGTATCTTAGGCCAGTGTGGTGTAGATGGGCAGTGTAGTTTAGGGAGAAAGGGTCCATAAGACGCCCCTGCACCATAGACGCACCTAGGATTAGTTTTTTTTCTTTCTCTGATTTTTGCCCCCTAAACCTAGGTGCGTCTTATATGCCGGAGCGTCTTATATTCCGAAAAATACGGTATGTTTTACTTTCTGTCTGAATTCCCTACTCTTCAACAACAACAAGAAATAACATTTGTAAAGTCCTTTTTTCCTGCAGGACTCAAAGCGCATAAGCATAGCTCAGGCCAATAATTAGTTGACTGGTAAATTGTGGTAAAGAGGAAGAACTCTATAAGTCTGGAAATGCCAGGCTAAACAGGTGGTTTTTCAGTCTGGATTTGAATAGCTCCAGGGAAGGAGCTGTCTATACTGGGTGTGGTAGGGAGTTCCAAAGAGTAGGGGCAGCATGACAGAAGGCTCCGTCTCCAGATTTTTTGAGGTGCACTCTGGGAGTGACCAAGTTTATAGAACTTGCTGATCTGAGGTTGTGAGAGGTGTGGTGCAGCTTTAGCAAGTCCTTCATGTATCCAGGGCCCAGATTGTGCAGGGATTTGAATGTCAGCAGTCCAATCTTGAAGAGTATTCTCCATTCTACTGGTAGCCAGTGCAGTGAGCGAAGGATCGGTGTAATGTGACAGTGGCGAGGCTTATTTGTTAGCAATCTGGCAGCAGCATTCTGCACTAATTGCAGGTGGTACAGGTCCTTGTTAGTGATGTCGTGAACCTCCGATTTTCGGTTCGCGAACCCTGTTCGCGAACCTCCGCGGAAAGTTCGGTTCGCGAAAAAGTTCGCAAACCGCAATAGACTTCAATGGGGATGCGAACTTCAAAATTTACAAAAAATTCTACTGGCTGAAAAAATGATAGAAAACATGTTTCAAGGGTTCTAATACCTGGAGCACCCTCCTCCCTTCTACCCTCCTACCGGAGGGAGGAGGATCTCATCTGCCAGGGAATTATAGTATTTCAAAAGCCAGCTTACATACCATGGCTGGGGATTGAACCCAGGTCTCAGTGTATGGTAGGTAACTAACATATCCATTATACCACCAACACTACTAGCTGAAGCTAGCCTAGCATGTACAATTTATGCTCAATCCAAAAGAAAAATTAGACAAGACAAAATAACATTTATATCATGCTTTTCTCCTGGCAGACTCAAAGCACCAGAGCTGCAGCCACTAGGGCACGCTCTAGGCAGTAGCAGTGTTGGGAAGACTTGCCTAAGGTCTCCTACTGAATAGGTGCTGGCTTACTGAACAGACAGAGCCGAGATTCGAACCCTGGTCTCCTCTTTTAGAGGCAGAGCCCTTAACCATTACACCATCCAGCCACTGCTTAAGGATATGTAGCCAGGCATGGCCTTGCCACCATCAACACTACATGCTGAAGCCAGCCTAGCATGTACCATTTATGCTCAATCCATTTATGCGCAAAAATACAATTCCGCGGAAAGCAGTGACCATCCCTACTAGAGAGAGAGATGAATCTACCTTGCTATCTGGGGTTATCTTTGGACAACTGTTGAACACGAAAGACAAGGCCATGCTACATATCCTTAAGCAGTGGCTGGATGGTGCTACATATCCTTAAGCAGTGGCTGGATGGTGTAATGGTTAAGAGCTCTGCCTCTGACACAGGAGACCAGGGTTCGAATCTCGACTCTGTCTGTTGAGTAAGCCAGCACCTATTCAGTAGGAGACCTTAGGCAAGTCTTCCTGCTACTGCCTATAGAGTGTGCCCTAGTGGCTGCAGCTCTGGTGCTTTTGAGTCTGCCAGGAGAAAAGTGTGATATAAATGTTATTTGTCTTGTCTTGTCTAATTTTTCTCTTGGATTGAGTTTGGAGCTTGAACTAGTTTTGGCTAGTACTGTTGGTGGTATAATGGATATGTTGGTTACCTACCATGCACTGAGACCTGGATTCAATTCCCAGCCACGGTATGTAAGCTGGCTTTTGAAATAATGTAATTCCCTGGCAGATGAGACTCTCCTCCCTCCAGTAGGAGGGAGGAGGGAATAGGTAGGAGGGTGGAGGGAAGCAGCTGTCCCTTAACTAATGTAGTGTAGGCAGACAAGTGAGTCAAATGGCATAAGGACTTTGCATGGAGGAGGGAGGGGGGGGGAGGGCCTCCAGCAGTGAGAGCAGTGTGTTTGGCAACAATATGCCTGCTGACTGTGATGTAGAGGGTCAAAGTTTTGCTCAATAGAGCATTATGGGGTGAATCGAACTTCCGCAAAAGTTCGCCAACCACCAAAGTTCGCCTGGAACCATTCGCCGACGAACTGTTCGCTACATCTCTAGTCCTTGTTTGGGAGGCCAGCATAAAGGGCATTGCAGTAGTCCAGCCGTGATGTGATGAAGGCGTGAACTAGGGTTGGAAGATCCTCTGGGGGAATGAGATGTTTCATTTTTGCAATGTTCTTCAGATGAAATTAGGAAGTTTTGTTTACGGCCGAGATTTGGGTTCTGAAGCTCAATTCCCCATCGATTAGCACACCAAGGCTGTGCACAAGTTCGGAGATGTTTATGTCTGAATTCCCAATCCTGATTGGTGTTGCTTTAGGATAGAGCTGTTTTGATGGCAAGCGCTGACTTTGGACAACTAGGACCTCAGCTTTGTCAGCATTCAGTTTCAACCAGTTGTCATTCATTCACGCCTGTAGCTCAGTTAAGCGAGAATTTATTTTTGGAATAGGGTCTGTTCCCCCAAGTTTGACGGACAGGTATAGCTGTCTTCAGTGTAGCAGTTTATTTCATATTTTAGTACGGTCATGAGAAAGCCCAGATTGTTGGGCGAAACGATCGTCAACCCCTCCTCCGCACCTCTTGCCTGGTTTCATATGTGCCTTGTAAGTATTTGTGTGATTTTTATCAACTGTATTTGCTGAAGATATTTTTTGACATCCTAAGTGCATTCACTTGAAATTTGTTATGTGAGTTACTCTTGTATTTATGTTCTATTGGAATAATTCATATTTTATTAAGTTAAGCAAATTTTGAGTTATATAGAATAATAAATTACAACATAAACATAACTAGCAAGTGTTTTAGTCTCTGTAGATAATAGAGGATGTTTGGAAACAACATTGGCAATTAGGAAGTACAGCTACTAAATGTACTGTAGATGCGTCTATGGGTACTTCAGATAATGTTACCCATACTGGAGGCATTAGTAGGCACAGCCTTTATAAAGCAGTAGATCCCCATTTAATGTTGAGAATCACTGGTTTTGTAGATGGCTGCTGGTCTCTCCCTGTGCAGGTAAGTTGAAGAAATTAGGAATGTTGCACCTGTCTATGGCTATGAAAGTGGCCTTTACTTTATTGTAATATTTATTATTTTTGTCTCAGAAGTTTCAGGAAATCTGCATTACTTCAGAAATATGTGACTATGTTATGGAGATTTACCACACAGAAGTGGCAGACATGAAGAAACAATATAAAGTGAAGATTGTCCCTCAAGCCACTACAGAAGGATGGATGTATATAAAGTTCATTCCTCAGGGACCGGGTTCCTCAGTTGAGGCAGCCAAGGAGAGGTTTACTGAGAAGGTGCAGACCACCATGAATGACTGGTGCCAGGAGACTGTGGATTCCTCCTCTGTCCTCCTGCCATTCTCTGACATCAAACAATGCCTGATATCCCAGTTCAGCAACATCCTGGTGATACAGGAAGGGAAGAAGATCATTCTGCGTGGCCCTAAGGAGGAATTAGTCCAGGCAAAGAAGTGTTTAGAGAAAGGCCAGTATGAACCAGCTCATCCTCCGAGGCCTGAACCAACTCATCCTCCGAGGCCTGAACCAACTCATCCTCCGAGACCTGAACCAACTCATCCTCCGAGACCTGAACCAGCTCATCCTCCGAGGCCTGTGTCCATCTCCACCAGGGACATGAAGACTGAGATCCCGGTTGATGCGAGACACTTGGATATGCTGAAGAAATTAAAGCACCAGGAAATCTGTGACATTGAGAAGAAATATAATGTGATGTTGGCAGAGAAAAAAGAAAAGAATGGTATTAATATCACATTCACACCCTTAAATGGGTCCCCTGACCTTTCCCCCCACGCAGCTCACAGCTTCATCACTCTTCTGCAGGAAACCTTCTTCAATATTAAGCAGAAAGTAATCCCTGTAAAGTCTGATTTCTCCCAAGACCAGGTCAGTGTTCTTGAGGAGCAGCTCAATTTGGGAGGCATAAATGTCATCATGGAATATTCCAGGGGTTCTGTGGTAATCCTAGGCCAACCAAGCCATGTCGCCTTTGCTGAAGAGATTCTCACTGGCCACCAGAAGCTAGGCAGAGCTCCAGCAGTGACTCCCTCTAACATGGATTGGTTCAAATGAATTTATTAGAACCAAAAAAAATTATAAAATAACTGAACCAGGTAATACAATCAAATATAATATCACAAGTTTACATTCTTCTGAGCTGTCTTCTTCTTTAATACAGTTGATCTCAGTTACAGCTGTGTGAGTAAAAGGTTAATTCATTGCTCTAATACACTACATTCTTCTTTCCTATGGGAGAAAAATGAGTTAGCAACATACTTATTCAACATCAACTCCTACTTGCAATATACCCCTATATATTTGCAACTAGCAGAAGAGAAGAGAACTCTACTATAAACTGTATAAGTGGCTATAATAGCCTTGCCATAGAACTGAGCATATAGAGCAGCCAATTAGGTCCATACCCTATCAGTCCTCTGTCTCTTGCAGCCAAATCCATACTATGAACACCCTCCGAGGCCTGTGTCTATCTCCACCTTGGATATCCTGAGGAAATTAAAGCACCAGGAAATCTGTGACATGGAGATGTTAAGCCCAATCTACACGATACGATTCTTTGTACGATTCTATTTACGATCCGATTAAATCCAACATGTCCGATCGGGATTCGATTCAATTCGATTTGCCATTGCAAAACAATGCCAAATTGAATCGAATCGAATCCCTATCGGATATGTCGGATTTAATCGGATCGTAAATAGAATCGTACAAAGAATCGTATCGTCTAGATTGGGCTTTAGAGGAGAAAAAAGAAAGGAATGGAAGCATGGCGATCACATTCAGACCTGTAAATGGGTCCCCTGACCTTTCCCCCGACGCAGCTCACTGCTTCATCACTCTTCTGCAGAAAACCTTCTTCAATATTGAGAAAAAGGCAATCCCAGTGAAGCTTGGATTCCAGGAAGGAAGAATTGCTGCTCTAGATAACTATATGATGATGGCTGGAGTAGAGATTGTTCTGGAATAATCACAAGATTCTGTCATTCTCATAGGCCACCCAAGCCATGTTTACTTTGCTGCAGAGAAACTGAGTGGAATCTAAATGCCAAAAGTAGTCTAGTCCTGTCTGATATCAAAGACACTGTCTAGGCATCTTAAGTTAGAAATTAACGCATTCATTTCTATCTGTTTACTTGTGATAGACTGAATGTACATTTCTATAGAAAACCTTGTCGGATTTTAAGAAAAAAACAGTCCATGTGAAACCTCAATTCCACAAAGAAAGCATTGTTTTATGGGGGGGAAAGGTTGTGATGGCTGAAATGGCAATTGCTCTGGGATTCTCACAAGGTTCTCTGTTCTTTATTGACCACCCAAACCAGGTCATCTTTGCTGTGGGTGTACTGATACTGAGACTTTTAGTAATAAGTCAGTCCACTGAGAAAAATGGAGTGCAGAAGACAGAAAGGATGGGTGTCCTACAGGAGCATGTTCTGTGGACTGTTCATGCAGTGTTGTCATGCAGAAGAGGGAAAACTTAGAATTGAACTATACTTGTTATCTAAATCAGGGCTCCTTGAAGATCCTGCAGTGGCATGGTTTAAGTTGGGGAATTCTTCCTATGTGGGTAACATTTGCTGCATTTCATATGTGGAGTAACATTTGATACATTTCTTATGTAGAGTAATGTTTGCTGCATTTAATATGTAGAGTAGAATTTGCTGCATTTCATATGTGAGGTAACGTTTGCTTCTTTTTCTATGTGGGGTACTATTTGCTAGATTTAATATGTGGTGTAATGTTTGCTGCATTTCATATGTGGGGGTAATTACTGCTGCATTTATTATTTGATGGTCATAATTGCTACATTTAATATTTTGAGGTTATTGTTGCAGCATTTGCCTTTAAAACTGCCTTAAAGGACAACTGACATGAGAAGAATATGGAGGCTGCCATATTTATTTAATTTTTAAACAATACCATTTGCCTGGCTGCTCTTCTGGTCTATTTGGCTTCAGTACTGTCTAAATAACACCAGAAATAAGCATGCAGCTAATGTTGTTAGATCTGACACTAATGTCAGAAACAGCTGATCTGCTGCATGCTTGTTCAGGGGCTGTGGCTAAATGTATTAGAGGCAGAGGATCAGCAGGACAGCCAGGCAACTGGTATTGCTTAAAAGGAAATAAATATGGCAGCCTCCATATCCCTCTCATTACAGTTGTGCTTTAAAGGAGTACTGTAAAGAAAAAAAAGAGTTTAACCTACCCGCGCCGGAAGCTCCCGGTGACATCAGCGGGAGCAGGGCAGCGCAGTCTCAGTAGTTTGCGACATTAAAATACCGGAAATGAGCCATAGTGGGTGACCGGAGGATCATTTTGTCCCGGCGCAAGGTCAGGACGCTGAGTAATCCTCCATGGAATTCCTCATAGATTCTGGTCCATATTGACGTGAAAGTATCTTTGCAGTTTTTGCACAATTATCGGCTGCACATCTATGATGCGAATCTCCTGTTGCAAGACATCATGGGGGAATCGCTGCTTTTGTTGTGGGTGTTTTCTTTTCTTTTAGGAAATTGCTGCTTTAATATTATATGTGTGTTTTTGAGGGAGACAATGTTGTCTGATTCAAGCCTCTTGCACACTACATGCGATTCCGATTTTGACCCGACTTTACATGGGATTCTGATTTTTAATCAGTCCTGCGAGCTGTGTTTTTTTCAGCGTTTTTCTTCTTGTTTTGATAGCATCCAGGTAAATTGGAATCGCAAATCAGATCTGTGATTTGTAGTGTACAAGAGGCCTTAGACCCGGTTCACATTGGCGTTTTTTTTCCGGATTGGAACTGAAACGTATACTGTACAAACGGAACAGATGTGAAAGGATCCAATGTTAACCTATGGATCCATTCACATGCGTCCGTTGGTACGGATATGTTCCGGTCCCCGGACCTAAAACTTGCTGCAGGCCCTAATTTTCCCGACCGTTCTGCTTAGCGGAACGGATCCCAACAAAAATGCAGCAGCATTGGGGCAATGGAAAATGGAACATTTCTTCACACTAGTGAAGAAACTGACCGTTCCACGGGGGATGCGGGCATGTGCTGACGCGAACCTGAGCGACGGGAGGGTCAGGGAGTGTGCAGCAGCTGGGCGAGTGGGCTAATGTGGGTTTATACATACCTAATCTTCTGTAGCAGCCAGCGGTAGAGGTTTCTGTCTTCTTCCGCAACATGTGACTACATGACACGCCATGTGACTAGTCACATGACGCGCTGTGTAGTCACAGCGAAAGAAGAGGACGCCTCTACCACCGGCTGCTACTGAAGATTAGGTATGTATTTGCTTCGTGAAAACGGATCAGATATTGATCAATCATTGATTAGATCCGTTTTCACTATGTGAACTGAGCCATCCGGATCTGGTGAAGTGGAGACCGGATCCACTCACCTGATGCTTTTGGCTCAAAACACCAATGTGAACCGGGCCTTAGGGTCACTTTACTTGTGTTTTGGGAAGAAATTCGGCCCACTGCCTTGAGGTACACTCATTACGTTACAGTCGACTCTGCCTACATCCTATCATTGCCGTGTCCATTTTTTACCCAGGCGTGTTTTGTGTACCACACGTTCCCTTTATTCTTGGTGCCTCAGACCTTTTAGGATCCAAGCAACTCCCCGGCCAGATTATTTCTCTACTAAATATAAATGTCAGCCAATAATGGAGAGTTCTGATATTATATAAACAAGAGACTCATTCAGTAGTAAAAGTATAACCTTTATTCATCAAAACAACAATAAAACTGTTTATTTTCATACGTGGCAGTGTGAATACGAGTCAGTTCATTTTGGTGCCTGTTACGGATGCTGCCATAGGCCATAATGTTACAGCTATAGCGGCACAGCACAACTTGAATACATACATTTCTGTAATCTGGGTACTGGCAATAGCTGGACCCTGGATTATGCGACCAAAGGAAAAAAAAATTGGTAATCAGTAGGGGAGTAGGTTTCTTACATTCACCGGGATTATCTAGAACAGGGAGAGCTGTCTTTTGGCTTCTCCTTACGCCCAAATTACCACACAGCCGGAACAAATGTACTCGTGTAAATAGCAAAGTACACAGTACACCAAACCTAACAATGGCCTCGATTCATCATTCTCTTTGAGATAACTTTTTCCAGTTTGTTAAATTACCGAATTCGAAGTTTAGCGATTTCTAGTTGTATTCATCAAGGTTTTTCCGCATTCGGTGTGAATTCGATAACAATTCGGTAACCATTCGGTAACGTGTCGATATTTCCATTTTACAGCGGTACTTTAACACAAGGCCATAAGATTCCCATGGAATTGTGGGTAAAAGGCAGTCCTTTGAGCACTACGTAGCAACATTCTGAATAGGGCTTAACACCTGGACCAGGATTCTGGAAGTGGTTGGGACAATCCCACAATTTGATAGGAGCCTTTTCTAAAAAAAATATAGTGCAGCTAGCAAATTAGTTATCCCTGGCACTGCCTGTGTTCTCTTACAAGAGGATTCAAGAGAAATGCAGATGTCCTGTTATAGCAAATAAATCTATTCTCTTACAAATTTATATGGTTGCAGACCTTATTCTTGCCCTTCTGCACCTTAGAATCACTCTCAGCTGATACATAACCACTTCACATGGCTCCATCTTCTCTGTCAGCAATGATCTGACAGGAATAACGACAGAGCAGTGAAGGAGATAACTAATCCTAAATGTAACGCTAAACCACGCCCACTTTCTTTTTCATGAATTGCACTTTCTTCTGTTTGAATGCATCACTAACGAATTATGGCCTCGATTCATCAAGACTTATGGAATTGGTTAACGACAGTTTGGTAAAATACCAAACTCGATAAGTTGATTTCAGGATTCATCAAATTTATCTACAGCTGTTAGCGAGCATTCGGTAATAATTTGTGTGCATTTTGCAGTTTTTAGTGGAGTTCCTATTGCTGTTTTAGTGGAGTTCCTATTCAGGCTGTGTTAGAAAAAGATAGTACAAATAAAACTCCAAATACTATATATATATATATATATATATATATAAAGCCTATAAATATACTTTTCATAGGTTGCGACATAATCAAAATACACCTTCCCCCTTGAAAAAAAAAAAAATCTTTCAAAGACTATCCTAACTTATGGAAGACAATTAAAGACGAATATTTATTTACTGCATGATTACCGCTGAAATACTCATGTTTTACCTCACTTCATGCATTTAGCTCATGTTTTACCTCATGATCGGAAATGGAGAAAAGTCTTTCAGAATTGGTGTAAAAAAAAAAAGAGGAATATGCCTCATGAGATATTTTACCTACAAAAAAATATTTACCTCACATAGCTACCAGAATTGAGGCCTATATTTATATGTAGAATATGATCACTAGGATTACATGTAACCCAAGGGCACCACCCTAGAAAACCCCTCCCATCTTGTGTTGTCCTGGGTGGAGGAAGGAATCCCCAATATACTTCATGTGGGCATAGTTGGGGTGTGTTGACAAACATGTTGGACGATAGAGTTGGTGATATTCTCATTGTTTAACTTTTAACCACTCTGCAACCGCCTCAGGTCAATTGGCGGCCGCAGAGTGGCTACCCCAGGACCATCTAACACCTGATGCCTTTGAGAGGTGATCATAGTGATTGGATGTTGGGGGGGGAGAAATTTAAAAAAAGGCATTTTTATTAAAAAGCTAAATAAGAAAAAAGTTAATTAAAAAAAAATACATTGCAGCAGCAATCAGATCCCACCCACAGAAAGCTCTGTTGGTGGGCAGAGAAGAAAGTAAAATTCATTTGGGTGCTAAGTTGTATGGCTGTGCAGCACACAGTTAAAGCTGCAGTGGCCTGAACTGTAAAAAATGGCCTGGTCACTAGGGGGGTGAAAGCCTGTGGTCCTCAAGTGGTTAAAGGCACTAGTTTATTTTATTTCTCTATTAAAAAGCTTTGGCTCCACCTCCTATATGAATGAAACTCCATTTCATCCATCTGCTCTCTTCTATAAGAGTGGAGACTCATCCTCACACTACACTCTGGGTGAGGGAATGCGTCTGCAGGTGAACAGACACTGCGGATTTGCCTGGAAACTGTGGAGTATAATAAAAATATTAGGTGCCAGCTTGTAATCTACCAGCGAGTCGTACAGATCCAGGATATCTGCTGGTTTAGGTTTGAAGTGAAGAACCTGCATATTCTTCCTCAGTTCACCGATGTTGTCAGTCAGGACTTCAGCCAGGAGGATATAGAGGAGGCCATTTTCGTCTTCTGGGGTCTGAAAATTCTCTAGAGTCTTCTTCAGAGTCTGTGTGAAGTAAATCCCTGGACCATACCTTGTATCTGTAAAAAACAGAAAGAGAAGAATATATAGATTACCATTGCCTAGTCATACAGGAGAGCAGTGGTATAAGAAGATCTGTAGATGTAGCGGTCAGGCTTCATGCTGGAAACATGCACACAGAGCTGGTGAGACCTCCATGACTGGGCAGAAAGTCTCTACAGATTATAGCTGTCAAGCTTGACCAGCATGTTACTCATACCAGCAGAGCTATTTCTTACTAACATGGCACCCCAAATAACTCCTATGAATAATCCCCCCACACATCACCACCTAATACACACAGGCATACACAATATGTTTCCAATTTAGCGCAATCACTTTTCATTATAAAAACTGACTTCTGACCCAGTACAAGAGTTGCCAGCATACCAGTATATCTAGAGCACCTCTGGACAGCAAAAAGGGGATAGGCAGGAGGTGCAACCAGCGTACTGCAGGGAGGGGTGGGTGTGGCCACAACATATTGTGGGTGGGGAAAAATACTGGACATGATATACAAATATGGGTCTCTTTCCATTACACATGGTGCGATGTGACTACAGAGACGCATTGCACTGTGGATGCACTGAAACCAATGTAAGGCGATGGAACAGTTTCCATTGCGTGCTGGTTATGTGGAGCAGTACGGAGCGATCAGACAATCTGCAGCATGCTACAGATTCTCGCACAGCAGCATCTGTGTCCCGTCTCCTCCCACTGGCGGCCGCATCTCCCGATACAGAATTGTGCCACAAAAAGATGGAGCAGCAACAAACAATCCATATCCATGGAAAAAATAGGGATTCAATTTATACAAAAAGTCATCCATGGTCTAAACATCAACACAAATGCACAAAGGTGTAATAAAATACAAAAGATTTTTATTTAAGGACGTGTCCCAAAAAATATTAAAAACAAGTACACTGCCAGTTTGGACAAGGGGGAGGTATATATATATATATATATATATATATATATTTATAATATGTGTGTGTATTTCAGTTTGTACAACAATAACACAACCATCTCAGTACAGGTAGGGGTATATATACAGGTATATCCAGATAATCCTATCCAAATGGTCCTCACCTAAAGCACTACAAACGCTAATCTCCCTGATCAGGTAATGAAGTCAAATGATGATTACATGAGCGCTGCAGCAAAAGGAGAAAAATAAATATGAATACAAACCACCTTACCTCGCTAAAGCACTGTCCCCCTTCTGAGGTCCAAAAAGGCAGAGAAGACCTCACATGTATCGCACGCGCTGGTGCTTCTTCGGAGATTAAAATACAATCGATTGGGATGCCTTAAGTACATCCATTTCCCTGCCGCCGCAAACGTAACGCTAGGGGGCGTGGCCATACCACCTCTGCATCGCTTCTTACACAATGACGCGTAACGTGAGCGGTGCTGACCCGATGTAAGTAATTAGAAGTACAATGCATTCAGTGGGGTGGCTGGCTAAGTATCAAATATTAAGAATGTTAAAGCACCAATGTGCAAGATATAAATAATCAAATAGAAAATAAGTCAATTATTCAGAAAAGCATGATTTAAGGGCAGACCAAAGTTGCAAATCAAATGTGTTGTCATCTTGTGGGCAAAGACAGTACAGCATTGCTGAAGCCAATAAGCAAGAAGAAAACAGGAACAGACTGGCATACCGAGGACATCTACTGGTAAAATAGGAGATACTATGCTAATATTGGATATTAATAAAAATATACATACTGTGTGTATATATATATATATATATATATATATATATATATATATATATATATATATATATATATATATATATATATATATATATAAAATATATGTATATAATAATTCAAAAAAGTGCGAAGTACAAAAACAACAGCACCATGCCACTGACAAAAAGTAATCATGCGTCCAAAATAGACATGAAGGTGCGGAAATATATTTATATTAACGTGTAACAATATGTTTGATCCCGATTCATATGTGGCAGTCTTCTTGATTGAGGATGGGGGCTGTCACTTCCTCAAAAAAGTGCACGTGCTTGTCCAAAAAGTAAAGTGTCAGTGCTTTCCATAGATAAGTGAACTGGAACATAAAATAAAAAATAACGAATACAGTAAACACTGAATAAATATAAACACCACTGAATAAGCCGAGGGAATATCCCGTGGAAACAATCATGAGAAAACGTTTATGCCCATACTCACTCGGCAAAAAAGTGTAAACAAATACTGTGCATAAAAACAAACAAGGAAAAAGAAAAGGTGTCCACTATGTGAAAAAAATCTAGTCACCAGTTGTCCCTACTTACAAAGGACATATCCTGGTTACGATTTATAACAATTTTAGTCCTTCTCATGTTCCCACAAACATTGCAAGACCTGCAAGGAAAACTACCTTAAATAGTCACACCTGTGGTTGGTTTTTGAAAATGGCTATGGCAAAGTATATTTTTTAAAGTAGGTGCCCTTTTTGCTGTTAGACTAGGGTGATCTGTAAGAAAAGGACTGATGTCAGAGTCCAATTTCAATATATCCCAATGCTTTCCAAACCTTTCCGCAATTCTTGCCATTGTGTATTGTATGGTGTAGTGATTGTAATTTTGACATCCCTGTTCCTTTTTCTGGACCGTAGTAATTCAGTGCGCGGAGTGGCCCTTGCCCTTCTCATGCCTCTTTCTACATATTTCCTCTGATAACCTCTCGCCTTAACCTGTTCTTTTAGGTCAGTGGCTGCTAATTCAAACTCTCTATTCTCTGAACAGTTCCTGCGGAGTCGCACAAACTGTCCTATTGGTTTATTCCATTTCACTGATTCCATATGGTGCGATTGATACTGCAACAAGCTATTAACGGCAGTAGATTTACGGAAAAAAAGTAGTGGAGAGCTCTTCTTTAGGGTTTTTCCTGATCTTCAAGTCTAAAAATTCAACCTCCTGATCACTAACATTATATTTTAGAAAGATACCAAGATTATGGTTCAAGGTTTCAAACAATTCAATGCATAGGTCATGAGGTCCTTGTCAGATGATGAGGAGATAGTCGATGAATCTGAACCACCCCAAAATGTGGGGGTGGAACCGACTCATCGACTCTGACCACACCCACTCGCACTCCCACCAGCCAAGAAACAGGCTGGCGACCGAGGGCGCACACTTTGCGCCCATGGCCATCCCCCTGACCTGCAAGTAGAAGCGCGAGTCGAACACAAAAGCATTGTGTTTGAGTACAAAGTACAAAGTCCAGCAGGGCGAGTATAAACAATCTTCGGGCATTAGGAATATTACCCATTTCCAGAATATATCTGGCGGCTCGTATGCCCTCATCATTGCGTACGTTGTAATAAAGAGACTCTACTTCACATGTTATTAGTAAAAAGTCATCAGGAACATTCAAACAGTCAATGTGATTCAACAAATCACCCGTATCTCGAGTCCAATTATGTTACAAACGGTTGAAGATAATAGTCTATAAATTGGCAAGCCCGTTCTGTCAGACTGCCAATGCCCAAAATTATGGGCCTGCCTGGAGGTTTCTGTAGGTTTTTGTGCACTTTTGGCAACATATAAAAAGTCGCCATGACCAGTTTCTCCCTCCACAGGAAACTAAATTCCTTCTCAGTGATCGCCCCTTCGTGCCTTGCAGTATCTAGCATGCTCTTAACCACTTATCGACCTGCCCACTGCACAGGGGCGGCCGGAAAGTGGATCCCGCAAGGACCGCCTCATGTACAAGAGGCGGCGGTCCTTGTACGGGCATGGGCGGAGCGATCGTGTCATCCGTGACGCGATCTTCCGCCGGGGATCGATGGCCGGGGATTTAGCCTCCAGCTCGCCGGCCACTTAGCAGCGGCGGAGGAATACAGAATTCCGCCGATCAATGCGTATAATAGGCTTTGTAATGTATACAAAGCCTATAATACAGGCTGCCTCCTGCCCTGGTGGTCCCAGTGTCCGAGGGACCACCAGGGCAGGCTGCAGCCACCCTAGTCTGCACCCAAGCACACTGATTTCCCCCCTGCCCCCTGATCACCCACAGCACCCCTCAGACCGCCCCCTGCCCACCCCCCAGACCCCTGTTTGAACCCAATCACCCCCCTAATCACCCATCAATCACTCCCTGTCACTGTCGACACTATTTTTTTTTTTATTCCCTAAACTGCCCCCTGCTCCCTCCTGATCACCCCCCACCCCTCAGATTCTCCTCAGACCCCCCCCCCCCCCCCCCTGTGTACTGTATGCCTCTATCCCCCCTGTAATAACCCACTGATCACCTGTCAATCACCCATCAATCACCCCCTGTCACTGCCACCCATCAATCACCCCCTGTCACTGCCACCCATCAATCAGCCCCTAACCTGCCCCTTGCGGGCAATCTGATCACCCACCCACACCAATAGATTGCCCGCAGATCCGACGTCAGATCACCTTCCAAGTGCATTGTTTACATCTGTTCTCTACCCTAAACACCCACTAATTACCCATCAATCACCCCCTATCACCACCTGTCACTGTTACCCATCAGATCAGACCCTAATCTGCCCCTTGCGGGCACCCAATCACCCGCCTACACGCTCAGATTGCCCTTAGACCCCCCCTTATCAATTCGCCAGTGCATTATTTACATCTGTTCTTCCCTGTAATAACCCACTGATCACCTGTCAATCACCCATCAATCACCCCCTGTCACTGCCACCCATCAATCACCCCCTGTCACTGCCACCCATCAATCAGCCCCTAACCTGCCCCTTGTGGGCAATCTGATCACCCACCCACACCAATAGATCGCCCGCAGATCCGACGTCAGATTACCTTCCAAGTGCATTGTTTACATCTGTTCTCTACCCTAAACACCCACTAATTACCCATCAATCACCCCCTATCACCACCTGTCACTGTTACCCATCAGATCAGACCCTAATCTGCCCCTTGCAGGCACCCAATCACCCGCCTACATGCTCAGATTGCCCTCAGACCCTCACCTTATCAATTCGCCAGTGCATTATTTACATCTGTTCTTCCCAGTTAATAACCCACTGATCACCTGTCAATCACCTGTCAATCGCCCCCTGTCACTGCCACCCATCAATCAGCCCCTAACCTGCCCCTTGCGGGCAATCTGATCACCCACCCACACCAATAGATCGCCCGCAGATCCGACGTCAGATCACCTCCCAAGTGCATTGTTTACATCTGTTCTCTACCCTAAACACCCACTAATTACCCATCAATCACCCCCTATCACCACCTGTCACTGTTACCCATCAGATCAGACCCTAATCTGCCCCTTCCGGGCACCCAATCACCCGCCTACACGCTCAGATTGCCCTCAGACCCCCCCCCCCCTTATCAAATCGCCAGTGCATTATTTACATCTGTTCTTCCCTGTAATAACCCACTGATCACCTGTCAATCACCCATCAATCACCCCCTGGCACTGCCACCCATCAATCACCACCTGTCACTGCCACCCATCAATCAGCCCCTAACCTGCCCCTTGCGGGCAATCTGATCACCCACTCACACCAATAGATTGCCCGCAGATCCAACGTCAGATCACCTCCCAAGTGCATTGTTTGCATCTGTTCTCTACCCTAAACACCCACTAATTACCCATCAATCACCCCCTGTCACTGCTACCCATCAGATTAGACCCCTATCTGCCCCTAGGGCACTCAATCACCCGCCCACACCCTCAAAACGCCCTCAGACCCCAGCCCTGATCACCTCGCCAGTGCATTGCTTGCATCTATTCCCCCCTCTAATCACACCTTGAGACACCCAACAATCACCTCCTGTCACCACCTGTCACCCCCTAGCACACCTACCCATCAGATCAGGCCCTAATTTGCCCTGCGTGGGCTCGTGATCACTCGGCCAAACCCACAGATCCCCCTCAGACCCCCTTCCGATCACCTCCCCAGTGCATTGATTGCATCTATTTTCCCCTCTAACCACCCCCTGAGATACCCATCAATCACATCCTGTCACCCCCCTAGCACTCCTATCCATCAGATCAGGCCCAATACAACCTGTCATCTAAAAGGCCACCCTGCTTATGACCGGTTCCACAAAATTCGCCCCCTCATAGACCACCTGTCATCAAAATTTGCAGATGCTTATACCCCTGAACAGTCATTTTGAGACATTTGGTTTCCAGACTACTCACGGTTTTGGGCCCGTAAAATGCCAGGGCGGTATAGGAACACCACAAGTGACCCCATTTTAGAAAAAAGACACCCCAACGTGTTCTGTTAGGTGTATGACGAGTTCATAGAAGATTTTATTTTTTGTCAAAAGTTAGCGGAAATTGATTTTTATTGTTTTTTTTTCACTAACTTGTGACAAAAAATAAAACCTTCTATGAACTCGCCATACACCTAACGGAATACCTTGGGGTGTCTTCTTTCTAAAATGGGGTCACTTGTGGGGTTCCTATACTGCCCTGGCATTTTAGGGGCCCTAAACCCTGAGGCGTAGTCTAGAAAACAAATGCCTCAAAATGACCTGTGAATAGGACGTTGGGCCCCTTAGCGCACCTAGGCTGCAAAAAAGTGTCCCACATGTGGTATCGCCGTACTCGGGAGAAGTAGTATAATGTGTTTTGTGGTGTATTTTTACACATACCCATGCTGGGTGGGAGAAATCTCTCTGTAAAAGGACAATTGTGTGTAAAAAAAATCAAACAATTGTCATTTACAGAGATATTTCTCCCACCCAGCATGGGTATGTGTAAAAATACACCCCAAAACACATTGTACTACTTCTCCTGAGTACGGCGATACCACATGTGTGGCACTTTTTTGCACCCTAACTGCGCTAAGAGGCCCAACGTCCAATGAGTACCTTAAGGATTTCACAGGTCATTTTGAGAAATTTCATTTCAAGACTACTCCTTACGGTTTAGGGCCCCTAAAATGCCAGGACAGTATAGGAACCCCACAAATGACCCCATTTTAGAAAGAAGACACCCCAAGGTATTCCGTTAGTAGTACGGTGAGTTCATAGAAGATTTTATTTTTTGTCACAAGTTAGCGGAAAATTACACTTTGTGAAAAAATCTAATAAAAAGCAATTTCCGCTAACTTGTGACAAAAAATAAAATCTTCTATGAACTCACCGTACTCCTAACGGAATACCTTGGGGTGTTTAATTTCTAAAATGGGGTCATTTGTGGGGTTCCTATACTGTCCTGGCATTTTAGGGGCCCTAAACCGTGAGGAGTAGTCTTGAAATGAAATTTCTCAAAATGACCTGTGAAATCCTAAAGGTACTCATTGGACGTTGGGCCCCTTAGCGCAGTTAGGGTGCAAAAAAGTGCCACACATGTGGTATCGCCGTACTCAGGAGAAGTAGTATAATGTGTTTTGGGGTGTATTTTTACACATACCCATGCTGGGTGGGAGAAATATCTCTGTAAATGACAATTGTTTGATTTTTTTTTTACACACAATTGTCCTTTTACAGAGAGATTTCTCCCACCCAGCATGGGTATGTGTACACACATTAAACTACTTCTCCTGAGTACGGTGGTACCACATGTGTGGCACTTTTGTGCACCCTAACTGCGCTAAGGGGCCCAAAGTCCAATGAGCACCTTCAGGCTTTACAGGGATGCTTACAATTTAGCACCCCCCCCCCCCCCACTTGCCAGAACAGTTAACAAACCCCACAAATGACCCAATTTTGGAAAGAATACACGCTAAGGTATTCCATGAGGGCCATGGCGAGTTCATAGAAAATTGTATTTTTTGTCACAAGTTAGCGGAAAATGACATTTTGTGGAAAAAAAAACACAATTTCTGCTAACTTGTGACAAAAAATAAAATATTTTATGAACTCACCATGCACCTAACGGAATACTTTGGGGTGTCCTCTTTCCAAAATGGCATCATTCGTGGGGTCTGTCCTGGCATTTTAGGGTCTCTGCAATCATTACATGTATGGCCAGTATTAGGAGTTTCTGCTATACTCCTTATATTGGGCATAAGGGTAATGCACTCTGGGCTGAAAGGAAAAATGAACGTCAAACAATCAATCAATCAATGTGGATGAAAAAATATCTGCCAAAAAAATTTGAAAAAAATAAAGAGGGGAAGGCGTCTGCCAGGACATAGGAGCTGCCGCCCCAAAAATCCAAACCCACCAGCTCGTATGCCCTGGCAAACCAGATTTATCCATTCACACCGATCGATGTGGATGAACAAATCATTGCCAGAGTTCTTTTTTGATACAAAGTGTTTGCCAAAGCATATGAAACCCCAACACCACTCCTCGGCCCATATGCCTCGGCAAACGTATCTTTTTGACTGCGGAGGAGAAATCTCGTCCTGCAGCGCTGCATGCACCGACTTGTGTGTAAGCTGACAGACGCGCAATGTTCTGTCAGGATGCACCATCAGTGCTGCAGCTGGTTAGTCGTTCGCTCGGTCCACCTGGAAGGTTATTGGATGGAAAAAGAGAAAAAAAAAACCCAAAAAACAAGCAAGCAGCAAAGCAATTACTTCATTAACATTAATAAACTTTGAACTTTTTTAATAAAAAACTTAACATTGCAAACCAAACATTAACTTCTTTGCTTACCTGTTTTTTTTTGTTTTTTTTTAACTTACCTCCCGAGGACAAACCTCTCCTCCCCCATGGAACAATGTGCGAAGTGCAAATCGCACAGAGTTGTGGCGAAGTACATTACGCAATTTGTCCCAAGTGAAAGGAGAGGTTTCTGGCAGCCCTGTGTATTAGGGTCTCTGGAAACCCGATGTTTGGTTTCACACTGCATATTGACATATCCGGTGGGTCGAGCCCGCCGCACCGTATCGTCCAAAACAGACCTTCAGGCAATACCACAAGAGTAGCATTCGGCCTAGTAATGAACTGCGTCGCCATAGACTAACATGACTTCCGGGCCGATCGATATTGCCACAGAAGCCACGCAGTAACGTAGGCATGCACTAGCGTAGGGGGGGACCGCAAAGTGTAGGGGGGACTGCAAAGTGTGACTTTTGCTAGGCATTTTGCCCTAACGCATCGCAGCAGTGTGAAATAGCACTGAGAGACCCTTGTGTGCCTACCGCTGTGTGTGGAGTTCCCTACTCTCTAATAGTGTACCTGCTCGTGGTACCTCTCAAAACACTCCCCTAGGCATAGGCCAGGCTGGTCAGGACAGGTGGGACAATAAACAGTGGTGTCACGCCTTATTTCAGCCCTGCTGCAGACACGACAGCGTTTTCTTCGGATTCGTTGACCTGGGGTACTCGGAATTGGATAGGTGTAATGCCTTCCATGCAGCCGGCTAGTTGCATCTTGGGGTTGGGCCACGGCACCTCCTGGATACAGGAGTTCCATCACGATCTGTTTATTAAATTGAATAAACGATCCAGTTCTCCCAGCCTTACTGTAGAGAACAAAGCTGTTGTAAATTGCCAATTGAATGAGGTAAAAAGACACTTTTTTATACCAGCGTCTTGTTTTTCGGGCAACTAAATAGGGCGCTAACCTCTGGTCATTGAAATCCACCCCTCCCATGTTAGTATTATACTCATGGACGACAAGGGGTTTTTCAATGACCTGAGTTCGTCGTTGAATTTCAACTGTCGTGTCTGCGTGAATGGTGGACAGGAAGTAAACCTCCCTCTTGTCCTTCCATTTCACCGCGAGCAGGTCGTCAGCACACAACGCGGCCCTCTGCCCCCGTTCAAGTCTGGTGGTAATGAGCCGTTGGGGGAAGCCCCGGCGACTAGGCCGCACGGTGCCACAGCATCGGATTTTTTCGATTTTTAAGTGCTGAAAGAGGGCCACACTTGTGTAATAATTGTCCACAAAAAGATGGTACCCTTTCTGGAACAAGGGTGACACCAAGTCCCACACAACCTTTCCACTGCTCCCCAGGTAGTCAGGGCATCCGACCGGCTCCAATTTTGAGTCTTTTCCCTCATAGACCCTAAAATAAGATGTATAGATAGCCTGTGGCCCTTTCACAGAGCTTATAAAGTTTCACCCCATACCGGGCGCGCTTGCTTGGGATGTACTGTTTGATGCGAAGGCGCCCGGTAAAGCGTATGAGGGACTCGTCTACGCATATGTCTTGGTCAGGGGTATAAGCATCTGCAAATCTGGATGACAGGTGGTCTATGAGGGGTCGAATTTTGTGGAGCCGGTCAAAAGCAGAGTGGTCACTTCGATGACAGGTTTCGTTGTTATTGAAGTGCAGGAAGCGCAGGATGTTCTCAAATCGCGTCCTGGACATGGCAGCAGAGTACAGGGGAACATGATATGCTGGGTCCGTAGACCAATAAGACCGCAACACATTCTGCTTTACTAGTCCCGTGTGAAGGAGAAGGCCCAAAAAAATTTTCATTTCGGAAACTTGGACTGGTTTCCACCGAAAAGGCTGGGCAAGGAACTTTTCCGGATTGGCGGTTATATATTGTGTGGCCTTACGGTTGGTCTCTGCCACAATTAAGTCTAAGAGATCCTGGGTGAAGAATAGATAGAAAAAGTCTAGGGCCGATCCTAGATTATCTGTCTCCACCTGGACTCCAGACTGGGCGGTGAAAGGGGGAAGTACGGGTGCGGCGGAATCAAGGGATTGCCAATTTGGGTTTGCCAGCACCTCTGGTAAACTAGGGGTAGTACGGGCCCGTCTTCTTGGTGGCTGCGACTGGGATCTTACTGCACGTGCCACCGAACCAGTTTCAACTTCCATGCTGGTGCTCGCCACTTCACCAGGGTCTACGGAAGTACTGGTGCTAGGTCCAGGAGATGTTGTGCTGCTGGTGCCTGCCCCACCATGAAATCTCAGACCAGCACGAACACCACTCTGCTGCCCTTGAGGCCGATCCTGCGCCACCTGCGGTCCAACAACATGGGGTGTGGTACGCCTGGCTTTAGCCGGGACCTCAACCTCGTCATCACTATCGGTCAGTGAGCCACTGCTCAATTCAGGTTCAAACTCTGACCCGGAAGATTCGTCGAATGAGGCGTCCCAATCGTCCTCATCCGACTGGGCCATGTACCTGAGAACCTCATCATCGGAATACCCCTTTCTTGCCATGGTGGTCTGCTAAATTTAGGGGGTATTCCTCTGAGACTACCCAGAAAAAAAAGAGCACCTACCTAGCAAAAGGGAGTATTTGAGAGGTAGAAAGCTGTGGTCACTGAGTTTTGATAAAAAAATAAATCAAAACTGAGGTTTACAGTGCCACAGCTATTGTACAGTGTTTTTTGCAGTGATCAGAAAAAAAAATTCTGTCACTGCGGTGGGGCGGGCTGAACGCAAGTGCAGGCGAACGATCAGGCCTGATCGGGCAAACACTGCGTTTTTTGTGTGGATCCTAGTGACCCTAATAGATCTGACTGCGATCAGTAATGATCACTTACAGATACTATATAGTACCAATGTTGATTAGCGACAGTGATGACGCTAATTAGTGACTGTGGTGCAGTGGGCTGAGCACTAACTGACACAAAGGGGCCTAGCTAACTGGCCTAACTGCTAACACTAGTGATACTAAAAAAGTGACAGTTTTAACTGATCACTGTTTTTAGATCACTAGGATAGTGACAGGGGGGTGGTGGCGAGTGAGGAATCAGAGGCAATCAGAAACAATCACAGTACAATCAAAGGCAATCGCAGGCCAATCACAGGGCACTCAATTCACGGGACAATTGAAGCCAATCACGGGACAATCAAAGCCAATCACAGGGCAATCAAAGCCAATCACAGGGCAATCAAAGCCAATCACGGCACAATCAAAGCCAATCACAGGCCAATCAAAGCCAATCACAGGGTAATCAAACCAATCACTGCACAATCAAAGCCGATCACAGGCCAATCACAGCCAATCACAGGCCAATCAAACCAATCACGGCACAATCAAAGCCGATCACAGCCAATCACAGGCCAATCAAACCAATCACGGCACAATCAAAGCCGATCACGGGACAATCAAAGCCAATCACAGGCCAATCACAGGGCAATCAAGGGACAATCACGGGACAATCAAATACAATGACAGCACAATCAAACTGAATGTCAGCACAATGAAATACAATTACAGCACAATCAACTACAATGCACTGGGAAGGTGATTGGGGGGGGGGGGAGGGTTCTGAGGGCGATCTGAGGGTTATGGGGGGTTGAATAGGTGCCCGCACGGGGCAGATATTGGGTCCTGATCTGATGGGTGGCAGACACAGGGGGTGACCGATGGGAGATCAGTGAGTGATTACAGGGGAGAATAGATGTAAACAATGCACTGGGGAGGTTATCAGGAGGGGGGGTCTGAGGGCAATCTGAGGGTCTGTGTGGGTGATCAGGTGCCCCCAAGGGACAGTTTAGGGTCTGCGCTGATGGGTGGTGGTGACAAGGGGTGATAGACAGGTGATAGATGGGTGATAGACAGGTGATCAGTGGGTAAGGCAGCTATATAGCTGTATACAGCATACAGGGGGGTGGTCTGGGAGGGGGGTCTGGGGGGGATCTAAGGGTAGGGGGGGTGATCAGGGGACCCTAGGGGGCAGTTAGGGACCTAACCTAGGGGATAGCGTCCCTAGATAGTGACAGGGAGTGATTGATGGGTTTTTAGGTGGGTGGTGGGGTGCAGATACTGGTGTGCTGGGGTGGTCAGGGGGGGTTCTGAGGGCTGGGGTGGGCGATCGGGGGGTCTGTGTGGGGCAACGTGCGCTGGTATACTTGTCTGATAGGGCTGCCTGTCCTCTCTGATGGTCGCACGACGAGTGACCATCAGCGGAGGAGGAAGCCAGTATAATACACTTTGTTACAATAACAAAGTGTATTATACTCTCCTGATTGGCCGGATCGCCGCATTTGAAACCCGCCGGCGCTGCTAATTGGCCGGCGGGTTTCCGTGCAGGGTGGGTGGAGCCTATTGCCAGCGGCGATCGCGTCATTGATGACGCGATCGCCGCACAGCCACCGCTGATGCCGCCCCCGCCGATGGGCGTATTGCGGTCGTTTGGGCCCAGTCTTTGCCGCCGCCCATCGGCTGGGGGCGGTCGGCAAGTGGTTAAGCACTGTGACAGATATCGGGAGGATTTGGTTGGGAAAATCCAGGATGGGGTTTATGTCTCACCCAGGTTCAGGTTTTTTGCATCCCTGTTCCCTTGATGCAGCTCAGGTTTTGCTGTACGCATGCAGTAATGAGATGGGCTGGGTTTCCTGCAGGGGAAACTTGATTAGTTGCAGGCTGTCAGTCTAATACTGCTCTCTGCCTGGGACTGACCTAAGCTGCGTCAGGAGTTTTTGATGAACGCAAAGTAAACTGCAATACTGTTGTTTCTCTTGTGAACTGAATGCCATGGAGAGTGCTAGCCTCTCTATATAGCTGTTAGACTGGGAAAATACCTGTGTGTGTAGATTAGCAGCCTGAGTGGCAGGATTTTGTTTTGCATTTTATTTGTTCGCATGTAAATAGAGTGCATAGCTGTAAAATAAAGCTCCACGTTTGCTGTTTGAACACTATTGGAGCCTGCTGTGCCTGTGTGATATGTGTTTTGAGACTCCTCCCAGGGAGCCCAACACCCCGCTACCTAGAGTTCCCCAACCCTGTCCTTAGGGCCCACCAACAGTGATGATTTATGGAAATCCACAGAGGTAGTTTATCAGCTCTGCTGAGACACTGATTACCCCACCTGTGCATGTTTGTGGTTTCCTGCAAAACATGTACTGCTGGTGGGCCTTGAGGACAGGGTTGGGGAACTCTGCATACAGCAATCACAGGAGAATCTTCAGATCAATTCTATACATTTTTTTTGCGGGGGGGGGGGGGGGGGGGGGAAATCGGGGAGATCCTCACTTCAGTGAGCTGCTGATCTATCACCAGGTTCACCATATGCTGCTGAAGATGACAGCGCTATATAAATGCATAATAATAATATAGTAAGACATTTGACTATTACCCCAAAGATGTGTGTATGGTGTGTGTACAATCTCTATGCCCCAAGAAGCGTGTATGGGTGTGTACAATCTCTATACCCCCCAGGTTACGGCTTCTCACCTTTAGGATTGCTGTAAAGACTATGGAAACCGACATCACAGATCTGCTTCACGAACTGTCGGGGGACCAGCTGGAAAAACGGACGAGTCTTCCCATTGGCTGACTTCTTAGACTGGAGGATATCTGACAGATATGGGTTGTGGATCTTCTCCATCTGGAAAATAAAGCATATGTATGCAGACCAAACAATATAGACAGCACTGCCTGTTGGGCACACATGTATATTCTGCATAGCAGTGCATTCTGCAGATACAATGATGTATGGATTTCTGTGTGTAATGCAGAGCTGTGCTGTTCAATGTAGTCGCATGGATTCAGCTCAGAAACAGAGAGCAGCGCAGGTGCCATGAGGATGGGTAAAACCCATGACCAGTGCTACTACAGAGCAACGTCAAGTTACGGCGCCCAAGTTACTATAAACACAGCCTGCCTGAGCAATAGTTGGCAGCCGAATAACGTCCTTTCCTCTGAGCCCATGGTGGAGTGGGAATAGTAATTACCGCTGCTGGGACTTTTGCAGGAGCAGAGTGAGCTGTTTTTTCGGCTTTGCCCTGCGTCCAAATTTCCCCTTGTGGTTTTTGCATGTATGCGTTTCCAGGCCCTAATTATATTCACTGGAGATGACACCTTTGCGATCTCAACAATACCGATTACTAAAGAAATCATAAATGCACCTTATTACAAAATGATGAAATCACCTCAGCCACACTTTCCCAACACAAAAATGAATTAACTTCTTCAAGGAGAACTCATAGGACAGGGGTACAATTAGCAAGTTTGTGTCAAAGGATTCTTCCTAGCTTTCCCAGTACTTCCTGCCAGATCAAGTACTGTATATACTCACATATAAGCCTGATTTTTCAACACAAAAAAAAATGCACTTAAAAGTTACCCCCTCAGCTTATATGCGAGTCAGTGGAGCAGAACGGAGGGTGGAGCAGGTTTTGTTACTGGCAGAGGAGTGTAAGGATCGTGCACTAGTGATTCTGCTCTTGCCAGCTGGCTCCTTGCTGTGTCCCTGCCCCATATCCCCCTGCAGCATGGTGTGCATGCAGAGTGCGCTGGCCAAGACTACACGTGTTTCTCCTGGCTTGTGAATCAGAGTTTGCAAGCAACGTGTCAGTGGTGCAATGATCCTGTGTGGCAATCGCTGTCTCTCATATCTAAGGTGTCTTAAGATACAGCTGTATCATCCTTGGGGCACATCTGGCTATGGGGAGAGGGTCTGACTTGCACTGGGGCATATCAGGTTACTTTGGAGGGGGCTATACTAGATAGGGGGCTTATACGAGAGTCAATCACTTTTTCCTGATTTCTGGGGGAAAATTGGATACCTCGGCTTATACGCAGGTTGCCTTATAGGCGAGTATATACGGTAACCATCAATCTCAGATTAGCAATGACAGAAATTATAACAGAATCATACCAGTTGGAGTGTCTGCAAAATGCCAGAGTTTTTAACACACCTAAAAGATCCACTGGCTTCAAAAGACTCTCCGATTTGTACACTCCCAGCTGCTTTCACCAGGAAGAGATGACCTTACTGTAGAGCAAGGATTATTAATTTCCATAATTTCTTCATATTTCAAGGGTTATGAGGCTCCTAGGATGTCCACCTTCACACAGGTTGTTGGGCTCAGTCTAACATCCGTTATGGAAGGTTTTCAGACAAACTGGACTTACCCAAGGGCGTGTCCGATGGCTGACCGATGGATGTATAAACTGAAAGCTCTGCTCACCCGTCTTTTAAAAGTGGCTCCATGTGGAAAGCCTTGGCGATATCACCACAGGCTACAAGGGGCAGACATGGAGAAAGACACTGAGACCTTCAATAAGAGGAAGAAGGGGCTCCCCAAAACTGCAAAAACTGACAGAGTTCTTCACACAGCGGAGCTCTCGGTGAATGAAACTCCCGCTCCCCACTCCTTATTTACCCACCCTCCAGGGAGATTCTTCACTAGAGACCTCTCACCATCCACCAGCAGCCTCCAGAAATCCAGGCCCAGGCTCTCTGAACTGCCAGCTAACTCTCAGGTATGGGGCACAGAGGGGGGGGAGGAGGAAGGTCAAGCTGATCCAGCACACCAGATAGCCAGCATTCCTTCCACAGACCAGGCTGTCACACAGACATACCTTAAAGTGGATCCGAGATAAACTTTAACTCATGGCATAATTGTGTTCCTTACATATAGTTTATAGGGCATTCCGCAAGCCAAATACTTTTTTTTTGTTCGTTTTAATACTCGAATTCCCTATAAACTAAACAAGCCTCACCCACAGCTTTTTCACAATGCCTTGGCACTGTAGCAAGGGCTCATGGGAGCTCAGTCTGGGCAGGAGGAGGGGGAGGTGTTAATAGCCAGAGATTTCAGAGGCAGAGGGGAGGAGGGAGGAGGAGGGAATTAGGTCTTCACAGGCTGAGGGCTGGAGATGCAGTGCAGCTTACCTGTGTGTTATGTTTACAAACAGAACATGGCTGTCCTCAGCATGACTGTTTGCAGCTAGATATGCTGTGTAAACTATCTAAACTTTAGATAAGATATATAGACAAGTTACTTGTTATAGTTAGTTTTTCATCTCGGATCCGCTTTAAGACATGCTTTCCCTACAACTAATATGAGGTATACATCCTTTAATTTGCAAAGATCTTTAGACTCCCTGAGGAAAAGGGTTTCTGTTGATGAAGACAGTCTAGTGCATTGACAACTGAGCGCAACAACATGGTTTATTTCTTGGAAGCCCAAGAGGCAGACTTGGATGGATGAAGATGAAGTTGGCTTATCAAGAAGATCACAGCAGATGCTGAAACATAAATTCCGGGGATACCAGAATCTGTTAGCCCAACTAACCCGAAGTCCTATCTGAAAAAAGTGATAAACTGTCGTCTCTCAATTGTCTGACCACGCAACTATAATAGAGCGTGCTCATAGAATCCCCAAACCCAAATCTCTCACTGATAGCATCCAGAGTCCTGGTGAAAATTCATAACTTTGAGACTAAAGAGCAACTGCTTTGGGCAGTGAGAAGAATGGGTTCTCTACCTGAGCCCTACATGAAAATCTTATTGTTCCCAGATTTGTCTCAATACACCCTGCAATTTCATAAATCCTTTTAAAGCCACCAGATCCAGTATAAATGGGGCTACCTACTAAATTAATTGTTAATAGAGGCGGTTCCACTCACATTGTGACATCGCCAGAAGAAGGACTGCACCTTCTAAATCAGTGGAACATTAGACCTGAAGATAAAGTCGCTAAAAGATCAACCCCAAAATCTCAATCAATAAAAAAAAAAAAGGCCGATGGACTGGCAAATGGTTTCCTGAGCTGGGTGAGAAGCTACTTTGACCTTTCACTGGCAGATGCTGTCTAACTTTTGTTTAGGTTACCAGAGGCTCCTCCTAGTGCTAGGTACACACAATGAGATTTTCTGGCAGATCGATTATTTCCAGCATTTCCTATCTGAATTCTGATTAATTTTCCGATAGATTCTACATAGAAGTGATCGGAAAATCTATTGAAAATCAGATCGGACATGCTGGAAATAATCAATCTGGCAGGAAATCTGCCAGAAAATCTCATCGTATGTACCTAACATTAGGAGGAAAGTAATCTTTCAGTCTCTGCTGATACTGCAGTTATTGTTCATATAGTTCTGTTTATTATCTGTTCTTTGAATTTTTTTATTCTGATATTCTGTCTTTTTGCAAACTCTGATGTACTCCATAGTTTGAATATACTTTTCCAATTTAGCAACTTAGGGCTGGTGCACACCAAAACCCGCTAGCAGATCCGCAAAATGCTAGCAGATTTTTAAACGCTTTTTTTTATTTTTATGAGGCGTTTTGCTAGCGTTTTGCGGATTGCTGCTGCGGTTTTCAGTATAGTAGATTTCATATATTGTTACAGTAAAGCTGTTACTGAACAGCTTCTGTAACAAAAACGCCTGCAAAACCGCTCTGAACAGGCGTTTTTCAGAGCGGTTTGCGTTTTTCCTATACTTAACATTGAGGCAGAAACGCATCCGAAATCCAAAAAATGCCTCACCCAGGCATTTTTCGTTTCTGCAAAACGCCTGCCGCTCTGGTGTGCACCACCCCATTGAGATACATTGACCAAGCAGATCCGCAGCCGCAAGCGGATCTGAAAACGCCCAAAAAGCCGCTCGGTGTGCACCAGCCCTCACTGATGATCCTGACTTTTAGCATACTTAAGGGGACCATACACTGGTCGATTTCAGGCATCGATCGATCCTATAGAATTGATCAGAAATCGATTCTATTGAATTAGTCGATCGATTTGCAGCCGATTTCAGTGGATTTAATATATCTGACTGGACGGAAAATCTAGGTCGATCTGCTGCTGGCAGCAGATCAATGGCCCATAGAGTTGCATTGGATCTAATGGTCCAATAATGCATTTAGATCGATTTCCAATAGATTTAATTCTGAAATCTATTGGAAATCTGTTCCTAGTGTGTGGCACACATCAGATAGATTCCTTCCTCAGATTGGACTTGACAGACGTCTGACAGAAATCTATCTGATGGTCGAATCTGCTTCAAATCTATAAGTGTATGGCCACCTTTAGACTTAAAAAGGTTATTTAACCTGTAACAAAAAAAAAAAAAAAAAGGTTTCACTTACCTGGGGCTTCTACCGGACCCCTGCAGACGTCCTGTGCCTGTGGCGGTCCTCATGGATACGAGAAAACTTTGTACTGTGGCTGCACAGGAAGCTCCCAGAGACACAAGCGGGAGTGAGGACGCGTGCAGACGAGGCCAAGCAGGCGCAGTGGCGTTCATATAGTTACACAAAAAAGGGAAAGCGACCCGCTCCGGGGAACATGAGAACCAGTGCAGGACAGGACGTCTGCAGGGGGGCCAGTAGAAGCCCCAAGTAAGTGACACTTTTTTTTTTTTTTTTTTTAAAGGTTAAGGAACCCGCTTAAATTAAATGAGTATTAAGATTTTGCTGGTTTAACACCGAAGGTCTGAACTCTCCTTAAAAAGACATGCTATGTGGAAGGAAGTCTCCAGAGCCAATGCAGACATCCTATTTGCACAGGAAACCCACTTCTTGGAAGGAAAAGCTCCACATTGCTCACACAGGACAGAGGCGCTGGGCTGAGACTTAGACACTTGTTGCTGTATGCTCTGTCCGCATTGCCTGATGAAGCGCAGCCACACCTGCAAAATGCGTTGCCATGACCTTTTGGAGTGTATATATATGAATAAATGTGCTTGTTGATATAATATCAACCTGTTTTCGTGTCTGCTTGAAAGAGGTGAGTCACCACTGCCTCCCCTGGATTTTTTAAGTTTTTACTACTTTTATCCTTTTGGCGCCTCTGTTCCTTTCCACGTTGCTCACATAAGGACTATCATAGATCTTACAAAGCAATTTAAAAAAGAAAAGAAAATAGGTGTCTTAGTAGCTTTTCTTAACTATGTGTCTGCTGTAATCTCAAATACTATCTCTGATCAATAGGGCAGATTTATGATTGTGATCTGTACAATTAATGCTGAAATCTTTACTTTAGTCAACATCTATGCACCTAATATGGGCCAACTGGCATTTATTTAATATATACTCAAAATATCTAAGAAACACCAAGAAGGTACACTTGTGATGGGAGGTGATTTTAATATATGAACATCTCATTTATTAGATCATGTCTCTATTCAAAACTTCTTACACCAAGAGCATCTGTTTGACCCATGGTGGGCTTTACATAGTACAGTACATAGTAGGATTTCACCTTCCAATCCCTAGTCAAGAATATTTTTTTTTTCTCCTTGACAAATCCACTCTACAAAGAGCTATTAATGCAGAAATCGGAAAGATATCCTGCTCTGACCATCAGGGCCGGGCCGAGGCATAGGCTGGAGAGGCTCCAGCCTCGGGGCGCAGTGTAGGAGGGGGCGCACAATTCATTCAGCTGTCATTCCTAATTGTGTATGAAGCAGAGAGAAATAAGAAAAGGGGATACATAGCAGTGACTGCAAGCCAGATAACTAGATATTAAGGTGTTGGGGAGGTTGAGGGCCCTGTGGCCCTCTTAGTCTAATAGCAATCAGTGTGTGACGGCTGGGGTGGGAGGGATGGAGGGGCGCACTGTTAGTGTAATAGCAATCAGTGTGTGACGGCTGGGGTGGGAGGGATGGAGGGGCCTCTTAGTGTAATAGCAATCAGTGTGTGACGGCTGGGGTGGGAGGGATGAGGGAGGAGCCTCTTAGTGTAATAGCAATCAGCGTGTGACGGCTGGGGTGGGAGGGATGGAGGGGCCTCTTAGTCTAATAGCAATCAGTGTGTGATGGCTGGGGTGGGAGGGATGGAGGGGCGCACTGTTAGTGTAATAGCAATCAGTGTGTGACAGCTGGGGTGGGAGGGATGAAGGGGCCTCTTAGTGTAATAGCAATCAGTGTGTGACACCTGGGGTGGGAGGGGCCTCTTAAGGTGGCCACTAACGGTCCAATTTCTAGTGAAAAATCGTTCGAGCGATCAGAAATTCTGATCGGACGAAAAATCGTTCACTACACCATCAACTAACCAATCATTGCTTCCTACCTATCACGACCACCAAGAAAATCCAAATTTTCGTTCGATGAAAATTCATTCGGGCGACATTTTTTTTACTCGTTCATACATGATTGTGTCCACCAATGGAGATTATTTACAACCAATCTTATCAGAATTTCTGATCGCTCGAACGATTTTTCGCTAGAAATTGGACCGTTAGTGGCCAGCTTTAGTGTAATAACAATCAGTGTGTGATGGCTGGGGTGGGAGGGATGGGGGAGGGGCCTCTTAGTGTAATAGCAATCAGTGTGTGGCGGCTGGGGTGGAAGGGATGGAGGGGCCTCTTAGTGTAATAGCAATCAGTATGTGACGGCTGGGGTGGGAGGGATGGAGGAGGGGCCTCTTAGTGTAATAGCAATCAGTGTGTGACGGCTGGGGTGGGAGGGATGGGGGAGGGGCATCTTAGTGTAATAGCAATCAGTGTGTGACGGCTGGGGTGGGAGGCATGGAGGTAGGGCCTCTTAGTGTAATAGCAATCAGTGTGTGACGGCTGGGGTGGGAGGGATAGAGGAGAGGCCTCTTAGTGTAATAGCAATCAGTGTGTGACGGCTGGGGTGGGAGGGATGGGAGGGGCCTCTTAGTGTAATAGCAATCAGTGTGTGATGGCTGGGGTGGGAGGGATGGGGGAGGGGCCTCTTAGTGTAATAGCAATCAGTGTGTGACGGCTGGGGTGGGAGGGATGGGAGGGGCCTCTTAGTGTAATAGCAATCAGTGTGTGATGGCTGGGGTGGGAGGGATGGGGGAGGGGCCTCTTAGTGTAATAGCAATCAGTGTGTGACGGCTGGGGTGGCAGGGATGGGGGAGGGGCCTCTTAGTGTAATAGCAATCAGTGTGTGACGACTGGGGTGGGAGGGATGAGGGAAGGGCCTCTTAGTCTAATAGCAATCAGTGTGTGACGGCTGGGGTGGGTGGGATGGCAGAGGGGCCTCTTAGTGTAATAGCAATCAGTGTGTGACGGCTGGGGTGGGAGGGATGGAGGAGGGGCCTCTTAGTGTAATAGCAATCAGGGTGTGACAGCTGGGGTGGGAGGGATGGAGGGGCCTCTTAGTGTAATAGCAATCAGTGTGTGACGGCTGGAGGGGGAGGGGAGGGGCCTCTTAGTGTAATAGCAATCAGTGTGTGACGGCTGGGGTGGGAGGGATGGGGAGGGGCCTCTTAGTGTAATAGCAATCAGTGTGTGACGGCTGTGGTGGGAGGGTTGGAGGGGCCTCTTAGTGTAATAGCAATCAGTGTGTGACGGCTGGGGTGGGAGGGTTGGAGGGGCCTCTTAGTGTAATAGCAGAGGCGCTTCTAGAGACCAGCGGACCAGCTAATTGCCTAGGGCACCAGATTTATGGCAGGCGCTTTGAGGGAAAACAAGTTTATTTTTCCTGTCCTTAGAGAGTGAAAACTTAGGGAACGGGGATAAAAAGTTCTAATGAAAGCCTTTGCTGCTCAGCCTCAAATAAGGAATCTACAAAACTTTTGTCTACAACACTTTGTATGGCATTCCCTAATGTTAGTATTATCTCAAGATCTTTAGGGCCCTTTCACACCAGAGGGCTTTTTCAGCGTTTTAACGCCACAGCCGAAGTTGGCGTTTTCCTAGGTAACAGAAAGAAAATAGACTTTCATTTTACCATTCACACTAAACGCCGCGTTTTGGAGCGTTGCGTTTCAACGCTCCCAGGCGCTTTTTCTGAGCCTACCGCGGCGTTTCTCATTACAATTGATTGTAATGTATTGGCGTTAAAACGCCTTAAAAACGCCTTGAAAACGCCTGCAGCCAAAACGCAGCGTTTTAGCCTTTAACCGCTGCCTGTAGTGTGAAAGAGCCCTTAGTGTCTGTGTGACTCCTGTCCTGCCCGCCCCTCCTTATCAGGGCCGTATGGCCTTGCAGGGCTGCTATTGCTCGGGACTCTAGGAGGGGGAGGGCGAAGAAGAGCCAGGCAGATGTGAGTAGCACAAGGACACTTTTTTTCCTGCATTTGCAGAAGAAGAGGTTTTTTTTCAGTTACACTTCCAGGCTTCTTCCTAGAAGCCTGCTGCTAGTGCTAGCAGCCAGTGACTCATTCACCCAGCCCCCCCTGAACAACACTGGAGAGTGGAGACAAGAGAGGATCAGCTTGTAATTAGCTGCTTGTAACTAGCAGTGCTGTCCCTGTCAGAGCTGAGAGAGGATTAGCCAGGAGTTTTAAGTGCTGCATTCTCTAGCCAGCATGGACTACGGATAGAAGGCTGCCAGGTACTACACTATAACATCCTCCAAACGGCTGTGATCTACGGAGTCAGTGTGCTATCTCCCATCTGCTCACATGCTGTGCCTGCTGCCCCATCTCCCTGCATAAACACACAGCCTAGTCACAAATCCCCTCCACCCAGCTCCTTCACTTAGCTGTAACCACCCTCCAGCATTCACTCTACACCAGGTAGCATACAGCTTGCCCTTGCTCTCTCTGCACCACCAGTTATGTGCCTACTCACTCCCCAGCCTATCAGCGCCCTCAATTACACACACACACACACACACACACACACACTGTACACACACACACACTGTACACACACACACACTGTACACACACACACTGTACACACACACACACACACACACTGTACACACACACACACACTGTACACACACACACACACACTGTACACACACACACACTGTACACACACACACACACACACTTTTTACATTGCACTTTACATGTCTATTGCGGTGTGATCTTTTCCCACTAGTGCGTGGCATTTTTTCCCAGAACGCAGATTGCCGGCTTGCGCAAACCTCATTGTGCTCCATTCCCGACGCTAATATGGCGCGAATGCGGCAAGTGGAAAAGGCAGCTTGTGCGATCGAAATGCAGTGTGTTTGTGCTCGCTGGTGGAAATGGGCCCTAATTAATTTTCCTGGTCCTTAGTTAGCACCCGGAGGGCTGGAACCCACTAGAGTGATTTTCGGAGCATTTAGGGAACGATTCAAACCGCTAGTGATTTCCCTAAATGCTCATCTAATGTTAGTGGATGGGACAAATTCCATTGGAGCGACTGCGATTACTAAATCGCAAAACTCAGGACATGCAGCATTTTTTAGCGGTTAGCGTTTTTGCAATGTAAAGTATATAAACGCTGGCATAATCGCTCATCAAATCCTGCACAGAGAGGTTTTGCTAGCGTTTTAAAGTTAATCGCTACACAACCGCTGCCATATTGATTACACTTTTTAAAATCGCTACCGAAAACGCTCATGAAATCGCTTACAAACCGCTCATACAAAACGCTAGCGATTAGCCATAGCGTTTTGTCGTGAGTTCCAGGCCTCAATCATGTGTTCACTCCCTCCCAGCACATCACTTCCCCCCAGCACCTACAATTATGTGCTTACTCCCTGTTCAGCCCACCACCACAGCACCTAAAATCATGTGCACAATATATAAGGCAATGTGAAGCACTAGGCTGGTTGAGGGAAATAAATGTACAATTTGATGGCAAGCTGGTAAATGTACACAGCATGATGCAGAAGAGAGGCTTGCCTCCTACAGTGTCCTTAGAAAAAAACTCTGTCTGCTTTCTCAACATTGCAAAGACTGCATGTGGTCAGCTAGATAAGGTATTACACAGGTTGAAAAGTTTTCGACAGTCCCTAGACTCCATGTGACTGCTGCAGCTTGTGTGAGAGACTGGCAGGACAGGAGTCACATTACAGGCAAGTCGCCTCTGTGTTATGTGGCTGCAATAGATAAGCTCTCTGCTCCATGTCAGGCTATTCTCACTCTCTCTCCACTCCTCCTCTCTCCCTCATTCACCTTTGTTTCCCCCCTTCCCCTAGTGCTGGCTCTCTTTTCCTCCTCTCAAATCAAATCAAAGATAGCTTTATTGGCATGACCAGTCCAAGATTAATTACAGGTATTGCCAAAGCAAGGAGAAAAGGGGGACATGGAAGGGGGGTGGTGTAGGGGGACAATAGCTAAGCAGTTTGTGGACATTTTTTAGGTTTACAGTTCCGTTATGCTCCTCTCAGTATGTGACATGCTGTGACATAGTGTGCAGTGATTGTCACTGTGGATTCCTCCTCTCAGTCTGTGGCATGCTGTGACATAGTGTGCAGCAGTTGTCACTGTGGATTCCTCCTCTCAGTCTGTGGCATGCTGTGACATAGTGTGCAGCGGTTGTCACTGTGGGTTCCTCCTCTCAGTCTGTGGCATGCTGTGATGTAGTGTGCAGTGATTGTCACTGTGGATTCCTCCTCTCAGTCTGTGGCATGCTGTGACATAGTGTGCAGCAGTTGTCACTGTGGATTCCTCCTCTCAGTCTGTGGCATGCTGTGACATAGTGTGCAGTGATTGTCACTGTGGATTCCTCCTCTCAGTATGTGGGATGCTGTGATGTAGTGTGCAGCGGTTGTTACTGTGGGTTCCTCCTCTCAGTCTGTTGCATGCTGTGACATAGTGTGCAGCGGTTGTCACTGTGGATTCCTCTTCTCCCAGTAGGATATATGTTTTTCTCTCATCTTCTAGTGTGAGAAAGTCTGGGAATAGTTCCAACAATTTATTAAAGTAAGTGTCCCTGGTTGCAGTATATTTGGGGCAGTGCAGCAGGAAGTGGCTTTCATCCTCAAGGGTCTTCTGCTCACAGTGCTGGCATAGTCTCTCCTCCCTGGGTTTGTATGTCTGTCTGTGTCTCCCAGACTCTATTTCGAGGTTGTGAGCACTCAATCTGTAGACACTCAGGATTTTCCTCTCTTGGGAGTTTTGGAGCTTTTCCAGCTATGGGGCCATTTTATATTATCTCTGTAGAGACTGGTATATGGCTAGCTTTTGTGACGGTTTTATTTCACTCCATTTTTCCACATAGTCCTCTTTGCTCTTGGCTGTGGTGTGTTTCATCTGCCTCTCTCTGGATAGTGTAATTGTTAAGGGCTCTGTCTCTGGCACAGGCAACCTGGGTTCAAATCTCTATTTCTTCCTACTCAGCACCTATTCAGTAGGAGACCTTGGGCAAGACTCCCTAACACTGCTACTGCCTACTGAGCAAGTCAGCACTGAGTCGGCCAGGAGAAAAGTAATTATAAATGTTCCTTGTTACTCTTTACTTTTCCACCCAATCTTACCCTTACAATCTTATTATTAGTAACCCTAGCCTATAGCTGTCAATACATGCATTCATTTTTACAGACCGATTCTTTCAAAATGATCGAATATGGCGATTATCAACCACCACATCGATCAGAATTCAATCAATCCATGGCAAAAATGTACCTAAAGTACAATCAAGCAGTAAACTTTTACAATTGGACACAGCGGTATAGAGGCGGTAGATCGGCGGCTCGTAGTATTGCGAGTATTGCCGCATTGCGAATATTTTCATGGAGAGGTGGGGGCGCCACAGGTTTCCTTGCCTGGAGTGACAAAATGGCCAGAGGCGCCCCTGTGTAATAGCAATCAGTGTGTGACGGCTGGGGTGGGAGGGATGGGGAGGGGCCTCTTAGTGTAATAGCAATCAGTGTGTGACGGCTGGGGTGGGAGGGATGGGGGAGGGGCCTCTTAGTGTAATAGCAATCAGTGTGTGACGGCTGGGGTGGGAGGGATGGGGGAGGGGCCTCTTAGTGTAATAGCAATCAGTGTGTGACGGCTGGGGTGGGAGGGATGGAGGGGCCTCTTAGTGTAATAGCAATCAGTGTGTGACGGCTGGAGTGGGAGGGATGGGGGAGGGGCCTCTTAGTCTAATAGCAATCAGTGTGTGACGGCTGGGGTGGGAGGGATGGGGGAGGGGCCTCTTAGTGTAATAGCAATCAGTGTGTGGCGGCTGGGGTGGGAGGGATGGGAGGAGCCTCTTAGTTTAATATCAATCAGTGTGTGACGGCTGGGGTGGGAGGGATGGGGGAGGGGCCTCTTAGTCTAATAGCAATCAGTGTGTGAAGGCTGGGGTGGGAGGGATGGGGGAGGGGCCTCTTAGTGTAATAGCAATCAGTGTGTGACGGCTGGGGTAGGAGGGATGGGGGAGGGGCCTCTTAGTGTAATGACAATCAGTGTGTGACGGCTGGGGTGGGAGGGATGGGGAGGGGCCTCTTAGTGTAATAGCAATCAGTGTGTGACAGCTGGGGTGGGAGGGATGGGGAGGGGCCTCTTAGTATAATAGCAATCAGTGTGTGACGGCTGGGGTGGGAGGGATGGGGAGGGGCCTCTTAGTCTAATAGCAATCAGTGTGTGATGGCTGGGGTGGGAGGGGTGGGGGGGCACTTTGGTGTCTCAGCCTTGGGTGCTGGAGGACCTTGTCCCGGCTCTGCTGACCATGCCCCAGCAGCTAGTTCTTAAATTGCATTATCTGGGAAAGTTAACTCACTTATAACCTCTCCTGAGAATGTTGCTCAAATTTACACAGCATTAGACCATTTACTTAAGGAGAATGAGACAGAAGACATTGATATCACTTCTCTATGGGGAGCTCAAAAAACTGTCGTAGGAGGAGCATTGATCCAGTTGTGGGGCCAACCATAAACAACCATAAACAAATGAGAAACTAGATTATTAATTCAACAAGATCCAGGCACTGAAATAACAGCTGCTCTCGCCCTGTCATAAAACCCATTTATCAAGAGATGTTTTTATTCTGAGACATGAATATGCTTTCAGATTGTGTCAAAAGCTAGCCCTCTAAACCCCATTCACACGCTCAACAGCGGTCTTTTATGCAGCACAATTGTTGAACAGCTTTTGTTGTGAAACAAGTCGAAACAACTAAAAGAAGTATTTTGCTATTGTTCAAACAGCTGATAAGACCAATAAGACGTCAATTCAACTGTTGGATTGACTTCTTAGCAGTCTTATCAGCTTTTTGAACAATAGCAAAATACTTCTTTTAGTTGTTTCGACTTGTTTCACAACAAAAGCTGTTCAACAATTGTGCTGCATAAAAGACCGCTGTTGAGCGTGTGAATGGGGCCGGGAATACACCATAAGTTTTTTTCTCAGCAGATAGATGGTTCGAGAGATAATTTCCAACAAGTCCAATCTGATTTTTGATCGTTTTTCTGATCGATTTCTCATAGAAGGAAATAGAAATTGATAAGAAATTATAAGAAAATCGATCGGAAAAAAGATTGGACAGTGACTGAAAAATCTCATGCTGCATTCCCAGCATAAGGGCCCGCTTCCACTACACGTGGTGCGATCGCCGCACCGCATCGCATTCAATGTAAGTCAATGGAACAGTTTGCACTGACACAAATTTTCGGTCGTGATGCGATGCGTAGCGGTGTGGCTAAATGTTTGGATAGCATGCTGCAGTTTTCTGCAGTTCGCATGCGGGTCCCATATGGATTACATTGAGCAGCACTGGTACGTTTTGCGGCACGCCCGAAAGTGCTTGCAGATATATGCAGTGCAGCGATCGCAATGCGGCCAGGGGAAACGGGTGCTTAGTGAAATTGCTAAAATATAAACAGGCTAAGGCCCATATTCAGAACATTATACACCCGAATACCAAACGTAGTTTTATAAACCCACAACAAATAGCAGATGTATTCAGTGAATTCTATACTTCTCTATATAATTTAAAGAGAACCAGAGGTGGGTTTGAAGAATGCTATTAGGACACAGAGGCTGGTTCTGCATACTATCACCAGCCTCTGTGTCTGTACAGTATTCCCCCAGGCTCCCCCCGTGCTCTGCTGTCCCCCAGAATAAAAAATGCCGTGCTAGCGACATGCAGCTTGTTGCTACCAGGCTGTTTACCTTTGTGCTGCCTGTCACCGCCGCTCCCCCGCCTCCTCTATATTGCCGATCTCCGCCTCTGTAAGCTGATTGGAGGAAGCTTACAGAGTGCAGTGGGCGGGGCCTGGGGGAATACTGTACAGACACAGAGGCTGGTGATGGTATGCAGAACCAGCTTCTGTGTCCTAATAGCATTGTTCAAACCCACCTCGGGTTCTCTTTAAAAGAAGACCTTCAATTCCCCAGTCAAATGCAGATGTGATCTCTGCCTTTCTTGACAAATAGTTACTAATAAAGCTCTCTGAAACAGATTTGGCCAATTTCAACCTTCCCATTACCATTACTGAAATGCATATTGTCCTAAAAAAATGAATAAAGCCCTAGGGCCGGATGTTTTTTTGAATGAATATTACAACATTTTCAGATATCATCTGGCTTCTAGGCTGCAAACCCTCTTCAACAGATTTATACAAAGAGGTACTCTGCCACGAGAACAACTTTAAAGAGAATCTGTATTTTTAAAATCGCACAAAAGTAAACATACCAGTGCGTTAGGGGACATCTCCTATTACCCTCTGTCACAATTTCGCCGCTCCTCGCCGCATTAAAAGTGGTTAAAAACAGTTTTAAAAAGTTTGTTTATAAACAAACAAAATGGCCACCAAAACAGGAAGTAGGTTGATGTACAGTATGTCCACACATAGAAAATACATCCACACACAAGCAGGCTGTATACAGCTTTCCTTTTGAATCTCAAGAGATCATTTGTGTGTTTCTTCCCCCCTGCAGCTATCTTCCACTGAAGTGTCAGGCTTTTTCTTCCTGCAGAGTGCAGACAGCTCTGCCTGTATGTAATTCCTCAGTATGTAAAAGCCCAGCCAGCTCAGAGGAGGATTTATCCAGCTTGTAAAAGATAATAGAGCAGAGAGAAGCTGTCCTAATCTAAATAATGCACAGGCAGTGTGCAGAGAGAGGCCTGGAGGGGGGAGATGCATCACAGAACCACAACACTGAAGAACTTGGCAGCCTTCCAGACACAGGCCTGACAAGTCTGACAAGAGAGAGATAAGTTGATTTATTACAGAGATGGTGATAGTAGAACGTGCTGCAGTAAGCCAGAACACATTAGAATAGCTTTTGGAACTTGTAGGATGATAAAAAACAGGATGCAATTTTTGTTACGGAGTCTCTTTAAGCTATAATTTCAGTTATCGATAAAACAAGGAAATAGCCCGCTAATCCAGCAAACTACCACCCAATATCCTTATTAAACAACTAGGCAATCTAAGCCCATTTAAACAGGCTCTAGGTCTGTCACCGCTGCATGTCACTGCGCACACGCCTGTCGCGCTCCAACAGCCGCCCGCCCCCCTGAGGCCGTCCTCTTCCTGTCCCAACGGCTACACATGCGCAGTAGCGCAAAACCACGGACACGGGGACAGGAGGATGACGCAGGGACAGTTAGGGTTTTATTATATAGGATGATACTAAAATTACTGTATATGCAAAAATTATAGCAGCAGGATTGGGGGATATTATCTCTACCCTTATTAAACCAGATCAAGTAGGATTTGTGAAGGGATGGCAGGCCTCTGATGACACCAACAAGGGGACACACTACCACATTGTCTTATCTGTATAAATTGCTGATTTGGCTAGTTAGGCTGCAATTAAGTGTTTTCTTCCTTTTAGGAATAATTCGCTTTCGAGGTATCTCCAACTTGTCAATCTACAGAGTGGAGGCAGCATATTACCCGATTTCCAGAGAAAAATTGATAGCTTTTTTGACCGATTGTACATACAATTGAGATTGTATCATGTATGGACACACCAACCAATCTTAAACGTTTAATGTGCTCACAGTGGATTCACCTCCCGAAGTGGATGACACCTATATGGCAACTGTGGCCTAGTACCACGGGATTGGGGGGTGATTGTCACAGATACTACCAAATTATGTTCTTGGGTGACACTAATTGCAATGTTTGGTGCTCACACTTCTGAACTCTATGTTTTTAGGTAACAAGCTGTCTAATGCTACGTACACACATGCGACAACGATCGTTCGTTGAGGACGACGAACGAACTTTTAATTGACGAAAGAACGACCGAAGTAAAGTTAGTTGTAAAAAGTGTGTAACGATCACATCGTTAGAACGAACGTTACATCACGTAAAAGCACTTAATGCGCCTGCGCATAAAATTGTAAAGTTCCTTGGAGAAAAAGTGAAGTACGCATGTCCAGCCTGGTACGAACGATCGTTTCCAACGATGTACCACTTTTGCTAACGATCGTCGGTGGTAAAAATCCGCCAAGACAGAACTTTGTTTTGTAGCGATTTGCCTCGTTCGTCGTTTGCCTTAATAGTCGTTGGTTCGTTTTTTGTAACGATCGTCGTTGGTAAAGATCGGGGAACGATCGTTACAAACGACTATAGTCGCATGTGTGTACGCACCTTAAGTGTTATGTGAGGGAAATGCCTGCTTCATTATAATCTAAGGAAAAGATGTTGTGGAAAATGTCTACTTTGGCTGTATGTACGGCATAAAGGGCAATGTTTGGTTTTTTTGTTTGTTTGTTTGTTTGTTTTTTTTATATAAAAGTAGAGGAAGCTTTATCCAAAGTGTTACATGCTTATGGTCTCCTTTCTGGTGCCTAGGGGTGCCCTGGATCTTCCAGGACCCAAGCAATGCTCCTTGCTGGAAAATAGACACCTAGTTATTGACAAAATTGTGAGTTACATAACTCAGAAATGTAGCAGCTCTTGTGTAACTCTCCTGCTGGCAACCAGCTGTGTACACTAGATCCCAACAGACCATTCAACAAAAGCAGCTGTGGACCCTCCATCCAACACAATCAGCTGCAGATCTTCATGCCTGGTACACACCATGCAATTTCCCATCAGATAGATGGGTCGATAGATAATTTCCAAGAAGAATTGATCAGAAAAACGATCGGAAATCAGATTGGACCTGTCAGAAATTATCTATTGACCCATCTATCTGATGGGAAATTGCATGGTGTGTACCAGGCTTTACATTGGTGAAAGGAATGTAAAGCCTCATCTACACGGTACAATTTTCCGTCAGATCGGATCTATTAGATAAATTCCAACCGGTCCAATCGGATTGCATTAGGCTTTGCAATTGATTTTGGGTACTTATCAAAGCAAAATCTATCGCAAAATTGATCTGAAACAATTTGGACATCTACACACCATGCAATTTCTTATTAGCTTTGTCTAACAGATCCGTATTTCGGATGAAAAAAAAGTGGGCCGTGTAGAGGAGGCTTAAAAGTGTTACTTCCTGTTTGCCGAGCCAATCACACAAGCAGGGAAGTGAGACTAGTGCTTCTGTGGTTGTGATAATTAATTGTATGTGTAATACTAATAGTAATTAGAGCTTTTCTGCAGTCTCAGATTCTTATTTTCATTGTAAGGGTTGACAATTTCTATTCACTATTGTAAAGGCTGGTATATTTCCCGGATGTATCCTTTAAGGGCCTGTACACACTGCTGCGCTTTTAAGATCGCAAGCGATTTTTAAATCGCAAGCCTTCATGAGAATAGGAAAAGCACATTGCACCAGTATGTACAGGTCTCCACGATTTTCATTATTTTTCAAAAGACCTTGCGATTAAAAAGCGCATGCGATTTGAAAAGCGCAGCGCAAGCACAGCAGTGTGTACAGGCCCTTAAGGCCCATACTCACGGGGGACGGCCGTCGCCGCAACCGCGTGGCACGCGCGTGTTGCGGCGACAGTTCCCCCGTGTGTATGATGCGCGCGCCCCGAACCGTCGCCCGTCGGAGCTGTCGCCAGGCGATTGACATGTTCAATCGCCGGCTACAGTCGCCGCCGCAACCTCGCCGGAACTGTCGCTAGCCCCGCATGTGTATGCGGGCTAGCGACAGCTACCCACACACACCACACGGAGCTTCCGGCGGGGGGGAGGAAACTCGGCGACAGCTTCCGCCGCATCGCTAATCCCCCTGCTGCCGTGTGGATGCAGAGGGATTTGGCGACGAGCTGTCGCCGAACTGCCGCCGAACTGTCGCGCACACGCTCCCGTGTGCGGCGACAGCTACAATTGTACCCCCGTGGGTACTTAGCTTTAGACTGAATGTGAAACAGCTGCCATGACAGTGTGATGAAAACCAGCTTCATTCGGGTGCAGAACGGAGGTCATATATTTGCTGACAGTTTGTGGCAGTGCTCTGTAAAGTTCAAACTGCAAAGACACATGGATGGTCTCAATTCACGGAGTTTTATCAAACACTTTATCAAACGTTTGATCATTTACTTCATGGGTAAAAGCTAATTTTTTATTCACTAAGGTGTTATATATTTATCGAATGTTTTACCGATAAAACTTTCAATAAATATATAACACTTTAGTGAATTCAAAATTAGATTTTACCCATGAGGTAAATTATCAAACGTTTGATAAAGTGTTTGATAAAGCTCCGTGAATTGAGGCCATGGTGTTCCAATCCCTGCTGCTGGGAGATGGTCTGTAGACCCACTTTAATAGAAAGATTTGTTCAAGGTTGCTTTAAGTGACTCCAATGACCACAAAACAGGAATAAAATTGATCCATACAGACCACTGAAGATCATCAGTAACAGTAAATCACAGTTATGACAATGAAGAATATAGTATATAGTTAGTATTACCGCAACCAGGAGGAGGTTTTCTTTGCTAAATTTGTTCCACTGGTCCTGGAACTCTTGGCTACGGGGATCCACTGAGACAGTCTGTGACAGCCACTGATAAGCACTACGCCACCTCTGGCCATTCTTGGCATTGCCACTCACACCTGCAGAAGACATCATATTAATGATTAATCTGGAGCTGGACTGGCCACAGACACACAGACCACAGATATCTGCATCACATCCACAGCCAGATAAAGACCAAGCAGGGTGACACATCTTCAGCACCTTAACATACACTCACACTGGTCTTTGGTGGGACAGATCTGTTCGGGGGAGACAAGGATGAAAAGACAGAAGAAATGTAAGAGAAGAGATTGCAGAATGTTAAGGAGAGAAAGAATGTGGGAGCAAAAGTAAAAAACAAATCATATAGGGGGCGTGGCCGGCAATGGAGGAGTGAGGACGTCTTGCTGCCGAGCTCCCAGGCCCGCATGAAATTTTAGATACTTCTTCTGCAATCATTCTCCCCTATCTGATGACCAAAAGGGTATGGATAAAGTGAAGAGGGGTAAGGGCAGACACCGACAACACTCTACACCCTCTCAGCGCCCTGTGACCCGATATTTCCAGGCAGCCACGCCGAGCGCTGCGGCCTCCAAGATGGCGGATCCAGCAACCTCATCTCCACAAGCCACCAGCCAGCCCAGACCGGGACCTGCTGCCATGAGCAACTTGGAGGACATATGGAAGTACCTCCGCTCACTCCCAACTAAACAAGATCTGGACGAGCAGACGGAGCGCATTGTCTCCTCCACGAGGTCAGAGATCGCCTCTATACGTGCTGACATCTCAGGCCTTACAGGCCGGGTTGCCGCGACAGAGACAGACATCGCCCAGCTACGTGCGGAGATTGCCTCCCTGAGAGAGTCTAGTGAGAAGCAACAGGCCGCAGCACAAATCACGAGATACCAGATGGAGGATCTCCAAAACAGAGGACGACGGAACAACATTAGGATCCGTGGTATCCCTGAATCAGTCTCCACAGAAGACATTGTACCGGCTCTGAGATCCTTGTTCAACTGGCTCCTGAATCGCCCTGTGGCGCAGAAAATTAAATTTGACCGCGCGCATAGAGCCCTCCGGGCTGTGCCTACTAATCGAGAGCAACCACGAGACATCATCTGCAGGCTGCACAACTTTAAAGAAGACATCATGGTCGCAGCACGTGACAGCGGACCGTTAGACCATGAGGGAGCCCAGGTTACACTGTTCCAAGATTTGGCGCCTTTTACCTTGGCTCATGCTTTGCTACCTCTAGCTAACAGTATCCATTGCTAAGCATAAGTATGATGGGATCCCTGGTGTGCCTGATTGAGTGAAGTGTGCTGTTAGTGTGAGCCCAGCCGGCTGCGCTATTAACAACTGCAGTGAGGATTTTATGATTTTAAAGTGGCACTTTGTGTCGATACAGTGTTGTCTACATTTTGAATAAAGTCTTTTCAATTTTGAATTTGAAGCAGGGTCTGTCTACTATTGTATTCCCAGGTTTTACCTTGGCTCAACGTAGAGCTCTGCGCCCTCTCATACAGGCTCTGAAACAGGATGGAATATCTTACCGCTGGGGCTTCCCGTTCCAGCTGATTGCTACTAAAGGATCCCAGGTCTGCATCCTGCGCCACCCTCGAGAGCTGCCTTCGTTTAGGGAGGCCCTGTCACTGCCTGTTGTAGATCTGTCCGAATGGGACCCGGACTCTCCGGAATTCGGTAGGCCACAGAAAGCAAAAAAGAACCTTCGGGATCCAGCGTGAGTACTTCCAACTTGTTCTCCTTCGCCCCCCATGTTTTGCAACCTTGGAGACTCACTACGGACGTAAGCTCCCTCCCCTGAAGTCCCTGCCGTAGCAGACAGACCCTGCCAAACAGGAATGTAGCATGCCTGCACTGTCCGCAACCTTCAATTTGCAAACACTTTTCACCACCCTCACGCTCCCTGCTCCACGGGCTCCTTGCTCTCCATGCCTTCCCCCTACACGAGGATGAGTTGCTGCTCCCCCTCCCGGTCCAATAACTCTCTTTAGCTGATATTTCCTCCTGGTCTGCGGACCCCTCAGTATTCACCTACCTCCATTTGCGCCTGATATCATAATACTGCATTTTATACTGTATTTATAATGTTTATTGGGACTGTCTATAACATCGTTATAAAGGGAGTGTATGACGGCTTGGGGGATGTGGGGAGTGGCTCTAGGCGGGGGTGGGGCGTGGGAGGCCTGGGTTAAGTCGGTGGTGTAACATATGAAGGGATGGTGTATAGAGGCATTTGAGGCTCTCGCACGGGGATTATATACTTTTTTATACCAAGATATAGCACCCTCCTTGAGTTAATACCCCACCCGGATAATTATGCTACAATTACAGAGAAATATCTATATAAGCTCTTAGTACCCGAGGGCGGGGGGGGGGGGGGGGTGGAGGGGGGGTGAAAGGATCTGTGCCCCTGTTAGCTGGGTTATAGCTCGTTCTTCTCTGTCCACTTGATAGAGTTTATGAAAGTTTATCTATTATCCTTAGACATATATTTGTTTTCATTGATTGAACATGTTCATGCGGTCACCCGGGGGTGAGGGGGCTCACTCACTGGTTGGTTGTGGGCTACTTACCCCAGGGCGACTCGCCGATACCAACGGGAACCTTCGTGGCTCCCAGGAACCTGAGCTGATGCTCATTCTGGACCTAAACCGGGAAGGGTACACTCCCGGAATAAAGGTTGAAATGTATATGTCACTTATGTGTATTGCGTGGTTTTCTACACGCATCTTTGTACTCTCTTCTTCTCTGACTTCGATTTCTCTCATACCTTCTCCTATATCAGTCTTCCATGCTAGGAGGGTTCGTGTGTCGTCCCGGTGCCGTTTCTTGATCGTGACAATTCCAGCAATCACTTAAGTTACTCTCCCTAAACGCCAGAGGGTTAAATGTACCTGAAAAAAAGGTCGTCTGTATTACATTTGTGTCATAAGGAGAGAGCCAATGTGGTTTGTCTGCAAGAAACACACTTCAAAGGCCCGAAGGTACCCAGGCTTCTAAATAGATTTTATAAAACAGCGTTTTTCAGCTCTCCTCAATTATCAAAGATCAAAGGTACCGCCATTTTAATCTCACGAGATACCCCTTTCACCCTAATAGAGGAATATCAAGACCCACAAGGCAGATTTAACTTGGTTAAAGGTGTAGTGTATAACCAAAAGATCACCATAGGCTCCTTTTATGCACCTAACACTCAGCAGGCGACCTTCTTTCAATCATTTTTGGCTAAACTCCACTCTTTTGCCGAGGGCAGTGTCCTCCTGGGGGGGGACCTAAACCTGGTCCTAGATCCGGAACTAGACTCCTCTTCGAAAAAATCCTCTGTCGCTCACTCGATCCTTCGAAAATGTAAATCACTATTACGCTCAATGCAACTAGTGGATGTATGAAGGCTTCACAACCCAACCACGATCGACTACACATACTACTCTTTCCCCCATAATGCATACAGCAGGATAGATTACATCTTTGTCTCCCATAACCTCCTCTCAGTATCAACAGCTCCCTATATTGGAAATATTTCCCTATCTGACCATGCACCAGTCACTGTAGATCTAGCTATTGGGGAGAATAGACGGGGTCCTGCTTCCTGGCGGCTAAACAACTCACTCCTGGAAGACAAACAGGTCTTTCACGGAATTAAACGGGAACTCGAGGAATTCTTTGAGATAAATGCTACGGGGGATATGTCACCTCTCACGATTTGGGAAACACAAAAATGCTTTACACGGGGCATACTGATAAGGGAGGGAGCCAGGAAAAAGAGGGAAAGGGATAAGGAAATTAATGATACCCTGATATCCATTGGTGAGTTGGAACAGAAACACAAAAGAGATAGAGCACCCACAACGTTATCTGCACTTACAAGTCTGAGAGAAAAGCTTAAATCATTACTATTTTATAGAGTCAGATACGTGGCCTTGCGCTGCCGGCGCACTTTTTACGAATTTGGCAACAAGTGCAGCTCGATCTTGGCCAAAGCATTAAAAACTCAGCAATCCTCAAATTACATACCTTGTATCAAGGATAAACATTCAGTGATGCACTATAAAAATGAAAAGATTGTAGAGATCTTCAAAGAATTCTATTCCAATTTATATAATCTACCACACCGCCACCCTATAACTAATGCAGAGACCAAACAAAACAAGATAACAGAATACCTCGAACGATCGCGGATGCCGAAGTTATCCCCAGATGATATTAAGCTTCTAGAGGAACCATTCTCAGAAGACGAACTACACATAGCCCTGTCCCAGACACCCTCAGGCAAAGCACCAGGCCCTGACAGCTACACAGCAGAATATTATAAGAGGCTCTCACAGCAATTATCCCCACATTTCCTCAGAGCATTTAACACAGTCTCCAGCCCCCTCCTAGGAGAAAACCCCTTCTCCTCTCAAATGCTTGAATCCCACATCTCAGTGATTCTGAAGGAGGGGAAAGACCCGGCTCAATGCCAGAGCTTCAGGCCTATATCTCTCCTCAACGTAGATCTTAAGATATATGCAAAGATGCTGGCAAACAGATTAGCCCCTCTTATCCCATCAATAATCCACTATGACCAAGTGGGATTCGTCCTAGGCCGAGAGGCCAGAGATAATACAATTAGAACTCTAAATATTGTGCACTGGGTGAGGTCTCGGTCCATACCTTCCCTTTTGCTGTCAACGGACGCAGAAAAAGCTTTTGACAGGGTGGACTGGGACCTCATTGGGGGCACACTTAGATATATTGGCCTGTCGGATAATATGCTCGGCCGCATTCTGGCCCTATATTCCTGCCCAAATGCTAGGGTGAAGGCGAATGGCGCTCTATCAGACTCATTCCCCATCCACAATGGCACCCGTCAGGGGTGCCCTCTCTCGCCCCTAATTTTTGCGCTCTCCCTGGAGCCGTTCCTGTGCACAGTTCGGAATAACCCCGACATACAGGGAATCACCTTCCCCAAATCTTCCCACAAAGTAGCCGCATATGCGGATGACCTTATGTTTTACCTCACAAACCCACATGTGTCATTACCAAACCTACTGGCCGAATTTAAAACCTATGGAGAGATTTCAAATATGTCCATCAATTATGATAAAAGTGAGGCGCTAAGCTTGCAGCTACCAGGAGAACTTAAGGCGTTGTTACAAAGTAATTTCCCCTTCAAGTGGCCCACTCGCTGTTTGAAATACCTCGGCATCCAGATTACGCCCAATCCCAGGGACCTGGTCTCCGCAAATTTTACCCCTGCCCTGAATCGCATCAAACAAGACTTACAGTCCTGGGATAAGCCCCAGTTCTCCTGGTTTGGAAGGAGTTGTATCATTAAAATGACGATAATGCCACGCCTCCTCTATTTATTTCAAACGATGCCTATCTTCATCCCCTCCACCTACTTTACTCAACTAAGGAGAACCTTCTCCCAATTTATCTGGAGCGGCAAGAAACCTAGGCTAAAGTACGCTATCCAAACTGCTCCCAAGGAGTCAGGTGGGATGGCAGTCCCAAACCCGCGTCTATACTATACTGCTGCCTCCCTGATTAGGGTGATTGACTGGCACAGGCACGGCTCCCTCAAACGCTGGGTAGGTATGGAGGAAGAGTTAGTAGAAGGTACACTGCAAGGTAAGCCATGGTCCAGACACCCCTCAAAGGTAAAACCAGCTGCTACTATCCCCCATCAGACTCTCCGCACTTTAGCTAAACACAGGGAACTGACACACATCTCGCCGTGGCCATCCCCACTGATGCCCATCTTGGGCAACGAGAGCTTCCCTATGGGACTTGATCCAAGAGGCTATGCTCCATGGAAATTAGGAACCACCCTCCGGGCTCACCATCTGATATCAGAGAGAAGATGGGTAGAATTGGAGGAACTACGTTCCTCCTTGGTCTCCCCAACTCTAGACATCTGGAGCCTTATCCAGTTTAGACACTTCCTACTTTCACAGGGAACAAAAACGGGGTTTGATAGGCGCACCACTCCATTTGAGCAGGCCTGTATGGGGGAGGGACACATCCGAGGTACCATCTCCTTGGTCTACTCTCTCCTGAACACTACTGAAGGACCATGCCAAACACTTAGGTCAAAGTGGGAGGAGGATTTGGATTTAACGTTTACAGACAAACAATGGGGAAAAATTTTAACCTTTGCCCACAAGTCTTCTATCTCCTCTCGAAGCCAGGAAGCAGGAAACAAAGTCTTCACCAGGTGGTACCTTACCCCCTGCAAACTCCACAAGATGTTCCCTTCAGTCTCCCCACAGTGCTGGAGATGTGGATTGGAGACGGGTACGCTCCTTCACGTTTTCTGGTCATGCAGCAAACTCAGGCAATTCTGGAGAGATGTAAGGGACATCATGCACTCCTTGACAGACTTTCTCCCTCCTGACTCCCCTGCCTTCTTCCTACTCCATCATAACCACTGGTCAATTAGATGATACAAGAAAACTCTTACAAGGCATCTAGTCAATGCTGCTAAAGTCCTAATTGCCAGATGCTGGAAATCACCGGACCCCCCCCCCACAATTAAAGACTGGCTCAGAGAGATTGACTGGGTGCAAAAAATGGAGGACCTCACCTCCACTATACAAGAAAGACGAGACCAGTTTATGAAGACATGGTATGGATGGTTCGAATTTATCGAAACACCTCGCTACGCTTCCCTCATTTCCACCTAGGCCCTATGCCCACCCCTGGATGTCTCCACTGTCCTCACTTGGCATGCAACATTGCCCCCTCTGGCAAACTTAAAATTCAACTAGGCGACATCGGGTATGGACCACGAACCCTTTCATCTTTTCTCCCCTTTTTTTCTTTCTCTTTTTCTTCTCTTTCTCTATTAACTTTTCTTCTCTCTTTCCCTTCCTATACATACACTTTCTGCTCCTTTCTCTAATATCATAAGCTTCCCCTTTGAAGCCCCTTTGCAAAAACGTGAACTCTGTGAGATGTACTAAGCTGAGCTCCCTTTCCAAGAATGGCTCCCCTTCAATTGCGGGTGGCCAGGGTATGATCCCTCTTGGGCCCTGGTCGCTCTCTATGATGCCCCCTACATGCTATAAAGGAACTTTTACCTTCGCAACTATGCAATACCACACTGGAACTCTGCCTGGACAATTACGCTATAGATTAGTCATACTAATAATAATCTCTCTGTATTTCACCACCCGACAGTCCTGCTTAACTGCCGGAGAACTTGTATTAATGTATGACTGGCGATGTTCACATTTTTATTAGCTATGCTATGTTGTATTCATATATGTTGTTTGTACTGGAAAATAATTTTTGAAAATAAAAGATTCTTAAAAAAAAAAACAAAAAAAAAAAACAAATCATATATTCTAAAGGTTTAATGGAAGTGGAGATCAATGAGAAAATAAGTGATCGTGCAGTTATTTCTAAATGTTTTTGTCAAAGCTGTGTGCGTATATCATTGCAACGTTTCACACTTGCACTGAGTTCTGATATAACCCAGGTAATGGGTACAAACTCTTCCCACCTACTGAGAGTCAACATTAAAGCAATCTAGGCTGAGTTTGGAAGATTGTTCATCTTCTGTGATGTTGTCCCAGCCTGGGGGGAGGAGTCATAGATGGAGAATGGAACTAAACAGAAAGAGGATGGAGACAGATAAGAAAGGGGTGAGATGCAGAAAAGGGGAAGAGGCGAGAGTAGAGGAGAGATCCCTTGAGACCGGAACCTCGAATTGCAGGCTGCTTTATCGCCGTGGCTAAGGGAGTTATGTCCGCCGCTGCTGCTCCTTTGTTACATCAGGCTGGTTGCTTCTACCTCCCCCAGCCTGCCCTTTGTTACATCAGGCAGGCTACCAGCCATCAGGTCTGCCCCTCAGCAGCAAGGTCCAATATGATGCAGCCCTCGATCAGCCTAAGGTGCACCCCTGGCCTGGAGCCACGGCCTCACAGTACCTTCCTGCCCTGGAGCCCTGCAGCCCAGCATTTAGGAGTGCCTGTTCCTCTTTACCAGGGACGCTCTCCTCCGTCTGAAGCTGCTGCCGGACTCTTTGGGCTTACAAATCTAAGCGCATTGGTCCAACCTCACCAGACTAGGCCACAAGCATGAAGGCAAACTCCTTCCAGCCAGGGCAGTTATATGAGCTCCCAGCCAGTAAGCCACCACTGCAGCCCCAGGGGATTCTCTGACTCTGTCTCTTATTTCTCCTGTTTTCCTTCCTTCCTCTCTTCTCTTGTTCTCCTACACTATCCTGCTCTCTCTCTCTCTTTTCTCTGCACTATCCTTTTTCCAGGGACTGCTGCGGGGCATCCGAATCGCTGCAGAGGTTTGAGCGCCACAATAGAATGTGGCTGCTCCTTCAACATAGCACTGGTATGCCCCCTCTGGTCCTTTGCCGCTATGCTTGTCTATATGCCTACACTCTACATATATCTCATTTTATTTTATTAACTGCACCATCACCGCCCCTGTATGTGCCAAAAATAATTTCGGGTACAACCCCCGTTGTACTTGGCGAAATAAAGATTTCTGATAAAGAACAATATACGAGTAAGTGCTGATAGAGGCTGGAGGATAGGGGATGAAGTGTGGAATATGGGCTGCTTCATACGGGTGTTAAACAATGAATGCCAAGGCTGCCGTTAAAATGAATGGACAACATTTTTAAAATGTTAGTAGAGTCGGAGTGGAGGCGCCCGCAGTAAACGTAGCTTATATATGTAACGATTGCGGAATCGTCTCCGTGGTCAGCGCACCAGACGTGCGCTGACGCGGCGGATTTCCTCCACAAGCGTATAATTGAGGACACCCAGGCTAGGTGCTATGCACCTGCAGAGGGAAATTCCTGTCGGCAGGTGGAGCTGTGGAGTGCAGAGGAACAGCTCCTCTGCCCTACCACACACGCCAGACAGGAATTGTACGAAGGGAAGAAACGCAATCGCAAGAGAAGCGATTGAGAGTGAGCACAGAGACATATTGTGTGTGTGTGTGCATAAAATTAGTCGCCAACCCGCGACTGTGCACACACCACAGCAGATAACAAGCAGGAACGCGATCGCGAGAGGTGCGATCGCCAGACGTGACACAAGGTACAGCAAGGCGGAGCACGAGAGTAGCAAAGGCACAGCAAATAATACAATAAGGAAATACGGAAAATAACAAACGCTAGCTAACCGCGAACACCGCACTCATTCGCAACAGTGCACGCGGTTATGCGCGGTCTCCACGTGATAAGCACAATAGAGACAAGCACGCCTAACTAACCATTAACAGACAAACATGAAACAGAGGACGCGAGCGCTTGCTTAACGGTTACCTCACCGAGCCTCCAGCAAGCGCAGCAGACAAGACAGACACACGAAAACAGGGACAAGCGACAGAAGGATCCCCAGCGCTAGCGAAAAGTGGCTAGCGCGATCCCAGAAGACAGAACAGAAGGATCTCCAGCGCTAGCGAAAAGTGGCTAGTGCGATCCCAGAAGACAGAACAGAAGAGATCCCCAGCGCTAGCAAAAAGTGGCTAGCGCGATCCCAGAAGACAGAACAGAAGGATCCCCAGCGCTAGCGAAAAGTGGCTAGCGCGATCCAAACACACGGCAGACAGAACAGATGAGGTAGGCAGAAACAACCGCTGTTCCAACCTACACTCCAGACTCAATCAGAAGGATCCACAGCCGCTAACGCTAGGGCTTGTACGATCCAAACACAAGACAGACGGAACAGGCAAAACAGATAATACAACCTAACTGGACTAGAAGGGGAGCCTAAAGCACCCCCCAGGAATTAACTATACTAGATAGCAATGGCTGACACTCCAGCAGTGTCCATCAGGAACAGACCATGGAAGGGAAATGTCCAGCAAAGCATTCTGGGAGCACAATGCTTTTATAGTGCCAGTCATCAAAAGAAGGCAGGTAACGGATTTGCATGACTAATGTATGCAAATCCCTCAGCAACACAAGCTGCACAACTGACAGAAGGTCTCCTTTCCAGAGTCCTGCAGCAAGCAAACCTAAACAATGGTCAAAAGGCTGCCTGCCTGCGCAGGCAGCTGAGCGGATTCTCACAATATAGTTAGATAATACTATTTAATGATAAATGTATAAAATGTATAAATAATAGATGGTCCTACCTTAAAAAGTAGTCCATTCACTTGGTTAAAACAATAGACGTTTTTATCAGGCACTTTTTGAAAGACAACGCGTTTCGCGGAAAAAAACGCTTCCTCAGGTCGTATGGTGTGCCGATTCACGGAATCCTAAAGTAATGGGCGCCTATTATCTAACTATATAAGCTACGTTTACTTCGGGCGCCTCCACTCCGACTCTACTGACGAACTACCCCTATTCAGGGTCACCACTCCTAGCAAGTGGAACTTTTTAAGGAGCTGCGACCGCCGGTAAACAAGGCCGAGCGGGGACGGTACTTCCTCGCATGTTCATTGAATGGTTGCTCGACTTGCAACCTAATTTTGTGAGTATAATCACGTAAGAATTATATTTATTAAATCCCAACTCTAACCCGCAATACTACACCAGATTGGGCTCCCGGTTCTCTTCCCGTCCTTTTTTGTATCTATTTTTAAAATGTTGGGATTTGTCTTTTCTTGTAGTTTCTGCAATGTCACCTTGTTTTTTCCTGGATGCTACATACAGTATAGCTTCCAACGATCGCCTACCCTCGGTACTTCCATGTCGCCCTGAGTGAGTCAAAACGTGACAAAATAACCGAATGACAGGAAGTGCTGCCAGAGGATGCCAAATGCTTTTCTGCTCGCTGTTTGGTATAGTTAATCGAGACGCCGCTGGCTCAGGAGGACATATGAAGTCTCTGCAGAAACCCCAACTTGTAATCCTTAGGCAGGTTTCACACTGCAAACCAGCTTTAGCGTTGCGATGGTCCCATCGCACCGCCAAAAACCGCATTCAGGGATTTCCACATTAATATGCGATAATCCCTGTTCTGGCATCAGGCCAAGCAGGAAGTGAGGCCCTCTAGTGCTCACTTCCTGTGCCCGAAAAGACAAATTGTACAGAAGTGTATTAAGAAAATACGCTTCTGCGCATGCGCAACGCAAATACGTGCAGCAGCCACTTTAAAATATCTGCGTCACCATAGACTTACATGACTTCCAGTTCAACGCATGTCGCTACCCAAGATGCCCGTCAACGCAATGATCTGCTAACGGCAGCCAACCATAAAAAACGCAGCCGAGTATTAAAAAACTGCACTTCCGCCAGGCTCACGTGGACGGCTGTTGTGTATTGTGAATGTTTACTCCTCTGAAGCAAGGTTCACACTTATTGCAAAAAAGGAAACATTTTACACATGCGTTTTTCTCCCCCACATTACAACCGCTTTACACTACATGCGGATCCAATTTTTTTTTTTATCTGATGCAATTTTGGATTCCGATTAAAAAAATGTACTTCATGCTGCTAAGATTTTTAATTGGAATCCAAAATCGGATGTGTAAAAAAAAAAAAATCGGAATCGCATGTAGTGTGCAACAGGCCTAAAATGCGCATTTGTACTGAATTCTTTTTTTTTATCAAAGCTAATAAAAGTCAATGGGAATTTGCATGTGTCGTCCACATTTATGCTGTAAGACATAAGTTTGTTTTTTTTAACACATGTGAAAACGGGAATGTAATTTTATCAGAAGTGTGATTCTCAATGGACTTTCATTAGATGTGCAGAGAATGCTTTTTTTGCACATTCAAATTCGCATGCAAATTTTCATGAGCTTGATCCTTGCCTGAATCTCTTGTAGACAGTGCACCTTCCCCATCTCCCCTTTATTAGTGCTGTCCAGCCAACTCCCACATTCTGTGACAAGTGCTCTTTAGTCATCAAAATATATATAAAAAAAAGTTTTACATTTTATTATTGGGCAAAAATATTAAAAAACTTTAAAAAAGTCAGAGAAGTCACTGGAGGTGACACTGTGCATGGGCCATCAAAACATTACATAGGAAAGACTTAACAGCAAGAACCTCGCACACAACCTGTTGTTGGATTGGGATGTCTGCCTAACAATCGCCAGGCTGGAGTGATCCATGTGAAGATGAGCAATACCGTGACACAACAAGAAAACAACAAGGGCACCAATTAGCATCTCCACCTTTTAAAGTGTTCCAGATAACAGATATGGTATTAGACAGTACTCCTCTCAGAATCAGAAACTTTATTTTCGCCAAGCATGACTGGGTCATGCCCGGAATTGGTCTTGGCACGTACAGGATACAGGTAGGATGTATATACATACACATATGTCAGAAGAATCAACATTATATCACACATTACATACAGAGAAGCATAAAAAAACACTCAATTTTTGCATCATTACAAAACACTCAAAAAATTATCGCTGGGGTTTAGCGCTGCTATGTGTATGTGCAGCGGTAAACAGCATGGTCACGTTGTGGTAGGGAGTGCATGGAGAGAGTTCAGTGAGTTGACAGCTGAGGGGAAGAAGCTGTTCCTGTGTCCTGTGTCAGTCCATTATTTATTTATTTATTGTATTTACAAAGCACCAACATATTACGCACCGCTGGACATTAGTTTAGGTTACAGACAATATTTAGGGGTGACATACAGCAATATGACAATACAGGAATACAAGAAAGACCAGATCACACAGCACAGTATAAGTACAAGGTAATGCTTAGTCACTGGATGGGAGCATGGAGATCACACAGCACAGTATGAGTACAAGGTAATGCTTAGTCACTGGATGGAGCCTGGAGATCACACAGCACAGTATAAGTACAAGGTAATGCTTAGTCACTGGATGGGAGCATGGAGATCACACAGCACAGTATGAGTACAAGGTAATGCTTAGTCACTGGATGGAGCCTGGAGATCACACAGCACAGTATAAGTACAAGGTAATGCTTAGTCACTGGATGGAGCATGGAGATCACACAGCACAGTATGAGTACCAGGTAATGCTTAGTCACTGGATGGAGCATGGAGATCACACAGCACAGTATGAGTACAAGGTAATGCTTAGTCACTGGATGGAGCATGGAGATCACACAGCACAGTATGAGTACAAGGTAATGCTTAGTCACTGGATGGAGCCTGGAGATCACACAGCACAGTATAAGTACAAGGTAATGCTTAGTCACTGGATGGGAGCATGGAGCATGGAGATCACACAGCACAGTATAAGTACAAGGTAATGCTTAGTCACTGGATGGGAGCATGGAGATCACACAGCACAGTATGAGTACAAGGTAATGCTTAGTCACTGGATGGAGCATGGAGATCACACAGCACAGTATGAGTACAAGGTAATGCTTAGTCACTGGATGGAGCATGGAGATCACACAGCACAGTATGAGTACAAGGTAATGCTTAGTCACTGGATGGGAGCATGGAGATCACACAGCACAGTATGAGTACAAGGTAATGCTTAGTCACTGGAGGGGAGCATGGAGATCACACAGCACAGTATGAGTACAAGATAATGCTTAGTCACTGGATGGGAGCATGGAGATCACACAGCACAGTATGAGTACAAGGTAATGCTTAGTCACTGGATGGAACATGGAGATCACACAGCACAGTATGGGTACAAGGTAATGCTTAGTCACTGGATGGAGCATGGAGATCACACAGCACAGTATGAGTACAAGGTAATGCTTAGTCACTGGAGGGGAGCATGGAGATCACACAGCACAGTATGAGTACAAGGTAATGCTTAGTCACTGGATGGAGCATGGAGATCACACAGCACAGTATGGGTACAAGGTAATGCTTAGTCACTGGATGGAGCATGGAGATCACACAGCACAGTATTAGTACAAGGTAATGCTTAGTCACTGGATAGAGCATGGAGATCACACAGCACAGTATGAGTACAAGGTAATGCTTAGTCACTGGAGGGGAGCATGGGGATTAGGCAAGTTAGGTTCACTCAGATGCATAGCATGGGTTCACAGTAATGGAGGTGCATGATCAGGTAGGAGACAAAAGGAGGAGGACCCCGCCCAAAGGCTTAAAATCTAGATGGAGAGGTAGGGTCACGAAAGCTAGGGGACCAAAGTTCAACTGTGGTTAAGAGCACGAGTGAGGGGGGGGTAGAGCAGAATGAAAAGGTGAGTTTTAAGGGCCTTCTTAAAGATGTTGAAGGACAGTGCAACCCTAATGGGGGAGGTAGGGAGTTCCATAGAGTTGGAGCAGCTCTTGAGAAGTCCTGGAGGCGTGCATGGGACTGGGTGATGCGGGGGGGGCGGTTAGGTGAAGTTCATTGGAGGAGAGGAGTGAGCGGCTAGGTGTGTACCTCTGAGTAAGATTAGAAATGTAGGTTGGACAAGTTTTGTGGACAGATTTGTAGGTCAGACACAGTATCTTGAATGTGACTCTGGTCTGGATAGGAAGCCAGTGGAGGGATTCAAGGAGGGGATCCGCCCTGGTGGAGCGATGGGAGAAGTGGATAATTCTGGATGCTGCATTCATGGACTGCAGCGGGGCTATTCGGGTCATAGGGAGACCAGACAGAAGGGCATTGCAGTAGTCAAGGTGGGAAAATATGAGGGCATGGATGAGGAGTGTCGTGGTGGTAGAGGTCTTGCAGATGTAACGGAGATAAAAGTTGCAGGACTTTGTGAGGTTTTGGATGTGGGAAGTGAAGGAGAGTGCGGAGTCCAGGGTGACACCCAGACAGCGGGCTTGAGAGGTAGGGCGAATGGTAGTGTGGTTAACAGTGACCTGCAGATCTGGGAGGGTCAGGGATGGCCGGGGTGGGAAGATCATAAATTCCGTTTTGTCTAGATTTAGTTTCAGAAACCTAGCGGACATCCAGGAGGAGATGGCTAATAGACAGGAGGAGACCTTGTCCATGGTAGTGGTTGATATGTCAGGGGTGTGGAGGTAGATTTGGGTGTCATCTGCATACAGATGATAGTTAAAACCCAGGAGGAGATAACCTTGCCAATGGAGGATGTGTATATGGAGAACAGTAGGGGGCCAAGGACCGAACCTTGGGGGGACTCCTACCAAGAGGTGGTTGGAGGTGGATGAGGACTCATTGAAGGAGGTCATGAAGGAGCGGTTTGAGAGGTAGGATGAGAGCCTGGTCAGGGCAAGCGGGGTCATGAATGCCCATGTCCACTGCAACAGCACACAGGGATTAAGAGTGCTTATTGTGACAAACACCCACCAATACCATTGTTCTATGCCACAGGTTGCCATACAGGTATCATCCACTAGAAGCTTCTGGAGGTGAATCCACTGCGAGCATCGTAAATGTTTAAGATTGGTTGGTGTGCCCATACATGATACAATCTCGATTGTTTGTACAATTGGTAAGATGACGTTATCAATTTCACGCTGGAAATTGGGGGGTTTTGCTGCCACCACTCTCTGGATGGATGAGGTAAAGGGACCTCAGTGCTAAATATTCCTAAGGCCGGTTTCACACTGCTAACCAACATTAAAAAAGCAGTGCGGCTTGGTGCGATGGTCACATTGCACTGCAACGCTAAAAATAGCCTTAGGGGGCTACCGTAGAAGTGCGCAGTCATCTCCCTTCTAGCCTTCTTCTCCCTTATATGCTGTACATAGGTAGTCTAGATGTAACGTAGTATAGACATAAGAGGACCTGATTACCTTCAGCAGGAAGGTAATCACGAAGCTGTAATGCAACGCAAGAATCTGCTTTGCTAAGATGTAACAAACTGTATCTGTATATGTGTTGGCTGAATAATCTCCATCCACTTTGAAGATGCCTAAGAAAGTCTATCTCCTATAATGCTTGCTGTGAGGAGAGTCGAGTCAGCTCACATTCTGTGAGGTGCACCTCTAAGGGGGTGCTGGTGCCGGAGCAAAAGGTGATTTCTAGCACAGGCCAAGCAAGAGGTGAGTCTCTAGCGCTCACTTTCTGTGGCATAAAAAAATGAATTGTGCGGAAGTGTATAGAAAAAATAAGCTCCCGCGCATGCACGCCGCAAGGAGAGCATAAACATTTTTTTTAAAATCTGCATCACCATAGGCTTATGACTCCCGGTTTGCTGCACGTCGTAGCGCAAGATGCTGTTGGGCCAGCATTTGCCGTGCAGCAAACATGTCACTTCCGTCACATCGCATCACTCCTCACAGGTATGAAATGCCCCATAGGCTTTCATTGGCATAGCGTTATCCTGCGGCAAACCGGCAGTATTCTCCCCAGGCTCTAATTTTAGTGGACGCCCGACTATCATCGGCTCGCCTCCTGATCTGCCTCTAATTCTGTAATATGTTGCTCAGAGAAGCGCCAAACCTGCATTCTCCACTAACCAGCTACTTTTTCATGCCACCCGGCCGTAAACAAATTCCAGGGAGAACACTGCAGGGGCCTAAAAGGAAGAAACAGTTACCTGCGACCTAACTAGCCAAATCAACAATTTTTAAAAAAATAAGACTCTTAAGGACCTCGTCCTGAAGGCGGGGGGGGGGGGGCACAACATAAGAGCGAAGGCCCACCCTGAAGGATGAGCAGGTCAGCAGCATAGTGGCGTAGTGGTTAGCGCTCTCGCCTTGCAGCTCTGGGGCCCCGGTTTGAATCCCAGCCAGGTCAACATCTGCAAGGAGTTTGCATGTTCTCCCCGTGTCTGCGTGGGTTTCCTCTGGGCACTCTGGTTTCCTTCCACATCCAAAAACATACAGCTAAGTTAATTGGCTCCCCCCTAACATTGACCCTAGACTACATACACACAGGACTCTAGTAGGGATTGGATTGTGAGCTCCTTTGAGGGACAGTTAGTGACAAGACTATATACTATGTACAGCGTTGTGGAAGATGTTGGTGCTATATAAATACTAAATAATAATAATAATAATAATAAAAAGTCCACCACTCTTACAGAAGAGAAGGAATATGGCAGAACGTGATTTTTAGCAGGGGAGTCCTACCAACAAATGGACTGCACACCTGCATTCAGCGGGTCACCACGAGTGCGCACATGGGACATGACAGCTATTATATGAGTGTTATTACAGTGTTACTTTGGACCTGTATTACTCCAGGTTCAGAAGGTCCGGTTTGTTTGGAAGCGTCACAGAACGGTGTCAGGCTGAGCCCAACAACCTCTGCACAGATGGGCCACCTAGCAGATTCCGAACCCCTGAAATATGAAAAAAAATTGGAAGTTATGGATTGTAAAGTGACTGGAAAGTCATCTTCCTCTTATACAAGCCAGCCGTGTGATAAGGATCTGTCCCTCTCTTTTGAAGCTCCCTTGAGCTGGACAAAGGTGTGGAAACAGCAGACGCCTGGATTGCAGAAGCCTAGTCTTAAGGTGCGTACACACGCTCTATTTTCAGGAACGACGGGTCCGTCTGACCCTCCCGCTGGGCGGGCGTTCCAGCGATAGTAGAGCGTGTGTACAGTTTGTCTGCAGACTGATAAGGCTGTTTCTGAGCGATCCACCCAGCAGGAGGGTCAGACGGACCCGTCGTTCCTGAAAATAGAGCGTGTGTACGCACCTTTAATGATTTCTGTCAGCATGGATGCCAGATTGATGGCTTGCTAAACAGCAGGGGGGGGGGGGGGGGGGGGGGCTGGGACAAGTGTTAATTACATTAAGTGTGTGGTGTGTGCATAGCTCCCAACTGTCCCTCTTTTGGAAGGACATTTCCTCTTTGGGAGCCCTGTCCCTCTTCCCTCCCCATTTGTCCCTCTTTCAGGACTTTGTCCCTCTTTCTATGTAAAGACATATGTTTCTCTACTAAAACATGTGTTTGATTGACTCTAAACTGTATTTTCATCCAATAAATTGATATATTACTAATTTTAAAATGTTAATATGAAGGAAAATGAACCAGGATAGAAAAGAACAGTGTGGTTTGGATTATAAAACAACATATTTTTCTTATGAACTCTTTATAGTATGCAAGACTAGGGGTGTGATGGGGCGTGGTCAGGGGTGTGGCAGGGGCATGGCTTAAGTGTCCTTCTTTCTCATCTCAAAAAGTTGGGAGGTATGGGTGTGTGCGTGCGTGTATGCAGTGTGTGTGTGTGTGTGTGTGTGTGTGTGTGTGTGTGTGTGTGTGTGTGTGTGTGTGTGTGCAGTGTGTGTGCAGTGTGTGTGTGTGTGCAGTGTGTGTGCAGTGTGTGTGCAGTGTGTGTGCAGTGTGTGTGTGTGTGTGCAGTGTGTGTGTGTGTGTGTGCACAATGTGTGTATACAGTGTGTGTGTACAATGTGTGTATAAAGAGTGTGTGTGTGTGTGTGTGTGTGTGTGTGTGTGTGTGTGTGTGTGTGTGTGTGTGTGTGTGTGCACAATGTGTGTATACAGTGTGTGTGTACAATGTGTGTATACAGTGTGCAGTGTGAGTATATAGTGTGTGTGTGTGTGTGTGTGTGTGTGTGTGTGTGTGTGTGTGTGGTGTGTGTGTGTGTGTGTGTGGTGTGTGTGTGTGTGTGTGTGTAAGTGTGTGTATACAGTGTGTGTGTGTGTGTGTGTGTGTGTGTGTGTGTGTGTGTGTGTGTGTGTGTGTATACAGTGTGTGTGTGTGTGTGTGTGTGTGTGTGTGTGTGTATACAATGTGTGTATAAAGAGTGTGTGTGTGTGTGTGTGCACACACACACACTCTTTATACACACATTGTATACACACACACACACACACACACACACACACACACACTGTATACTCACACTGCACACTGTATACACACATTGTACACACACACTGTATACACACATTGTGCACACACACACACACACACACTGCACAATGTGTGTATACAGTGTGTGTGTACAATGTGTGTATACAGTGTGCAGTGTGTGTGTGTGTATACAGTGTGTGTGTGTGTGTGTGTGCGTGCGTGTGTGTGTGTGTGTGTGTGTGTGTACAATGTGTGTATAAAGTGTGTGTGTGTGTGTGTGCGCGTGTGTGTGCAGTGTGTGCACAATGTGTGTATACAGTGTGTGTGTACAATGTGTGTATACAGTGTGCAGTGTGAGTATATAGTGTGTGTGTGTGTGTGTGTGTGTGTGTGTGTGTGTGTGTGTGTGTGTGTGTGTGTGTGTGTGTGTAAGTGTGTGTATACAGTGTGTGTGTGTGTGTGTGTGTGTGTGTGTGTGTGTGTGTGTGTGTGTGTGTGTGTGTGTGTGCGTGCGTGCGTGCGTGCATGCGAGTGTCAAACCATCGTGACCAGCAAGGAATTCTGGGAGGAAATGGTTTTTATACTGCAAGCCATCAGAGGAAGCAACTAAGCAATTTGCATGACAAGTGGATGCAAATTCCTCCCCAGAACAGCAACTCTGCAGTTTGCAGAGTGGAGACAGGTCTCTTTTCCAGGGACCTGCAGCACTGAGACCTAACAAATGGTCAAAAAGCTGTCTGCCTGTGCAGACAGCAGAGCAGATCATTACAGTACCCCCCCCCCCCCCTCTAGGGACGGCTTCCAGAAGTCCCTCAAAACTGATATTTTCAACAAAACAGACTAACTGAACACTCATGAAGGTCGGGACAGCCCGACAAGGCCCAATTCCAGAGTCAATTCTCCCGAAACCGAACTCATCGGAAGCAGAAGCCACCAAAACATGCCCATCAGTACTACAAGCCTCAGCGTAACGCCCATCAGAACTGCGAGTGCCAGAGAAGAACCCATCGCAACTCTCTGAGCAATACTCACCACCTTCCAGGGACCGTCCAAAAATACCAAACCTCCCACAATACCTATTCGAAGTGTCCCTATCAAGACAGAAGCCACTAGGGGGTGACCTGGATAGAAGATTGAGGCAAATTGAAACATGGTGGATTTACCAGCTGGGTACATTGACACCCAAAGGCCTCAATACAGAATTCAGTTTTGCCCCGTATCTATAGGGATACTGAGCCCCTGAGTATCTGATGTCTTGATTTGGAGAGATCTAAATGCTGGCTCCCTCTATTGAATAACTCGTGTAAGCTCTTTAATTTAATTTGGGGACATCAGTGGTTATGATGATCAGCCATGTCCAAAACCATGAGTGAATGTGGAGAGGTGAAACAACTGTCGTCTATAGGGATCTTACGCTATACATCTATATGATGAGGAATGAAAATACTTACCCTATGTTGAGCATCTTGTGTATGCCAACAATAGGGACTAATGGAATAATGCGGTGATGGTTGAAATAATGAGCACTAATATAGTCCATAACAGAACAAGTATAACAAGAAATCTAAGTATCTTAAGATTCAGTGTAAAGGCTTTTGACATAAATAGTAGCTTGCAACATTTGTTCTGAACGAATCAACAGGACTGTAATAACCCAAAGATCCACTAGATGGCATGGGTACAATTGTCGCCTGTGATGGGTGATGTTACATGAATCCCTGAGATGTAGTTGACGAAACCACCACAAGATGGCGAACGAGTCAATGCGGAAAAATGTCCGCGACCATACGTATATTTGAAGCCTGTGTTGGGAACTGTGCTAAGCGTAATACCCACAAGATGGCGATAGAGGGATGCGTAGCTTTGGTCGCATTAGCGGATGACGCGATAAAACGTTAGGCTCAGAAACCCGCCTCCAGATCACATGATTAAGGCCGGAAGCGGCCGATACGCGTGGTGAAGGCGTCCTCACTGCCTACAAAGCGCTGCCTGGCCACTAACCCTGCCTGAAGCCTACGGAGGAGCCTGGCGCCGGCTGACCTACCTGGGAGGCAATACACAAGAAGGGCCATGCGGCTGAGTACATCTAGGGCAGGCTGAACACGTGTGCACACGTTTCCCTATAGACACCAGAGGGACTCTAACCACTGTCCTGGGCATATGAACTGACTGCAGTAGGGGATGCTATCCATCTATGCAACACTTTACCCCATGGCAATTGGACAAGCGACAGCTATGAACTGGTCTACTGAGTGGCGAGAGCCTCAGTGAGGCAGCTTGTTTATACTAACTGCATGCGCTCATGCACTAAACACTGCGGACCTATGTTGAAGCCTTTTTCCTGCTGTGACCTTTATGTGCTGTCGCGGAGAGCTAGCTTTGGGACTTTGTTTGCGCTTACATTGCTTCAATTATATGGTAGAGGAAGAAAGCCCTTAAAAAATAGCACCTCCCACAGCAAAATTTGAAAAAGTATAACAAAAATCTTTATTCAACATTGGGTATATTAATAATCACAGTACTGATGATTCAATAAAGAATAAAACCATTTAAAAACCAAGCAAATATTCCAACATGATCCCTGCTGCATATGAAACAATCACTCTCAATGCAATATATTGTATAATGACCCAATGCTGCTGTCAGATATAACACCCCACAGTAGGCTCAATATTGGGCCCAACAGGGGGAGAACCCGGGTTCAGTATACAACCTAGTGTGATGCAGGACCAATAAACAACGCCTGTGGAATGAAAGAAAAAAACACACGAATAAATATTGCATATATAAGATTATGAAATAAAGTGCACAATTGCTATCCAAGTATACAGTATTACTAGTGATAAGATGCCTAGTAAAATATTAAGGCAAAGGAGCAGCCCATAGGAAAAAGAGCAAAAAGTGGAGGAGTGCAAAAAGTAGGAGATACTTAGCCCAGAAATGGTGAAGTCAATCTCAGCAGCACAGCAGGGAACAAGGATCCTCTCTCCTTGATAAGGCGAGGTGACTCTCGCGGAACTAGTGGGATCTTGTCCTCTGAGGGGATTCCATGTTCCCTGCTGTGCTGCGGTGACTCTCGCGGAACTAGTGGGATCTTGTCCTCTGAGGGGATTCCTTGTTCCCTGCTGTGCTGAGGTGACTCTCGCGGAACTAGTGGGATCTTGTCCTCTGAGGGGATTCCTTGTTCCCTGCTGTGCTGAGGTGACTCTCGCGGAACTAGTGGGATCTTGTCCTCTGAGGGGATTCCTTGTTCCCTGCTGTGCTGAGGTGACTCGCGGAACTAGTGGGATCTTGTCCTCTGAGGGGATTCCTTGTTCCCTGCTGTGCTGAGGTGACTCTCGCGGAACTAGTGGGATCTTGTCCTCTGAGGGGATTCCTTGTTCCCTGCTGTGCTGAGGTGACTCTCGCGGAACTAGTGGGATCTTGTCCTCTGAGGGGATTCCATGTTCCCTGCTGTGCTGAGGTGACTCTCGCGGAACTAGTGGGATCTTGTCCTCTGAGGGGATTCCTTGTTCCCTGCTGTGCTGAGGTGACTCTCGCGGAACTAGTGGGATCTTGTCCTCTGAGGGGATTCCTTGTTCCCTGCTGTGCTGAGGTGACTCTCGCGGAACTAGTGGGATCTTGTCCTCTGAGGGGATTCCTTGTTCCCTGCTGTGCTGAGGTGACTCTCGCGGAACTAGTGGGATGTTGTCCTCTGAGGGGATTCCATGTTCCCTGCTGTGCTGAGGTGACTCTCGCGGAACTAGTGGGATCTTGTCCTCTGAGGGGATTCCTTGTTCCCTGCTGTGCTGCTGAGATTGACTTCACCATTTCTGGGCTAAGTATCTCCTACTTTTTGCACTCCTCCACTTTATGCTTTTTCCTATGGGCTGCTCCTTTGCCTTAATATTTTACTAGGCATCTTATCACTAGTAATACTGTATACTTGGATAGCAATTGTGCACTTTATTTCATAATCTTATATATGCAATATTTATTCGTGTGTTTTTTTCTTTCATTGCACAGGCGTTGTTTATTGGTCTTGCATCACACTAGGTTGTATACTGAACCCGGGTTCTCCCCCTGTTGGGCCCAATATTGAGCCTACTGTGGGGTGTTATATCTGACAGCAGCATTGGGTCATTATACAATATATTGCATTTAGAGTGATTGTTTCATATGCAGCAGGGATCATGTTGGAATATTTGCTTGTTTTTTAAATGGTTTTATTCTTTATTGAATTATCAGTACTGTGATTATTAATATACCCAATGTTGAATAAAGATTTTTGTTATACTTTTTCAAGTTTTGCTGTGGGAGGTGCTATTTTTTTAAGGGCTTTCTTCCTCTACCATATAATTGCTCTTGTTTTGAGGCCTAGCACACACAGTTATCTGGTTGAGGTGTTGCAGACACTCCCTAGAAACTACATTGCTTCAATTAGCAACCAGTATCCATTGCTAAGCAGGTGTGTGGTGGGATCCCAGGTGTGCTTGGTGAGATAAGTCTGCTGTAAGTGTGAGCCCAGCCGGCTGCGCTATTAACATCTGCAGTGAGTGATTTTATGATTTTAAAGTGGCACTCAGTGTCTATACAGTGTTGTCCACAATTTTGAATAAAGTTTTTCTATTTGAATTTGAAGCAGGGTCTGTTTCCAAATGTTTTTTCTAGTATCCACTTTTTTCAGCCCCATGCTCCCACGTTGTGGTCTTTCAGAATTACTATACCTGTTGAGTTCCAGGAACTACCTTTTTTCCTAGAAACCACTGTTGATCCCATCCAAGGTACCAAAAAAAATTTCTCCCATAATCTCCCAGAACACTTTGAAGCTCCGTAGAGATCCCAAAACGCCAGAATGCTCATTAGGCTCACATGGAGAACTATCAAGAACCCCTATGGAACCAATGACAATTCCGAATTCAGGATTATCAGGACAAGCATCAAGATCAGGGCTTTCAGGGACCACTTCTGGGCATGCAGGCAGGCAGGCACTATCAGAACATGTCTCCACCAAGGAAGCATCTGAGAATGCTGGTAACCGAGACACACTTGGGCATTCTGGCTCACAGAGCGCATCGGGGTACACTAGCACAAGAGAAACCTCAGGACATGTCGAGAAACTGCAAATGTCAGAGTCCGTCACGACAAGACCAAAACCAAGACCGGGCAGAAGAATCATCACGAGTAATGGTCACAAGCACTGGTCTTTCAAAAGAAGACTTGGACTCAGACTGAGAAGTCTCTGTGACTGTAATTGTATCTACCAAAAACTCATTGACTACGCATGACTGAAGCTCCACAAGAGCTGCAAAGGTAGTCAGCACAACAGCAATGCCCACCAAAGTGAGCAATACCTCAGAAGAACCCGGGGGGCAGGAGGCATCTCCCAAAAGTTCTGCACCCTTTGGGAGGAACTTAGAGACCTCCAGAACATCAAACAAAACCTCAGGAGCATCACTTCCCAAGTTCTCTGACAAAGTCATCGAGGATTCTGAACTATCCATGATACAGGGCAAAACATCAAATACATCTTGCGGACTGGGCAATTGTCCCAGGGATGGTTCTACAATATGCTGAGACTGAATTTCATCTTCAAGAACAGGATGCACAGGAATATCTACAGGAACAAACACTGATTCCCTGACTCTAAACTCACTGCACGCAGAATCCTGCAGAGCAGTTAAACTAGACTGCAATTCCAAACTGGCAGAAGGACAGGTGAGAGTAGTAGCAATACCCAAACGAGCCTCTAGGTTTACCGCAGGAGATTTTATGCAAGGCAAAATTGATCCAGAGTACAGGGTGGGGAGTCAGTAGAGCAAGAAAGGGACTCACAAATGTCAGTGCGAGTGGACATCATAGTTTCATTCATTTCAGACCGCACAGTGTCTAAACTCACTTGCTTTACCCCAGAAAAGCAGGAACAATCATCTGATAACGGTGTCTCTTTATTGGAATCAATTGGTTGATGGGTGTGCAATTCATCCAAAATCCTCTGCCACACATAAATCACCAGATCCACAACACACTCGTCACACTCATCAGATTCAATCAAAGTGTAGACAGAATCAATACAAGCATTAAGAATCTCTTCGCTTTCTACGATGTAAAAATTGCAAAACGCCTTCCAATCAAACTCGAACTCCTCAATCAAAGCCCCAATCTCCCATGGAGCGAATGGAGGATCAAACAACCCTCTATCAAGGAAACACTCATACGGGTTGGGGTCAGGAACATGCATAGATTTTCTTACTGCTTTAATATAGTGTATAATTCTGCCTATCATAGGATCCACATATGCTTTTGCTTGGGGTAATGAAACCTGAGAAAATCGTACAAATCGGAAATTCCCTCTACACTGGGAATTTCGGTTTGGCTGGTCATACTGTCACGATTGGGGAATTATTTCCGTGGTCAGCGCATAAGATGCGCGCCGACACTGCGGAAATCCTCCACAAGCGTATGAAATAACAGAACCCAGCTATGGTGCAATGCACCTGTAGAGGGAAATTCCAACCGGCAGATGGAGCTGTGGAGTGCAGAGGAATAAACCCTCTGCACTGCCACAGATGCCAGATGGGAATTGTACGAGGTGAAGCAATATAGGGCAAGATAGCCCCTAGAGAGAGAGAGTGAGCAAAGAGACAGAATGTATGCATGTCCACCAATCTAGTCGCCACCCGGCGACGGTGAACACACAACAACGAAAACCAAGTGGGAACGCAATCGCAAAAATGGCAATTGCTAATAGCGACACCAGACTGAGTAATACAGAGCAAAGGAACAGAATAAAGCCAGAACTGATAACAAACAGTGATCCAACACACAGGAGCAGACAGGACTAACTACACGCGGTCACCACACGTATACACAATAGCGACAAAGCGCATGCGCGGCACGGTCGCCACACGAGAAGCGAAATAGCGACAAAGCGTACCAACCCTGACTAACCACAGAAGCACGAAAACGAAAGAGAACGCAAACGCTTGCTAAACGGTTACCTCACCGAGACGACAGCAAGCGTTTGTTCCAAACAGACAGACAGATGGAGCAGCCAGTAGCAATCGCTGCTCTGGCTACACTCCTAAGGCAGAATACAGAAGGAACCACCGTCTCTACCGCTAGGGCGAATGTGATCCAAACAGACAGACGGAGCAGCCAGTAGCAACCGCTGCTCTGGCTACACTCCTAAGGCAGAATACAGAAGGAACCACCGCCTCTACCGCTAGGGCGAATGCGATCCAAACAGACAGACAGATGGAGCAGCCAGTAGCAACCGCTGCTCTGGCTACACTCCAAGACAGAGTACAGAAGGAACCACCGCCTCTACCGCTAGGGCAAATGTGATCCCAACAGACAGAACGATCTCTTGTCGACCGCCGCTGGCGACAAGACAATCGCAACAGATAGACAGTACAAAGCAATACAGGTAACAAACAACCTGACTATGCTAACAGGAATGCTAGGGCACTCCCAAGGAACTACTCTAAGGTAACAATATTAGCAAATAGTAAGCAAAGGACTGAGACTCCAGGTAAGTTAGCAGGAACAAACCATCATAACCAGCAAGGAATTCTGGGAGGAAATGTTTTTTATACTGCAACCCATCAGAGGAAGCAGCTAAGTAATTTGCATGACAAGTGGATGCAAATTCCTCCCCAGAACAGCAACTCTGCAGCTTGCAGAGTGGAGACAGGTGTCTTTTCCAGGGACCTGCAGCGCTCAGACCTAACAAATGGTCAAAAAGCTGTCTGCCTGTGCAGACAGCAGAGCAGATCATTACAGACTGTTTCCTGTTTTATGAATGGACGTGGCCGCTGATCGTGGTCACATCCATTCATTCCAGGCATTGCGATTGGGTAGAGGACCCCTCAGTCCTCTTCCCCAATCGCTGAACATGGAATCCTGATGGAAACGGCGGTGGGAGCGGTGCACACACATGCGGAGCGGTGGCGGGAACAAGCAACGTATTAAAACGTCATGTTGCCGTTAACAAGCTCAAACACGACATTTTCATACGATACAATGTCATTAAGTGGTTAACAGACATTCACCTCATAGGTGCCCTTCTATCCTCTAGTCCAGGCTATATCAGTATAGTGTTTCTAATAAAGGGAGGCCCTACCCAGTATTATTATAGTGTTTCGAATAAAGGGAGGCCCTACCCAGTATTAGTATAGTGTTCCTAATAAAGGGAGGCTCGGCCCAGTATAAGTATAGTGTTCCTAATAAAGGGAGGCTCTACCCAGTATCAGTATAGTGTTCCTAATAAAGGGAGGCTCGGCCCAGAATTAGTATAGTGTTCCTAATAAAGGGAGGCTCTACCCAGTATTAGTATAGTGTTCCTAATAAAGGGAAGCCCTACCCAGTATTAGTATAGTGTTCCTAATAAAGGGAGACCCTACCCAGTATTAGTATAGTGTCCCTAATAAAGGGAGGCCCTGCCCAGTATTAGTATAGTGTTTCTAATAAAGGGAGGCTCTACCCAGTATTAGTATAGTATTCCTAATAAAGGGAGGCTCTACCCAGTATTAGTATAGTGTTCCTAATAAAGGTAGGCTCGGCCCAGAGTTAGTATAGTGTTTCTAATAAAGGGAGGCCCTACCCAGTATTAGTATAGTGTCCCTAACAAAGGGAGGCCCTGCCCAGTATTAGTATAGTGTTTCTAATAAAGGGAGGCTCTACCCAGTATTAGTATAGTATTCCTAATAAAGGGAGACCCTACCCAGTATTAGTATAGTGTTCCTAATAAAGGGAGACCCTACAAAGTATTAGTATAGTGTTCCTAATAAAGGGAAGCTCTACCCAGTATTAGTATAGTGTTCCTAATAAAGGGAGGCCCTACCCAGTATTAGTATAGTGTTTCTAATAAAGGGAGGCTCTACCCAGTATTAGTATAGTGTTCCTAATAAAGGGAGACTCTGCCTAGTATTAGTATAGTGTTCCTAATAAAGGGAGACCCTGCCCAGTATTAGTAAAGTGTTCCTAATAAAGGGAGGCCCTACCCAGTATTGATAAAGTGTTCCTAATAAAGGGAGGCCATACCCAGTATTAGTATAGTGTTCCTAATAAAGGGAGGCCCTGCCCAGTATTAGTATAGTGTTCCTAATAACGGGAGACCCTGCCCAGTATTAGTATAGTGTTCCTAATAACGGGAGACCCTGCCCAGTATTAGTATAGTGTTTCTAATAAAGGGAGATCCTACCCAGTATTAGTATAGTGTTCCGAATAAAGGGAGACCCTGCCCAGTATTAGTATAGTGTTCCTAATAAAGAGATGCTCTTCCCAGTATTAGTATAGTGTTCCTAATAAAGGGAGACCCTACCCAGTATTAGTATAGTATTCCTAATAAAAGGAGGCCCTGCCCAGTATTAGTATAGTGTTTCTAATAAAGGGAGATCCTACCCAGTATTAGTATAGTGTTCCGAATAAAGGGAGGCCCTACCCAGTATTAGTATAGTCCCCCTAACAAAGGGAGGCCCTGCCCAGTATTAGTATAGTGTTTCTAATAAAGGGAGGCTCTACCCAGTATTAGTATAGTATTCCTAATAAAGGGAGACCCTACCCAGTATTAGTATAGTGTTCCTAATAAAGGGAGACCCTACCCAGTATTAGTATAGTGTTCCTAATAAAGGGAAGCTCTACCCAGTATTAGTATAGTGTTCCTAATAAAGGGAGGCCCTACCCAGTATTAGTATAGTGTTCCGAATAAAGGGAGGCCCTACCCAGTATTAGTATAGTGTCCCTAACAAAGGGAGGCCCTGCCCAGTATTAGTATAGTGTTTCTAATAAAGGGAGGCTCTACCCAGTATTAGTATAGTATTCCTAATAAAGGGAGACCCTACCCAGTATTAGTATAGTGTTCCTAATAAAGGGAGACCCTACCCAGTATTAGTATAGTGTTCCTAATAAAGGGAAGCTCTACCCAGTATTAGTATAGTGTTTCTAAAAAAGGGAGGCTCTACCCAGTATTAGTATAGTGTTCCTAATAAAGGGAGGCCCTGCCCAGTATTAGTATAGTGTTCCTAATAACGGGAGACCCTGCCCAGTATTAGTATAGTGTTCCTAATAAAGAGATGCTCTTCCCAGTATTAGTATAGCGTTCCTAATAAAGGGAGACCCTACCCAGTATTAGTATAGTATTCCTAATAAAAGGAGGCCCTGCCCAGTATTAGTATAGTGTTTCTAATAAAGGGAGACCCTACCCAGTATTAGTATAGTGTTCCGAATAAAGGGAGGCCCTACCCAGTATTAGTATAGTGTTCCTAATAAAGGGAGGCTCTACCCAGTATTAGTATAGTGTTCCTAATAAAGGGAGACCCTGCCCAGTATTAGTATAGTGTTCCTAATAAAGGGAGGCTCTACCCAGTATTAGTATAGTGTCCCTAATAAAGGAAGACCCTACCCAGTATTAGTATAGTGTTCCTAATAAAGGGAGGCTCTACCCAGAATTAGTATAGTGTTCCAAATAAAGGGAGGCCCTGCCCAGTATTACTATAGTGTTCCTAATAAAGGGAGTCTCTGCCCAGTATAAGTATAGTGTTCCTAATAAAGGGAGGCTCTACCCAGTAGTAGTATAGTATTCCTAATAAAGGGAGACCCACCCAGTATTAGTATAGTGTTCCTAATAAAGGGAGGCCCAGCCCAGTATTAGAATAGTGTTCCAAATAAAGGGAGGCTCTGCCCAGTATAAGTATAGTGTTCCTAATAAAGGGAGGCCCTGCCCAGTATTAGTATAGTGTTCCTAATAAAGGGAGACCCTACCCAGTATTAGTATAGTGTTCCAAATAAAGGGAGGCTCTGCCCAGTATTAGTATAGTGTTCCTTATGAAGGGAGGATATACCCAGGATTAGTATAGTGTTCCTAATAAAGGGAGGCCCTACACAGTATTAGTATAGTGTTTCTAATAAAGGGAGGCCCTACCCAGTATTAGTATAGTGTTCCCTAATAAAGAGAGACCCTGCCCAGTATTAGTATAGTGTTCCCCAATAAAGGGAGACCCTGCCCAGGATTAGTATAGTGTTCCTAATAAAGGGAGGCCCTGCCCAGTATTAGTATAGTGTTCCTAATAAAGGGAGACCCTACCTAGTATGAGTATAGTGTTCCTAATAAAGGGAGACCCTACCCAGTATTAGTATAGTGTTCCTAATAAAGGGAAGCCCTGCCCAGTATTAGTATAGTGTTCCTAATAAAGGGAGGCCCTGCCCAGTATTAGTATAGTGTTCCTAATAAAGGGAGACCCTACCCAGTATTAGTATAGTGTTCCTAATAAAGGGAGACCCTGCCCAGTATTAGTATAGTGTTCCTAATAAAGGGAGACCCTGCCCAGTATTAGTATAGTGTTCCTAATAAAGGGAGACCCTACCCAGTATTAGTATAGTGTTCCTAATAAAGGGAGACCCTGCCCAGTATTAGTATAGTGTTCCTAATAAAGGGAGACCCTGCCCAGTATTAGTATAGTGTTCCTAATAAAGGGAGACCCTGCCCAGTATTAGTATAATGTTCCTAATAAAGGGAGGCCCTACTCAGTATTAGTATAGTGTTCCTAATAAAGGGAGACCCTACCCAGTATTAGTATAGTGTTCCTAATAAAGGGAGGCCCCGCCCAGTATTAGTATAGTGTTCCTAATAAAGAGATGCTCTGCCCAGTATTAGTATAGTGTTCCTAATAAAGGGAGACCCTACCCAGTATTAGTATAGTATTCCTAATAAAAGGAGGCCCTGCCCAGTATTAGTATAGTGTTTCTAATAAAGGGAGGCCCTACCCAGTATTAGTATAGTGTTCCGAATAAAGGGAGGCCCTACCCAGTATTAGTATAGTGTTCCTAATAAAGGGAGACCCTGCCCAGTATTAGTATAGTGTTCCTAATAAAGGGAGGCTCTACCCAGTATTAGTATAGTGTCCCTAATAAAGGAAGACCCTACCCAGTATTAGTATAGTGTTCCTAATAAAGGGAGGCTCTACCCAGTATTAGTATAGTGTTCCAAATAAAGGGAGGCCCTGCCCAGTATTACTATAGTGTTCCTAATAAAGGGAGTCTCTGCCCAGTATAAGTATAGTGTTCCTAATAAAGGGAGGCTCTACCCAGTAGTAGTATAGTATTCCTAATAAAGGGAGGCCCTGCCCAGTATTAGTATAGTGTTCCTAATAAAGGGAGACCCTACCCAGTATTAGTATAGTGTTCCAAATAAAGGGAGGCTCTGCCCAGTATTAGTATAGTGTTTCTTATGAAGGGAGGACCTACCCAGTATTAGTATAGTGTTCCTAATAAAGGGAGGCCCTACACAGTATTAGTATAGTGCTCCTAATAAAGGGAGGCCCTACCTTGTATTAGTATAGTGTTCCCTAATAAAGGGAGACCCTGCCCAGTATTAGTATAGTGTTCCCCAATAAAGGGAGACCCTGCCCAGGATTAGTATAGTGTTCCTAATAAAGGGAGGCCCTGCCCAGTATTAGTATAGTGTTCCAAATAAAGGGAGGCCCTGCCCAGTATTACTATAGTGTTCCCTAATAAAGGGAGGCCCTACCCAGTATTAGTATAGTGTTCCCTAATAAAGGGAGACCCTGCCCAGTATTAGTATAGTGTTCCAAATAAAGGGAGGCCCTGCCCAGTATTACTATAGTGTTCCTAATAAAGGGAGGCCCTACCCAGTATTAGTATAGTGTTCCCTAATAAAGGGAGACCCTGCCCAGTATTAGTATAGTGTTCCCTAATAAAGGGAGACCCTGCCCAGTATTAGTATAGTGTTCCTAATAAAGGGAGGCCCTGCCCAGTATTAGTATAGTGTTCCTAATAAAGGGAGGACCCGCCCAGTATAAGTATAGTGTTCCTAATAAAAGGAGTCCCTGCCCAGTATTAGTATAGTATTCCTAATAAAAGGAGACCTTGCCCAGTATTAGTATAGTGTTCCTAATAAAGGGAGACCCCGCCCAGTATTAGTATAGTGTTCCTAATAAAGGGAGGCCCCGCCCAGTATTAGTATAGTGTTCCTAATAAAGGAAGATCCTACCCAGTATTAGTATAGTGTTCCTAATAAAGGAAGACCCTACTCCGTATTAGTATAATGTTCCTAATAAAGGGAGGCTCTACCCAGTATTAGTATAGTGTTCCTAATAAAGGGAGACCCTACCTAGTATTAGTATAGTGTTCCTAATAAAGGGAGGCTCTACCCAGTATTAGTATAGTGTTCCTAATAAAGGGAAGCCCTGCCCAGTATTAGTATAGTGTTCCTAATAAAGGGAGACCCTGCCCAGTATTAGTATAGTGTTCCTAATAAAGGGAGACCCTGCCCAGTATTAGTATAGTGTTCCTAATAAAGGGAGACCCTACCCAGTATTAGTACAGTGTTCCTAATAAAGGGAGACCCTGCCCAGTATTAGTATAGTGTTCCTAATAAAGGGAGACCCTGCCCAGTATTAGTATAGTGTTCCTAATAAAGGGAGACCCTGCCCAGTATTAGTATAGTGTTCCTAATAAAGGGAGGCCCTACTCAGTATTAGTATAGTGTTCCTAATAAAGGGAGACCCTACCCAGTATTAGTATAGTGTTCCTAAAAAAGGGAGGCCCCGCCCAGTATTAGTATAGTGTTCCTAAGGGAAGCCCTGCCGAGTATTAGTATAGTGTTCCTAATAAAGGGAGGCCCTGCCCAGTATTAGTATAGTGTTCCTAATAAAGGGAGACCCTACCCAGTATTAGTATAGTGTTCCTAATAAAGGGAGGCTGTGCCCAGTATTAGTATAGTGTTCCAAATAAAGGGAGGCTCTGCACAGTATTAGTATAGTGTTCCTAATAAAGGGAGGACCTACCCAGTATTAGTATAGTGTTCCTAATAAAGGGAGGCCCTACCCAGTATTAGTATAGTGCTCCTAATAAAGGGAGGCCCTACCCAGTATTAGTATAGTGTTCCCTAATAAAGGGAGACCCTGCCCAGGATTAGTATCGTGTTCCTAATAAAGGGAGGCCCTGCCCAGTATTAGTATAGTGTTCCTAATAAAAGGAAACCCTACCCAGTATTAGTATAGTGTTCCTATTAAAGGGAGGCTGTGCCCAGTATTAGTATAGTGTTCCAAATAAAGGGAGGCTCCGCCCAGTATTAGTATAGTGTTCCTAATAAAGGGAGGCCCTACCCAGTATTAGTATAGTGCTCCTAATAAAGGGAGGCCCTACCCAGTATTAGTATAGTGTTCCCTAATAAAGGGAGACCCTGCCCAGTATTAGTATAGTGTTCCCTAATAAAGGGAGACCCTGCCCAGGATTAGTATAGTGTTCCTAATAAAGGGAGGCCCTGCCCAGTATTAGTATAGTGTACCTAATAAAGGGAAGCCCTACCCAGTATTAGTATAGTGTTCCTAATAAAGGGAAGCCCTACCCAGTATTAGTATAGTGTTCCTAATAAAGGGAGGTTCTACCCAATATTAGTATAGTGTTCCTAATAAAGGGAGGCCCTACCCGGTATTAGTATAGTGTTCCTAATAAAGGGAGGCTCTGCCCAGTATTAGTATAGTGTTCCTAATAAAGGGAGGCTGTGCACAGTATTAGTATAGTGTTGCTAATAAAGGGAGGCCTACCCAGTATTAGTATAGTGTACCTAATAAAGGGAGGCCTACCCAGTATTAGTATAGTGTACCTAATAAAGGGAGGTCCTACCCAGTATTAGTATAGTGTACCTAATAAAGGGAGGTCCTACCCAGTATTAGTATAGTGTACCTAATAAAGGGAGGTCCTACCCAGTATTAGTATAGTGTACCTAATAAAGGGAAGCCCTACCCAGTATTAGTATAGTGTTCCTAATAAAGGGAAGCCCTACCCAGTATTGGTATAGTGTTCCTAATAAAGGGAGGTTCTACCCAATATTAGTATAGTGTTCCTAATAAAGGGAGGCCCTACCCGGTATTAGTATAGTGTTCCTAATAAAGGGAGGCTCTGCCCAGTATTAGTATAGTGTTCCTAATAAAGGGAGGCTGTGCACAGTATTAGTATAGTGTTCCTAATAAAGGGAGGCCTACCCAGTATTAGTATAGTGTACCTAATAAAGGGAGGCCTACCCAGTATTAGTATAGTGTACCTAATAAAGGGAGGTCCTACCCAGTATTAGTATAGTGTACCTAATAAAGGGAGGTCCTACCCAGTATTAGTATAGTGTTCCTAATAAAGGGAGACCCTACCCAGTATTAGTATAGTGTTCCTAATAAAGGGAGGCTCTACCCAGTATTAGTATAGTGTTCCTAATAAAGGGAGGCCCTACCCAGTATTAGTATAGTGTTCCTAATAAAGGGAGACCCCGCCCAGTATTAGTATAGTGTTCCTAATAAAGGGAGGCTCTACCCAGTATTAGTATAGTTTTCCTAATAAAGGGAGGCCCTGCCCAGTATTAGTATAGTGTTCGTAATAAAGGGAGACCCTACCCAGTATTAGTATAGTGTTCCTAATAAAGGGAGACCCTGCCCAGTATTAGTATAGTGTTCCTAATAAAGGGAGACCCTGCCCAGTATTAGTATAGTGTTCCTAATAAAGGGAGACCCTACCCAGTATTAGTATAGTGTTCCTAATAAAGGGAGACCCTGCCCAGTATTAGTATAGTGTTCCTAATAAAGGGAGGCCCTACTCAGTATTAGTATAGTGTTCCTAATAAAGGGAGACCCTACCCAGTATTAGTATAGTGTTCCTAATAAAGGGAGGCCCCGCCCAGTATAAGTATAGTGTTCCTAATAAAGGGAAGCCCTGCCGAGTATTAGTATAGTGTTCCTAATAAAGGGAGGCCCTGCCCAGTATTAGTATAGTGTTCCTAATAAAGAAAGACCCTACCCAGTATTAGTATAGTGTTCCTAATAAAGGGAGGCTGTGCCCAGTATTAGTATAGTGTTCCAAATAAAGGGAGGCTCTGCCCAGTATTAGTATAGTGTTCCTAATAAAGGGAGGACCTACCCAGTATTAGTATAGTGTTCCTAATAAAGGGAGGCCCTACCCAGTATTAGTATAGTGCTCCTAATAAAGGGAGGCCCTACCCAGTATTAGTATAGTGTTCCCTAATAAAGGGAGACCCTGCCCAGGATTAGTATAGTGTTCCTAATAAAGGGAGGCCCTGCCCAGTATTAGTATAGTGTTCCTAATAAAGGGAGGACCCGCCCAGTATAAGTATAGTGTTCCTAATAAAGGGAGACCCCGCCCAGTATTAGTATAGTGTTCCTAATAAAGGGAGGCCCCGCCCAGTATTAGTATAGTGTTCCTAATAAAGGAAGATCCTACCCAGTATTAGTATAGTGTTCCTAATAAAGGGAGGCCCTGCCCAGTATTAGTAGTGTTCCTAATAAAGGGAGACTCTACCAAGTATTAGTATAGTGTTCCTAATAAAGGGAGGCTCTACCCAGTATTAGTATAGTGTTCCTAATAAAGAGAGGGCCTACCCAGTATTAGTATAGTGTTCCTAATAAAGGAAGACCCTACTCAGTATTAGTATAATGTACCTAATAAAGGGAGGCTCTACCCAGTATTAGTATAGTGTTCCTAATAAAGGGAGGCTCTACCCAGTATTAGTATAGTGTTACTAATAAAGGGAAGCCCTGCCCAGTATTAGTATAGTGTCCCTAATAAATGGAGGCCCTGCCCAGTATTAGTATAGTGTTCCTAATAAAGGGAGACCCTACCCAGTATTAGTATAGTGTTCCTAATAAAGGGAGACCCTGCCCAGTATTAGTATAGTGTTCCTAATAAAGGGAGACCCTGCCCAGTATTAGTATAGTGTTCCTAATAAAGGGAGACCCTACCCAGTATTAGTATAGTGTTCCTAATAAAGGGAGACCCTACCCAGTATTAGTATAGTGTTCCCTAATAAAGGGAGACCCTGCCCAGTATTAGTATAGTGTTCCTAATAAAGGGAGGCCCTGCCCAGTATTACTATAGTGTTCCTAATAAAGGGAGGCCCTACCCAGTATTAGTATAGTGTTCCCTAATAAAGGGAGACCCTGCCCAGTATTAGTATAGTGTTCCAAATAAAGGGAGGCCCTGCCCAGTATTACTATAGTGTTCCTAATAAAGGGAGGCCCTACCCAGTATTAGTATAGTGTTCCCTAATAAAGGGAGACCCTGCCCAGTATTAGTATAGTGTTCCCTAATAAAGGGAGACCCTGCCCAGTATTAGTATAGTGTTCCTAATAAAGGGAGGCCCTGCCCAGTATTAGTATAGTGTTCCTAATAAAGGGAGGACCCGCCCAGTATAAGTATAGTGTTCCTAATAAAGGGAGACCCCGCCCAGTATTAGTATAGTGTTCCTAATAAAGGGAGGCCCCGCCCAGTATTAGTATAGTGTTCCTAATAAAGGAAGATCCTACCCAGTATTAGTATAGTGTTCCTAATAAAGGAAGACCCTACTCCGTATTAGTATAATGTTCCTAATAAAGGGAGGCTCTACCCAGTATTAGTATAGTGTTCCTAATAAAGGGAGACCCTACCTAGTATTAGTATAGTGTTCCTAATAAAGGGAGGCTCTACCCAGTATTAGTATAGTGTTCCTAATAAAGGGAAGCCCTGCCCAGTATTAGTATAGTGTTCCTAATAAAGGGAGACCCTGCCCAGTATTAGTATAGTGTTCCTAATAAAGGGAGACCCTGCCCAGTATTAGTATAGTGTTCCTAATAAAGGGAGACCCTACCCAGTATTAGTATAGTGTTCCTAATAAAGGGAGACCCTGCCCAGTATTAGTATAGTGTTCCTAATAAAGGGAGACCCTGCCCAGTATTAGTATAGTGTTCCTAATAAAGGGAGACCCTGCCCAGTATTAGTATAGTGTTCCTAATAAAGGGAGGCCCTACTCAGTATTAGTATAGTGTTCCTAATAAAGGGAGACCCTACCCAGTATTAGTATAGTGTTCCTAAAAAAGGGAGGCCCCGCCCAGTATTAGTATAGTGTTCCTAAGGGAAGCCCTGCCGAGTATTAGTATAGTGTTCCTAATAAAGGGAGGCCCTGCCCAGTATTAGTATAGTGTTCCTAATAAAGGGAGACCCTACCCAGTATTAGTATAGTGTTCCTAATAAAGGGAGGCTGTGCCCAGTATTAGTATAGTGTTCCAAATAAAGGGAGGCTCTGCACAGTATTAGTATAGTGTTCCTAATAAAGGGAGGACCTACCCAGTATTAGTATAGTGTTCCTAATAAAGGGAGGCCCTACCCAGTATTAGTATAGTGCTCCTAATAAAGGGAGGCCCTACCCAGTATTAGTATAGTGTTCCCTAATAAAGGAAGACCCTGCCCAGGATTAGTATCGTGTTCCTAATAAAGGGAGGCCCTGCCCAGTATTAGTATAGTGTTCCTAATAAAAGGACACCCTACCCAGTATTAGTATAGTGTTCCTATTAAAGGGAGGCTGTGCCCAGTACTAGTATAGTGTTCCAAATAAAGGGAGGCTCCGCCCAGTATTAGTATAGTGTTCCTAATAAAGGGAAGCCCTGCCCAGTATTAGTATAGTGTTCCTAATAAAGGGAGGCCCTGCCCAGTATTAGTATAGTGTTCCTAATAAAGGGAGACCCTACCCAGTATTAGTATAGTGTTCCTAATAAAGGGAGACCCTGCCCAGTATTAGTATAGTGTTCCTAATAAAGGGAGACCCTGCCCAGTATTAGTATAGTGTTCCTAATAAAGGGAGACCCTACCCAGTATTAGTATAGTGTTCCTAATAAAGGGAGACCCTGCCCAGTATTAGTATAGTGTTCCTAATAAAGGGAGACCCTGCCCAGTATTAGTATAGTGTTCCTAATAAAGGGAGACCCTGCCCAGTATTAGTATAATGTTCCTAATAAAGGGAGGCTCTACTCAGTATTAGTATAGTGTTCCTAATAAAGGGAGACCCTACCCAGTATTAGTATAGTGTTCCTAATAAAGGGAGGCCCCGCCCAGTATTAGTATAGTGTTCCTAATAAAGAGATGCTCTGCCCAGTATTAGTATAGTGTTCCTAATAAAGGGAGACCCTACCCAGTATTAGTATAGTATTCCTAATAAAAGGAGGCTCTGCCCAGTATTAGTATAGTGTTTATAATAAAGGGAGGCCCTACCCAGTATTAGTATAGTGTTCCGAATAAAGGGAGGCCCTACCCAGTATTAGTATAGTGTTCCTAATAAAGGGAGGCTCTACCCAGTATTAGTATAGTGTTCCTAATAAAGGGAGACCCTGCCCAGTATTAGTATAGTGTTCCTAATAAAGGGAGGCTCTACCCAGTATTAGTATAGTGTCCCTAATAAAGGAAGACCCTACTCAGTATTAGTATAGTGTTCCTAATAAAGGGAGGCTCTACCCAGTATTAGTATAGTGTTCCAAATAAAGGGAGGCCCTGCCCAGTATTACTATAGTGTTCCTAATAAAGGGAGTCTCTGCCCAGTATAAGTATAGTGTTCCTAATAAAGGGAGGCTCTACCCAGTAGTAGTATAGTATTCCTAATAAAGGGAGGCCCTGCCCAGTATTAGTATAGTGTTCCTAATAAAGGGAGACCCTACCCAGTATTAGTATAGTGTTCCAAATAAAGGGAGGCTCTGCCCAGTATTAGTATAGTGTTCCTTATGAAGGGAGGACCTACCCAGTATTAGTATAGTGTTCCTAATAAAGGGAGGCCCTACACAGTATTAGTATAGTGCTCCTAATAAAGGGAGGCCCTACCCAGTATTAGTATAGTGTTCCCTAATAAAGGGAGACCCTGCCCAGTATTAGTATAGTGTTCTCCAATAAAGGGAGACCCTGCCCAGGATTAGTATAGTGTTCCTAATAAAGGGAGGCCCTGCCCAGTATTAGTATAGTGTTCCTAATAAAGGGAGACCCTACCTAGTATGAGTATAGTGTTCCTAATAAAGGGAGACCCTACCCAGTATTAGTATAGTGTTCCTAATAAAGGGAAGCCCTGCCCAGTATTAGTATAGTGTTCCTAATAAAGGGAGGCCCTGCCCAGTATTAGTATAGTGTTCCTAATAAAGGGAGACCCTACCCAGTATTAGTATAGTGTTCCTAATAAAGGGAGACCCTGCCCAGTATTAGTATAGTGTTCCTAATAAAGGGAGACCCTGCCCAGTATTAGTATAGTGTTCCTAATAAAGGGAGACCCTACCCAGTATTAGTATAGTGTTCCTAATAAAGGGAGACCCTGCCCAGTATTAGTATAGTGTTCCTAATAAAGGGAGACCCTGCCCAGTATTAGTATAGTGTTCCTAATAAAGGGAGACCCTGCCCAGTATTAGTATAATGTTCCTAATAAAGGGAGGCCCTACTCAGTATTAGTATAGTGTTCCTAATAAAGGGAGACCCTACCCAGTATTAGTATAGTGTTCCTAATAAAGGGAGGCCCCGCCCAGTATTAGTATAGTGTTCCTAATAAAGAGATGCTCTGCCCAGTATTAGTATAGTGTTCCTAATAAAGGGAGACCCTACCCAGTATTAGTATAGTATTCCTAATAAAAGGAGGCCCTGCCCAGTATTAGTATAGTGTTTCTAATAAAGGGAGGCCCTACCCAGTATTAGTATAGTGTTCCGAATAAAGGGAGGCCCTACCCAGTATTAGTATAGTGTTCCTAATAAAGGGAGACCCTGCCCAGTATTAGTATAGTGTTCCTAATAAAGGGAGGCTCTACCCAGTATTAGTATAGTGTCCCTAATAAAGGAAGACCCTACCCAGTATTAGTATAGTGTTCCTAATAAAGGGAGGCTCTACCCAGTATTAGTATAGTGTTCCAAATAAAGGGAGGCCCTGCCCAGTATTACTATAGTGTTCCTAATAAAGGGAGTCTCTGCCCAGTATAAGTATAGTGTTCCTAATAAAGGGAGGCTCTACCCAGTAGTAGTATAGTATTCCTAATAAAGAGAGGCCCTGCCCAGTATTAGTATAGTGTTCCTAATAAAGGGAGACCCTACCCACTATTAGTATAGTGTTCCAAATAAAGGGAGGCTCTGCCCAGTATTAGTATAGTGTTCCTAATAAAGGGAGGCCCTACACAGTATTAGTATAGTGCTCCTAATAAAGGGAGGCCCTACCTTGTATTAGTATAGTGTTCCCTAATAAAGGGAGGCCCTGCCCAGTATTAGTATAGTGTTCCAAATAAAGGGAGGCCCTGCCCAGTATTACTATAGTGTTCCCTAATAAAGGGAGGCCCTACCCAGTATTAGTATAGTGTTCCCTAATAAAGGGAGACCCTGCCCAGTATTAGTATAGTGTTCCAAATAAAGGGAGGCCCTGCCCAGTATTACTATAGTGTTCCTAATAAAGGGAGGCCCTACCCAGTATTAGTATAGTGTTCCCTAATAAAGGGAGACCCTGCCCAGTATTAGTATAGTGTTCCAAATAAAGGGAGGCCCTGCCCAGTATTACTATAGTGTTCCTAATAAAGGGAGGCCCTACCCAGTATTAGTATAGTGTTCCCTAATAAAGGGAGACCCTGCCCAGTATTAGTATAGTGTTCCCTAATAAAGGGAGACCCTGCCCAGTATTAGTATAGTGTTCCTAATAAAGGGAGGCCCTGCCCAGTATTAGTATAGTGTTCTTAATAAAGGGAGGACCCGCCCAGTATAAGTATAGTGTTCCTAATAAAGGGAGACCCCGCCCAGTATTAGTATAGTGTTCCTAATAAAGGGAGGCCCCGCCCAGTATTAGTATAGTGTTCCTAATAAAGGAAGATCCTACCCAGTATTAGTATAGTGTTCCTAATAAAGGAAGACCCTACTCCGTATTAGTATAATGTTCCTAATAAAGGGAGGCTCTACCCAGTATTAGTATAGTGTTCCTAATAAAGGGAGACCCTACCTAGTATTAGTATAGTGTTCCTAATAAAGGGAGGCTCTACCCAGTATTAGTATAGTGTTCCTAATAAAGGGAAGCCCTGCCCAGTATTAGTATAGTGTTCCTAATAAAGGGAGACCCTGCCCAGTATTAGTATAGTGTTCCTAATAAAGGGAGACCCTGCCCAGTATTAGTATAGTGTTCCTAATAAAGGGAGACCCTACCCAGTATTAGTATAGTGTTCCTAATAAAGGGAGACCCTGCCCAGTATTAGTATAGTGTTCCTAATAAAGGGAGACCCTGCCCAGTATTAGTATAGTGTTCCTAATAAAGGGAGGCCCTACTCAGTATTAGTATAGTGTTCCTAATAAAGGGAGACCCTACCCAGTATTAGTATAGTGTTCCTAAAAAAGGGAGGCCCCGCCCAGTATTAGTATAGTGTTCCTAAGGGAAGCCCTGCCGAGTATTAGTATAGTGTTCCTAATAAAGGGAGGCCCTGCCCAGTATTAGTATAGTGTTCCTAATAAAGGGAGACCCTACCCAGTATTAGTATAGTGTTCCTAATAAAGGGAGGCTGTGCCCAGTATTAGTATAGTGTTCCAAATAAAGTGAGGCTCTGCACAGTATTAGTATAGTGTTCCTAATAAAGGGAGGACCTACCCAGTATTAGTATAGTGTTCCTAATAAAGGGAGGCCCTACCCAGTATTAGTATAGTGCTCCTAATAAAGGGAGGCCCTACCCAGTATTAGTATAGTGTTCCCTAATAAAGGGAGACCCTGCCCAGGATTACTATATCGTGTTCCTAATCAAGGGAGGCCCTGCCCAGTATTAGTATAGTGTTCCTAATAAAAGGAAACCCTACCCAGTATTAGTATAGTGTTCCTATTAAAGGGAGGCCGTGCCCAGTATTAGTATAGTGTTCCAAATAAAGGGAGGCTCCGCCCAGTATTAGTATAGTGTTCCTAATAAAGGGAGGCCCTACCCAGTATTAGTATAGTGCTCCTAATAAAGGGAGGCCCTACCCAGTATTAGTATAGTGTTCCCTAATAAAGGGAGACCCTGCCCAGTATTAGTATAGTGTTCCCTAATAAAGGGAGACCCTGCCCAGGATTAGTATAGTGTTCCTAATAAAGGGAGGCCCTGCCCAGTATTAGTATAGTGTACCTAATAAAGGGAAGCCCTACCCAGTATTAGTATAGTGTTCCTAATAAAGGGAAGCCCTACCCAGTATTAGTATAGTGTTCCTAATAAAGGGAGGTTCTACCCAATATTAGTATAGTGTTCCTAATAAAGGGAGGCCCTACCCGGTATTAGTATAGTGTTCCTAATAAAGGGAGGCTCTGCCCAGTATTAGTATAGTGTTCCTAATAAAGGGAGGCTGTGCACAGTATTAGTATAGTGTTGCTAATAAAGGGAGGCCTACCCAGTATTAGTATAGTGTACCTAATAAAGGGAGGCCTACCCAGTATTAGTATAGTGTACCTAATAAAGGGAGGTCCTACCCAGTATTAGTATAGTGTACCTAATAAAGGGAGGTCCTACCCAGTATTAGTATAGTGTACCTAATAAAGGGAGGTCCTACCCAGTATTAGTATAGTGTACCTAATAAAGGGAAGCCCTACCCAGTATTAGTATAGTGTTCCTAATAAAGGGAAGCCCTACCCAGTATTGGTATAGTGTTCCTAATAAAGGGAGGTTCTACCCAATATTAGTATAGTGTTCCTAATAAAGGGAGGCCCTACCCGGTATTAGTATAGTGTTCCTAATAAAGGGAGTCTCTGCCCAGTATTAGTATAGTGTTCCTAATAAAGGGAGGCTGTGCACAGTATTAGTATAGTGTTCCTAATAAAGGGAGGCCTACCCAGTATTAGTATAGTGTACCTAATAAAGGGAGGCCTACCCAGTATTAGTATAGTGTACCTAATAAAGGGAGGTTCTACCCAGTATTAGTATAGTGTACCTAATAAAGGGAGGTCCTACCCAGTATTAGTATAGTGTTCCTAATAAAGGGAGACCCTACCCAGTATTAGTATAGTGTTCCTAATAAAGGGAGGCTCTACCCAGTATTAGTATAGTGTTCCTAATAAAGGGAGGCCCTACCCAGTATTAGTATAGTGTTCCTAATAAAGGGAGACCCCGCCCAGTATTAGTATAGTGTTCCTAATAAAGGGAGGCTCTACCCAGTATTAGTATAGTTTTCCTAATAAAGGGAGGCCCTGCCCAGTATTAGTATAGTGTTCGTAATAAAGGGAGACCCTACCCAGTATTAGTATAGTGTTCCTAATAAAGGGAGACCCTGCCCAGTATTAGTATAGTGTTCCTAATAAAGGGAGACCCTGCCCAGTATTAGTATAGTGTTCCTAATAAAGGGAGACCCTACCCAGTATTAGTATAGTGTTCCTAATAAAGGGAGACCCTGCCCAGTATTAGTATAGTGTTCCTAATAAAGGGAGACCCTGCCCAGTATTAGTATAGTGTTCCTAATAAAGGGAGACCCTGCCCAGTATTAGTATAGTGTTCCTAATAAAGGGAGGCCCTACTCAGTATTAGTATAGTGTTCCTAATAAAGGGAGACCCTACCCAGTATTAGTATAGTGTTCCTAATAAAGGGAGGCCCCGCCCAGTATAAGTATAGTGTTCCTAATAAAGGGAAGCCCTGCCGAGTATTAGTATAGTGTTCCTAATAAAGGGAGGCCCTGCCCAGTATTAGTATAGTGTTCCTAATAAAGAAAGACCCTACCCAGTATTAGTATAGTGTTCCTAATAAAGGGAGGCTGTGCCCAGTATTAGTATAGTGTTCCAAATAAAGGGAGGCTCTGCCCAGTATTAGTATAGTGTTCCTAATAAAGGGAGGACCTACCCAGTATTAGTATAGTGTTCCTAATAAAGGGAGGCCCTACCCAGTATTAGTATAGTGCTCCTAATAAAGGGAGGCCCTACCCAGTATTAGTATAGTGTTCCCTAATAAAGGGAGACCCTGCCCAGGATTAGTATAGTGTTCCTAATAAAGGGAGGCCCTGCCCAGTATTAGTATAGTGTTCCTAATAAAGGGAGGACCCGCGCAGTATAAGTATAGTGTTCCTAATAAAGGGAGACCCCGCCCAGTATTAGTATAGTGTTCCTAATAAAGGGAGGCCCCGCCCAGTATTAGTATAGTGTTCCTAATAAAGGAAGATCCTACCCAGTATTAGTATAGTGTTCCTAATAAAGGGAGGCCCTGCCCAGTATTAGTAGTGTTCCTAATAAAGGAAGACCCTACTCAGTATTAGTATAATGTACCTAATAAAGGGAGGCTCTACCCAGTATTAGTATAGTGTTCCTAATAAAGGGAGGCTCTACCCAGTATTAGTATAGTGTTACTAATAAAGGGAAGCCCTGCCCAGTATTAGTATAGTGTCCCTAATAAATGGAGGCCCTGCCCAGTATTAGTATAGTGTTCCTAATAAAGGGAGACCCTACCCAGTATTAGTATAGTGTTCCTAATAAAGGGAGACCCTGCCCAGTATTAGTATAGTGTTCCTAATAAAGGGAGACCCTGCCCAGTATTAGTATAGTGTTCCTAATAAAGGGAGACCCTACCCAGTATTAGTATAGTGTTCCTAATAAAGGGAGACCCTGCCCAGTATTAATATAGTGTTCCTAATAAAGGGAGACCCTGCCCAGTATTAGTATAGTGTTCCTAATAAAGGGAGACCCTGCCCAGTATTAGTATAGTGTTCCTAATAAAGGGAGGCCCTACTCAGTATTAGTATAGTGTTCCTAATAAAGGGAGACCCTACCCAGTATTAGTATAGTGTTCCTAATAAAGGGAGGCCCCGCCCAGTATTAGTATAGTGTTCCTAATAAAGGGAAGCCCTACCCAGTATTAGTATAGTGTTCCTAATAAAGGGAGACCCTACCCAGTATTAGTATAGTGTCCCTAATAAAGGGAGGCCCTGCCCAGTATTAGTATAGTGTTTCTAATAAAGGGAGGCTCTACCCAGTATTAGTATAGTATTCCTAATAAAGGGAGGCTCTACCCAGTATTAGTATAGTGTTCCTAATAAAGGTAGGCTCGGCCCAGTGTTAGTATAGTGTTTCTAATATAGGGAGGCCCTACCCAGTATTAGTATAGTGTCCCTAACAAAGGGAGGCCCTGCCCAGTATTAGTATAGTGTTTCTAATAAAGGGAGGCTCTACCCAGTATTAGTATAGTATTCCTAATAAAGGGAGACCCTACCCAGTATTAGTATAGTGTTCCTAATAAAGGGAGACCCTACAAAGTATTAGTATAGTGTTCCTAATAAAGGGAAGCTCTACCCAGTATTAGTATAGTGTTCCTAATAAAGGGAGGCCCTACCCAGTATTAGTATAGTGTTTCTAATAAAGGGAGGCTCTACCCAGTATTAGTATAGTGTTCCTAATAAAGGGAGACTCTGCCTAGTATTAGTATAGTGTTCCTAATAAAGGGAGACCCTGCCCAGTATTAGTAAAGTGTTCCTAATAAAGGGAGGCCCTACCCAGTATTGATAAAGTGTTCCTAATAAAGGGAGGCCATACCCAGTATTAGTATAGTGTTCCTAATAAAGGGAGGCCCTGCCCAGTATTAGTATAGTGTTCCTAATAACGGGAGACCCTGCCCAGTATTAGTATAGTGTTCCTAATAACGGGAGACCCTGCCCAGTATTAGTATAGTGTTTCTAATAAAGGGAGATCCTACCCAGTATTAGTATAGTGTTCCGAATAAAGGGAGACCCTGCCCAGTATTAGTATAGTGTTCCTAATAAAGAGATGCTCTTCCCAGTATTAGTATAGTGTTCCTAATAAAGGGAGACCCTACCCAGTATTAGTATAGTATTCCTAATAAAAGGAGGCCCTGCCCAGTATTAGTATAGTGTTTCTAATAAAGGGAGATCCTACCCAGTATTAGTATAGTGTTCCGAATAAAGGGAGGCCCTACCCAGTATTAGTATAGTGTCCCTAACAAAGGGAGGCCCTGCCCAGTATTAGTATAGTGTTTCTAATAAAGGGAGGCTCTACCCAGTATTAGTATAGTATTCCTAATAAAGGGAGACCCTACCCAGTATTAGTATAGTGTTCCTAATAAAGGGAGACCCTACCCAGTATTAGTATAGTGTTCCTAATAAAGGGAAGCTCTACCCAGTATTAGTATAGTGTTCCTAATAAAGGGAGGCCCTACCCAGTATTAGTATAGTGTTCCGAATAAAGGGAGGCCCTACCCAGTATTAGTATAGTGTCCCTAACAAAGGGAGGCCCTGCCCAGTATTAGTATAGTGTTTCTAATAAAGGGAGGCTCTACCCAGTATTAGTATAGTATTCCTAATAAAGGGAGACCCTACCCAGTATTAGTATAGTGTTCCTAATAAAGGGAGACCCTACCCAGTATTAGTATAGTGTTCCTAATAAAGGGAAGCTCTACCCAGTATTAGTATAGTGTTTCTAAAAAAGGGAGGCTCTACCCAGTATTAGTATAGTGTTCCTAATAAAGGGAGGCCCTGCCCAGTATTAGTATAGTGTTCCTAATAACGGGAGACCCTGCCCAGTATTAGTATAGTGTTCCTAATAAAGAGATGCTCTTCCCAGTATTAGTATAGTGTTCCTAATAAAGGGAGACCCTACCCAGTATTAGTATAGTATTCCTAATAAAAGGAGGCCCTGCCCAGTATTAGTATAGTGTTTCTAATAAAGGGAGACCCTACCCAGTATTAGTATAGTGTTCCGAATAAAGGGAGGCCCTACCCAGTATTAGTATAGTGTTCCTAATAAAGGGAGGCTCTACCCAGTATTAGTATAGTGTTCCTAATAAAGGGAGACCCTGCCCAGTATTAGTATAGTGTTCCTAATAAAGGGAGGCTCTACCCAGTATTAGTATAGTGTCCCTAATAAAGGAAGACCCTACCCAGTATTAGTATAGTGTTCCTAATAAAGGGAGGCTCTACCCAGAATTAGTATAGTGTTCCAAATAAAGGGAGGCCCTGCCCAGTATTACTATAGTGTTCCTAATAAAGGGAGTCTCTGCCCAGTATAAGTATAGTGTTCCTAATAAAGGGAGGCTCTACCCAGTAGTAGTATAGTATTCCTAATAAAGGGAGACCCACCCAGTATTAGTATAGTGTTCTTAATAAAGGGAGGCCCAGCCCAGTATTAGAATAGTGTTCCAAATAAAGGGAGGCTCTGCCCAGTATAAGTATAGTGTTCCTAATAAAGGGAGGCCCTACCCAGTATTAGTATAGTGTTCCTAATAAAGGGAGGCTCTGCCCAGTATTAGTATAGTGTTCCTATTAAAGGGTAGGCCCCGCCCAGTATAAGTATAGTGTTCCTAATAAAGGGAGACCCCGCCCAGTATTAGTATAGTGTTCCTAATAAAGGGAGGTCCTACCCAGTATTAGTATAGTGTTCCTAATAAAGGGAGACCCTGCCCAGTATTAGTATAGTGTTCCTAATAAAGGGAGGACCCGCCCAGTATAAGTATAGTGTTCCTAATAAAGGGAGACCCCGCCCAGTATTAGTATAGTGTTCCTAATAAAGGGAGGCCCCGCCCAGTATTAGTATAGTGTTCCTAATAAAGGGAGACTCTACTAAGTATTAGTATAGTGTTCCTAATAAAGGGAGGCTCTACCCAGTATTAGTATAGTGTTCCTAATAAAGGGAGGGCCTACCCAGAATTAGTATAGTGTTCCTAATAAAGGAAGACCCTACCCAGTATTAGTATAGTGTTCCTAATAAAGGGAGACCCTACCTAGTATGAGTATAGTGTTCCTAATAAAGGGAGACCCTACCCAGTATTAGTATAGTGTTCCTAATAAAGGGAAGCCCTGCCCAGTATTAGTATAGTGTTCCTAATAAAGGGAGGCCCTGCCCAGTATTAGTATAGTGTTCCTAATAAAGGGAGACCCTACCCAGTATTAGTATAGTGTTCCTAATAAAGGGAGACCCTGCCCAGTATTAGTATAGTGTTCCTAATAAAGGGAGACAATGCCCAGTATTAGTATAGTGTTCCTAATAAAGGGAGACCCTGCCCAGTATTAGTATAATGTTCCTAATAAAGGGAGGCCCTACTCAGTATTAGTATAGTGTTCCTAATAAAGGGAGACCCTACCCAGTATTAGTATAGTGTTCCTAATAAAGGGAGGCCCCGCCCAGTATTAGTATAGTGTTCCTAATAAAGAGATGCTCTGCCCAGTATTAGTATAGTGTTCCTAATAAAGGGAGACCCTACCCAGTATTAGTATAGTATTCCTAATAAAAGGAGGCCCTGCCCAGTATTAGTATAGTGTTTCTAATAAAGGGAGGCCCTACCCAGAATTAGTATAGTGTTCCGAATAAAGGGAGGCCCTACCCAGTATTAGTATAGTGTTCCTAATAAAGGGAGGCTCTACCCAGTATTAGTATAGTGTCCCTAATAAAGGAAGACCCTACTCAGTATTAGTATAGTGTTCCTAATAAAGGGAGGCTCTACCCAGTATTAGTATAGTGTTCCAAATAAAGGGAGGCCCTGCCCAGTATTACTATAGTGTTCCTAATAAAGGGAGTCTCTGCCCAGTATAAGTATAGTGTTCCTAATAAAGGGAGGCTCTACCCAGTAGTAGTATAGTATTCCTAATAAAGGGAGGCCCTGCCCAGTATTAGTATAGTGTTCCTAATAAAGGGGGACCCTACCCAGTATTAGTATAGTGTTCCAAATAAAGGGAGGCTCTGCCCAGTATTAGTATAGTGTTCCTTATGAAGGGAGGACCTACCCAGTATTAGTATAGTGTTCCTAATAAAGGGAGGCCCTACACAGTATTAGTATAGTGCTCCTAATAAAGGGAGGCCCTACCCAGTATTAGTATAGTGTTCCCTAATAAAGGGAGACCCTGCCCAGTATTAGTATAGTGTTCCCCAATAAAGGGAGACCCTGCCCAGGATTAGTATAGTGTTCCTAATAAAGGGAGGCCCTGCCCAGTATTAGTATAGTGTTCCTAATAAAGGGAGACCCTACCTAGTATGAGTATAGTGTTCCTAATAAAGGGAGACCCTACCCAGTATTAGTATAGTGTTCCTAATAAAGGGAAGCCCTGCCCAGTATTAGTATAGTGTTCCTAATAAAGGGAGGCCCTGCCCAGTATTAGTATAGTGTTCCTAATAAAGGGAGACCCTACCCAGTATTAGTATAGTGTTCCTAATAAAGGGAGACCCTGCCCAGTATTAGTATAGTGTTCCTAATAAAGGGAGACCCTACCCAGTATTAGTATAGTGTTCCTAATAAAGGGAGACCCTGCCCAGTATTAGTATAGTGTTCCTAATAAAGGGAGACCCTGCCCAGTATTAGTATAGTGTTCCTAATAAAGGGAGACCCTGCCCAGTATTAGTATAATGTTCCTAATAAAGGGAGGCCCTACTCAGTATTAGTATAGTGTTCCTAATAAAGGGAGACCCTACCCAGTATTAGTATAGTGTTCCTAATAAAGGGAGGCCCCGCCCAGTATTAGTATAGTGTTCCTAATAAAGAGATGCTCTGCCCAGTATTAGTATAGTGTTCCTAATAAAGGGAGACCCTACCCAGTATTAGTATAGTATTCCTAATAAAAGGAGGCCCTGCCCAGTATTAGTATAGTGTTTCTAATAAAGGGAGGCCCTACCCAGTATTAGTATAGTGTTCCGAATAAAGGGAGGCCCTACCCAGTATTAGTATAGTGTTCCTAATAAAGGGAGACCCTGCCCAGTATTAGTATAGTGTTCCTAATAAAGGGAGGCTCTACCCAGTATTAGTATAGTGTCCCTAATAAAGGAAGACCCTACCCAGTATTAGTATAGTGTTCCTAATAAAGGGAGGCTCTACCCAGTATTAGTATAGTGTTCCAAATAAAGGGAGGCCCTGCCCAGTATTACTATAGTGTTCCTAATAAAGGGAGTCTCTGCCCAGTATAAGTATAGTGTTCCTAATAAAGGGAGGCTCTACCCAGTAGTAGTATAGTATTCCTAATAAAGGGAGGCCCTGCCCAGTATTAGTATAGTGTTCCTAATAAAGGGAGACCCTACCCAGTATTAGTATAGTGTTCCAAATAAAGGGAGGCTCTGCCCAGTATTAGTATAGTGTTCCTTATGAAGGGAGGACCTACCCAGTATTAGTATAGTGTTCCTAATAAAGGGGGCCCTACACAGTATTAGTATAGTGCTCCTAATAAAGGGAGGCCCTACCTTGTATTAGTATAGTGTTCCCTAATAAAGGGAGACCCTGCCCAGTATTAGTATAGTGTTCCCCAATAAAGGGAGACCCTGCCCAGGATTAGTATAGTGTTCCTAATAAAGGGAGGCCCTGCCCAGTATTAGTATAGTGTTCCAAATAAAGGGAGGCCCTGCCCAGTATTACTATAGTGTTCCCTAATAAAGGGAGGCCCTACCCAGTATTAGTATAGTGTTCCCTAATAAAGGGAGACCCTGCCCAGTATTAGTATAGTGTTCCAAATAAAGGGAGGCCCTGCCCAGTATTACTATAGTGTTCCTAATAAAGGGAGGCCCTACCCAGTATTAGTATAGTGTTCCTAATAAAGGGAGACCCTACCCAGTATTAGTATAGTGTTCCTAATAAAGGGAGACCCTGCCCAGTATTAGTATAGTGTTCCTAATAAAGGGAGACCCTACCCAGTATTAGTATAGTGTTCCTAATAAAGGGAGACCCTGCCCAGTATTAGTATAGTGTTCCTAATAAAGGGAGACCCTGCCCAGTATTAGTATAGTGTTCCTAATAAAGGGAGACCCTGCCCAGTATTAGTATAATGTTCCTAATAAAGGGAGGCCCTACTCAGTATTAGTATAGTGTTCCTAATAAAGGGAGACCCTACCCAGTATTAGTATAGTGTTCCTAATAAAGGGAGGCCCCGCCCAGTATTAGTATAGTGTTCCTAATAAAGAGATGCTCTGCCCAGTATTAGTATAGTGTTCCTAATAAAGGGAGACCCTACCCAGTATTAGTATAGTATTCCTAATAAAAGGAGGCCCTGCCCAGTATTAGTATAGTGTTTCTAATAAAGGGAGGCCCTACCCAGTATTAGTATAGTGTTCCGAATAAAGGGAGGCCCTACCCAGTATTAGTATAGTGTTCCTAATAAAGGGAGACCCTGCCCAGTATTAGTATAGTGTTCCTAATAAAGGGAGGCTCTACCCAGTATTAGTATAGTGTCCCTAATAAAGGAAGACCCTACCCAGTATTAGTATAGTGTTCCTAATAAAGGGAGGCTCTACCCAGTATTAGTATAGTGTTCCAAATAAAGGGAGGCCCTGCCCAGTATTACTATAGTGTTCCTAATAAAGGGAGTCTCTGCCCAGTATAAGTATAGTGTTCCTAATAAAGGGAGGCTCTACCCAGTAGTAGTATAGTATTCCTAATAAAGGGAGGCCCTGCCCAGTATTAGTATAGTGTTCCTAATAAAGGGAGACCCTACCCAGTATTAGTATAGTGTTCCAAATAAAGGGAGGCTCTGCCCAGTATTAGTATAGTGTTCCTTATGAAGGGAGGACCTACCCAGTATTAGTATAGTGTTCCTAATAAAGGGGGCCCTACACAGTATTAGTATAGTGCTCCTAATAAAGGGAGGCCCTACCTTGTATTAGTATAGTGTTCCCTAATAAAGGGAGACCCTGCCCAGTATTAGTATAGTGTTCCCCAATAAAGGGAGACCCTGCCCAGGATTAGTATAGTGTTCCTAATAAAGGGAGGCCCTGCCCAGTATTAGTATAGTGTTCCAAATAAAGGGAGGCCCTGCCCAGTATTACTATAGTGTTCCCTAATAAAGGGAGGCCCTACCCAGTATTAGTATAGTGTTCCCTAATAAAGGGAGACCCTGCCCAGTATTAGTATAGTGTTCCAAATAAAGGGAGGCCCTGCCCAGTATTACTATAGTGTTCCTAATAAAGGGAGGCCCTACCCAGTATTAGTATAGTGTTCCCTAATAAAGGGAGACCCTGCCCAGTATTAGTATAGTGTTCCAAATAAAGGGAGGCCCTGCCCAGTATTACTATAGTGTTCCTAATAAAGGGAGGCCCTACCCAGTATTAGTATAGTGTTCCCTAATAAAGGGAGACCCTGCCCAGTATTAGTATAGTGTTCCCTAATAAAGGGAGACCCTGCCCAGTATTAGTATAGTGTTCCTAATAAAGGGAGGACCCGCCCAGTATAAGTATAGTGTTCCTAATAAAGGGAGACCCCGCCCAGTATTAGTATAGTGTTCCTAATAAAGGGAGGCTCTACCCAGTATTAGTATAGTGTTCCTAATAAAGGGAAGCCCTGCCCAGTATTAGTATAGTGTTCCTAATAAAGGGAGACCCTACCTAGTATTAGTATAGTGTTCCTAATAAAGGGAGGCTCTACCCAGTATTAGTATAGTGTTCCTAATAAAGGGAAGCCCTGCCCAGTATTAGTATAGTGTTCCTAATAAAGGGAGACCCTACCTAGTATTAGTATAGTGTTCCTAATAAAGGGAGGCTCTACCCAGTATTAGTATAGTGTTCCTAATAAAGGGAAGCCCTGCCCAGTATTAGTATAGTGTTCCTAATAAAGGGAGACCCTGCCCAGTATTAGTATAGTGTTCCTAATAAAGGGAGACCCTGCCCAGTATTAGTATAGTGTTCCTAATAAAGGGAGACCCTACCCAGTATTAGTATAGTGTTCCTAATAAAGGGAGACCCTGCCCAGTATTAGTATAGTGTTCCTAATAAAGGGAGACCCTGCCCAGTATTAGTATAGTGTTCCTAATAAAGGGAGACCCTGCCCAGTATTAGTATAGTGTTCCTAATAAAGGGAGGCCCTACTCAGTATTAGTATAGTGTTCCTAATAAAGGGAGACCCTACCCAGTATTAGTATAGTGTTCCTAATAAAGGGAGGCCCTGCCCAGCAGGGCTGTGGAGTCGGTCCAAAAATCCACCGACTCCGACTCCGACTCCTCAGTTTAGGATTCCACCGACTCCGACTCCGACTCCACGACTCCTCTAATTTGCATATTACAATTTTGTTGATTAAAAGTATGTAACATGAAATTCGTCTCTTAACTGCCAATGCTTAGGAATTTTACAAGACAACTGAAGTGAGAAGGATATGTAGACTACTATATTTATTCCCTTTAGACTAAAACTAGTCCTTGGTAAGAGTACTTGTAAAAGGTACAAACCGGAACAAAGAACATCTATCAGGCCCTAGGCAATGTAAGTGTGGGTACATGTAAGAATGATGTGCAGGTACTCTGCAGGGGAATGAGGAGATTGTAAACAGACAACACCTCTGTGTTCAATGTGCACAGCATTCTCAGTGGATTCCCTGCAGCTCTGTGGGGAGTGCATATGTAGAGTATAGTACTACTGTGTAACAAAGTAAACCTGAGACAGATGAAATTAAAGTTTTATACATAACTGGGGCTTCCTCCAGCCGCCTTCAGGATAATCAGTCCCTCGTTGTCCTCCTCCACCACCTGGATCTTCTGCTATGAGTCCAGGTACTTGAGCCAGTCAAGCGTAGTGCACATGCACACACTCCGCCGCCAGGAGCATACTACACCTGTGCAGCACTATTGCGCAGGTGCAGAATGTTCCTGGCTGTGGGAGCGGCATGCGGCCGGACAGCACTGACTGGCTGAATTACCAGGACTCATAGCAGAAGATCCGGGTGGTGGAAGACAGTGAGGGACTGATTAGCCTGAAGGGGGCTGGAGGAAGCCCCAGGTATGTATAAAACTTTACTTTTCACCCGTCTCAGTTTCCCTTTAATTTGTAGTCACCAAACCAAATTTTAATAACATATCAAATTATTTGATTTCATCAGCAATTTTGATTTTATACATTTGCATAAATCAGCATCAATGCAGAATTATTTCCATCTCGTTGACCATCTCTATTAGTGACATGGCTACACATCAGGCTTTATTCTTACAGCATAGATGTTATTTAGTATATATAAGAGATTCCTGTGTACACATCATATATACAGTCACAATCAGATATGTATATCTGACTTTAAAAATACGGGGACTGCTTTATTGAAGCAGCACAAGTAACTAATTTTGATTGGTTTATTTCATTTTTGTAGACTAAGCACAGCTATTACTGTATATATACTGTATATATACATTATTTTTAATGACTATTATCTGAGAAATAGAACATTTTATCATATTTTCTATTTTAATTACAGTTACAAATTCATTAGGAGTCGGAGTCGGAGTCGGTGCATTTTTTCCCGACTCCGACTCCAGGCACCCAAAATTGCCCGACTCCACGACTCCGACTCCACGACTCCGACTCCACAGCCCTGCTGCCCAGTATTAGTATAGTGTTCCTAATAAAGGGAGGACCCGCCCAGTATAAGTATAGTGTTCCTAATAAAGGGAGACCCCGCCCAGTATTAGTATAGTGTTCCTAATAAAGGGAGGCCCCGCCCAGTATTAGTATAGTGTTCCTAATAAAGGAAGATCCTACCCAGTATTAGTATAGTGTTCCTAATAAAGGAAGACCCTACTCCGTATTAGTATAATGTTCCTAATAAAGGGAGGCTCTACCCAGTATTAGTATAGTGTTCCTAATAAAGGGAGACCCTACCTAGTATTAGTATAGTGTTCCTAATAAAGGGAGGCTCTACCCAGTATTAGTATAGTGTTCCTAATAAAGGGAGACCCTGCCCAGTATTAGTATAGTGTTCCTAATAAAGGGAGACCCTACCCAGTATTAGTATAGTGTTCCTAATAAAGGGAGACCCTGCCCAGTATTAGTATAGTGTTCCTAATAAAGGGAGACCCTGCCCAGTATTAGTATAGTGTTCCTAATAAAGGGAGACCCTGCCCAGTATTAGTATAGTGTTCCTAATAAAGGGAGGCCCTACTCAGTATTAGTATAGTGTTCCTAATAAAGGGAGACCCTACCCAGTATTAGTATAGTGTTCCTAAAAAAGGGAGGCCCCGCCCAGTATTAGTATAGTGTTCCTAAGGGAAGCCCTGCCGAGTATTAGTATAGTGTTCCTAATAAAGGGAGGCCCTGCCCAGTATTAGTATAGTGTTCCTAATAAAGGGAGACCCTACCCAGTATTAGTATAGTGTTCCTAATAAAGGGAGGCTGTGCCCAGTATTAGTATAGTGTTCCAAATAAAGGGAGGCTCTGCACAGTATTAGTATAGTGTTCCTAATAAAGGGAGGACCTACCCAGTATTAGTATAGTGTTCCTAATAAAGGGAGGCCCTACCCAGTATTAGTATAGTGCTCCTAATAAAGGGAGGCCCTACCCAGTATTAGTATAGTGTTCCCTAATAAAGGGAGACCCTGCCCAGGATTAGTATCGTGTTCCTAATAAAGGGAGGCCCTGCCCAGTATTAGTATAGTGTTCCTAATAAAAGGAAACCCTACCCAGTATTAGTATAGTGTTCCTATTAAAGGGAGGCTGTGCCCAGTACTAGTATAGTGTTCCAAATAAAGGGAGGCTCCGCCCAGTATTAGTATAGTGTTCCTAATAAAGGGAAGCCCTGCCCAGTATTAGTATAGTGTTCCTAATAAAGGGAGGCCCTGCCCAGTATTAGTATAGTGTTCCTAATAAAGGGAGACCCTACCCAGTATTAGTATAGTGTTCCTAATAAAGGGAGACCCTGCCCAGTATTAGTATAGTGTTCCTAATAAAGGGAGACCCTGCCCAGTATTAGTATAGTGTTCCTAATAAAGGGAGACCCTACCCAGTATTAGTATAGTGTTCCTAATAAAGGGAGACCCTGCCCAGTATTAGTATAGTGTTCCTAATAAAGGGAGACCCTGCCCAGTATTAGTATAGTGTTCCTAATAAAGGGAGACCCTGCCCAGTATTAGTATAATGTTCCTAATAAAGGGAGGCCCTACTCAGTATTAGTATAGTGTTCCTAATAAAGGGAGACCCTACCCAGTATTAGTATAGTGTTCCTAATAAAGGGAGGCCCCGCCCAGTATTAGTATAGATTTCCTAATAAAGAGATGCTCTGCCCAGTATTAGTATAGTGTTCCTAATAAAGGGAGACCCTACCCAGTATTAGTATAGTATTCCTAATAAAAGGAGGCCCTGCCCAGTATTAGTATAGTGTTTCTAATAAAGGGAGGCCCTACCCAGTATTAGTATAGTGTTCCGAATAAAGGGAGGCCCTACCCAGTATTAGTATAGTGTTCCTAATAAAGGGAGGCTCTACCCAGTATTAGTATAGTGTTCCTAATAAAGGGAGACCCTGCCCAGTATTAGTATAGTGTTCCTAATAAAGGGAGGCTCTACCCAGTATTAGTATAGTGTCCCTAATAAAGGAAGACCCTACTCAGTATTAGTATAGTGTTCCTAATAAAGGGACGCTCTACCCAGTATTAGTATAGTGTTCCAAATAAAGGGAGGCCCTGCCCAGTATTACTATAGTGTTCCTAATAAAGGGAGTCTCTGCCCAGTATAAGTATAGTGTTCCTAATAAAGGGAGGCTCTACCCAGTAGTAGTATAGTATTCCTAATAAAGGGAGGCCCTGCCCAGTATTAGTATAGTGTTCCTAATAAAGGGAGACCCTACCCAGTATTAGTATAGTGTTCCAAATAAAGGGAGGCTCTGCCCAGTATTAGTATAGTGTTCCTTATGAAGGGAGGACCTACCCAGTATTAGTATAGTGTTCCTAATAAAGGGAGGCCCTACACAGTATTAGTATAGTGCTCCTAATAAAGGGAGGCCCTACCCAGTATTAGTATAGTGTTCCCTAATAAAGGGAGACCCTGCCCAGTATTAGTATAGTGTTCCCCAATAAAGGGAGACCCTGCCCAGGATTAGTATAGTGTTCCTAATAAAGGGAGGCCCTGCCCAGTATTAGTATAGTGTTCCTAATAAAGGGAGACCCTACCTAGTATGAGTATAGTGTTCCTAATAAACGGAGACCCTACCCAGTATTAGTATAGTGTTCCTAATAAAGGGAAGCCCTGCCCAGTATTAGTATAGTGTTCCTAATAAAGGGAGGCCCTGCCCAGTATTAGTATAGTGTTCCTAATAAAGGGAGACCCTACCCAGTATTAGTATAGTGTTCCTAATAAAGGGAGACCCTGCCCAGTATTAGTATAGTGTTCCTAATAAAGGGAGACCCTGCCCAGTATTAGTATAGTGTTCCTAATAAAGGGAGACCCTACCCAGTATTAGTATAGTGTTCCTAATAAAGGGAGACCCTGCCCAGTATTAGTATAGTGTTCCTAATAAAGGGAGACCCTGCCCAGTATTAGTATAGTGTTCCTAATAAAGGGAGACCCTGCCCAGTATTAGTATAATGTTCCTAATAAAGGGAGGCCCTACTCAGTATTAGTATAGTGTTCCTAATAAAGGGAGACCCTACCCAGTATTAGTATAGTGTTCCTAATAAAGGGAGGCCCCGCCCAGTATTAGTATAGTGTTCCTAATAAAGAGATGCTCTGCCCAGTATTAGTATAGTGTTCCTAATAAAGGGAGACCCTACCCAGTATTAGTATAGTATTCCTAATAAAAGGAGGCCCTGCCCAGTATTAGTATAGTGTTTCTAATAAAGGGAGGCCCTACCCAGTATTAGTATAGTGTTCCGAATAAAGGGAGGCCCTACCCAGTATTAGTATAGTGTTCCTAATAAAGGGAGACCCTGCCCAGTATTAGTATAGTGTTCCTAATAAAGGGAGGCTCTACCCAGTATTAGTATAGTGTCCCTAATAAAGGAAGACCCTACCCAGTATTAGTATAGTGTTCCTAATAAAGGGAGGCTCTACCCAGTATTAGTATAGTGTTCCAAATAAAGGGAGGCCCTGCCCAGTATTACTATAGTGTTCCTAATAAAGGGAGTCTCTGCCCAGTATAAGTATAGTGTTCCTAATAAAGGGAGGCTCTACCCAGTAGTAGTATAGTATTCCTAATAAAGGGAGGCCCTGCCCAGTATTAGTATAGTGTTCCTAATAAAGGGAGACCCTACCCAGTATTAGTATAGTGTTCCAAATAAAGGGAGGCTCTGCCCAGTATTAGTATAGTGTTCCTTATGAAGGGAGGACCTACCCAGTATTAGTATAGTGTTCCTAATAAAGGGAGGCCCTACACAGTATTAGTATAGTGCTCCTAATAAAGGGAGGCCCTACCTTGTATTAGTATAGTGTTCCCTAATAAAGGGAGACCCTGCCCAGTATTAGTATAGTGTTCCCCAATAAAGGGAGACCCTGCCCAGGATTAGTATAGTGTTCCTAATAAAGGGAGGCCCTGCCCAGTATTAGTATAGTGTTCCAAATAAAGGGAGGCCCTGCCCAGTATTACTATAGTGTTCCCTAATAAAGGGAGGCCCTACCCAGTATTAGTATAGTGTTCCCTAATAAAGGGAGACCCTGCCCAGTATTAGTATAGTGTTCCAAATAAAGGGAGGCCCTGCCCAGTATTACTATAGTGTTCCTAATAAAGGGAGGCCCTACCCAGTATTAGTATAGTGTTCCCTAATAAAGGGAGACCCTGCCCAGTATTAGTATAGTGTTCCAAATAAAGGGAGGCCCTGCCCAGTATAACTATAGTGTTCCTAATAAAGGGAGGCCCTACCCAGTATTAGTATAGTGTTCCCTAATAAAGGGAGACCCTGCCCAGTATTAGTATAGTGTTCCCTAATAAAGGGAGACCCTGCCCAGTATTAGTATAGTGTTCCTAATAAAGGGAGGCCCTGCCCAGTATTAGTATAGTGTTCCTAATAAAGGGAGGACCCGCCCAGTATAAGTATAGTGTTCCTAATAAAGGGAGACCCCGCCCAGTATTAGTATAGTGTTCCTAATAAAGGGAGGCCCCGCCCAGTATTAGTATAGTGTTCCTAATAAAGGAAGATCCTACCCAGTATTAGTATAGTGTTCCTAATAAAGGAAGACCCTACTCCGTATTAGTATAATGTTCCTAATAAAGGGAGGCTCTACCCAGTATTAGTATAGTGTTCCTAATAAAGGGAGACCCTACCTAGTATTAGTATAGTGTTCCTAATAAAGGGAGGCTCTACCCAGTATTAGTATAGTGTTCCTAATAAAGGGAAGCCCTGCCCAGTATTAGTATAGTGTTCCTAATAAAGGGAGACCCAGCCCAGTATTAGTATAGTGTTCCTAATAAAGGGAGACCCTGCCCAGTATTAGTATAGTGTTCCTAATAAAGGGAGACCCTACCCAGTATTAGTATAGTGTTCCTAATAAAGGGAGACCCTGCCCAGTATTAGTATAGTGTTCCTAATAAAGGGAGACCCTGCCCAGTATTAGTATAGTGTTCCTAATAAAGGGAGACCCTGCCCAGTATTAGTATAGTGTTCCTAATAAAGGGAGGCCCTACTCAGTATTAGTATAGTGTTCCTAATAAAGGGAGACCCTACCCAGTATTAGTATAGTGTTCCTAAAAAAGGGAGGCCCCGCCCAGTATTAGTATAGTGTTCCTAAGGGAAGCCCTGCCGAGTATTAGTATAGTGTTCCTAATAAAGGGAGGCCCTGCCCAGTATTAGTATAGTGTTCCTAATAAAGGGAGACCCTACCCAGTATTAGTATAGTGTTCCTAATAAAGGGAGGCTGTGCCCAGTATTAGTATAGTGTTCCAAATAAAGGGAGGCTCTGCACAGTATTAGTATAGTGTTCCTAATAAAGGGAGGACCTACCCAGTATTAGTATAGTGTTCCTAATAAAGGGAGGCCCTACCCAGTATTAGTATAGTGCTCCTAATAAAGGGAGGCCCTACCCAGTATTAGTATAGTGTTCCCTAATAAAGGGAGACCCTGCCCAGGATTAGTATCGTGTTCCTAATAAAGGGAGGCCCTGCCCAGTATTAGTATAGTGTTCCTAATAAAAGGAAACCCTACCCAGTATTAGTATAGTGTTCCTATTAAAGGGAGGCTGTGCCCAGTATTAGTATAGTGTTCCAAATAAAGGGGGGCTCCGCCCAATATTAGTTTAGTGTTCCTAATAAAGGGAGGCCCTACCCAGTATTAGTATAGTGCTCCTAATAAAGGGAGGCCCTACCCAGTATTAGTATAGTGTTCCCTAATAAAGGGAGACCCTGCCCAGTATTAGTATAGTGTTCCCTAATAAAGGGAGACCCTGCCCAGGATTAGTATAGTGTTCCTAATAAAGGGAGGCCCTGCCCAGTATTAGTATAGTGTACCTAATAAAGGGAAGCCCTACCCAGTATTAGTATAGTGTTCCTAATAAAGGGAAGCCCTACCCAGTATTAGTATAGTGTTCCTAATAAAGGGAGGTTCTACCCAATATTAGTATAGTGTTCCTAATAAAGGGAGGCCCTACCCAGTATTAGTATAGTGTTCCTAATAAAGGGAGGCTCTGCCCAGTATTAGTATAGTGTTCCTAATAAAGGGAGGCTGTGCACAGTATTAGTATAGTGTTGCTAATAAAGGGAGGCCTACCCAGTATTAGTATAGTGTACCTAATAAAGGGAGGTCCTACCCAGTATTAGTATAGTGTACCTAATAAAGGGAGGTCCTACCCAGTATTAGTATAGTGTACCTAATAAAGGGAGGTCCTACCCAGTATTAGTATAGTGTACCTAATAAAGGGAAGCCCTACCCAGTATTAGTATAGTGTTCCTAATAAAGGGAAGCCCTACCCAGTATTGGTATAGTGTTCCTAATAAAGGGAGGTTCTACCCAATATTAGTATAGTGTTCCTAATAAAGGGAGGCCCTACCCGGTATTAGTATAGTGTTCCTAATAAAGGGAGGCTCTGCCCAGTATTAGTATAGTGTTCCTAATAAAGGGAGGCTGTGCACAGTATTAGTATAGTGTTCCTAATAAAGGGAGGCCTACCCAGTATTAGTATAGTGTACCTAATAAAGGGAGGCCTACCCAGTATTAGTATAGTGTACCTAATAAAGGGAGGTCCTACCCAGTATTAGTATAGTGTACCTAATAAAGGGAGGTCCTACCCAGTATTAGTATAGTGTTCCTAATAAAGGGAGACCCTACCCAGTATTAGTATAGTGTTCCTAATAAAGGGAGGCTCTACCCAGTATTAGTATAGTGTTCCTAATAAAGGGAGGCCCTACCCAGTATTAGTATAGTGTTCCTAATAAAGGGAGACCCCGCCCAGTATTAGTATAGTGTTCCTAATAAAGGGAGGCTCTACCCAGTATTAGTATAGTTTTCCTAATAAAGGGAGGCCCTGCCCAGTATTAGTATAGTGTTCGTAATAAAGGGAGACCCTACCCAGTATTAGTATAGTGTTCCTAATAAAGGGAGACCCTGCCCAGTATTAGTATAGTGTTCCTAATAAAGGGAGACCCTGCCCAGTATTAGTATAGTGTTCCTAATAAAGGGAGACCCTACCCAGTATTAGTATAGTGTTCCTAATAAAGGGAGACCCTGCCCAGTATTAGTATAGTGTTCCTAATAAAGGGAGACCCTGCCCAGTATTAGTATAGTGTTCCTAATAAAGGGAGACCCTGCCCAGTATTAGTATAGTGTTCCTAATAAAGGGAGACCCTACCCAGTATTAGTATAGTGTTCCTAATAAAGGGAGGCCCCGCCCAGTATAAGTATAGTGTTCCTAATAAAGGGAAGCCCTGCCGAGTATTAGTATAGTGTTCCTAATAAAGGGAGGCCCTGCCCAGTATTAGTATAGTGTTCCTAATAAAGAAAGACCCTACCCAGTATTAGTATAGTGTTCCTAATAAAGGGAGGCTGTGCCCAGTATTAGTATAGTGTTCCAAATAAAGGGAGGCTCTGCCCAGTATTAGTATAGTGTTCCTAATAAAGGGAGGACCTACCCAGTATTAGTATAGTGTTCCTAATAAAGGGAGGCCCTACCCAGTATTAGTATAGTGCTCCTAATAAAGGGAGGCCCTACCCAGTATTAGTATAGTGTTCCCTAATAAAGGGAGACCCTGCCCAGGATTAGTATAGTGTTCCTAATAAAGGGAGGCCCTGCCCAGTATTAGTATAGTGTTCCTAATAAAGGGAGGACCCGCCCAGTATAAGTATAGTGTTCCTAATAAAGGGAGACCCCGCCCAGTATTTGTATAGTGTTCCTAATAAAGGGAGGCCCCGCCCAGTATTAGTATAGTGTTCCTAATAAAGGAAGATCCTACCCAGTATTAGTATAGTGTTCCTAATAAAGGGAGGCCCTGCCCAGTATTAGTAGTGTTCCTAATAAAGGGAGACTCTACCAAGTATTAGTATAGTGTTCCTAATAAAGGGAGGCTCTACCCAGTATTAGTATAGTGTTCCTAATAAAGAGAGGGCCTACCCAGTATTAGTATAGTGTTCCTAATAAAGGAAGACCCTACTCAGTATTAGTATAATGTACCTAATAAAGGGAGGCTCTACCCAGTATTAGTATAGTGTTCCTAATAAAGGGAAGCCCTGCCCAGTATTAGTATAGTGTCCCTAATAAATGGAGGCCCTGCCCAGTATTAGTATAGTGTTCCTAATAAAGGGAGACCCTACCCAGAATTAGTATAGTGTTCCTAATAAAGGGAGACCCTGCCCAGTATTAGTATAGTGTTCCTAATAAAGGGAGACCCTGCCCAGTATTAGTATAGTGTTCCTAATAAAGGGAGACCCTACCCAGTATTAGTATAGTGTTCCTAATAAAGGGAGACCCTGCCCAGTATTAATATAGTGTTCCTAATAAAGGGAGACCCTGCCCAGTATTAATATAGTGTTCCTAATAAAGGGAGACCCTGCCCAGTATTAGTATAGTGTTCCTAATAAAGGGAGACCCTGCCCAGTATTAGTATAGTGTTCCTAATAAAGGGAGGCCCTACTCAGTATTAGTATAGTGTTCCTAATAAAGGGAGACCCTACCCAGTATTAGTATAGTGTTCCTAATAAAGGGAGGCCCCGCCCAGTATTAGTATAGTGTTCCTAATAAAGGGAAGCCCTGCCGAGTATTAGTATAGTGTTCCTAATAAAGGGAGGCCCTGCCCAGTATTAGTATAGTGTTCCTAATAAAGGGAGACCCTACCTGGTATTAGTATAGTGTTCCTAATAAAGGGAGGCTGTGCCCAGTATTAGTATAGTGTTCCAAATAAAGGAAGGCTCTGCCCAGTATTAGTATAGTGTTCCTAATAAAGGGAGGACCTACCCAGTATTAGTATAGTGTTCCTAATAAAGGGAGACCATGCCCAGTATTAGTATAGTGTTCCTAATAAAGGGAGACCCTGCCCAGTATTAGTATAGTGTTCCTAATAAAGGGAGGCCCTACTCAGTATTAGTATAGTGTTCCTAATAAAGGGAGGCCCCGCCCAGTATTAGTATAGTGTTCCTAATAAAGGGAAGCCCTGCCGAGTATTAGTATAGTGTTCCTAATAAAGGGAGGCCCTGCCCAGTATTAGTATAGTGTTCCTAATAAAGGGAGACCCTACCCAGTATTCGTATAGTGTTCCTAATAAAGGGAGGCTGTGCCCAGTATTAGTATAGTGTTCCAAATAAAGGGAGGCTCTGCCCAGTATTAGTATAGTGTTCCTAATAAAGGGAGGACCTACCCAGTATTAGTATAGTGTTCCTAATAAAGGGAGGCCCTACCCAGTATTAGTATAGTGCTCCTAATAAAGGGAGGCCCTACCCAGTATTAGTATAGTGATCCCTAATAAAGGGAGACCCTGCCCAGTATTAGTATAGTGTTCCCTAATAAAGGGAGACCCTGCCCAGGATTAGTATAGTGTTCGTAATAAAGGGAGGCCCTGCCCAGTATTAGTATAGTGTACCTAATAAAGGGAAGCCCTACCCAGTATTAGTATAGTGTTCCTAATAAAGGGAAGCCCTACCCAGTATTAGTATAGTGTTCCTAATAAAGGGAGGTTCTACCCAATATTAGTATAGTGTTCCTAATAAAGGGAGGCCCTACCCGGTATTAGTATAGTGTTCCTAATAAAGGGAGGCTCTGCCCAGTATTAGTATAGTGTTCCTAATAAAGGGAGGCTGTGCACAGTATTAGTATAGTGTTCCTAATAAAGGGAGGCCTACCCAGTATTAGTATAGTGTACCAAATAAAGGGAGGCCTACCCAGTATTAGTATAGTGTACCTAATAAAGGGAGGTCCTACCCAGTATTAGTATAGTGTACCTAATAAAGGGAGACCATGCCCAGTATTAGTATAGTGTTCCTAATAAAGGGAGACCATGCCCAGTATTAGTATAGTGTTCCTAATAAAGGGAGACCCTGCCCAGTATTAGTATAGTGTTCCTAATAAAGGGAGGCCCTACTCAGTATTAGTATAGTGTTCCTAATAAAGGGAGGCCCCGCCCAGTATTAGTATAGTGTTCCTAATAAAGGGAAGCCCTGCCGAGTATTAGTATAGTGTTCCTAATAAAGGGAGGCCCTGCCCAGTATTAGTATAGTGTTCCTAATAAAGGGAAGTCCTACCCAGTATTAGTATAGTGTACCTAATAAAGGGAGGTCCTACCCAGTATTAGTATAGTGTTCCTAATAAAGGGAAGCCCTACCCAGTATTAGTATAGTGTACCTAATAAAGGGAGGTCCTACCAAGTATTAGTATAGTGTACCTAATAAAGGGAGGACCTACCCAGTATTAGTATAGTGTTCCTAATAAAGGGAGGCCCTACCCGGTATTAGTATAGTGTTCCTAATTAAGGGAAGCCCTACCCAGTATTAGTATAGTGTTCCTAATAAAGGGAGGCTGCGCCCAGTATTAGTATAGTGTTCCTAATAAAGGGAGGCCCTACCCGGTATTAGTATAGTGTTCCTAATAAAGGGAGGCCTACCCAGTATTAGTATAGTGTTCCTAATAAAGGGAGGCCCAGCCCAGTATTAGTATAGTGTTCCTAATAAAGGGAGGCTCTGCCCAGTATTAGTATAGTGTCCCTAATAAAGGGAGGCTCTACCCAGTATTAGTATAGTGTTCCTAATAAAGAGAGGCCCTACCCAGTATTAGTATAGTGTTTCTAATAAAGGGAGGCCCTGCCTAGTATTAGTATAGTGTTCCTAATAAAGGGAGACCCTACCCAGTATTAGTATATTGTTCCTAATAAAGGGAGGCCCTGCCCAGTATTAGTATAGTGTTCCTAATAAAGTGAGGCTCTGCCAAGTATTAGTATAGTGTTCCTAATAAAGGGAGGCTCTACCCAGTATTAGTATAGTGTACCTAATAAAGGGAGACCCTGCCCAGTATTAGTATAGTGATCCCTAATAAAGGGAGGCTCTACCCAGTATTAGTATAGTGTCCCTAATAAAGGGAGGCCCTGCCTAGTATTAGTATAGTGTTCCTAATAAAGGGAGACCCTACCCAGTATTAGTATATTGTTCCTAATAAAGGGAGGCCCTGCCCAGTATTAGTATAGTGTTCCTAATAAAGGGAGGCCCTGCCTAGTATTAGTATAGTGTTCCTAATAAAGGGAGACCCTACCCAGTATTAGTATATTGTTCCTAATAAAGGGAGGCCCTGCCCAGTATTAGTATAGTGTTCCTAATAAAGTGAGGCTCTGCCAAGTATTAGTATAGTGTTCCTAATAAAGGGAGGCTCTACCCAGTATTAGTATAGTGTACCTAATAAAGGGAGACCCTGCCCAGTATTAGTATAGTGATCCCTAATAAAGGGAGGCTCTACCCAGTATTAGTATAGTGTCCCTAATAAAGGGAGGCCCTGCCTAGTATTAGTATAGTGTTCCTAATAAAGGGAGATCCTACCCAGTATTAGTATATTGTTCCTAATAAAGGGAGGCCCTGCCCAGTATTAGTATAGTGTTCCTAATAAAGGGAGGCCCTGCCTAGTATTAGTATAGTGTTCCTAATAAAGGGAGACCCTACCCAGTATTAGTATATTGTTCCTAATAAAGGGAGGCCCTGCCCAGTATTAGTATAGTGTTCTTAATAAAGGGAGGCTCTGCCCAGTATTAGTATAGTGTTCCTAATAAAGTGAGGCTCTGCCAAGTATTAGTATAGTGTACCTAATAAAGGGAGACCCTGCCCAGTATTAGTATAGTATAGAAAAGCATAAACAGAATAGCAATGTAACTGAAACATATTAAGGAAATAAATATAGCAGCCTCTATATGTCTCGCAATACACAGCTCCCTCATTAGCCCCAATACTGGATACTACTTGTACCTCCAGACCTGTCTGATAAGGATATGAGATAAAGCTTCTGTACTCACTTTTCCTCTGCAGAATAAACACTCCATCTGGGCCCTCCGCAGTGAGACTCTTTATATTGATCACATGACATGGTGGTGACCGCAAAGTGATGTCACTTTGTGTCACATACGCCTTCTCCAGCTCTCGGTTTGCTGCCGCCGGATACATAAGTTTTCCATTTTTATTCTCATAGGACCAAGCTACAGCGGCAATCACCACCTTCTCCTCCAGAGATTCTGCGTGTTTCTCCTGAACCTTCAGAAGAAGTCGCTCCACCTTTATGACTGCTCGGATCTTGTCTTCTGGAGCACCATCGATCTTCAGAGAAGACGACCCATTCTTCAGCTCCTCCTGGATGGACACATTCCCTAAAGAAGAGAGGATGTCGTGTTCTGCTTTCCCAAGCTGTAGAATGAGATTGTTGTGTATGGTGACGGGTCCACGGTGCACTACATTGTTCAGCCAGGACTCTGCTAGATCTATATGGTCATCATCAGGTGCACTAATGACCAAACAAGGAGTTTCTGAGGGATCTGGAGACGTTCCTGAGAAGCCAGATCTCTCTTCTGTAGGAGAGGAAAACAGCAAAGTATGAGAAAGTGATTTCCAGTTATATAGAAGTCTGTGATTTGCAGCATTAGGAATAGGCAACCGCATGATTTTATATTTTTCTGTCACTCATCTCCTCTTATGGCTGGTCTCAGTGGTTCACTGGTCCAACTCACACTGATGGCCAAAGTCTCAACCTTATAGTCACTCGTCTCTGTTCTGTCACTGACTTTACTAATGTTCCAATCCCTCTCTGACCATAACTTACTAAACTCTCTCTCCCCCTCTCTTTCTACTACGCTGCCGCAAGCACACATTTACAAACTATCGCAACGTACACATGCAATCTGTCTCTGATGCCCTGGCACCTCTCCTCACATCATCCTTCACTGATCCAGCCGCTATACACTACCACAGCTTAATCACACGAGTCATGGATGCAGTCGCCTCTCTTACCAATGTCCACCCACACCATGTCAGTCGCCAACCCTGGCTGACCAAAGCCACTAAAAAGCTGAAGGGGTGCTCTAGAGTAGCTGAACAGTGTTGGAGAAAAACAAACACAAACAAGGACTTCATTTCATACAAAAAAAAAAAGCCTTAAAGAGAAACTCCGACCAAGAATTGAACTTTATCCCATTCAGTAGCTGATACCCCCTTTTACATGAGAAATCTATTGCTTTTCACTAAAATATAAAAGAAGGAGAAACGAGAGCCCAATATGGTGTAGTAAGTCAAGGCAAATGGTATAATGAGAACGGAGTAAAATGTATACTCACAAACGTGGATTACCTCCAGGCAACCACTGTATAGGTAGGTGAGGAGATTATCCTGTCCCCACTCAGGAATAAGAAGTCGCTCTCTTTAGACGTGAAAGAAAGGGGTATCCCCCTCCACCAAGGGTGGATATATAAATGTATTATAAACTGAACAGAGGTGCCAACAGGGTAAAAACAGTATTTGAAATGTTTAAAAATTGCTTAGGAGGCAGTGGTGGACTTACCTTCCTTAAGCAGACACAAGAAAGCTGTGTAATTCAACATAGGAAAATTTAATGGTACACTCCAAGGGTTTAGTACAACGCGTTTCGCAGGTCTACACCCGCTTCATCGGGCAGTAAAAAGTAGGTGCACACAGCTGGGAACAAAAGGCACATATTGGTGTGTGATCAGACAAAATGTGCTACAGAGACAAATCAATTTCTTTGTTGTGTTGTGTGTATTCTAGTTGGGGAGGTGTGAAACGGGAAAATTCTCTGCTGGGAGGGGGTGGTGGGGAGGTTTGGGGGGTGGGTGAGGGGGTTTGGGGGGATTCTGGGGGGGGTAGAATGGGAACTTTTATTGTGAATTTTTATTGCAGGAAAGGCGGGCGGGGGGGGGGGGGGTTGTGAGAGGTGCAGTGGGGGAGGAATTGGGTTTGATTGGCAAGGGAGGTACTTAGAATGGGTATGATGAGAAGGGGGGGTTGGTTAGGGGATGAGGCTGGACTGGTTGGTGTGTGTGTGGGAAACACATAGCGCTGTAGTGATGGTGGGATAATCATACAAAGTATTTTTATAATATATATATATATATATATATATATATATATATATATATATATATATATATATTTATATATGTGTAAAAAAAACTCCAAGGGGTTGCAGCACACAAGCTCTGATTTATTGAGCTCAAACAAAAGTTTCACAGCACACAGCAAACGTTTCGGTTGATCCACAACCTTTGTCAATGCTAATATGTTCACATCACATGACAGTTTTTATACATGCCCACAAAGGAAATGACATCAATAAAGTCACATGATCTTCCATCCAGGAAGTAAACATCACTGAGATCACATGTTCTCCCAACCAGGAAGTAAACAAAACATATTGATGAGTACAATATATAGTATTGTAAGTCCATAAATGCACTTATCTGAGTGCAGATCATTATATAAGTATTCAGTCCGAACCAATTTCCATCACGTACAGTACCTGTAAATATTACAAAAACAAATGCAGATCAAAATCACGATTGAGACCTCCAGGATGAAGACATCCCAACTTATCAATCCAATGAATTTCACGTCTTTTTAAAGCCAGTATCCGATCACCACCCCTCCTCAGTTTTGGGATGTGATCGATAACCTGGAATTCTAAATCTGTATCTTTGTGGCCAATCTCACGAAAGTGGCGAGCCACTGGTAGGTCAGATGTAGGACTTCTGACAGAGCTCCTATGTTGTGCAATACGATCTCTCACTTTTTGGGTAGTTTCACCTATATACTGAAGCCCACATGGGCATTGCAAGAGATACACAACATAGGAGCTCTGGCAGGTAAGATGAAAGCGAATTTTGTATCCATTTCCAAAGGTGGATCCCTTTATTACATGCCGACACTCCGAGCAGCAAAGGCAGGGAAAGCTCCCCGCCCGTGTCGGACCCACAAATGTTTCAGGGCCCTTGGAAATGGAAGAAGTGTCAGCCCTGACAAGGTGAGTACCCACTGTCTCATTTCTCCTATAAGCTGGTACGGAAGGAAGGGAAAATTCGGGTATTTCTGGATAGGCACTGGCCAGAATGTGCCAATGGCGCTTCACGCTGGCCAGTACCTTACCCGACATCCCATGGAACTGGCAGACAAAGGGGAGACGTGGAGTAACACTGTCCTTGAGTTTAGGGGTACAATCTGCAACATGATTTAGTTCCTGTTCTAACAATGAACTGCACTATACAAAATTCGCTTTCATCTTACCTGCCAGAGCTCCTATGTTGTGTATCTCTTGCAATGCCCATGTGGGCTTCAGTATATAGGTGAAACTACCCAAAAAGTGAGAGATCGTATTGCACAACATAGGAGCTCTGTCAGAAGTCCTACATCTGACCTACCAGTGGCTCGCCACTTTCGTGAGATTGGCCACAAAGATACAGATTTAGAATTCCAGGTTATCGATCACATCCCAAAACTGAGGAGGGGTGGTGATCGGATACTGGCTTTAAAAAGACGTGAAGTTCATTGGATTGATAAGTTGGGATGTCTTCATCCTGGAGGTCTCAATCGTGATTTTGATCTGCATTTGTTTTTGTAATATTTACAGGTACTGTACGTGATGGAAATTGGATCGGACTGAATACTTATATAATGATCTGCACTCAGATAAGTGCATTTATGGACTTACAATACTATATATTGTACTCATCAATATGTTTTGTTTACTTCCTGGATGGAAGATCATGTGACTTTATTGATGTCATTTCCTTTGTGGGCATGTATAAAAACTGTCATGTGATGTGAACATATTAGCATTGACAAAGGTTGTGGATCAACCGAAACGTTTGCTGTGTGCTGTGAAACTTTTGTTTGAGCTCAATAAATCAGAGCTTGTGTGCTGCAACCCCTTGGGGTTTTTGTTTATGCTTTCTGGGATCTGGGCACCCCTGGTTGCGTGCACCCTCTCCATCTTGGAGCAAAGTTGTGGAAGCTGCTGACCTCCCACTGGACTAATATATATATATATAGTGTAGTGTAGACACATGTGTATTTATTAGAGGGAGAGAGAGAGTGTGTTAACCGGGGTACAGTCAATTGGCCAAATAGGCAGAATATGGATGAGGAAAGTAAAAGACAGGTTGAATGGCAAGAGGAGAAGACTGGATTATGGAACTTACCAGCGTAATGTCAGAGTCGCACCTGGTGCCTTTGTGCTCAGGTGCTGCTGACATGCTGTTTAAATAGACAAGGGAACGTCCCTAATTGCTTGTTGTTTGGGCGGGTAATTGTGGTCAGGCTGGCGGTGGATGCGACCATCTATGCGCATCATCAAAGGGCGCCTATGTGCCGCTAAGACGATGCACGTAGGGCAGTGTTATGGACTCTAATGCATCCAAACTTCCGCATCGGGAAGTGTGGGTGACACGTCATCTCCGATACTACTTATTACGAAATTCTTGACACAGATCCCACCCCAGAACTAAACAAAAATCTCAAATCCTTCATTAATAGTGCATTTCACAGTAACATTATTTCCAAAAACGAGAGAAATTTCATCGTCAACCAACATCCAAAAACTCCATTCTTTTACTACCTGGCCAAGATTCATAAATCCCTGATCAAACCACCTGGACGTCCCATCATATCCGGCATAGACTCACCCACCAGCAACCTTTCACGTTTTGTCGACCAACATTTACAACCACACGTACAATCACTCAGTTCTTTCCTCAGAGATTCCACACATCTCATTGAACTCCTCAGCTCCATCCCCTGGCAAGACGACTACTCTTGGCTCACCTGCGATGTCACCTCCCTATATATGAATATACCTCACCCATACGGGATTTTGGCAGTCAAACATTTCTTATACACAAACCCTCTGATGCCCCCTAGCCAACAGTCATTTTTAGTCCACTGCACTGAATTTATCCTAAAGAATAATACTTTCTCATTCATGAACAAGACTTACCATCAAACGAACGGTACAGCGATGGGATTGTCTTTCACCCCTTCCTACGCTAATCTTTCCATGGGCCTCCTCGAATCCCAAATCATGCAATCCAATAATCCCTACACCAATAACATTATATTTTATAAGCGCTATATTGATGACCTCATTTTCATCTGGCATGGTAATATTGAACTCATCCCCCTTTTTCTCAATCATTTAAACTCTAATCCAGCCGGACTACATTTCACATCAAAAATGTGATCCGATAAGTATAGAATTCCTTCATCTAACGCTTTTTACCGAATCCAATCTCATCAAAACGAAAACATATTTCAAACCGGTAGATGCCAACAATTACATACACTTTGACAGTTTCCATTACCGCCCCTGGACTATCAATACACCTTACAGCCAGTTCAGAAGGGTCCACAAAAACTGCACCGACATCACTGATTAGAACTCCCAATCTGAAATACTTTCAAATAAATTTCAAGCCCGCAAATACCCAAAAAAACTCATCAAAGATGCCATATTCAAAGCAAAAAAACCCTAACCCTGAACAACCAGCCACTAACAATTGCCCTCGGTTCATCACAAAATTCAACGCCCAACACCCTCAGATCCAATCAATCGTGAAGAATAGATGGGAAATCCTACTTCAGGACCCATATCTCCGCCCGATCATTCCGCATACTCCAGCCATCACTTTTAGAAGGGCACCCAACTTAAAAAGTCTTCTAGCACCCAGCCGATTAAGAATACACACATCTGACAACTATACGAACAACCAACACATACCCGGATGCTTACCTTGCAATAATACCAGATGCATGGTCTGCTCGTTTTTGCAAACCACCACTGTCTTCCAATCCAACAATACCAAATTGCAATATCCAATTAAAAACCACCTAACCTGCACCTCCAGATATGTTATCTACATAATCACCTGTCCCTGTCGCCTTCAGTACGTGGGACGGACCACCCAACCAGCACGTAGCAGAATTGGACAACATAAAAGGAATATACCGTATATACTCGGCTATAAGTCGAGAAATTTAGGTCTGATCTATTTTTATAAAGTAGGGGGGTCGACTTATACTCGCGTCAAACCTAAATTTCTGACTTGTAGCTGAGTATCAATTGACCCCTCTGCTCTGCATCTGCTGCAGTATGCCCCCCCTAGTGCTGCCAGCCAACCAGATTGTATCCCCCTGCGCTAAGATTCCTAGATGCCACAATGCTGTGCCCCCCTGCAAGCAGGAGAATGGACTAACCCCCGCTCATTACTTATTCTCTCAGGCGGCAGCTGAGAATGCTGGTCCCCGCTGAGCATGTGATGCTCCGGCGGCTGCGGGGGTAGGAGCCGCTCACTTTGCCCCATTGTAACTGTTAAAATAATGCAGCTCTCTCCCTGGCACTCGCTGTAAGTGCTGACACTTCAGGGAGGAGCGGCAATTAGATGGGCATGGGACAATGATGCGAATGGCGGGGGGAGGGGCGGAGATTAAATCGCCGGTGTCCTGTGATGAAAAGCTGCTTGCATCAGGGATAGGCAGGTGAGGACAGTGATCGGTGGCTGGAACGGAGGGATTTAGAGCGGCTCCTACAACCGCTGCGGGGGTAGAAGCCGCTCTAAAAATCCCTCCGTTACAGCCAGCGATCACTGTCCTTGCCAGCCTATCCCTGATGAAAGCAGCTTTATAAGACAGGACACCGGCGATTAAGCTTCATTGCCAGTGCGGTATCCTCTATACTCCCTCCTTTCCGCTCTCTGTCCAATAGTACAGCTCGACTCCCGATGTCACATGACACATGAAGTCACATGACATCAGGAACAGGAGCTGTACTATTGGACAGAGCGGCATGAATGGAGAGTGTATAGAGGATTCAGCGCTGGCAATGGAACTGTTGGCTGTGTTGGCTTCTGCTGCATTAGATCGCACAGAGGAGGGAGAGAGAGGATGGAAGCACAAAATAGTATAGCATTGCGGGGAAGGGGACAGAAAGAAGCACCCTTCCCATAACATTACAGAGTTGTGCTGGGAGGGAGGAAGGGAGGGGGGATTTTTAGTGTGTTGTCTGTTGTCTGATTTAGCACTGTGGGGAGGGATAGAGAGACGCTGGCTGCTGGGGCTCTGGGAAGGGTTTATTGTTTAAAGTGGACCTGATCTCAGATCTTTCTCTCTGCTCTAAAAGAAATGCAATAGCATAATAACCTTTAAAAGAAAAATGCCTTTTGTTTGCAGATGTATTGCAGAATTTGTATCAGCTGTAGTGTGTCTACTTCCTGCTTTCATGGAAGCAGGTATATTGTTGACATCCTGTGCTCTCATATGAGCTTATCTGCTTTGTCAGGTGACACAGAGGAGAGATCAAATTACAACTTTTTATTAGACACAGATGAGTGGGGATTAGACAGGCTAAACTCTCTTAATATATACAGGGTGCATTTCTCTGTTTTTTTTATGTCTTGTGCAAGGCTTCAAGTCTACTGTGCAGCCACCAACTTTGCTAGATAGACTTATACTTGAGTAATTAAAAAAATCCAGCTTAAGAGGGTCAAATATTGTGGTCGACTTATACATGGAGTCGACTTATATCCGAGTATATACGGTACTCAAAAACTTCCCACTCCATAGCGTATCAAAACACTTCGGCACCCATCACCACAGCGTCCCCTCTCTGCTCCGCATCACCCTTATTGAATCTATCACACAACAACAGCACGGTGCTTTTGAAAAATTGAGGGCGAGGGAAATGTTTTGGATCCAAATATTAAAGACCCTCACACCAGAGGGCCTCAATGAACAGCTAGAAAAAATTCACTGACCAACTTCGATTAATTTTACCCCTTCAGTCGCCTCTTTTACCATCTTTGTTTTAATTCTTTTATTGACATACTGATTCTTAAAGGGATACTGTAGGGGGGTCAGGAGAAAATGAGTTGAACTTACCCGGGGATTCTAACGGTCCCCCGCAGACATCCTGTGTTGGCGCAGCCACTCACCGATGCTCTGGCCCCGCCTCCGGTTCACTTCTGGAATTTCAGACTTTAAAGTCAGAAAACCACTGCGCCTGCGTTGCCGTGTCCTCGATCCGCTGATGTCATCAAGAGCGCACAGCGCAGGCCCAGTATGGTCTGTGTCTGCGCAGTACACTCCTGGTGACATCAGCAGGAGTGAGGACATGGCAACGCAGGCGCAGTGGTTTTCTGACTTTAAAGTCAGAAATTCCAGAAGTGAACCGGAGGCGGGGCCGGAGCATTGGGGAGTGGCTGCGCCAACACAGGATGTCTGCGAGGGACCGTTAGAATCCCCGGGTAAGTTCAACTCATTTTCTCCTGACCCCCCTACAGTATCCCTTTAAGCTTTCCTTATTTGTTGTTTTATTATTATAATTATTGTTATTATTAATATTATTATCATTATTATTGTTACCATTTCATATTATATCTCATCGTTCTGCTTTTATGCTCCGAAAATTTCCGTTTCATAGTGTACGCCCATAGTATACAATGATCTAGATACGCTTGGTCCAATACGATGTGTTTTTTTCCTTTAATGTGATCCCTGTAGGTTATTATATTATTATTATTATTATTTAGTATTTATATAGCGCCGACATATTACGCAGCGCTGTACAGTGTGTATATATATATATAGTGTCACTAGCTGTCCCTCAAAGGAGCTCACAATCTAATCCCTACAATTGCCGTATGTCTATATTATGTAGTGTAAGTACTGTAGTCTAGGGCCAATTTTTAGGGGGAGCCAATTAACTTATCCGTATGTTTTTGGAATGTGGGAGGAAACCGGAGTGCCCGGAGGAAACCCACGCAGACACGGAGAGAACATACAAACTCTTTGCAGATAGTGCCCTGGCTGGGATTCGAACCAAGGACTCAACGCTGCAAGGCGAGAGAGCTAACCACTATGCCACCGTGCTGCCCAAAAAACTTCATAGAACACTGGGGCCAATACCGCCACGACAGAAGCAGTATGTAATTTTTACTTGATTTTCATTGTTAGAACATTTATATAATGTACTTGTGTTTAAATGTCTGTCTTTTTATCATGTTTTTACATCATGTTTGTATCACTCTCGCTTAATTGCACATTACCTTCATCCTTTTCCTCTTTTCCACTGTTGTAGAAAAACATAAGACTAAAACTATTACGGAAACCTTACAAGAATAATCTTTATCAACATTGTCCACTAGATGTCACTTGAGTACAATATGGACGATCACACATTGCCAAATATTAACTCCTATAACAGTTTATATAAAAAAAACTATTTAAACACACGAGTTATAAATATTTTTAATCATATTGTACGATAGGCACCACAATGAGCTGTGTTGTAGCCCCTGCGCTCATCTCCCGTCCCCACTTTGGCATTTTTGAGCCCCTCCTGGCAACTGCCCACCTCTAACATGGCGCAGGGTAGCTTTACACATGCGCACTTTCAGCGCTCCCAGCCCGCCAGAGCACTTCCGCCGTAAGGCGGAGATGACGTGTCGCCCACACTTCCCGATGCGGAAGTTTGGACGCATTAGAGTCCATAACACTGCCCTACGTGCATCGTCATAGCGGCACATAGGCGCCCTTTGATGATGCGCATAGATGGTCGCATCCACCTCCAGCGTGACCACAATTACCCGCCCAAACAACAAGAAATTAGGGGCGTTCCCTTGACTATTTAAACAGCATGTCAGCAGCACCTGAGCACAAAGGCACCAGGTGCGACTCTGACATTACGCTGGTAAGTTCCATAATCCAGTCTTCTCCTCTTGCCATTCAACCTGTCTTTTACTTTCCTCATTCATATTCTTCCTATTTGGCCAATTGACTGTACCCCGGTTAACACACTCTCTCTCCCTCTAATAAATACACGTGTCTACACTACACTACAGGGAGTGCAGAATTATTAGGCAAATGAGTATTTTGACCACATCATCCTCTTTATGCATGTTGTCTTACTCCAAGCTGTATAGGCTCGAAAGCCTACTACCAGTTAAGCATATTAGGTGATGTGCATCTCTGTAATGAGAAGGGGTGTGGTCTAATGACATCAACACCCTATATCAGGTGTGCATAATTATTAGGCAACTTCCTTTCCTTTGGCAAAATGGGTCAAAAGAAGGACTTGACAGGCTCAGAAATGTCCAAAATAGTGAGATATCTTGCAAAGGGATGCAGCACTCTTAAAATCGCAAAGCTTCTGAAGCGTGATCATTGAACAATCAAGCGTTTCATTCAAAATAGTCAACAGGGTCGCAAGAAGCATGTGGAAAAACCAAGGTGCAAAATAACTGCCCATGAACTGAGAAAAGTGAAGCGTGCAGCTGCCAAGATGCCACTTGCCACCAGTTTGGCCATATTTCAGAGCTGCAACATCAATGGAGTGCCCAAAAGCACAAGGTGTGCAATACTCAGAGACATGGCCAAGGTAAGAAAGGCTGAAAGACGACCACCACTGAACAAGACACACAAGCTGAAACTTCAAGACTGGGCCAAGAAATATCTCAAGACTGATTTTTCTAAGGTTTTATGGACTGATGAAATGAGAGTGAGTCTTGATGGGCCAGATGGATGGGCCTGTGGCTGGATTGGTAAAGGGCAGAGAGCTCCAGTCCGACTCAGACGCCAGCACGGTGGAGGTGGAGTACTGGTTTGGGCTGGTATCATCAAAGATGAGCTTGTGGGGCGTTTTCGGGTTGAGGATGGAGTCAAGCTCAACTCCCAGTCCTACTGCCAGTTTCTGGAAGACACCTTCTCCAAGCAGTGGTACAGGAAGACGTCTGTATCCTTCAAGAAAAACATGATTTTCATGCATGACAATGCTCCATCACACGCGTCCAAGTACTCCACAGCATGGCTGGCAAGAAAGGGTATAAAAGAAGAAAAACTAATGACATGGCCTCCTTGTTCACTTGATCTGAACCCCATTGAGAACCTGTGGTCCATCATAAAATGTGAGATTTACAAGGAGGGAAAACAGTACACCTCTCTGAACAGTGTCTGGGAGGCTGTGGTTGCTGCTGCACGCAATGTTGATGGTGAACAGATGAAAACACTGACAGAATCCATGGATGGCAGGCTTTTGAGTGTCTTTGCAAAGAAAGGTGGCTATATTGGTCACTGATTTGTTTTCGTTTTGTTTTTGAATGTCAGAAATGTATATTTGTGAATGTTGAGATGTTATATTGGTTTCACTGGTAAAAATAAATAATTGAAATGGGTATATATTTGTTTTTTGTTAAGTTGCCTAATAACTATGCACAGTAATAGTCACCTGCACACACAGATATCCCCCTAAAATAGCTAAAACTAACAACAAACTAAAAACTACTTTCAAAAATATTCAGCTTTGATATTGATTTTTATTGAAAAAATATATACAAAATATACAATACAATAAATAATAATGATATTCGTGATCAAGGATCACAAAAGCAAAACATACATAATCGATATATACATTGTATATCCTATACATAATGTATTAGCAACAATACTATTTACACAAGCTGATGAATTATCCATATCACAAACTCCCTGAGCAGAAGAATACTCATTCAATCTACATTCAAAACCAGACAGGACAACAGGAAACATGAATCCATCACCCTACACCCAACAAGTGACAATCACCAGAAACAACAACCACTCATTCTGCCATTTATGCAGGAGGGGTAAACAAAGACAAAAATATCAAAATCAACACAGGACAAACAAAGACACCCATAAGTTAGTTGGAGGGATAACTCCACTAATTATGTCTGCGGCCAATCATCAAAAAAGGTATGAAAAAAAAAAAACGAAAAAACTGAAAAGGGTGATAAGAAACAGAAAGCTCACCCATAAGAGACGGAGATAGGCTAAGGAGGCCTGATGTTCTGCCACGCAAGAACCCAGGCACCTCTGCCCAAACTACGCCTCTCCAAGTCCCGGATCCTAGATAACTCACCCAGAATATTGCCTACCACCACCTGAACAGGAATGGTTTTATGCCTAAGTGGTACCTGACACCGTGCCAACCATGTGTGCTGCCTAACAACTAAGCTGACTAAGTATAAGGTGCATAAATAAAAACCCTGGTGGTGTCTGAATGCTCCATACGCCCACTCTGCGTAACTTAGACGCTCCAGAAAGGGAATACCTAGGCTTCCTCCCACCTGTTTATACACTTCAACGTTAAAAGGACAATGAAGTAGAAAGTGGTCCATGGATTCCTCAACACCACCACACTCCTCACGAGGACATCCACGTGCCTCCACCTTCAAGCACTTAACATTACTTCTAACGTAAAGCTTGCCATGAAAAGAGAGCCAAGCAATATCCCACAATTTATTTGGAATCCGCGGTGAATTAAGAAGTTGCAAACCCTCCTCCAATTTTACGCTTGGGCAATCTCTCAGGTACAGTGGCTCATGAAAGTATGAGTCTACCACCCGGCTCGTAAGGACACGCCTCTCGACCGATTTGATATCCTCCACAGTCAATCCCCACTGCCTTAATTTTCTCAAGCACATAACAACATAGGTCGGAAGATAGTCACGATGTGATGCCAGTCTCTTCACTGAACCACCACTTTCCCAACTCTTGAGGTAAGTCCCAAACCAGGTCCGAAAGATGCCTACCCAGTCAGGTGGGTTCTCTGCAAACATTTTACCAAGATTGTGTTTAATAAAAATCAGAGTAAAGAAAACAATTGGGTTGACCATGTCTATGCCACCCTCCTGCCTGGCTCTGTAGGTGATGCTTCTACGCATGATGTTTAATCTATTTCCCCAGAGCATCTGGAAAAACAGATCACAGATCCTTGCATACAGAGATTGAGGCAAAACTGCAACATAGCTGACATATAAGAGGATTGGAACCAGATGGCTCTTGATCAGGTCCACCCTTTCCCTAAAGGTCAATTTCCAACCTTTCCATCGTGCTACTTTGGTGCTGACATCATTCAGCCTACTAACCCAATTTTGATGATCATAGTCACCAGGTCCAAATTCGATGCCAAGAATCTTGATTTTCGGCTGGGGCACGGGAAAGGAGCCAGGAAGTACAAAGCTCTCTCCATCATTCCCCATCCAGAAAATTTCACACTTGTCTGGATTGACTTGTGAGCCTGATGCTTCTGAGTACTCGGCAATCTCCGAGACTACCACCTCTGCTTCCTCTGCCTTAGAGATCACCACAGTCACATCATCAGCATAGGCCACAACCCTGAAGGGTGAGACACCAGGGATGCCCACAGGAACTCCACTGAGCGCACCGCTCTCCAACCTTCTCACGAAAGGATCGATAGCAAATACGTACAGGAGGGAGCTCAGCGGACAACCCTGACGCACACCAGAACTTACTTCAAAAGGTTCGCCAACCCAGCCATTAATAAGCATGAAACTCTCTGCCCCTTTGTACACCACCTTTCCCCACCACCCCCTCCCAGCAGAGAATTTTCCCGTTTCACACCTCCCCAACTAGAATACACGCAACACAACAAAGAAATTGATTTGTCTATGTAGCACGTTTTGTCTGATCACACACCAATATGTGCCTTTTGTTCCCAGCTGTGTGCTCCTACTTTTTACTGCCCGATGAAGCGGGTGTAGACCTGCGAAACGCGTTGTACTAAACCCTTGGAGTGTACCATTAAATTTTCCTATGTTGAATTACACAGCTTTCTTGTGTCTGCTTAAGGAAGGTTAGTCCACCACTGCCTCCTAAGCAATTTTTAAACATTTTAAATACTGTTTTTACCCTGTTGGCGCCTCTGTTCAGTTTATAATACCTTTTCACAAACAGACCATCAGGGGGCGCTGTATGACTGATATTGTGGTGAAACCCCTCCCACAATAAACTCTGAGGACCGTGGTACGCCTGGCAGTTTCCGGTCTGTGAACCTTGTTGCATTGTGGGAAATAGCTGTTTACAGCTGTTTCCAACTGCCAAAACAGCATGCAGCAGCTACATCACCTGCCAACAGTAACAATGTCACCATGTAATAAATGTCAGAATGTAAATCAGGGATTTAAAAGATTTTACAATGGGTAACTAAATAATTTATGCATAATTATTGTAAAAATGAAGCACTTTTTTTATGACATTATTTTCACTGAAGTTCCTCTTTAACCACTTGCCGACCGCCCACAGCCGATGGGCGGCGGCAAGTACTGGGCCTAAACGGCTGCAATACGCCCATCGGCGGTGGGCGTGGTTATGCGCCGATCACGTCACGCGATCAGGCGCCGGTGACAGGCTCCGCCCCTCTTGTGCAGTAACCCGCCGGCCGTTCGGAAGCGCCGGCGGGTTACTAGCGTCCAGATTGCCACATACAAAGTGTATAATACGCTTTGTAATGTATACAAAGCGTATTATACAGGCTGCCCTGGTGGTCCCAGTGTCCAAAGGACTACCAGGGCAGGCTGCAGCCACCCTAGTCTGCACCCAAACACACTGATCTCACCCCCCCCTGCCCCCTGATCGCCCACAGCACCCCTCAGACCCCCCCTGCCCACCCCCCAGACCACTGTTTGCACCCAATCCCCCCCCTAATCACCCATCAATCACTCCCTGTCACTATCTGTCAACGCTATTTTTTTTTGCCCTAAACTGCCCCCTGGGGGCTCCTGATCACCCCCCACCCCTCAGATTCTCCCCAGACCCCCCACCCCCCTGTGTACTGTATGCAACTATCCCCCCTGTAATAACCCACTGATCACCTGTCAAATACACCCCAAAACACATTATACTACTTCTGAGTAGGGCAATGCCACATGTGTGGCACTTGTTTGCAGCCTAACTGCGCTAAGGGGCCCAAAGTCCAATGAGCACCTTTAGGCTTTACAGGGGTGCTTACAATTAGGCACCCCCCAAAATGCCAGGACAGTAAACACACCCCACAAATGACCCCATTTTGGAAAGTAGACACTTCAAGGTATTCAGAGAGGAGCATAGTGAGTCCGTGGCAGATTTCATTTTTTTTTTGTCGCAAGTTAGAAGAAATGGAAACTTTTTTTTTTGTCACAAAGTGTCATTTTCCGCTAACTTGTGACAAAAAATAAAATCTTCTATGAACTCACCATGCCTCTCAGTGAATACTTTGGGATGTCTTCTTTCCAAAATGGGGTCATTTGGGGGGTATTTATACTATCCTGGAATTCTAGCCCCTCATGAAACATGACAGGTGCTCAGAAAAGTCAGAGGTGCTATAAAATGGGAAAATTCACTTTTTGCACCATAGGTTGTAAACGCTATAACTTTTACCCAAACCAATAAATATACACTGAATGTTTTTTTTTTATCAAAGACATGTAGCACAATAAATTTGGACAAAAATGTATACAGAAATTTTACTTTATTTGAAAAATGTCAGCACAGAAAGTAAAAAAAATAATTTTTTTGCCAAAATTCATGTCTTTTTTGATGAATATAATAAAAAGTAAAAATCGCAACAGCAATCAAATAGCACCAAAAGAAAGCTGTATTAGTGACAAGAAAAGGAGGTAAAATTCATTTAGGTGGTAGGTTGTATGAGCGAGCAATAAACCATGAAATCTGCAGTGGTCTGAATGGAGAAAAAGGCTCTGGTCCTTGAGGGCTCGTTTCCACTATCGCGAATCTGCATGCGTCCAACGCATGCAGATTCGCACATGTAATGCAAGTGGATGGGCCTGTTTCCACTGTAGCGTTGTTGAGGTGCGTTTTCTTCAGCGGTAAAAAAACGCACAAAACAGCCAACGAATTCGCCTGCGAGTGGAATGCATGCAAATCGCCGCTAATGTATTTAATAGTAAAAACGCATGCGTTTGTTACATGCGTTTTTACCCGCGATTTCGCGTGCGATTTCGCACCTTTTTCCATTTTATTTTGCCCTGGCAGTGTCATGGTTAATTTCGCATGGCACCCTGCCATGCAAAATCGCACACGAAATCGCGGGTAAAAACGCATGGGGAAACGCATCCGCATGCGTTTTTACAAGCGTCGGAATGCCGGCGAAATCGCGTCGCAACAGTGGAAACAAGCCCTAAAGGGGCGAAAAGACCGTGGTCCTCAAGTGGTTAAACAACTTAAAAAATGCTTTCTCTTCCGCAAAACAGTCATATTTTTCTTCTCGTATCTCCTCCCAATCCCATAATCTGAAGTGCTTGTTCAGGACTTTAAACTGCCTTCTCCACCCCCTCCTCCTCTATGTTTATCAGCTGAAGAGTTTGCAACATACTTCACTGATAAAATTAACTAAATCTGTAGGTTTTTTTTTTCCATTGAGCCATCTAATTCTACCCACACCTCTCATTGACTGTTCTCTAACTGCCTTCTCTACACTCTCTGAACATTCTCTCTCCTCTATAATATCCAAAGCTAATCTAACCACCTGTTCTTTGGATCCTATTCCCTCCCATTTCATTCCGCAGCTATCCTCATCTCTCTTGCCTGCACTAACAACGCTATTTAACCTGTCCCTCTCCACTGGCATCTTTCCGTCCCCACTCAAAAAGGCTGTTGTGACACCACTACTTAAAGGACAACTGAAGCAAGAGGGATATGGAGGCTGTCATATCTATTTACTTTTAAGAAATACCAGTTACCTGGCTATCTTGAAGATCCTCTGCCTCAAATACTTTAAGCCATAGCCCCTGAACAAGCATGCAGCATACGAGGGGTTTCTGACATTATTGTCAGATCTGACAAGATTAGCTGCATGCTTGTATATAGTGTTATTCAGACACTACTGCAGCCAAATAGACCAGCAGGGCTGCCAGGCAACTGGTATTGTTTAAAAGGAAATAAATATGGCAGCCTCCATATTCTTCTCACTTCAGGTTTTTCTTTAAAAAAAAAACCAAAAACATCTCTAGATCCCACTGAACTTGCCAACTAACGCATTCACATCCAAACTACTTGAACGCCACATACATGGTGAATTAAGAGATTATTTATCTGCTAACTCCCTACTTGATCAGTTCCAGTCTGGCTTTCGCTCTAACCACTCCACGGAAACGGCCCTTACCAAAGTGGCCAATGACCTTCTTACAACTAAATCCAAAGGTCACTTCTCCATACTCATCCTTCTTGACCTGTCATCAGCATTTGATACTGTCGACCACACCTTACTCCTACAGATCCTTTCATCTTTAGGTATGAAGGGCGTCGCTCTCTCCTATATAGCTAAAGCTGGCCATACACTGGCCCGATTTGCCGCCGTTTCGACAGCAGATTCGATCACTGGGATCGAATCTGCTGCCAGTCGTTCGCGCTACACGCCGAATTTCAATCCATTTCGTCCGATCCCGTCGATTGCTCCGTGCGGAAAATTACCGTCGATCGCCCGCGGGTAGGGAGCGCATCGCTAGCGGCGTTCGAGTGCCCGACGACCGATGCAATAGAGCGGCAATACATTACCTGCTCCGCCGGCGCGACTGCCCCCGGTCACCACTGCTCCGTCTCCGGTCTGGTCTCCGGGTCCGGCATGCTTCAGTTCCTCCTGCCCGGCAAAAAGTTTAAACAGTAGAGGGCGCTCTACTGTTTAAACTTCCTGCCGAGCAGGAAGAAGTAAAGCATGCCGGACCAGGAGACCAGAGCGGAGACGGAGCAGTGGTGACCGGGGGCAGTCGTGCCGGCGGAGCAGGTAATGTATGCGGCGGCAGGGGGGGGGAGCGGCGGCAGCACCACCACCACCACAACAGATTGTAAACGGTTTCAGGCTGAAATCGGTTCACAATCTGTTTGCAGTAAAGATAGCCATACGATCCCTCTCTGATCAGATTCGATCAGAGAGGGATCTATCTGTTGGTCAAATCTGATGGCAAATCGACCAGTGTATGGCCACCTTTAGTTTCTTTCTGGAAGGTCTTTCACTATTTCTTACTAAGATCAGATCTCATCTCCTCATCCTTTGTCTGTGGGGGTTCTTCAAGGCTCTGTCCTTGGCACCCTACGGGCTTCATTCACTAACAGGCGCTAAACTGGTTTGTGAGCCCTAATAGATAGTGGGTGCAAACCACAGCATTAGGTGGGCGAGGTAGCTTTGCGGGCTATTAGTGCGCGCAAAGTTACTTATGGGGCACTAAGTGGCTTTTCACAGCGGCGCTAACACCTAGCGCTGCTTTGTGAATCAACCCCACATGTACAGTCTTGGCAACATAATCAACTTATTTGAGTTTTAATACCATCTGTATGCAGATGATACACAACTGTATGTCACAAACCTAAACAGAGGAACAGGTGATGACCACACTGTGCAGCAATACAGACACTGAAACGAGGAATAATGTGCAAAAATAGTTTATTATGACCAGATTGTGCATCCAAACAGATAAATGCAAATAAGTGCAAACCACGTGCAATCACAATATGTACAACAAATCTCCCATAAACCAGAACAAGCAGTGTACACAAAACAACCAACACCCTGACTAACTAACTATCTATTTACAAGCAATGTGCAGGATATATATATATATATATACACACACACACACACACACACACACACACACACACACACACACACACACACACACACACACACACACACACACACACACACACACACACACACACACACACACACACACACACACACACACACACACACACACACACACACACACACACACACACACACAAAATCAGGCACAGGGCACAATTCAGCAGGCAAGTGGATAGTCATACAAAGCAGAGATCAAATACCAGGAAGTCAAGCAATCAGGTATCAGGTAACCAGGCAGGGATGGGCTTTCAAGTAATTCGGAGTAGCAAGCTACTTGGAATTGAAATGGTAATGACCTGCTGATTAAACAGGTGTGATTGGGGGTTAAATTACCCAGAAGTCTGTAGGATAGTGTGCGCTCCATTCCGCAGCCAAGCCACGTTGCATGACTCACAACTGTGCTTTCTCCTTCAAGCCGGAAAGAGGAATCGCGGTAGTGAGTCGTGGAGCGCGGCTCACAGCTCGGCTATGATGCAGAATGGAGCACACCATCCTACAGACTTCTGGGTAATTTAACCCCCAATCACCCGCGGTCACACCTGTTTAATCAGCAGGTCATTACCATTTCAATTCCTTCCAAGTAGTTTGCTACTCGGAATTACTCTAAAGCCCATCTCTCCCACCTGCCTGCTTCTGCAACAAGTGCTCAAGAACCACCCACAGGCCAGCACAGGAACTGCAAGTCCTTGTAAGGGAACAGCCACCTGCTGGTGGATTGTAGAAATGCAGAGCAACTCAAAGTCCATAGAGCCCCCTGCTAGTGGCACAATGAAAGTTCCAGGCAGTCCATGTCAATACTGCCACCAGCAGACAGAAGCAGGCAGTACACAATTCCTAATATCACCCCCCCCCCCCCCCATCCCTTAAGTAGCAGCCATAGGACGCTCCATAATGTCTTTAGAAAACCCCAGCCAGGGTCCCAAGTGACGTTAGGCAAACAATACCTTGGCAGGGTGGCCCACAGGTGCCAAAACCGGGAGGGCAGAAAGGGAAATAATTAAGTAATTTAAACCTTAAAACTTCACCAGGCAGGGAGGCAGATTGAGTAAAGTAGTAAAGTAAGTAGGACAGCAAACAGCAGATGCCAACCCTGGGTGGGCAGGAAATGCCAAACAAAAATGACCAAAATATGCTGAAGTGTGCTGTAAGCGGTTGTGTGTATGTGTGTGTGTAAGCTGTTGGCTTGTTTGTGTGTGTGTGTGTGCGTGTGTGTGTGTAACCTGTTGGCTCATATGTGTGTGTGTGTAAGCGGTTGGTTCATCTGTGTGTGTGTAAGCTCTTGGCTCGTGTGTGTGTGTAAGCTGTTGGCTTGTGTGTGTGTGTGTGTGTGTTTGTGTGTGTGTGTAAGCTGTTGGCTCGTGTGTGTGTGTGTGTGTGTGTAAGCTGTTGGCTCGTGTGTGTGTGTGTGTGTGTGTAAGCTGTTGGTTCGTGTGAGTGTAAGCTGTTGGCTCGTGTGTGTGTGTGTGTGTGTGTGTGTGTAAGCTGTTGGGTCGTGTGTGTGTGTGTGTAAGCTGTTGGCTTGTGTGTGTGTAAGCTGTTGGCTCGTGTGTGTGTAAGCTGTTGGCTCGTGTGTGTGTGTGTAAGCTGTTGGCTCGTGTGTGTGTGTGTAAGCTGTTGGCTCGTGTGTGTGTAAGCTGTTGGCTCCTGTGTGTGTGTGTAAGCTGTTGGCTCGTGTGTGTGTAAGCTGTTGGCTCCTGTGTGTGTGTGTAAGCTGTTGGCTCGTGTGTGTGTGTGTGTGTGTGTGTACAGTGTGTGTGGTGTGTGTGTGTGTGTGTGTGTAAGCTGTTGGCTCGTGTGTGTGTGTGTGTGTGTGTGTGTAAGCTGTTGGCTCGTGTGTGTGTAAGCTGTTGGCTCCTGTGTGTGTGTGTAAGCTGTTGGCTCGTGTGTGTGTGTGTGTGTGTGTGTACAGTGTGTGTGGTGTGTGTGTGTGTGTGTGTGTGTGTAAGCTGTTGGCTCGTGTGTGTGTGTGTGTGTGTGTGTGTAAGCTGTTGGCTCGGGTGTGTGTAAGCTGTTGGCTCGTGTGTGTTTGTGTGTGTATGTGTGTAAAATGTTGGCTCATGTGTGTGTGTAAGCTGTTGGCTCGTGTGTGTGTGTGTGTGTGTGTGTAAAATGTTGGCTCGTGTGTGTGTGCGTACAGTGTGTGTGTAAGCTGTTGGCTCGTGTGTGTAAGCTGTTGGCTCGTGTGTGTGTAAGCTGTTGGCTCGTGTGTGTGTGTGTGTGTGTGTACACGTGTGTGTGTGTGTACAGCGTGTATGTGTGTAAGCTTTTTGTGTGTGTGTACAGTGTGTGTATAGTGTGTAGAGTGTATATGTGTGTGTGTGTAAGCTATTGGTGTGTGTGTGTGTGTGTGTGTAAGCTATTGGTGTGTGTGTGTGTGTGTGTACAGTGTGTGTATAGTGTGTAGAGTGTATATGTGTGTGTGTGTAAGCTATTGGTGTGTGTGTGTGTGTGTGTGTAAGCTATTGGTGTGTGTGTGTGTGTGTGTGTAAGCTATTGGTGTGTGTGTGTATGTGTGTGTAAGCTATTGGTGTGTGTGTGTAAGCTATTGGTGTGTGTGTGTGTGTGTGTACAGTGTGTGTGTGTACAGTGTGTGTGTGTGTGTGTGTGTGTACAATGTGTGTGTACAGTGTGTGTGTGTGTGTGTGTGTGTGTAAGCTGTTGGCTCCTGTGTGTATAAGCTGTTGGCTCGTGTGTGTGTGTGTGTGTGTGTGTGTGTGTGTAAGCTGTTGGCTCGTGTGAGTGTAAGCTGTTGGCTCGTGTGTGTGTGTGTGTGTGTGTAAGCTGTTGGCTCGGGTGTGTGTAAGCTGTTGGCTCGTGTGTGTGTGTGTGTGTGTGTGTGTAAGCTGTTGGCTCGTGTGTGTTTGTGTGTGTGTGTGTGTAAGCTGTTGGCTCGTGTGTGTGTGTGTAAGCTGTTTGCTCGTGTGTGTGTGTGTGTAAGCTGTTGGCTCGTGTGTTTGTGTGTGTATGTGTGTAAAATGTTGGCTCGTGTGTGTGTGTGTAAGCTGTTGGCTCGTGTGTGTGTGCGTACAGTGTGTGTGTAAGCTGTTGGCTCGTGTGTGTAAGCTGTTGGCTCGTGTGTGTGTAAGCTGTTGGCTTGTGTGTGTGTGTGTGTACACGTGTGTGTGTGTGTACAGTGTGTATGTGTGTAAGCTGTTTGTGTGTGTGTGTGTGTGTGTACAGTGTGTGTATAGTGTGTAGAGTGTATATGTGTGTGTGTGTAAGCTATTGGTGTGTGTGTGTGTCTAAGCTATTGGTGTGTGTGTGTGTGTAAGCTATTGGTGTGTGTGTGTGCACAGTGTGTACAGTGTGTGTGTGTGTGTGTGTGTGTGTGTGTGTGTGTGTGTGTGTGTGTGTGTGTGTGTGTGTGTGTGTGTGTGTGGCAAGCAGGGTAGGCAGACCTCAGTCACCTGATTTATATAAACAGACCTCACACTTCTGGATAATAGGTCTATTAATGCAACACAGAACAGTCCTCGTACCTGCTTCCTCTGCAGCAGCTTCTGTAGCCCACTTCCTGGCGTGCGGCTTCATCTTGTCCTCAAAAGCCTTCAAATTAAGGTTACAGGATTAAACAATATTTTTTTACAATTTCCTCGCTTTATTAAAAAAAATAGTTTATTGACGACTATCTTATGTCACCTCCCAGCAGTTCCCTTTTTCTTTTTACGCTTCCACATTACCAGCAGTCTCTTTACACTCAGCACTATACAATGTATGTCTTCTTCTGTCTAACGCTGGGAATACACGAGTCGACCCGGCGGCTCGATTAGCTGCCAGATCGACTCCCGCCGCGTCCCCGTGCGTCTCCGCTCGCGCTCCATATCTTCCGCTCATTTTCTTCCCATTGTCCGTCCGTGGGGATCGAGCACACAATCGATTCGGCGGGGTATCGGACATGTTGGAAATTATCAATCGAGCCATCAGGGGCTCGATTGATAAGAACAATCTGCCCGTGTATGCCCAGCATGAGGCTGGCTTCACATATGAAAAAAAAAACTAACATCTTTGTATGGTGCATTTGCGATTTTCTCTTGCGTTTTTGGCACGTTTTGCGTTTGTGTTTTTTACACAGATGTGTTTTAATGCGTTTGTTCTTCGCTAATGTAAAACGCGTGTGTTTTATAGGCGTTTTTTTTTAAATTTATGCAAATCACAAGGAAGACAACAGGAGGCGGAAATCTATCAGAGATCTTTACTTTTGAATTAAAAACGCATGAAAAACGCAGTGAATATGCGTTACCATAGACTTTTATTATGTGTGTTTTGCCAGCCTGCATATTATGCAACACTGCCAGCATCTGTAGAACCCTTACTGCAAATTGCAGGTAGAACGCTGGTCCTTCTGCGTCCCACAGAATAACATTGCTGCATAAAACTCAGTGTTTCCTGCTCCGCAAGCGTTTCTGCCGTGTGTGCACCCGGCCTTAAAGAGAATCTGAAGCGAGTTTACAAAATGGATACAGATACTTACCTAAGGAGAAGGAAGGCTCTGGGTTCTATAGAGCCTTGCCGTTCTCTTCTTGGTCCCCGCCTTCCAGCGATGGAACCTCTGTTAGCAGTCTCCAACCGATGGAAGTAACTGCTCACCACTGAGGGAGGCTTCGGCAAACTAAAGAAGCCCAAGTACTCCCGAAGACACGCTGCTCCATATTGTTCATGTGCAGTACAGAGCGGCCTGTGTTCAGGGAGCACTTAGGCTTCCGAAGATTGCCAAAGCCTCGCTCAGCGGTGAGCAGTCACTTCCATCGGTTGGAGACTGCTAACGAAGGATCCAGCGCTGCAACACGGAGACCAGCAGGAGAACGGGAAGGCTCTATAGAACCCAGAGCCCTCCCTCTCCTTAGGTAAGTATCTGTATCCTTTTTGTAAACACGCTTCAGATTCTCTGTAAGTGTTAGAGGAATTTATCATTAAACTTCCAACTATCAGACAAATAAGCATCATTCACGCAGTTAAATAAACTCCTAGCTAAATATACATACGCATTCCCTTCTCAGATCCAGTGTCGGTGTGGGGTTTGTGTTTGGGCATCAGTAAACAGCCTGGGAAACTCAGGGAACTGCTGAATGAGCTGATATTATTTAAAAAAAAAAAAAAAAAAAGACTTCCATGTGAAGTGCATGTTTTCTATGAAATCACTACCTTTAATGAGCTGGGGCTAATCTTCATAAAAGAAAACATTTACCTGCTTCTTATAGTCTTAAAGTGTAAACATATTGGGATCCTTGACACCTTCAAAAAAAAGAGCCCTCTTTTGTGGGGACAGGACAAGGTCCTCCAGCAGCCAAGGCTGAGACACCAAAGTGTGTCTCTCCATCCCTCCCACCCCAGCCTCACACACTGATTGCTATTAGACTAAGAGGCCCCTCCTCCATCCCTCCCACCCCAGCCGTCACACACTGATTGCTATTAGACTAAGAGGCTCCTCCCCATCCCTCCCACCCCAGCCGCCACACACTGATTGCTATTACACTAAGAGGCCCCTCCTCCATCCCTCCCACCCCAGCCGTCACACACTGATTGCTATTACACTAAGAGGCCCCTCCCATCCCTCCCACCACAGCCGTCACACACTGATTGCTATTACACTAAGAGGCCCCTCCCTCCCACCCCAGCCGTCACACACTGATTGCTATTAGACTAAGAGGCCCCTCCTCCATCCCTCCCACCCCAGCCGTCCCACACTGATTGCTATTACACTAAGAGGCCCCTCCTCCATCCCTCCCACCCCAGCCATCACACACTGATTGCTATTAGACTAAGAGGCCCCTCCTCCATCCCTCCCACCCCAGCCATCACACACTGATTGCTATTACACTAAGAGGCTCCTCCTCCATCCCTCCCACCCCAGCCGTCCCACACTGATTGCTATTACACTAAGAGGCCCCTCCTCCATCCCTCCCACCCCAGCCGTCACACACTGATTGCTATTAGACTAAGAGGCTCCTCCCCATCCCTCCCACCCCAGCCGCCACACACTGATTGCTATTACACTAAGAGGCTCCTCCTCCATCCCTCCCACCCCAGCCGTCACACACTGATTGCTATTACACTAAGAGGCCCCTCCATCCCTCCCACCCCAGCCGTCACACACTGATTGCTATTACACTAAGAGGCCCCTCCATCCCTCCCACCCCAGCCGTCACACACTGATTGCTATTACACTAAGAGGCCCCTCCCCATCCCTCCCACCCCAGCCATCATACACTGATTACTATTACACTAAGAGGCCCCTCCCCATCCCTCCCACCCCAGCCATCACACACTGATTGCTATTACACTAAGAGGCCCCTCCCCATCCCTCCCACCCCAGCTGTCACACCCTGATTGCTATTACACTAAGAGGCCCCTCCCCATCCCTCCCACCCCAGCCGTCACACACTGATTGCTATTACACTAAGAGGCCCCTCCCATCCCTCCCACCCCAGCTGTCACACACTGATTGCTATTACACTAAGAGGCCCCTCCCATCCCTCCCACCCCAGCTGTCACACACTGATTGCTATTACACTAAGAGGCTCCTCCCTCATCCCTCCCACCCCAGCCGTCACACACTTATTGCTATTACACTAAGAGGCCCCTCCCATCCCTCCCACCCCTGTCGTCACACACTGATTGCAATTAGACTAAGAGGCTCCTCCCATCCCTCCCACCCCAGCCGTCACACACTGATTGCTATTAGACTAAGAGGCGCTCCAGGGCCCCCCCACCTTAATCTCTAGTTATCTGGCTTGCAGTCACTGCTATGTATGCCCTCTTCTTATTTCTCTCTGCTTCAAACACAATAGGGGAATGATAGCTGAGTGAGTTGTGCACCCCTCGTACACTGCGCCCTGAGGCTGGAGCCACTCTCCCCCGTACCTGAGGGACAGTCACTCTTGGGGAATCCTGTCCCTCTTTCCCTCATTTTTTCTCGTTAGTCCCTGTTTCTGGACTGACATACAGATCTACTGTATGCATTTTTCTACTGGAAAATGTGTTTAACTAAAATCTAAACTAAATTTCCATCAATTAAATTGATATATTTCTTATTTTCAAATATTAAAATGAACAAAAACTAATGATGATAGAGAGGACCAGTGTGGATGGAATGATAAAACTACGGCACATCTTTTAAATCTAAATTTTGTGTGATATGCATGGTAAGGGGTGTGGTTAGGGATATATTGGGGGTGTGTCCTAAAGTGCCCTTCTTTCTTATCTCAAAAAGTTGGAAGGTAGGCATTAAAGCGAATCTGAGATAAAAAACTAACTATAACAAGTAACTTGTCTATATATCTTATCTAAAATTTAGATATTTTTAATAGAGCATATCTAGCTGCAAACAGCTTCAACCGTATATGATTATTTATTCCTGTGACACAATGAGCCATGTTCTGTTTGTCACACTACAGTGAGGCAAGCTGATAACATCTCCAACCCTCAGGCTGTGAAAACTTCACTCCTCCCTCCTCCCCTCTGCCCCTGAAATCTCTGGCTAGTAATCTCCTCTTGCCCAGACTGAGTTCCCATAAGCCCTTGCTACATGGGTCTCAGAGTGCCAAGGCGCTGGAGGAGCTGTGGGCGAGGCTTGCTTAGCTTATAGGGAATTAGGGTATTAAAACAACAGCAAAGTATTTGGCTTAAGGAATGCCCTATAAACTATATGTAAGGAACACAATTGTGCAATGAGGAAAAGTCTATTTAGGATCCATAATAATCACAATAGTGGCAGTGGAATCACTAAATGGTAGGACATACACCCTCAAATTCAATACTTATAATAATGTAGACCAGCATACAACATATACAAAAAAAAATCATATCAAAATTTATTAGACCAACAAATAATTAAAAAAAGGTACATGAGATGGCCACCTCGTCACGACTTGTCCACTCTAAACACCACGCAACACTGCACTCATTCACCGGCATCTAACTATAGTACACAGTCCTGACAGTCCACTGTAACAATGTACTGGAAAATGCAAACCAGGGTGGACAGATAGCATACAAATGATATGCAGCATGCAAGAAATAAGCGGCATAGAAAACAGGACCAAACAGGTATTGTATCAGGCCTCCTGTTAATAGGCAGTGTTAATAAAGCAAGCAGGGATGCAGTGGTATAGCCAGACCAAGGCAAACAGTGTATCCTTCATCCAGTAAATGGGCAATGCTGATGAAACAGTTGAATGTGAAAACAAACATGAACAGCTCTTGTCACTGAAGTCAACACATGTGAGGAATCTTCAATATCAATCAGTGTGTAGCGACACTAGAGTACAGATGTAAGGTAGCGTGGGCTCAGACATACAGCCCTGGTAAACAAACAGTTTGTCTCATCATCTCCATGAGCGCTGCTGTTATCTCATTGCACCATGTGTACAAGCTGATGTCGTCTTGTCTCACCATGTGTGCAGGTTGATGCACCCAGTATGCGAAAGCATAGAAGTTTGGAGCATGGATATCCCCCAGGTCTGGTGAGGAGTGTGGCAGATCCTTGGAGTGACAGTCACGGTCTCACCGTCACCGGACAGATTGTGCGGCAAGTGAGTGGATGGGCCTGTGAACAGGCCTCAGCGTGGAGCCAGAGTGGAGGTCGGGACGGCGTGGCGTCCCATGCGAGACACAGGCAGTTTCCCTGACATTTCAACAGCTTCTGGCTTTCTCTGGCGTGGCTTATCTCAGATCCACTTTAAGTTATAAAACAGGGGGATGCATGCGTGGCTTGAATCAGGAGAGAGAGCCGCTATGTAACTCCGCAAGCTCTGGGAGTTGGAACTGTGTTTCTGGGGATTAACCTCTCGTTATTTTTTTGTCACCCCCCGGAAGACGGTGTAGTGCATGTCCAGGAGGAAGTAACGGTGAGATTCCCTGGTACAACAGTCGGTTCGTGACTACTTTTTGAGAGCCTGTTAAGCAAGCATGTCCTCCCAAGATGGTGCCCCTGGTTCTGATGCATCACAAGAAATGCTGAGAGGAGAAGCAGATGACGTCTAGTCCCTGCCTGCCTCGGCTCGCTCTACACGGCTGACTAAAAAGGATTTAGAGGACAGCCTGGATTCAATTTACCAAAAGTTGGTCTCAAAAATACAATCAGAAATCTAGCGCTCTACTAAAACTCTCTAGCAGGAAATCGCAGCCATGGGGTCCAGAATGGACCGGTTAGAATCAGACCATGATGACCTGTGACAGGCCCATGGGAAACTACGGAAAAATCATGATTCCTTACACTTACACCTTACTGTCTCGCAGTTGCAAGTTCAGGCAGAGGGACCTCGACAACAGGAATAGGAGGAGCAACCTGCGTATCAGGAGTCTGCGTGACTCTTATGGTGCCCATAGACACGGTACAATAAAAATGTTTGATTTTCCTGTTTAATAAACAGAAATGATCAAATCTAATGAAAGTCAAAAATAATCTTTTCTTTGATGAAGAAAAATAAATTATCCATTTTTTTCGATAACAAATCTAATCTGACACTTGGAAAAATCTTTATATTCGATCACGGAACGGAATAATCAAACTAAATTATCGGGGGAAAAAATTGTACCATGTATGGGCACCTTACCACTGATCTCCCTTTACATGTAACTAAACCGTTCCAATCTTTGCTACCTGAGACGCCGGCTTCAGCCTTTGTGTGTGATCATGTACACCGGGCCCTATGCCCGATGCTGACTTAACGGATTATTTGATCAAGGAAAAGCTGCTTTTGATGGCCCCTAACTCCTCATCACTCACGTCTGAAGATAAAGCTATTCAAGCACTATCTGGACATCTCTCTTCTAACCTTGGAGAAGTGGAAGCGAATGAGATAAATCACTTCTTTACTAATTGAGGCAAAGATCCATTATTGTTGGGGCTTTCCAAACTATCTCATTCTCTTTTGTTCCCCTTGCTGTGGGCTGTATCCCACCTGGTTTGTAACCTTGTTTTCTCAGGAGACATATGCTGTTTACACATTTACATTTTTACCTGTTCTCCGTTTGCTGTTTACTTTTCCAGGTGTTGGTTCTGCTCCTACTGCCCTGTTAATGTTACTGAAGTTTACGCATGATTGTATTAACCAGGTCTTCCATTCTCTTATAGCTTCAATTGGGTCTTCTATTGCCATATGTCAGTTGATCTGGGTGAGTAGGAATCTATAATGACCCTTAAAGTGTTATCACAGAATGTGAGGGGTTTTAATTCCCCTCACAAGAGAAGGAAGGCTTTTAAGTATTTCAATAGATTTTGCCCTGATATTTTCCTTCAGGGACACATTTTTTGGTAAACCATGCCCCTTTGTATCTTGATTCTTCCTATTCTAGGGTGTTCTTTACAACTTTTCAACTTTTTCTAAGAAGAAAAAAAGGAGTTGCTATTTTGATTCACAATTCAGTTCCTCTTACTGTGATACAGGTTTATAGGGATCCACAAAATAGATTCTTGCTTATCCAGGCTAAGTTAAGGAATAAAAATGTCACGTTGGTTAATTGTTATGCCCCCCCCCCCCCGCGCAAACCTCTCAGGTGAGTTTTTATAAGGGCCTATTTACCATTTTAGAAGCATATCATTCTTGCCATTATATTTTTGTAGGGGATCTTGATGGTGTAGCAAGTCATCCATTGGATAAAAGTAAACAAACCCTGTTTACCAGGGTGTTTCCTAAAACGCTTACTTATCACCTTCGAAAATTACAATGTTAATCTCTGGAGAGCTCATTATCCTACTGATCTGGGTCATACCTATTATTCTCAACCATATGATGTCTATGGGAGGCTTGATTACATTTTTACTACTCCTGTGGATGTTGGAGATATTCAGGATATCCAGCAGCATTGGCACTCATGGTCAGATCATGCCTCCCTGTGCACCTCTTTCACCCACGGTTTCCTTCTTCTCCCCCACATTGGAGACTGAATGATGCTCTCTTAGCTGACCAGACAATTAGGTACAAGTTACAATTGCCTTGGAGAACTATTTTGAGGAGAATGATATTGGGGAAGTTTCAGAAGGTGCAGCTCAAAAGGAGGTTCTGAGGGGAAAACCGATTGCTTTGGCTAAAAGAAGGAATCATGAGAAAGGTCAGCAAATTTTAAAAATTATGTCATGAGTTGGATTGTTTGCATAAGTCGCATGCAGGGGGTGAGGTTTGGGGTTTAAAATCAGATTAAGGCCAAGGTGAAGGATTTGGATCTTTTCTTTAACCCTCCTGGCGGTAAGCCCGAGCTGAGCTCGGGGTAAGCCGCCGGAAGGCACCGCTCAGGCCCCGCTGGGCCAATTTGCATATTTTTTTTTTTGCTGCACGCAGCTAGCACTTTGCTAGCTGCGTGCAGTGCCCGATCGCCGCCGCTACCCGCCGATCCGCCACTGTCGCGCCGCAGCAGCCCCCCCCGCCCAGACCCCGTGCGCTGCCTGGCCAATCAGTGCCAGGCAGCTCTATGGGGTGGATCGGAATCCCCTTTGACGTCGGTGACGTCATCACGCCCCGTCGCCATGGCGACGGGGGAAGCCCTCCGGGAGATCCCGTTCTTTGAACGGGATCTCCGGCGGCGATCGGAGGGGCTGGGGGGATGCCGCTGAGCAGCGGCTATCATGTAGCGAGACTTTGTCTCGCTACATGAAAAAAAAAACTAACTAACCCAGCCACCTTGGACGCGGAAACAGTCGCTTTGCTGTTAGAGCATGCGGCGGCTTTTCCGCGTTTTCTCACATATGCCTATTAATTATATACCTATACGTGTTCTAAATAATGATGTCAAGCTTTTTGCTAGAGTTTTGGCTTGTAGACTTGCTGGGGTTGTCCCCTCATTAGTCTTCACCTCCCAGACGGGATTAATTTTGAACAAGACAGCCTGTTGATAATATTAGACTGGCAATTAACATTATTCAGGATACTTTGCTTACTGGGGATCGTTTGGTGCTTTTGAGCCCCGACTTGGTCAAGGCTCTTGACTCCATCCTCTGGGCATATACATATAGTACTCTCAGACGTGTGTTAATATCCCTTACTCTTTTATTGGCTCTATAGCATCTCTGTACACACCTCAGACCATAATCCGTATCCCTGGAGCTAACTCGGACACCATAATCCTTCCAAGAGGAACCCGTCAAGGGTGTCCCCTATCCCCTTTAATTTTTTCTTTAATGATGGAACCATTGGCATGGGACATTAAATTATATCCTAATATCAATGGGGTATGTTAAGGGACTTGACATTTATAAATCTGTCATGTACGCTGCTGATGTGCTTCTGTTTATTTCTCAGCCCTTGACTTCTATGCCCAACCCTCTGGCTCTCCTTGAAAAATTATCCTCTTTTGCGGGGTTGAAGGTTATCACTTTAAAATTGAAAGCTATGCCTATTAACTTTCCTCTGCGATTTTATAAAGTCTATCAGGCTAATTTTAATTTTGACTGGTCACTTACTGTAAATGTATCCCTTATTTGGGGATGAATTTGTTTTTTACGCCCGATTTTTTTTCCTTTCATGTAGCTAGCCTAGCGCTAGCTACACGATTCTCCCCTTCCTCCTCTCTCCCGCCCACCCTTCTGATCGCCGCCGGCGATCACGCCCATAAGGAAATCCCGTTCTGAATGGGATTTCCTTTAGGGCTTCCCCGTCGCCATGGTGATGAATGGAGTGACGTCATCGACGTCGTGACGTCACTGGGACTCCCGATCCACCCCAAAGCGCAGCCTGGCGGCGATTGGCCAGGCTGTGCACGGGGTGTGCGGGGGGGGGGGGGGTTGCCTCTTTCGTGTCGGGTAGCGGCGGATCAGATTTTTTTGATAAAAATTTTTATCAAAATTGGCCCAGCGGGGCCTGAGCAGTGCCCTCTACCGTCTCTGGACGAGCGCAGCTCGTCCAGAACACTAGGGAGGTTAAATTTGGAAGTGGTTTAGCCCACATATATGAGACCACATGGACTGTGAGTCACAGTTGTAGCAGCCCCTAATATAAAAAATAATAAATAATAAAAATAATAAAAACCCTCCCTGGACCCAGATGCAATGACCAGCTACAGACCTGTCTCTAACCTCCCCTTTCTGGGCAAGCTAATTGAAAAAGCTGTCTACCTCCAGCTAGAAGCCAGAATCCTACAAAATAACAGTTATGACCCATTCCAGTCTGGCTTCAGGAAACACCACAGCACTGAAACTGCCCTCATCCAAATATGCAACCACCTGCTCATGGCAAGAGACAGAGGAGAGTGCTCGATCCTCATACTGCTAGACCTTTCTGCAGCCTTTGACACAGTTGACCATGACATCTTGATAAACAGGCTACAGGAATACTGCGGCATTGATGGCATTGTTCTTCAGTGGTTCCAATCCTTCTTGAGTGGCAGAACCCACAAAGTGTCTATGGGGCCCTTCCTGTCCACCCCTGTATCACTTAAGTATGGGGTGCCCCAGGGCTCAATCCTCTCTCCCCTGCTTTTCACGATTTACATGTTACCGCTGGGAAAACTAATCCAAAAACATGGCCTGACATACCACTGCTATGCAGACGACACCCAACTATGGGCCATATGCAATTCTCTTTTTCACCTGAGTTTTCACCAAGGAAATCATTTTTCATCTTTGATTTTAAATAACTTTTCAGTACTTTTCAATTAAAAAAGTACCAAAACGTTGGTGAAAAAGTACTATCAAAATTATTTTAATAATCTTCTAGCCTTCTGGAGGCTTAAAAGGCATTTTATTGACAAGTTTAAAAATATCACCTAGGAGAAAACACAGGTGAAAAAGTGAATTGCATATGGGCCTATATCTTTCCTTGAAGCCTGGTGTGACAGACCCAACTCTAACTATAAACGCCTGCTTACGTGAACTACAGAAATGGATGAATGACAACTGGCTGAAACTAAATGCAGACAAAACTGAAGTCCTTCTGATTGGAGGGCAGAGCATGATAACAAAACAATTTAACTTGCAGTCTTCACCACTGGGAATAGGAGGCACGGATCTACGCAGCTCTGATCATGTGCGTAGCCTGGGAGTCTTAATTGATGGGGATTTAAACTTCAGAACTCAAATCTCTGCTGTGGTGAAATCATCCTATTTTCACCTGAAGAACATTGCAAAAATCAAGCACCTCATACCCCCAGAAGATCTGCCAACCTTAGTCCACGCCTTCATCCCATCCCGACTGGACTACTGCAATGCTCTCTACACTGGCCTTCCAAAAAAGGTCTTGTACCGCCTACAGCTGATACAGAATACTGCTGCCAGACTGCTAACCAACCAACCCCGTCACTGCCACATAACACTCCCTTCACTGGCTACCTATAGAATGGAGGGTCCTATTCAAGATCGGCCTACTGACATTTAAATCCCTGAATAATCTAGGCCCTGGATACATGAAAGATATGTTGCAGCTGCGTAGCAATCCCCGCATTCTCAGATCAACAGGTTCTAATAATCTAGTCATACCCAGAGTCCACTTGGAAACTTTTGGTCCCAGAGCCTTCTGCCATGCTGCCCCTACGTTCTGGAACTCCTTACCTCAACAGATCAGGACAGCCCCATCCCTGGACGTGTTTAAATCCAGACTGAAAACCCACCTGTTCAGTTTGGCATTTGCAGGAATATAACTTTTGTTGTGTGAATACTTCATCCTACTAATTACTGAATCTGAGAGAGCCTAAGCGCTTTGAGTCCTATGGGAGAAAAGCGCTATAGAAATGTTATTGTATTGTATTATTGTATTAATATAGTATCTCTTTCCTGAATGTGGATGAACAAAATATGGAGATCTGATAATAGAATGGCAGTGCATGCAGTTGAGACAGGGAAACGTACCCGATCGGGACCGTCTCTCTGGTGGTCTGACTAAGGTCCTCATCTCTGCGTGTACTAATCTGTCACAGAAAGTGGGAGCTTTTTTGTAAGCAAGCAACGGAGGCTGTTGGAATGCATTAATGGAGGGGAAGGAGTGCGACAATGTGTGCCAATATTTCTTTACAATTTTTCCTATTGATGTACTCCAAGTATTATACTGAGAGAAAAAGGGTAGGCGATTGTCCGCAACCCTCCTCCTCCTCCTAGGATGACCAGAGTGATCCCCTGCCTCCCTGCGTGCATTAACCACCAAATCACCCCAAATCACCAGGATACTGTCTAGCCAAAAATGTCTTTGTCATTTCATCTAGTCTGGATTTCCTAAGATTGCCATCATCCACAATGCGGCCAATACGCATAAATTGACTCTTCGGTATTGCACGTTTAGTATTGGTTGGATGAAAGCTATCGCATAACAGTATAGCATTACGATCCGTAGGTTTTACATACAGATCGGTATGCAATCTACCTTCTTGTAGAGACACCATAGTGTCAAGGAAACTGACACTCTTGGTGTCACAATGTATCGTGAGTTGGATGAACCCATTTTGTTGATGTAAATATGTAATGAATTCATCTAGGGTCGAACGTGGCCCCGCCCACACGCAAAATATGTCGTCAATATATCTAAGCCAAATTTTGGCATATTTATGAAATATTGAATTAGTATACACAAAACTTTCTTCATAGACGTTCATATATATATTTGCGTAGGACGGGCTCACGTTCGACCTCATAGCCGTGCCCTGTACCCGTAGAAAGAAACGGTCATTAAACACAAAATAATTGCAAGTTAAGACAATACGGAGTAAATCAATACAAAAATTCAATTGGTTTGTCAGTAAAATCTGATGCTATAAACAATGTATGACGTACAGCCTCTATACCCCCATCATGAGGGATGGAGGTGTAGAGGCTTTCAACGTCCATGGTGACCAGCAGGCTGTCGCTTCGAATGTCATTGATGGAAACTATTGTGTTTAGAAAATTAGCTTTATCCCTAAGATAGGATTTCTGTGCAACAACATACGGACGTAACAAATAATCCAAGTATTTAGCCAATGGTGACAACACCGAGTCTATGCCCGACACGATCGGTCGACCCGGCGGGTGCTGTAAAAGTTTATGAATTTTCGGACACAAATATAAGATGGGTGTTCTAGGATATTCCATTTGAAGAAATTTTGCTAATTGTTCATCAATTAAATGATGTTTAAGTGCTTTCTCCACAATCGATTTGATCTGTCTTTGGATATCTGGTAGGAGGTCGCAGGGTAGTGGCTGGTAAGTATTCACATCATTGAGTAGTCTCATGGCTTCTGCTAGATAATCTGTGGCATCCATCACCATAACTGATCCCCCTTTATCCGCTGGTTTTATCACTATAGAGTGGTTTGACTCTAGTTCTCTGACAGCATTACGTTCTTCTGTAGATAAATTGTGTCTAATACGAACACCTGTGTCGCCAGTACGAAAAAGCGTTTCAACATCTTTGGTAACATTTTCAATATATTGATCAATAGCCTGACAGGATGGTGGATTAAACGTACTTTTAATCCGAAGTGATGTATCACGTAATGTTAAAGTGGCAGGGTCACCCTGGTCATCAAAAGTAGGAAGAAAACGAGGTTGACTAAAAAAATGTTTTAGTTTAATCCGTCTGAAAAAACGTTGCAATTTGATATCCAACTGTAACCGTTCTGGCCAGTGGGTGGGGGCAAAAGAGAGTCCCTTATTAAGTACTCAATACTGTGGCTCAGAAAGTGTGACTGATGAGATATTCACCACAATATTGTTTTGGCCTATTTCTTGGGCTTCTGTCGCTGACGCATCCTCTCTTTGATGCTTCCTGCGGCGTCCACCCCGCCGCTTTCGTCTTGACTGGATAGGTCTGGGGAATCTTCTGGTGTACTGATAGGCAAAAAAAAATCAGAGGAGCCGTTACCGGATGGTTGGCCTATTGGTTGGTTAGGACGGGTTCCTCCCTTTGGCTGTTTAGGGGGTGGTTTAGGACGCACTGGTCGTTTGAAAGGCTGTTGCCACACATACACATAGCCAGACGAGTAGTCTGCAGCATCTCGCTGGAATTTTTGTCTTTTGATTATCTCAATTTGACTAGTAATGGTTTTGCGATATTCTTCTAACTCACTCTGGATTTTTTCATATTCATCTTCTGTTGTAAGTTCTTTTAATTTTTGTATCGGATCATCAAGTTGTTTGGTGAGTTTCGGAATCTCGCTTTGACTACGATTGATGGTCAGTACCATAGAATCGAAGGCAGCTTTGTTCCATATGAGTGACAAAAAGTGGAATCCGTAGGAAACATAATTGGGCTCACATGTGATCTAATGCCTCTAAGGATTCTTTCCACTCTTAAAGGGACTCCGAGCAGTGCAGAAACTATGGGAAGATGCACATCATTTTAAAGCTCTCTTTCTCCTCTTTCCAATGATATATAAACCGCCACCCTACGCCTTTTAGTTTTCGCTATTTTCGCGATTGAAATTGCCACAGACGCGATTTCAATCGTGAAAATAGAGAAAACTAAAAGGCGTAGGGCAACGATTTAGGTGTCGTCAGAAAGAGGAGAAAGAGAGCTTTAAAATGATATCCATCAAGCCATAGTTATATTGTATTACACAGGGCGATTTTTTGTCAAAGTCAGCAGCTGCATTCCGCGGCAATTTCAATCGCGAAAATAGCGAAAACTAAAAGGCGTAGGGTGGTGGTTTATATATCATTGGAAAGAGGAGAAAGAGAGCTTTAAAATGATATGCATCTTTCCATAGTTTCTGCACTGCTCGGAGTCCATTTAAGTATTCCCCCAAAGTAGCTGCATGAAGCTCAAAAGAAATACGTGTTTTCTCCAGACGTTCAATTTGTTTCCGTAAAGTGCGTACATCGGAAGCACCAAGAAACGCAACCTCAGTATTGACAGAAGATACAGCCCGGGCCGTCTCATCTTAGAGTAATTCCTTGGGAGTGCACTAGGCATTCCTTCTAACGTAGTCAGATTGTATTATCTGTTTTGCTTTGTACTGTCTATCTGTTGCGATTGTCTTGTCGCCAGCGGCGGTCGACAGGAAATCGTACTGTCTGTTGGGATCGCATTCGCCCTAGCAGTAGTGGTGGTGGTACCTTCTGTCTGGGAGTGTAGGCCTAAGCTGCGGTTGCTACTGGCTACTCCTTCTGTCTGTCTTGTCTGGAGCGAACATTCTCTTTTCGTTTGTGTTACATCGGTTAGTTAGGGTTGGCGTGCTTTGTCTCTGTTGCGCTTTTCGTGCAGAGACCGCGCCATTAGCGTGCTTTGACGCTGTTGCGCTTTTCGCGCGGCGACCGCGCTTAGCGAGTGTGTTTGTTATTTTCCTTGGCGTTCTGATCATTGTTATTTGCTGTGTCTTTCTTGCTAAATTTGTGCTCTGTCTTACTCGGTCTTGTGTCACTATTGGCAATCGCCATTCTTGCGATTGCATTCCCACTGCGTTTCCGCTGTTGTGTGTTCGCCGTCGCCGGGTGGCGACTAGATTGGTGGACACACATACATCCTGTCTCTGTGCTCACTTTCTCTCTACAGGTGCATAGCACAAAAGCTGGGTTCTGTCGTTTTATATGCTTGTGGAAGACTTCCACAGTGTCAGCGCACCTCTTGTGCGCTGACTACGGAGATAATTCCGCAACCGTTACAGAATGACCAGCCAGACCGAAATTCCCAGTGTAGAGGGAATTTCTGATTTGTACATTTTTGTTGCATATGGTTCTTATACCTTTAAGAGCTTTAAAAGACTAGATTCTGAAACCAAAGAGGACTTCCTGTCTGAATGTGTAAGATTCTTTCTGAATCCTACCTTTCAAATTACTGATCCGTCCACATGAGCTCTTCAATTGGCTTGTGTTCGATTGCAGGGGGATCTGTTTTCGTGAGCTTATGAGGTTTTGAAAAATCATTCCTGGAATGATAATCCTTATAAGTTTCTTACATTGATTTTTTCCCGTTGGTTTAAACTGCCTTGTTTACCCTCTGTCCTTGATGAGTGTGTACCTGCTAATCAGTCAGCTGTTTCATCCCTTCCATGCAAAACCATTCAGAATGACGGTCAGTTTAATGTCCCTGTATCTAAAGCTATGGAATGTGATAAATCCAGAGAGACTTCTCAGTCTCAGGGTTGGTTGCACCAAGCAAAAACATATGTGGATCCAGTGATAGGCAGAATTATTCAGTATATTAAAGGTGTAAGAAAATCTATGCATGTTTCTGATCCCAACCCGTATGAGTGTTTCTTTGATATAGGGTTGTTTGAGCCTCCATTTGCTCCGTGGGAGATTGGGGCTTTGATTGAGGAATTTGAGTTTGATTGGAAGACGTTTTGCGATTTTTACATCACAAAAAGCGAAGTGATTCTTAATGCTTGTATTGATTCTGTGTACACTTTGATTGGATCTGATGAGTGTGACGAATGTTTTGTGGATCCGCTGATTTGTGTGTGGCAGACGATTTTGGATGAATTGCACACACACCAACCAATTGACTCCAATAAAGTGACACCGTTATCTGATGACTGTTCCTGTCTTTCTGGGGTAAAGCAAGTGAGTTTAGACACTGTGCGATCTGATGCCTGTTTCTCAGATGTGCCTGCAGATTGTGATCGGCGTGAGTGTGTCAGTTTTGTCAAAGATATGTTGGATCCTTTGTCGTTTAAAAACAGATCTTTTTCTCTCAGTGATCCTTTAAGATCTTCCATCTATGATCCTGCTATGGGAAAAATACCTAAACCATGCAGTCTCAAGAGTAATGTTAATATGATTAATAAAGTTCCTCATGTTGTTATCACAACTTCTTCTGCAAATAAATCTATGTCTCGCTCTGTTCACACCTGTAAAGGCACGTTGCCAGATGAAAGTTGTTCCAGTGTTTCTGTCTTGAACACTTTGCAGTCTGCTCCACGGATTGCGGAGGCTTGCGCTTCGGAAGCGTCAGTTTCACAACCTAAAGTGATCTTGGATTCGCAAATTTTGCGTTCTGTCTCCTCGGATTGGACATTGTTAGCCGAGTCTAAGGGTGAGACAGCGCTTTGGTTTTGCGAATCTGATACTGAGGAAAGTAATTTCATCTGTTGTTCTGCCATTTCAGAATTGCAGTCTGGTTTGACTGCTATGAAGGATTCTGCCTGCAGTGAAACTAGACTCAGGGAGTTAGTGTTGATTTCACTAGATATTCCTGTGCATCCTGTTCTTGAAGATGAAATTCAGTCCCAGTGTATGGTAAAACCATCCCTGGGACATCTGCCCTGTCTGCAGAAGGTATTTGATGTTCGGCCCTGTAACATGGATAGTTCAGAATCTTTGTCAGAAAACTTGGGATATGATGCTTCTGAAGTCTTGTGTGAGGTTCTGGAGGTCTCTGAGTTCCTCCCAAAGGGTGCAGAACTTTTAGGAGGTGCCTCCTGCCCCGCAGGGCCGTTTGAAGTTTTGCCTACTTCAGTAGGCATTGCTGTTATACTGACTACCTTGGCAGTTCTTGTGGAGCTCCAGTCATGCGTAGTCACTGATGAGTTCTGGTTGGATACAATTAAAGTCATACAGACTTCTAAGTCTGAGTCCAAGTCTTATTTTGAAAGACCAGTGCTTGTGACCACTTCTCGTGATGATTCTTCATCCATCCGGTCCTGGTTTTGGTCTTGTCGTGACGGACTCTGAGGTTGGCAGTTCCTCGACGTGTCCTGAGGTTTCTCCTGTGCTAGTGTACCCCGATGCAAAGAGGGCCTACTCTAAATAGCTGGGTTACCTCCTCCAGTCAAACAACCCACGCAAGGTGTGGAAAGGCCTCAGAGCAGCTACGAACTTCAAACCATCCCCCCAGCAAGCAATCCCCAGCACCTCACTGGTCGAGGAACTGAACAGGTTTTACTGTCGGTTTGAAAATCATCCCAAGCAGCATGCTAACCCAGCACCCTCGACAAAGCCCTCCCCGAGGGTTCAGGCTGACCTAGTGCCAGTAGCGGTCCAGGAAACAGATGTTCTCCATCACCTCAACGCCAGGAAGGCAGCTGGCCCAGATGGCGTGTCGCCAACTTGCCTGAGAACCTGTGCAGACCAGCTGGCCCCCACGCTCACCTCCCTTTTTAACAGGTCCCTGGCGGAAGGCAGTGTCCCCTCCTGCCTCAAAAGGTCCACAATCATACCGGTTCCTAAAAAGCCAGGCAACACAGAATACAACAACTTCAGACCTGTGGCCCTCACACCTATAGTCATGAAGATCCTTGAACGTCTGGTTCTTGCCCAACTGAAGTGCCTCGCCAGCCCCCTCCTTGATCCACATCAGTTTGCATACAGGGCCAAAAGGTCTGTGGATGACGCCATCAACATCAGTCTGGCGTACATCACGGAACACCTCGAAAGACCAAACTCCTACGTTAGGATCCTGTTTCTGGACTTTAGCTCTGCATTCAATACAATCTGCCCAAACATACTGATCGACAACCTGGCACATCTTGGAGCTGACCCCACACTCTGCGCGTGGGTAAAGGACTTCCTCTCAAATAGGACCCAACAGGTGAAGCTCGGTAGCTGCTTCTCCAGCGTGAGCACCACCAACACAGGTGCTCCACAGGGGTGTGTGCTGTCCCCTCTCCTGTTCTCACTGTACACCAACAACTGTACTTCCATATCTCACTCCGTAAAGGTCATTAAATTTGCGGATGATACCACCATTATTGGGCTCATCGGCGGGGCGGGGGAACACGATTACCGCAGCAAGATACAGAGAATCTGCAGATGGTGCGAGGCCAACAAGCTCTTCCTAAATGCAGCCAAAACAGTGGAACTCATCTTAGACTTCAGGAGACACCCCCACACACAACAACCAATTCTTATCAATGAGATTGAAGTGTCCAGGGTCTCTAGCGTCAGGTTCCTGGGAACAACTCTAACGAGCGACCTAAGATGGGCGCAGAATACCACCAAAATCCAGAAGAAGGCTCGGCAGAGACTATTTTTCCTGCGCCAATTGAAAAAATTTGGTATGCCTCAGGAGCTGCTGTCCAGCTTCTACACTGCCACTATTGAAACTACCCTCTGCTCCTCCATTATTGTGTGGTACGCAAGAGCAACCACCAGTGATAAGTATAAGCTTCAGAGAATCAGCTCAGCGGAAAGGACCATTGGCTCTCCTCTGCCACCTCTTGACCTCCTCTACACCACTAGAATGAAGACAAGGGCTAACAGGATCTCCCAGGACCCATCCCACCCAGGCTGCCGCTTCTTTAAGCTGCTTCCCTCGGGACGACGCTACAGGACCATCCGCCCAAGGACTAACAGGCGCAGAGACACCTATAAATTAAAATATTTCTTAGCAAAAAGTACCACCCAAAGAAATCCTGATTGGTGGAGATAAAAACAGTGTATAGATCATGTAGGTGTGATAAGTAGTGATAAAGTTATTGGCGAATGAATGGGAGGAGCGCTGAAATGTGAAAATTGCTCTGGTCCATAAGGGGAAAACCCCTCAGTGGTGAAGTGGTAACTGTAGTAACTGTCAGGCATAAAATAAAAAAATCAATTTTCTATTTTTTTCTGGTAAACAAATAATAAGGATGCGATTCAAAAGTTAAAAGTCACTCTTAATTTTCTTCTCAATAGAATTTCATTTACAAGGTCCCCTGGCTCTAATTTGGTGCATCTGCCACAAAAGAGGAGTTGCAGTGCATGCTGGTTGTTGTTTTTTTTCCTCCCCTGTTCTGTGATATGGTAACCACAAATGTTCACTTATAGCTGAACTATTGCAAATTTCCTTATCTTATCTTATTTGTTCCTAATCTGGTTTGTATTAAATGTACAGTCTTCCAAAAACTATCAAAGTATCACAATCGCTCAAACTTTTCTTTATGTTAGAGAGAAGATTATGATGGGTTAAAATTCTGCCTGTTTTTGTTGTTGTTGGTGTTGTTTTGTTTTATTGTTATAGTTGCCTGTCCTTGCTTTTGAAATATTTACCTTTCTGCCGGTAGTGGAGATGGTTCAGTTGAACAGAAAATGTGGTGAGACGTCAGTTGGGACACTGCCCCATAGGTAATACTGAAAGCGTCTCATGTTCTGTATCTTGATTACACTGGAAGTAAACATGCTCTTAGGCTTTATTCACATTATAAATCGCCAGCGCTATCACAAGCACTGGCGATATATGGGGCGATTCTTAAAGCGCTTTTAGAAGCGCTTTCAGAGCGATTTCGGCCTAGAAAAGCGCTTTTGCAGAGCGACTGTTGATTCACTTTCTGACGTCGGTCAGGAAGTGAACTGTTTAACCCAGTAATGAATAAATACAATGTATTTATTCATGAAAGCGCTGGGGAAATCGCTATACAAAGTGCTTTTTCAAGCGTTTGCTGATTTCCCTAGACCTGCCATTTAGGCAAAAACGCTCAGAAAATGGTCCATGTAGCGCGTTTGCAATTTTAATAAAATCAAAACGCAGCCGACTTGGGCTATATATGATGGGAGGCAACATATTCCGTGGCGCTGTACAAAGTAGGAAACAAACATGGGGTACATAATACAGACAATGGTGTACACCAATATACAAGATACATAATTAGTGACAAAATACAAACATGATACAAATTATAGAATTGGTAATGACAGTGATAAAAGTAACATCTATATATATAAAATCGGATGTATGTATGTGTGTGTGTGTGTGTGTGTGTGTGTGTATGTGCCGCGATCACGCGAAAACGGCTTGACCGATTTGAACGAAACTTGGTATACAGATCCCTTACTACCTGGGATGATATGTTCTGGGGGTCTCGCGGCCCCCCTGCACACCTGGGCGGAGCTACAAACTGCAAATCAGATTCCACCCATTCAAGTCAATGGAAAAAATGTAAAAGGCTGCCATTCTCACAGTAATCAAGCCAGTGTCCCCACACTTGGCACAGTTGGTCACTTGGGGACCGAGGTTACAAATCCAGGAAAAGTGGGCGGAGCATAAAACAGCCAATCAAATTTCAGCTGTTCATTTTCAATGGGAAAATGTAAACTGCAGCCATTCTTAGACTGTTAATCACAGAGTTCTCAAACTTGACACAGTTGGTCACTGGGTGAATGTGATTAAGATTCAAGAAAATGGGTGGAGCCTACAACAGCCAATCAAAATTCACCTGTTGATTTTCAAGGGGAATATTTAAACTGCTGCTATTCTTACACTTTTAATGGCAGAGGCTTCAAACTTGCTACAGTCGGTCATTGGGTGACTGGGGTCCAAATTCACTAAAGGGGCGGGGCCACATACAGCCAATCAGATTTCCTTGGTGGATAAACTGCTTCCATTCACACATTTTTGATGCCAGGAACCTGACAGCTCACAAACTTGGTCATTGAGTGACTGTGTGTCAAGGTTACAAAAAGTGGGCGAAGCCAAAACAACTTTTACTGGGAAAATATAAACTGCAGCCATTCTTACACCGTTAATGGCAGGGTTCTCAAACTTTGCACAGTTGGTCATTGGGTGACAGATTAAGATTTTGGAAGGTGAGTGGAGCCTACAACAGCCAATAAAAATTCACCTTTTGATTTTCAAAGGGAATATTTCATCTGCTACCATTCTCTTATACTGTTAAAAGCAGATGCCTCAAACCTGGTACAGTTGGTCACTGGGTGACTAGGGTCCAAATTCAGGAAGGGGGCGGAGCCACAAACAGCCAGATTTGTTTATTTTTCAATGGGAATATACAAAGTATTGATACCAAGGACCCCAAAGCTGATAAACTTGATAATTGAGTGACTGTATGTCAAGGTTAGAAAAAGTGGGCGGGGCCAACAACTTCATTTTTTACATTGCAGGGTTCCCAAACTTTAAACAATTGGCCACTGGGTGACTGGGATGAATATTCAGAAATGTGGGTGGAGCCTACAACAGCCAATCAAAATGTACCTATTGATTTTCAAGGGGAATATTCACATTGCTACCATTCTTACACTGTTAGTGGCAGAGGCCTCAAACTTGATACAGTCAGTCATTGGGTGACTGGGGTCCAAATTCACTAAAGGGGTGGAGCCACAAACAGCCAATCAGATTTGTTAGATTTATTTCAGCCATTCTGTTATTGGCAGGGTTCTCAAACGTGACACAGTTGGCCTCTGGGTGACTGGGACTAATATTCAGAAAAGTGGGTGGAGCCTACAGCAGCCAATCAAAATTCACATTTTGATTTACAAGGGGAATATTTACATTGCTGCCATTCATGCACTCTTAATGGCAGAGGCCTAACATCTGCTACAGTCAGTCACTGGGAGACTGGGGTTTAAATTCTGAAGGGAGCGGGCCAAAAACAGCCAATCAGATTTGTTTAATTTCAATGGTAAAATGCAACTTATTGATGCCAAAGACCCCAAAGCTCATAAACTTGGTCAGTAAGTGACTGTATGTCAAGATTAGAAATAGTGGGTGGAGCCAAAAACAACTAACTTTTTACATGGGGAAATGTAAACTGCAGCTTTTCTTACACTGTTAATGGCAGGGTTCTCAAACTTCACACAGTTGGTCACTGGGTGACTAGGATTAATATTCGGAAAAGTAGGTGGCGCCTACAAGAGCCAATCAAAATTCACCTATTGATTTTCAAGGGGAATATTGAAATTGCAGCCATTCTCACACTGTTAATAGCAGAGGCCTAAAACCTGCTACAGTCGGTCGTTAAGTGTTTGGGGTTCAAATTCAGTAAAGGGTCAGAGCCAAAAACAGCCAGATTTCTTTGCTGGATAAACTGCTTCCATTAGCACAATTTTGATGCCAGGAACCCAAAAGCTCACAAACTTGGTCATTGAGTAGTGACTGTGTGTCAAGGTTACAAAAAGTGGGTGGAGTTAAAAACAGATTTTTCTGGGAAATTGTATACTGCAGCCCTTCTTTACTGTTAATGGCAGGGTTCTGAAACTTAGCATAGCTGGTTATTGGGTGGCTGGTATTAATATTCAGAAAAGTGGGTGGAGCCTAAAAATGCCAATCAAAAATCACATGTCACTTTTCAAGGAGAATATTAAAATTGCTGCCATTCTTGAACTGTTAATGGCACAAGCCTCAAACCTGGTAGAGTCGGTCATTGGGTCACTGAGGTTCAAATTCAGAAAAGGGGACAGAGCCACAAACAGTGAATCAGATTTGTTTCATTTCATGGGAAAATACAAATTATTGTTGCCAAGGACCCCAAAACTCACAACCTTGGGCATTGAGTAGTGACTTTGTGTCCAGGTTACAAAAAGTGGGCGGAGCCAAAACAAATTACACTGAGAAAGTGTAAACTGCAGCCCTTCTTACACTGTTTATTTCAATGTTCCCAATCTTTGCCCAGATGATCACTGAGTGACTGAGATTAATATTCAGGGGAAGTGGGTGGAGCCTATAATGGCCAATCAAAATTCACCTGTTGATTTTCAAGTGGATTATTTAAATTGCTGCCATTTTTACACTGTTAATAGCAGATGCCTCAAACCTGCTACAGTTGGTCATTGGGTGACTGGGGTTCAAATGCTGGAGAGGAGTGGAGCCACAAACAGCCTGATTTGTTTAATTTCTATGGGAATATACAAATTATTGATGCCAAGGACCCCAAAGCTCACAAACTTGGTCATTGAGTGTTTGTGTGTCGG